>NC_067484.1:26771721-27371721 GCF_947179515.1 Apodemus sylvaticus
CCAGTAGTAGAACTGCTGCCCTTGAAGTGGGCAACACTTGCTCTTTCAGACCCCCAGACTTCCTGAACTCACTCTTTCCATAGCTTATCAGGGAGTAGATATGTCAGCTCAGGAAAGTCACAATGATAACAGTAGTTTGAAAGGTTGACGCTCACACATTTTCTCAGACATGTTTTTAAGGACATATAACCAGAAGTGTTTCCAAAATACCTTTGGGTAGCTAATAACATTTCTTTAAAGCCATGGTTTAAAAAACAAAACAACATTTTAAAAACATGTGCTTTGGTGTCTTCTTTGTTTGTCTCTTTCTTTCTTTCATTCTTTCTTTCTTTCTTTCTTTCTCTTTCTTCCATTTTTTGTTTTAGTTTAGTTTTTTTTTCCCTAGACATGGTTACTCTGTGTAGCCCTGGCTGTCCTAGAACTCACTCTATAGACCAGAATAACCTTGAACTCAGAAATCCACCTGCCTCTGCCTCCTGAGTTCTGAGATTAAAGGTGTGTACCATTACTGCTGGGTTAAAAAAAAATGTTTTAAGATGGGTCTGACATCGCAGGTCTATGAACTTAGCTACTCACGAGGCTGTAAGTTCAAGGCCAACCTGGGCCAGTTAGTGAGACCTTCTCACAAACAGAAGTCGAAAGAAGACTGGAATAGGAAGCAGTGGTAGAAAGCTTGCCTAACACACACAAGGTCCTAGTTCCAATCCCCAGTATAAGAAAACAACTTTTTTAAAATCATATAACCTTAAAGCAATACCTTTTGAACTATTTATGTTAAAGCCAGGTACACTAAGAATAATCTACCTTTTGATTACCTTAAAGCCAACTATTCAGTGACCTTAATTATATCCATGAAAATACATACAACTGCCTTAGCTTCAATAATTTCAGACTTGACTGCCTATCGACTTTGTCATATTTCACTAATTAAGAGTAACTTAAGTAGAGTGGAGGAGTGGAAACATGGCCCTGTCAGTAAAATGTTAGGCAAGTACAAAGAGCTGAGTTCAGATTCCCATAAAACATGTAAAATGTCAGGTGTGATGATGACCCCTGTACCAGGAAGGAAGGGAAGAGCAGATCCTGGGCTTCACTGGATATCCAGCTGCCTTGGCAAAGCTCTGTTGCTGTGAAGAGACACCATGATCACAGCAACTCTTATAAAGAAAAACATCTAACTGGGGCTGGTTTGAGTTTGGGGGTTCGGTCCAGTGTTGATATGGTGAGAAACACTGCAGACAGACATGGTGCTGGAGAGGTAACTGAGACTTCTATATCAGGATCAGCAGGCATCAGGAGAGAGAGTCTTCGCCTAGCTTTAGCTTCTGAAACCTCAAAGCCCATCCATCCCCAGTGGCATATGCCCTTCAACAAGGCCTCACCCCCTAATAATATTGCTCCCTAATGACCAAGCATTGAAATAGATGAGCCTATAGGGGCCATTCTGTTCAACCTATCACACCAGCCTATCCAAATTTGTGAACTCCAAGTTTGTTAAGAACCCTCACCAAAATCTTAGATGGAAAGTAATTGAGGCATACACTTTGAATCCACTTCTCGCCTAAACACACACACACACACACACACACACACAACACACAACACACACACACACATACACTCACACACACACACACACACACACACACACTGTACTTGACATATGTTAGGTATAAACTCATCCAGCATGTCTGTGTCCTAGGTTTAAGCCACATAAAGAAAACATTTAGAACGGCTTTCTTTGTGTGAATTTAGGTTATCTAAAGACTTCAATAAAACAATGAGTCAAGCACAGTGGCACGTGGCTTTGATCTGAGATCTCAGAAGTCAGAGGTGGGTGGACCCATGTGAGTTTGATGCCAGCATGGTCTACATAGTGATTTCAAGACTGTCAGAGCTATATAGGGAGACCCTTCTAGTGAAAACAATGACAAAAATTAATGAAATTAGGAAAGGCCATTAAAGCTGGTATAGCACCAAGCATCAATGACAGCTCTTATTTGACAAGTCCTATGGTTGGGCACAGTCACTGCTCTCTCTGTTACATCATGTCTCCTTGTTAACAAGGACTAAAAACTAAACTGTAAACTGCTGAAAAGATTCTGCCTCTATCTACAGCAACAATGATTATCAAGGTGGATATTTTAAGTGAGATTTTGCCTGGATAAATAATCTATTGTTTCAAAAGCTGTTTGAAAGGTGCACACACACACACACACACACACACTGAATAATGATAGAATTAAGAAACCTACCTTTATGGTGTGCCACCATGTCTACAAAATCCAAGTGTTTCATTGACTAGTAATTAAATCTGGTTATTCCTTTGCTGGGACTTAAAGAACTATTTTATAATTATTCAGCTTAACTTTTTAACAGAATTTCCTGTCTGGTAGATTGATGTTATATCACCTTCCAAACAGACAAAATGCCTACCGAGATTTCGGAGATTATAGGTTGCTAGGCATGGTGGTTCTTGACATTAATTCAAGGAGAGCCTGGACTATACGTGTAGACCCCATTTTAAAAGGGGGGGGGACAACAAGAAACCAAAACAATTACAGGCCATCTCTCAAGACAAAATACACAGTCCATGTACATCAACAGTGACATGCTGTCCTACATAGAAAATGCCCCTAGAAAGGATATACATAAAAGAAAAGCACTGCTATATTTGAGGGAAGATTGGGGATTTCTTGTTTCTTCTCTTTCTAATCATCATATCACGTTTATAATCACAATCAGCCCTCAATGAGACAAATGTGTCCTTTCCTCAAGGAGTCTAAAGAGATTGTGAGCAAATAGCACACTGTTGGCTTTAAAACAGATTAATATGTATAGACTTCAATAGAACACGTTAAGCCTATTTTCTTGAAATAATGAAAAGAACATTGCACTTCCATATTTTAAAATGTTTAATTTTTTAAAAAAAATTTAAAGTTTATGATATTAGACACTGGATAACCATTGTTGCTGAGAATTCTAACTACATAACTGATTCAAAATCCTCGAGACAACCTAGGAGTGTTTGATACAATTCGATCTGCAGTTAAGCAAACGCAAAACAACACATAGTAACAGTAATTTTTGAGTTGACCTAGAAATCCAACATATATATATATATAATTTATACAATATACAGGGGGGACATTAGCCACATATTCAAACCTCTAGAAGAATTCAAAGAATAAAGCTGTTTCTCATAATTTAATGTCTCAGCTAAGCATGACGAGGGAGAAAGAAGTAGCCAACAGCCCCATAGAAAGACAAACTCAAGAGCAGCCTTCCTGCTCCATGTCCTTGTGGACTGCCTGCCTGTGGGGCACTAGTACCATTCATTAGCAGCAAGTGAGACCAGCTCCTTGAGAAGCAAACTCTTGTATTAACACATCTTCAAGGGGTCCTTTCCTTTCTGTTGGCTAAAACTTTTTGTAGACAGCTGAGCATTCCCAGGGGTATTTCTCTCTATCCTCTTTATGAAACAAACTGAGTGTGCTCCACCATGCTCCTGTCTAGTGGGCGTGGTTTGCAGGTGTGCTCCCCCATGCATGTGTGTGAGGGAACCAGAAGCCTGCATGCTCTTCTTCTATAGCTCTCCAGCTTACTTTTATTTTGAGACTGAACCTGAAGCCTGCCATTTAGTATGGCCTGGCTGGCCAGTGGATCTCTGAGTCCACTTGTCTCTGTCCCTAGCACCTGATGTTACAGATACACCATGAGTGATGGCTATCTGAATTTAGTTTCTCATCCTGTGTGGTAAGCACTTTATTTACCCACTGAACCACTTTGAACTTGATCTTCTTTGGCTGAGCTTGTCCAAAAATGTCTCTGCTGTCTTAACTTTGTAAACTATGACCTTAAACTAAGCATTCTCATAATGTACTATCTATATAAGCCTCCTTAGAAGAATCCCTAATACTAAATGCTTTCCTATATAGACATATATCCACTGTCAATGGAAGACCCCAATGTGTCTCATAATTTTAGAAATGACCCCCATGTTCTCTCTCTCTCTCTCTCTCTCTCTCTTTTTTTTTTTTTACCAGCTGCAGGCAATCCATCTTTCCCTAACCTTTCTGCCCCTGGTTATGCCTGTTCCAGTTTTGCACTCCTAAAGATGAGAATCCGTTGTGTTTGGTTACAGTTGCAGCAACCTGAGAGGCAATTTCAAAGGAATTTGCCTTACCAATAATAAAAAGTCCTTGTTTTTTGTTCCCCTATAAATCTTTTGTGCTGCATTACTGTGTCCAAGACACTAGAAACAGTCTTTGCTGAGTTTCCACAAAGATAACCCCAACTCTCTTGAAAAATCTTCAACTTCCTTATTATTATTTCTCTTCTAGATTCTGAATCACTGATTTCCAATGATCACAATAGCCATGTTGGGTCTGGACAATTGGGCTTACTCAAGCTAGGGTGTCATGTGGTTGGGTGTTTCTCTCCTGAATTATCACACAGTAGCAAAGCCCGGGTACACTTCTGCAATATGACCTTTCAATAAACAGAAAGGCTCTTGGCCTGCCATAAATTATATCTGGTGCTTTATCTGTCTCCTGTCTGTTATCATTTGAGCACCACAGTCTATACCATTGTGAGGTCATGCACCAGCTGAACCCTGACGCTTGTAAGCTGTTAGCAACAAACTGTGTCACTGGTGATGAACTTGAAGAGCCACCGAGTGCCAGGGCATATCATCCTCATTCTGTTAATATGTCTGTTCTGCACCCCTGTCCTGGTTGTCCCTTTGCCCTGAGACTACTTTTATGATTTAGTCATATCTACCAAATATGAGAACAAGACTGTGGATATCACCTCTTTGAGCTAAGATTTACTGTCCCCTTGTAAGGCTACACTGGTGATCCCTTCCAGTGATCTGTGATAACCCAGTGTCAGGCAGTTATTTCCTCTCTGTGTAAACACTCCTCCCTGTAAGGGGGTGAGGGTGGGGGTGGGGAAGAGTCACTGAAACTCAGGAAGCTCATAAAACTTTTAATCAGGCTTAGGAGGCACAGACAAATTCTAAGATGCCCAAGATCTATCCCCAAGATTACCATAGTGGTAAGCAATTTCCTGGGCCGGGAAGTCTAGCAGAAGCTGCCTGCAAACCAGTCAGGGAGTCAGCCGTGTTTAAGTCTCCAATGCTTCCTTAAGTAACACCTTCCCAGGCTCCTGGGAATGACCCCAATAAACTGACTGGTTGATCAAGAGGGGCTCAAGGGAACGGCCTTTGGCTTACAGTTAGTATCCTGTCTGAGTGAAGCGCTATTTGTTCACGGTTCCCCAGAACACTCAAAACAGTCATCTTCTGCAAGCTTAGCTCATATACCTCCTAGGGCTGACTCTGTATATTTTCTGAGAGTTTCAACCATCAGTTCCAGATTTACGTAACTGTAGTCTAACAGATGGCCTAAGTACTATTGTCCCCTTAAAGGCCAGGCTTCTAATGAACCAACTTCCTCCTGCAAGGCCCGGTCTCCTAAAAATTCCATTACATCCTGATGACACCTCAGGCTGCTAGAAGCATAGGATCTAAGCCTTCAGCACATGAGCCTTTTGGGGGTGACTTCAGATCCAAATGACAAATGACCTTCACCTCTGCATTTGTGTCTTGTCTCCTGGGACAAGTGTTAGCTGTTAAAAGGGTCAGTTGCAATTTGATGCCTGGTTTAGTGTTAGCTGCTTCTTTATCTGACTTCTTTAACTGAAGTGGATACGGTTAAGCACTAGGCCTGGCCCAGCAGCTACTGAAAGCCTTCTTGCAATAGGACAATGGAATAAGACACAGTTTTGCTTTTGTGGTTTATTCTTCTAGGGAGTCAATTTAAAGGAAATACCTCTCTCTAATGTATAAACAAGCAAAGGTATATCAGTGGAAATATGACTAGACTATATCCATTTAAAAAATGTAGGGGGAAGCCGGGCGGTGGTGGCGTACGCCTGTGATCCCAGCACTCTGGGAGGCAGAGGCAGGAGGATTTCTGAGTTTGAGGCCAGCCTGGTCTACAGAGTGAGTTCCAGGACAGCCAGGGCTATACAGAGAAACCCTGTCTCAAAAAAACCAAATCCTAAAAAAACAAACAAACAAACAAACAAACAAAAGTAGGGGGTAATTTTAGACAATTAACACTTAGCTTAGCCATCTCCAGGACATGTTTTGGCTTCTGTGATGGATAGCCATTCATTCTAAGTCTTCAATTGCTATTTCTAAGTTGAGGAATAAGAATAATTGGCTATCAAAATCTGTGTCGTCTGATAAACAAAAATGTTGGAGTCACATTCGATGTACTAGACGTTATTTCCACTTCAAGCTATTGTGAGAGAAGAGATGAGGTGCTTTTAAGACGTGCTCTTTAATGTTTTAATAATTAAAAGGAATTCTAGTATCCAAAGGCAAGGTATTTCCCTTTTCTGTCTCTCCTTCTTATTCAGGGGCATTTATTTAGGGAGAAGAGGATTGCCCAGCAATCAAAGGCTAAGCCGGGTTAATGGCTTTGGGGCACTGTCTTTAGAAGGTTTGCTGAGCTGCCTGCAGGGGGTTAGTGTGGCCGACCTTGCTTCCAGGTTCTAATCAGTGAACCCAGGCAGGAGTGCTCTGTCTCCCACAGGCCCCAGCAGGCCTGTGTTCTCTCAGGATCCTTGTCTTCCTTGCTCCTGGGTCTACTGATACTCAGTTCACAGAGGGTAGGGCTGTGAGGGACGTAAGGAAGGAGTCCTTAAGGGACAGTATGCAAACCACAGGGCTGTCCAAGAACAGAGGTCACAATCAATGAAGGATCTCTACAGTATGTAGGCTCCTATTTAGAGAAAATTCCATTAACCAACATGAAAATATGTAGACATTCTCATTTAAGTTCATATGCTCTCCAATCATAATTAATATTCTCCATCTTCATTGGGTGCCTATCACCCAAAGATCTGTTTTGATCTAACACAGACTATCTCTTCATAGTGTAACATCCATAATTAGTCCCAGGCAAAACTTCAGAGGAGACTGTCTGGGACCCTGGGGATTTGTAGTTTACCTATAAATATGTTCCGTGTGAAATAATCAGGAACCATCTTGCCCAATGCTCATGAAAGACAGCAGAACAAGTTTGGGGTATGAGGGTCTTAGAACAGGAATTTCAGTTCTTGTATCCCAAGATGATTGCTTTGTTGATCTTAGCCTTTTCTTCTGAAAACTCCAGAACTCAAGGTCAGATAATGCATCCGAACAACAGCTATTAATTCATTGGGTACACAATTTTTAGGATTTGTCAGCTGAAAGCCTTGCCAACCCTTTAGCCTTCTTACAGTCAGTCACTGAGATGTGTTTGAGTGAGCCGGCTTAAGCACTGCCAAGGGGGTGTTATCCCAACACCCACACTACACATTGTTTCCTTTGTGGCGTTTCATCTGAAAGTATCACCTTTGGTAATTGTAAGTCAGTGTTGCAGATCTGAACGCAATTGGCTGTTAGGTTGGAGAACTCCCTTAGTAACTTGCTATACTTTTAAAATCTTGTAATTAAATCAGCTGGAAAACAATACAATTGTTGGCCCTTTATTGACTTCAAAATAGGGCCTTCTCTTTAGACTCAGATCCTGGATGAGGAGGCGTCGAAAGCAGTTTCCCAGTAGACAGGTGGGATGTCTTGGCATCTTTCAAAAAACCTCAAGTGTGGTCGGCAGCCATCTATCATTCTTCCCGTGCATTGTCTTGTCTTTCCCCAGTTTTTCGTTTCTAAACTTTCTAAAGTAAAGTTTACTTAAGCTCTGCACAGTTGACTCTTGTGGTTGTGTTTTCATCACATTGAACCATGATCTGGGAAGGAAGGCTTAAGCAACCGGGGCTATGCCCTCTGTCTAGGAAGACAGTTTGCTTGGGGTGAAGAAAGCTCTGGTTTGAGAACCAGGAAACCTTGTTCTGCCAACCAGTTCAGTGACCGTGAACAAGTTACTTCATTTTCCTGGTTTTTAGTTACCCCGTCAGTAAAATTACCCAGTGAGACTGGATAATCCCCATTCTTCCTTCCACAGAATGGATTCTTGGTTATCTACTGTTTCAAAATACTTTGGCATTTCTTACAAAGCCCTTTCACAAATAGTTTATAATTTTAGCCTCACAAGAATCCCTGCGGGGGGGACAGGGCGGGACTTCGGTAGACTGAGAGATAACTGGGGTAGGTTGTTTTAGATGTGGTTACCAAGAGGAGGTTAGGTGATTGGCACAAGCGAAGTATATCATTGGATCTTCTGCTGAGTTCCATGTCCCCTCCACAGAGATAAACACAAGAGGAGGCTTGTTCGGAACAACTAGTTACATTCAGGGATCACTTTTGTGAGAACTATTTCCTTTAGTGACTCAAAGCATATAGGACTCAAAACTAAAAGTGGGTAGCAGAAACAAGGGTTCCTAGGTACTCCAGTGTCCTGTAGGAGAGTAACTCTGCAGGACTGAAATTAAGAGCCAAGTCTTTGTGGGTAAGTTCGAAGACACGGGGTGCTGAAAAGGGGTGGGGGTGGGGTCATTCAGTTATGGGCCCTTTGTCTGTGATTTATTTTATTTATGATTTTACTTTATTGGCTGTGAAGAGACACCACGACCAAGGCAACTTAAAGAGTTTATTGCATTTACAGTTTCAGAGGGTGAGTCCATGACCATGGAGGCAGGGAATACGGCTGCTGGCAGGCAGGGATGGCACTGCAGCAGTATCTGAGACCTTACATGTTAAGACAACAACCACAAGGCTGGGGGGTGGGGTACAGAGGGGCAGTGCTAACTGGAAATGTCTGCCCATCCTGGGCTTTTAATTGTGAATGTAATGGATTTTTGAACCTCAAAGCACAGCCCCACTACATATGTGTTACAAAAAGGCCACACCTCCTAATCCTTCCCAAACACTTCCACCACCTGGGGACCAAGCATTGATACTTATGAACCAAGGGGGCCGTTCTCTGGTGAGAGGGGTACAGCTTCTCTCACCAGAAATGTGGTACTAAGCTACAGGGAACTGGGAAGAACAAAGCAACGAGGGAGAAAGACCTGGGGGGAAAAGATTAAAAGGAAAAATGACTTTTAATATACGATTTTTAAATAGACTAAAAAATTTGAGAAATCATAGCACACAGAAGGAACATTACTACGAATAATATTATAAAAAGAAAGACGAGGGAAGGACAAGCCACCTTGATATTTAGAGTACAGTAAAAGAACTGCATGCTCAAAACAGTGATATGAAACAGGAAATACTGACTAAAAGATAAGATGTAGAAGTTCAATTCCTAAATCTTCCATAAAAAGTGTGTGTGTGTGTGTGTGTGTAACGGATATTTAATAGCTTCTTTTTACCAGTTTTACAACTTCTCCAGAGTCTGAATTATCTGAAAAAATCGAATGTAAATTAAAAAGAACGTTGGCATAGGAACACAGTCTAGAACACAGACTAGGTCGACATACCACACTAGTCCTTAACAGAGCCAAGAAAAAGTCATAGAATATTTCGTACACTTCCTGAATTCCTGAAGGCTAGACTTTCGACAGAGAAATTGGGGAGGGTACACAACTCAATACATAATATAAGGAATTTTATAAAAAATTTTTTTTGCTCTCTTTTTCTGTATTGCTGGGATAAAACCGAGGACTTTATCTTATACAAGGTTTCATTTCTAAAAGTCTTAATTAAAAACAAAACAAAACAAAACAAAACAGCAACAAAGAACCCCGTACTGATTTTAGTAAAGAAACATCTCAAGCATACAGGTCAGGGGAAAAGTCGAATAGGTAGGCACTGGGTTCAGTCTTCAACACGAGAAGGAGTGAGAGTCAGGAGTGGGGAAGAGGAGCTTGTTTTCTTAATCTCAAGCAGGTCTTATGTCTACTCATACAGCTCCATTACTGAAGAGGAGAAGTAGAGTCAGGAGACATGCTCTTGAACTCCAGATGATCCTAATTAAGAGGCCAGGGGAGGGGGGATTGAAAGTTCAAAACCAGCCTGAGAAATTCATCAAGACTCTGGCTTTCAAATAAAAACAAGCAGTCAGGAAGATGCCTCAGGGAGTAAAGGATCTTGCCACCACGCCTGACAGCCCCGGTTCTATCTCAGAGACCCACTAGGGAAAAGGAGAACCGACTCCTGGAAGTTCACCTCGGACCTCCACGGGCTCGCCATGCAGCCCGCTCCCTCAGAATAGACAAACGCAATACAAACCAAGTGCATTAGGACCAGGAAAACGAGCTCCAGATCCTGCCTAACATGAAGCCCTGGGTTCGATCAGAGAGGGAGCACAGGATCTTCCCACTTTCTGCAAGACATATAAAAAAAAAGAAGTGTGGATGTGGATTCGTTTAGCTACATAATAGAAGGTAGTGGTGCCTTGTTGTTTGGGGTTTTGTTTTTTGTTGTTGTTGAATTTGGTTGTTTTCTTATGTTTTTGTTTGGTTTGGTGTTTTGGTGTTTTTTTTTTTTTTTTTTTTTTTTTTTTTTTTTTTTTTTGGTGTGTTGGGATTGAACTCAGGGCCCTTTGCATCTACTATTGAGCTGTATCCCAGCCCTTGGGATTTGTTTTGGTATTTTTTGAGACCCTGTTCCTCCTGCCTCTGCCTCCTGATCCTGGAATTACTGGCATGCATGACCATCCGGCTTCCAGAGTACAATATAAACAGGAGCTTTCTGAGTGTGAGTTCCCATCCCTTTTTAAGTAGTGTTAAAGGAAAAAATAATATTTTTTACCCTTTTGTGGATTTGTGTGTGTTCATATGTCTGCAAGTAGCCGTGTGATTGTGTATCATGTATATACAGGTGCACGTGTGTGTGTGTGTGTGTGTGTGTGTGTATCTGGTACTCCTACTCAGGAAGTTCTTTTCTATCCCTGATCCTGTTAGGTACTCTTTGAAAATAGAACTTTTCTAAACTCAGTTCTGTTGCAGGTTTCATGTGTGGATCTTTGATCTATTTGGAATTAGTTTTTATCCAAGGTGATAGTCAGGGCTACTCATTGGAGACTTTCTGCTTTTTTTTTTTTTTTTGGTTGTTGTTGTTGTTTGGTTGGTTGTTTTGTTTTGTTTTGCTTAAGACAAGTTCTTTCATTGTTCTGATGTTCTTTCAGTTAACTCAGAAAGACCTGAAGATCTGCCTGTTTCCGTGTCTCCAGAGTTGGAATTACAGGCAGGTGCCATCTCACACAGCTTTTTCAAATTCAGGTTCTAGGGATCTCATTCAGGTTTCTGCAATGAGTGTCCACACTGCAAGCACTTTACCTTCTGAGCTCCTGCTACCCCAACACCTACAGAACAGTCTTTGTAAGGGATACATCTATGGTAGAAGGCAATACGAATGCTGGTTCTCAATACATTCTGCTGGGAACCCAAAGAAACATAGGCATGGTAGAAGTCACTCCTTCTAAAGCCAACATGTCCATAGATCTAAGAATTAGCCTGTTTACTTGTTTAAAATACATAAAACTAGATTTATTTTCTGTTTTAATAAAGGCATCGAATATAAGGCATTAATTGTAGTAGCAAACCTTTTCCATTGTTCTTTAAATAACACCCCAGAATTTAAAATGCAATCTTCATTTATCATGTGCCAACCTGCACTGTGCATCTTAATGTGGGCAGGCACAGAACATCGCTTTGATGTGGTAAGACAGGTTCTACCCAGTTCCCTTCTGACACCTCAGGGCTCGTGGATAAACTCTGGAGATTAGAAGAAGGAGAAAACTCAGAAGCCATTTTTAGAAGCCTTCCCTAAATTTCTATTCAAGCCGTGACCAGTTTAATTATTAGCCTTGGGCCTGCCCTCCCCATGACAATCCCTAAATGATAATGAGAGCCTTCTCAAGGAACTGTCATCAAGGTACAAAACCTGTCCTGGGAAAACCAAAAACTGCTTGCTGTGTGCTTCATGCAGGCAGTGCACCTGGGAGACAGATCCGAGAGTGCCACCTTCACCTTTGTAGTCACCAGCTCAGGCATCTGTACATCATGAATGGCATCCCGGTGTGAGCACTCCCAGGGAGAGCACTCCCAGTGTGAGGACTCCCAGTGTGAGCACTCCCAGGGAGAGCACTCCCAGTGTGAGGACTCCCAATGTGAGCACTCCCAGGGAGAGCACTCCCAGTGTGAGGACTCCCAGTGTGAGCACTCCCAGGGAGAGCACTCCCAGTGTGAGGACTCCCAGTGTGAGCATTCCCAGGGAGAGCACTCCCAGTGTGAGGACTCCCAGTGAACCCACAGGAATTAAATCTACAACTGGCAGTAACAGACACTGAGCCCAGCTGGATCTCAGGATGAGAAGGAAAGAACTTAGTGAACAGGAACATGTACTGCGAGCACATGCTGCCTGAGGGCTGCACACCTCTCCAGCTTCAGGGTGATTTGTCTAGGGGATGGTCTGAAGAAACAAAGTCCAATTCACAGTCAGGGAAGCAGGCGGCCTCAGATTCTGCATTTTTAACATGTTTTCAGAGTGTGCCGTCTGTTGATGTCCCTGTCACATGTTGTGAAGCAAGAGCCAAGAGGTTTTATGCATAATCGTCACAATGAATTCGAAAGTTATTATGATTATTAGGAAACGGTGAGGTTGAATAATTTGTTCTGTGGAGAAATATGAAGCTTTTCTAACAGCAAAGTTCACATTCTTCCCAACGCTCTAATAACACCTCCAGAAGTAGCAGAGGCTTTATTCTTATTTGATTTTTGAACTTTGAGAACAAGGCTGGGGAGATGGCTCAGCAGGTAAAGCGCTTGCTCTGCGAGCCCAAGGTCCTGAGTTCAAGCCCCCAGAACCCACCAAAAGCAGGACATAGCAACATCTCTCTAATCCCAGAGCTCAAAAGGTAAAACAGGAGTGGGATCCTGGAAAATACCAAGAAAGAAGCCCATGGCCCAGTGGGCCTACCATATGTAGTGGTGAACAAGAAATCCAGTCTCAGATACTGACACAGGAAGTTGTTCTCTGAACTCAGACACATAGCGTAATATACTTGTGCCTGCACGCACATACACACTGGTATTGAGTCCCAGGACTGCAAAAATTATTACTAAATAATAACTAAAGAAATTATAAAAGCTCAGGGTTGGCTTTTTTTTTCTGGTAATTGGTTGAGCATTTAAAAAAAAAATAACCACCTAAGTTGTACTGTAGTTTTGCAGACTCAAGTAGGTAATGCCTGTTTTGTGGTTTTTATCAAAGAGTTTTGTCCTTTCGGGAAAAGAGCATCTTAGAACCCCTTTAATGCACCTCGGCATCACTGAGTGGAGTTGCTAGGGGCACATGGAAAGAAACTCGCTGGTTTCATAGTGCCAGGGATAGGTTTAAACCTGTATCTTATAACAGGGTGCTGATGTGCGGTGTCTAATTATGGCACTTTAAATTGTAATGTGAAAGCAACAATAGTTACCTCCCCCATCCTGCCCTTTTGCCAGGTGAATGATCTTTATCTACCAGACTGATTATATGGTACCTATATGGAAAAACTTGAAAGCTCAATGGCAAAATATTTCCCATATCTGAAGTCCATAAACTTTTTAGTAGGAATGCTTCATGAGATTGCAGTAAAGTTAATTATCTTTTCTCCAGCCAGAGACTATATACCCAAAACTTCCTTCTGAATAGTAAATAAAGGCCCATGGGAGCAAATATTTTCCAGAAAACATTGAGTGACTTCTTCTTGATCACCAATTTTTCCTGACTTTTTAGAAGCACACTTTGTGTTCTGTAATAGTTACTTTGTTAAAGATGTCTCTAGGATGTCAGTATATTTAATATACTGGTAGCATTTGTAATTAGCTGAATATATTCTGTTATTTATTAACAGACCCTAACAATTTACTTAACACATGAAAGATCTAATATTTTCTCCTGTGTATATTTTGAATAAAATATATTCATATATGAATTTTCCAGCAAAATATCATATTTCATATTAAAATTAAGTTGTTAAGTATTTTTTATACAGACTTTATATGCTGAGATATCACTATGATGCAATTCACAAAGGGTAGAACTTGTCATAGCCAGGTCAACCTCTACTAAGATCCTATCTACACAGACATGTAGAGGCCAATCTGGGTAGGAGAGACAATGCAGTGGTTAAGACTGTACAGTGCCCTGACAAAGGCCCTGAGTTCCTTTGGTGATTTACATCTGCCAGTCAGTTACTCAGTCTCAAGGCTATCTGAAGCCTTGCATTTGTATGCATACACCTACACACACATGCATACAAACACACACAATTTAAAAAATAAAATAAATCTTGAGTGCACGTGTGCATGCCCCAGAACATGTAGGCAGAGGTCAGAGGACAACCCCAGACACTATTATTTTCGTTCTGTGGAAGGTTTAAATATTATATTAAAGGGAGATTAATGGGAAAGCATGTAGTTAATTACACAATGTAGCATCTCTGAACCACGGAAAGGACTTCTTTTCAATGACAGTCATAAAGTCATTCAGGAAAATGAATCTGCTATTGGCCATTTTGCAAAATCCTGTATGTTTGTTTTTCTGTTGGATAACAGTCTCACATGGCATCAGAATTTAAAGAATTAACATCCAACTATATTAATTTGAGCAAAGGCTCTGGCATTAATATTAAGAAGAAATGTGAATGTTTCAATGGCTCTTTAAGCAAGAGTATCTCTGTGCAATGAGTATAATTATAGTATTTTACATGTGTTTTATTTTTGTTTTGTTTTTTTTTTGTTTTTTTTTTTTCAGACAAGATATCATGTCCCTCCAGGATAGCCTTAAAGTCCTCAGGTAACCAAGGATGGCCCCAACATCCTGATGAATCTGCTTCTTCCAAGTGCTGGAATCGCAGGTGTGCCCCACATTTACACTTTGCACAACTATTCCTGCAGCCTTCGTCAACCATTGGACTTTTTCTACTGCTCAGCTGAAGAAGCCCTGTTTGTTTTCAGAGTTGGGGGCTGGGCAGGACTTGCTATCTTGGAGCTATTGGGAAACAGTGGACCTAACTGGCAAGTAACAGCTTCCTGAGGAATTTTCCAGGACACATGTGACTCTGTCCTTTCATTTTGAAACTATTTTAGACACATGGAAGGTGCAAAAATGACCAAGTAGTTCTTAAAGTTGTTTGCTACTGTTTGCTGTGTTTTCCCCAGTGTCCCCAAGTTAGCCATAATGTCATGACTGAAAACCAGGAGAGAACTGTGAGGTAGAACTGTGACCTTGACAACAGAACTTGTTCTCATCTCATAGGCTTCTCCCTAACATAATTTTTCTGTCTCGAGATCTGATACAGGGTCATGTCTTTCACTAACTCATACATTAAAAAAAATCTTCTCCAATCAATTCTTTCTTCTTTTGCCCGATGTGACTTAGATCTGTGAGTCTGTGAAGGTAAAGAAATTAAATCAACTCAGTATCTACTTTTTGTCTTTCATATTAATTTCTCAAATATTTCCATGTAAATAAAAATCCAAGGTATTTTCTATGACAGTGTATCTATTAATTTGACATTACACAAGTGAACATAGCAGAAAGCATTACTAGGTGAACTTCAACTGCCTGAGTGATCACCAGAAGAGCAAACTACCCGTATTGTTCAATAGGTAGTATCTTCTAGAAGGAACCATTTCACGTACCCACAGAATTTCTTGATAGTACTCGATATCTAACACCTCAGGGGGATAGGAGTTGTAGCATTTCTAAATTCAAGTCTGGTTACTGTTCATTTCCCAAGAATCTTTCTACATTTTTGCAAAAGAAAAACAAGCTAAAGCTAATAAAAAATTGTGTCTGTTTTCATGTTGAAACTTTTACAATGCTTTCAACACCAACAATCGTTTAGTGTTGAAATTCCTTCAGCTATAAAACATTAGATGCTAACAAACTGGAATGTAACTTCTTGTATGGCTATTAAGCCATGATGAGAGAAATAAGAAAGGACAATTGGGAGGCCAGGGTAATGGCCGGTAGGGTCTGGTAAAGGGCTCTGTTGGTAAAATGCTTGCTATGTAAACACTAGGATCTGAATTCAGAGTTTCAGCAACCACATAAAAGCCAGGGGTGAAAACTGCATAACTGTAATAGCAGCCATGGGGATGAAGACACCCGAGAATCCCTGGCCAATCAGGATAGCGGAATCCACAAGCTTTAGACTCAGTGAGAGGCCTTCAGAAAATAAGGAACAGTACAAGAGAGGAAGACAGCCAGTGTCAACCTTGGACTTTAGCAGGTAGATGCATGGGTGAGCACACCTGCACACACACACACACACACACACACACACACACACACACACACACGGTGGGGGGAGGGAAACAGTTGAAACCTAGGAAGCTTAAATAGTTTTAAATGATGGTTATCATAGCTCTATGTATATGTTGAATAACATAAAAAGGAAGAACATTTTCATGCACTTTTGAGTATTACTAGCAGCATGTCTGTGTTCCTCTGATGAGCATTTTTTTTTTTTATTTGTAAAGGTAGAAGTTTATGGTTTGGTTAGGTTCAGATTTGTGATTATCATCTTTTAAAACAAACTCCTCTCCTTTTTTGGTGGTGATTGTTGTGCTCTTTTGTGGTAAAAGGCTTGCTTTGTAGTTCAGTCTGGCCTGGAATCCACTATGTAGCCTAGGCTGGTCTCAAACCTCTGATATCTCTGCTTTGGCCTCCTAACTGTTGGGGTTACAAGTATGTACAACCACACCTAGCAAAAGTAAACTTTTATTTTAGATTATACTTAGAGAAGAGTTATAAGATAATGAAATTACCATAAAACCTAGTCATACTCTTTTTATTTTGTTAACGTCCTGTATTACTGTGATATACAGCTCAAAACTAATAACCCAACATAAATGTATTTTCTATAAACCTAGATTTCATTAAGTTTTTCATCAATGTCTCATGTCTGCTCCAGAATCTAACCCAGAATGCATTTAGTTTCAATACTCATATTGGAATGAATATTGGCTAATTTTTCTCAGTTTGACTTTATGTGACCTTTTCTTATGATTTAATTGGAGGTGGGAATTCTTGTTCAGAATTACAAACAAGCAATGCTGTGTTGTGCACTCCTGAGTGCTTCCTTTCACAGTGTGTAATGTTTGAATGATCGATTATTTGGTGAAGATGCCTGTGGGATTCCCACTGGACGTTCATTCCCATTGTACATTCACTGTCCCTTTATTTCCAGCCTTTGTTCTTTGGTGTCCAATGGCTATGCTAAGGAGGGGGGCAAGGCAGATGGAAGTCAGTTCCTGAAGTAAGACTTAGAGCTGCATACATTGCTTAGGACTCTTATGGAAGGAAGATTTGTCTAAGATGTTTAAAAGGGAATTCCAGAATATCAGACTACATACAGAGCCTGTCTCAAAAAACACCAACACAACAACAATGATCTACTATTATCCAGATATCCAATTCTTTTATTGATGTTGAAACCAAATGAACTATTGCATACGGTTTTTTGTGGGTTCTAATAATGTACAAAACATTTGAGATATACAAATAAACCGATTTATTTTCTAATAAGAGAGAAGGTTTAACAAGAAGTCAACAACAAACAGTTGCGGAAATTATATATTATGTGAGTATGACAGACAGTAGGTGAACCTGCAATAAGAGAGACTAGGATAACTCTGAGGGAGATCTGAGAGATTACAATAGCACAAGATCAGCCTGAGATACCGATTTCTTACGGGGTATTTAGAAAAGAGAACAACCTGATTTGTGAAACCATAGGGTGGTCTAGAAGAGGCAGGAAATGGTCCTGGCGTGGTTATTTCAGAGGTCAACTTTACCCGGCCGCGCAGGTATTTGGTTAAACATTGCTCTGGGCCTATTTTTAGGGTGTGTTTCGAAATAAGATTAACGTATGAATCAGTAGAGCGAACAAACACAGACTACCTTCCCCAAGATGACGGGTGTTTTTGGTTATTTTCTCATTGCTGAGACCAAACACCTGACAAGAAGCAACTTTAAAAGTGGCTCGTTAAAGCGACTTATTTTGTCTTGTCACTTGAGGAGATCCAGTGAGAAGTGTGTTCAGCAGCTGACTGTATCCTGGCAGACAATCCCGGAAGCTGAACGACTCCAGCTAGAACCAGGGCCTGACTACAGCCCTCAGTATCCACCCCTCCAGTAACCCACTTCCGCTAGTGTGGCCCCACTGCCTAATGGTTCCACAACTTTTGAGAAGGTGCCACCATTTGAGAAACAACAAGTGAGCCTGTGGGGGCAGTTCACACTCTGACCCTAGTGAGGGACATCTTAGAATCTTCTGAAGACCTACGTGCACACAAAAGGTCAAGGATGGGACGTTTGCTGCCCTGCTGTCCCTCTGAACCGGGACATTGGTCCTTTATCTCTGTGGATGAAGATGCAAGTTGCATTACCAGCTCTCCTGAGCCTCAGGCTTTCTGGTTCAGACTGGAATGATAATGCAGGCTGAGTTACTTCTGCCGCGTGCTGACTGAGTACTAATGCACGTGCCCATAATACAACACGAGTTTGCTGTGGTCACTCTCCCTCACCCACCTTCATCTGTTATTGGAGGCTTGGTCCTTGGGGTGGCAATAGTGGGTCCTGCTGTGGACTTTAAAGAGGTGGGACCTAGTGGGATGCTCGCTGGTCCGCAGGGCATGGACTTAGAAGCCTGTTTAGCCTTTGTGAATGCATTCTTCATAAAGGATAAGCCTGGCCTCTCCAGTGCACCTGACTTCCCACCCTCTCCATCGGCCATAAGGTGGGAGAGCCCAGGGACTGTTCATCGGAGCTGGGACTATGCTGGTTGGACTTTCACCTTCGAAAGTTGTCACCTACACAGATGTCTGTTTCTTTATAAGTAGCCTAAATCATGTATTTTGTTATGGTGGTGGAAAGACTAGTGCTGGGCTGATGTGGCCAAGAGGGAAAGGGGAAGGGAAGGGGAGGAAATGGGGAGGAAGAGGGGAGGGAGGGAAGAGAGGGGAAGAGGAGGGACAGGGAAGAGGAGTAAGGGGAGGGGAATGGAGGAGGGGAGGGGAAGAGTAGGGGAAAGGGGTGAGGGAGAGGAAAGGGGAAGGGAAAGGGGGAGGCAGAGAAAGGGAGAGAGGGGAAGAGGGAGGAGAGGGAGCAGGAAAGGGGAAGAGGGGAGGGGAAACAGGACCAGGAGAGGGAATGAGGTGGGAGGGGTGAGGGTGAGGGAGAGGGTGAGAGAGAGAAAGGGAGGGAAGGAAAGAGGTAGGAGGAGCAGGGGAGGGGAAGTGGAACCAGGAGAGGAAGGGAGAGGGGGCAGGGGGAAGGGGAGAGAGGGGATAGTCATAGTGTGGTAGTGAGAATTTTGGTTTCTTTACAAACCCAGTTATATGAATATGTTTTTGGTTTAAGCCCAGGTGTGAGACAAGAGGCTGCTTCACAGCGGGTGACTATGATCATGCTATGTCTATTGCACTAGTAGGGGCGTGGTTTTGCCAGCTGCAGATAGTTTACCTTTGGAATTCTGGAGACTCTCCAGAGGGAACGAATGGTAGAGCAGAGGGCAGAGCACTGTAACGTGCCTGCTGCTGCCACTGTTGCTCCTGGTCGCTGCTGATTGAGAAGGAAGTTGGAGATAATCGTCATGATGATTGGACTTGCCCCAAGGAACCCAATGCCCCTAGTCAATAGGAAGTAGTCTACATTGTTGGCTGAAAGAGGTCTATGCCCCACTTTCCTCTCTAACCTTCTTTCTCTCCTACCTAGTGTTGGGGAGGGGGTTGGAAGGGATTAGGGTAGAATAAGGGTTAGAATGGAGGTAGAATAAAAGAACCCAATAAAATAGTGAAAAAACAATACACCAACAGCTGATGGTGAAGATGAATATTATTAGAAGCAGAGTAGAGGGAGGCCCTCACAGGAGGCTTGACGATTTGACTTTTATTGCAGAGATTGCAAAAGCTTTTGAAGGCCTCTTAGCAGGGAAACGAAGAATTATGACTTATATTATTAATACATCACTGCGGTTGCTCTGGGAATGGGTGGATGTTAGAAAGGTAACCAGTGTGTGTGCTCTTGGTGCAGAACACGTTGGCAACCATACAGCAAAGCAGGGAAATTGGAGAAAACCCGTTTGGAGTTAGAACTGACAAGGTTCGTGTATCTTAGGGTCCTTACATATGGGTTTTATTAATAAAAAAAGATCATAACCTTACAGAGTTTTAAGAAAATTTAAGAGCTTTTCTTCAGGGGATCCAAACTCGGCAGGGCTTGCCCGGCAGGCCATCTCCCCAGTATCTCAATGAAGTCTCTGAATAAGCTTTAGGAAATGCCTTACAAATATATATATATATATAAATTGTGCCAGGCATGATGGCACTTGGGAAACTGGGAAAGGAAAAGAAAAAAATAAATGTATATATATTTGCATACACATACACATTTTATATATACATGCATATATATGTATGAATTGGTGAAGTGAAATTTTTCCTTTAAATTTGTGCTTTATGGAAAAACTATCAAATCACGATTATCTTTGGGCACCAAGTTATAGACCATGACAAATAATTTCCATTTTCTTCTTAGCTCCTATTTGTACTTCCCAAACTCTACATAATAATCATGCCTGGCCTTCATGATCTGAAAGAAGTTCTTTTTAAAGAGAACTATTAGACTGTGTTAATAATAGAACTATTAGAAATGTGTTAGATATTTAATAAAGTATATCCAGTATGTGGCAACTTGATAGCATATCAGACAGTTCCTTCCTCAGTGACTGGAACTTGAAGACTGTTTAAAAATGAATTATCAAAGGGAGTGTACACTGATCATGTTGCTTCTTACTCTCTTCATCCAAATGGACAACACCAGGCCCATAAAGTACATACAGAAAGCAAAAACACCTTTAGTCTCTTGTACTGTTTCTTGGCCATGGTATGCAGCAAGCACCCTCAGATTACTCACAGGAAGCCGGAGACTCCAAACCACACCAATAGTATACAGTGGACATGGGTGGGACTTTCTTTCTGACAGCTCCAGGTTGAATCACAAGTTGGAGACCCTGGGGTGCAAGCTACACAGTAAACACTACAGAGCATGCTCATTGTACAACAAGCCATCTTAGCACAATTACTGTGGCTTCTTTCTAGTCCTTCAGTCCTTGGGGATTTGGGGGTTGAGCTCCCCCATGCTTTAAGTCATCCCTGACTTGTTAGCTTTTCATGCCGGGAGCAACTCACAAGCTCTGTAAGTGAGTAGCTAGTTTTCTTAAATCTTTCTTAGCTGGAAAAATTATTTTAGCTAAAGTATATTAATTCCTACAGCAGAAAAAAAACAAATACTTGGTCTTCTCTTTATATTCTCTTGCCTCTAAAAATATAAATAAAACATATGACTATTGAGTAAATATTAAAAAAAAACAGATGCAA
This sequence comes from Apodemus sylvaticus, assembly GCF_947179515.1. Lineage (NCBI taxonomy): Eukaryota > Metazoa > Chordata > Mammalia > Rodentia > Muridae > Apodemus > Apodemus sylvaticus. Next base: position 26,793,058 of record NC_067484.1, read on the forward strand.
TTTATAATTAAAAGCACATAACTGAAGTGGCCAACTTGTCCAGGAAGACCCTAATCTGAGATGGGCGTCAGGGAGTAATGTGGTGTAGAGACTACTAAAGCCCTTGTCTTGGCCAAGTGGACACTTGGGAGGATTAATTTTATGTAGTACCATCTGCATTGTGTTTTGAGTGTTCAGCACTAATATATGACCTCCACCCAACAGTGGGGCAGAGATTCAGCCCCCCAAATATGACCATCGAAAATGTCAAACATGCTAGAGAAAAGAAAACGACTTTCAGCTGGTAAGTGCTGTTCTAGGCAAAAGAATTGCAAAACCAAGTCCTTTGGGCCTCTGCCAATTCAAATTGTTCATTTGGCTCTGTGGTGAACGGGTTGGTTAGTTTTTTTGTCGACGTGACACAAAACTCGAGTCTTGTTGCGAAGAGGAACTTTAATGTAGAAATCGACTCCATCCGATGGGCCTGTGGCCATGTCTGTGGGGCAGGTGGTCCTGGCTTGCTTAAGAAAGCAAGCTAAGAAAGTTAGGGAGAGCAAGATAGTAATCATTGCTCTCCATGATCTCTGCTTAGGTTTCTTCTTTGAGCTCCTGCCCTGGCTTCTCTAGACAATGCACTATGATACGGAAGTGCAAGCTGAATGAACCCTTTCCTCTCCAAGTTGCTTTTGGTCAGCAAAAAGCAAATTAGAGCAACCAGTCTTTACTGACTCACCCGGCAACCACCATAAAGCATAGACACACAGACATGTTCTTACATTCTTCATGTAAGGATTTTTTAAAACATTGTTTATTTGCACTCCAGATGTTGTTCCCCTTCCAGGTACCCCCCCCCCTCCCCCAAGAGGCCTAAGTGGCCAGCATGGCAAGCCAGAAAGAATTAGTCACTATAAGATATCCATGCCCAACACTTCACTAAAATGAATGTTTATTGCTTTTAACAACTGTAAACTCATAATACATTGATTATTGGTGCTTAGAAATGTCCCAAATATTATTTAGGAAAAAAAAAGGAACACAAGGTCTTATTATGTTGCCTAAACTGATCTCATACTGTTGTACTGGAGGGATCCTCCTGCCTCAAGAAAAGCTGTTGCAAGCAGGAGCAGGCCATTGTGGCCGCCTGTCCTCTTTTTTTGATCTACTGGCAATGCTCTCCAATCTCATCAGCTCCCATAAATATTGTTTTAATTATTATTTCATTGTATCTCTCATCTGATACTTAAAATACACAATCAAATCTCAAGATATTTCCTAACATTATCCTAGATTACAATCTATGAATTAAAACTGTGTGACTTATGGAATAAATAGTTTCAAACAAATTTTACTTAGCTACTTCTCTATTTCTGGAAAACAAAGCCAAACCTCCCCCCCACCCCACCCCCAAGAAAAACCAAAATCAAAAACAAAAAAAAGAGCAAAAACATGACCAAGAGCAACTTGAGAAGGAATGTGTTTCTTTCAGCTTACATTTCCAAGTAAGAGTCCATCACTGAGGGAATTCACAGCATCAGGGCAGGAATTCACAGCAGGAACCTGAAACCAGGGACTGACCCAGAGGCCCTGGGGGAATGCTGCTGGCCTCTTTATTCCTGTGGCTTGCTCAGCTTGTTTTATTGGAATACCTAGATCACCAGTCTAGGGATATCACTGCTGGGCTGGGCCTTCCCATATAAATCATTAATCGAGAAAATGCTAGCGTGTGTCAAGTTGACATAGAACTAGCCAGCACAGCCTGCTAATACATTTGAGAGAAACACTCTTCCCTTTCCAAAGGGTTTGCTGTTTGAAGAACAATGGAAAATGGCCATGGGGCATTGATTTCTTCTCTGAAGACAAATGATTTCATTTTTCTTGTGGAGAACTCTGAAAAGGAGATCTGCCATTGCTAGATTCATATCTTCAAGCAAGGACCTTTTCCTCCCCCCCACCCCCTCACCTCCCTCATTCACCAAGAGAGGATTTCATGGAGTGCAGCATGACATACACATATATGCTGGTCCTCCCGATCGTTTTGCTTCACCTCCCAAATGCTAGGATGTCAAGCTTTAGTCATCCGCCCCACTCCTCTTCACCCCTTTCATCTTCGGTAAAATGAGAGCGATACCATCTACATTCCGGAGCTGTTAATATGCTGTGAAATGACCTGGTTTGAGCAATCAGCTGTTTCTGATGTTCAGGACTTTTGTGGGTGTCATTTTGTGGGTGTCACTTCTATTCTTTCCCCTTGCCTCAGCCCTCGTTAATATGGGGGGGGGGGGTTCAGTTACAGAACAAAAATGCACTACTGTAAAAATTATTAAGAGTGCTAGTCAACAGCAGAACTTTAAAGCAAGTGTAGGTCCTGTGTGACTCATGAAGCTACTTCTGCTTGCTTGCCAGCATTTCCAGTGGTCCACTTGTCCATCTTTCTCCTAAATTAAAAGCCACTCTTCAAGTACGACAACTGACAGGAAAATAAATGCAACTGAGTAACGAGGACTGGACTGTGTATATGCTGCTTTTCAATGCTGGCTTGTTTAACTCAAGCAACATGCTGAATGTTAGTGAGACTCGGACTCCTCGGAAAAGACTGGATTCCTATGCCAGGCTGTTTCGGTGGTTTGCATCGTTCTCAATAGAGAAGAATTGGAAGGAAAAAACAAAACAAAACAAAACAAACCCTAGTTGTTTACAAGTAATTGAAGCCTTGATTTATAGTCCAAGAGATACTCATGGCCAAAGAGAAACTTAATTCTAAAGTTCTGTTTTTAGCTTTGCCAAATAGAAATCGCTGAAGAAGCAGCATGTTTTTAAGAAAATGTATTTTGAAATTAAAATATAATTACAGCATTCCCCCTTTCTCTTTCTTCCCTCCAACTCTTTTCATGCACCCCTGCCTTACTTTCTTAAATTCATGACCTGTTTCTTTTTCTGTTGCCATTACACACACACGCACACACACACACACACACACACACACACATTTATACATTCCTAAATATATAAACACAACCTGCTCAGTCTGTATAATGTTACAGAGATGTGGAGAATTTCAGGGCTGACCACTTGGTTTTGGATAAGCAAAGTGGGGTGAGGATGCTTTTCTGGGGAAGGCTACTCCCAGCACTCTTTCCTGGCCTGAAGTTCTTTGCGTAGAGCTGAGGCCCCATGAGATTTTCCCCTTCCGTGTCGGTGTGTCTATTGGTGTCAACGTTGCTCATGTCCTGCTCAGGCAGACACATGACCCTACTTCATGTGTATTACTTCTCTGACATTTCTAGATGAAATCTCACGGCAAACTTCCTGTTCCTTCTGTTCTCGCAATCTTACTGCTGTCATTTCTGCTATGATCTCTGGGCCTTCAGTGCTAGGTTTGTGCTGTAGATAGACCAGTTGGTGAGGTCACATGGTCATGTGTCCTCAGGGTCTGGACTGCTTGTGGTTTTCTGTAAAGGTTTACATCTGTTAGAAGACTTTTTTCTCTTTTGAGGGGTGAGACCTATGCTTATCTGTAGGTATAAGGATAAGTATTTAGTATTTAGTAATTATGCTGATTTAGTAAATAGTTCGATGTAGGCTCTTCTACAATATGCATGACTTCACTAGCCCAGAGTAGTTGGCCAGGTTTCCACTACCAGGCATAATTTTCCTGTAGATGAATGGTCATAAATCCCATTAGAGAGCTTTTGGTTACAGCTAAGTATGTGTGCCACTACTGCACCCTTAGGGCACCATGAATACTGGTCATTGTTTGATTTCAAAGGCAGCATAGCTGGGTAGGATTATTAGATGCTTCCTTCCCTTAGAAACTTACACGAACAGTACGGTTCTTAAGAATTGATTTTGAACCTATGTAGACTTTTTTGGGGAATTGCTCTAGATGTCTAAGAATTAAATATGCAATGGTGATCTGTAAAGAAATATATTAGACACACACACACACACATGCACACTGTGTCACTTGCTATTACTCTGCATGGCTGCACTGGCACTTTAAAAAGGAGTTTTCTTTTTCAAGACCCTCACTTTATGCTTGATAAGAAGCAGAATCATGGTTGAGCAGGGTTGCCCATGCCTGTAATCTCAGAAGTTCTTTGGTCAAGGGAGGAAGATTGAGAGTTAGTCCGAGGCCAGTCTGAGCTAGGTAGTAAAGAAGAGGAAGTAGAAAAGATGGGGAGGTGGAGAGGAGAATATGAGGGTAGAATCACATAATTAATGCATTATGCACATGTATGTTAATTGTTCATATAAATTAAGAGCTTGTCTGTGAAAGAAATAAAATAGTTTATTCTGAGCCAAATGAGAGTAGTTACTCTCATTATATGTTATGTGGAAATTCCCTTCTACCTTGAGGCATCTTGACAGCTCTGGGGTTGGGGTCCTGTTGGGGTGGGGTTTAGATGATGCAGTTACCTTTGGGCTTCCCATGCTCCTGAAGGTAACCCCTTCACCCACTTCTGTAAGCAACCTCAGTCAACTCAATGGCTGACCAAGGTGAACTTCGGTGGTGTCTTTGCTTTGTTCTGTCAGTTTCCTATTCAGGGTATGTAGACTTGTGTCCCCATCTCCCCAAGAAGTGTCACACCACACTATGGTAGGTGAACATGGATTTCAAACTACCCCAGATGACACACTGCCAAATGAAAGTGGTGGTATGAACTTTTTTAGTCAAAGGAATGGAAGAGTTATAATCAGTACATCTAAAAAATAAATCAAATCCAGCAAACCTTTCCCGGAGCTTTCAGATGTCACATCACTTGGTAGAGGTTCTTGATTTGCTAAATGTAACAATACATTCCAGACAAGACACAAAGACTGAAAGTGAATGGTTATTTCTCTAAAGGGCCTAAAACAGCCTAAGGCTGTTTTGTCTTTTGGCATTTGTACTGTTTAGTTTTTCCATTAACCTGAAACAAGCTAGAGTCTTGGGAAGAAGGAATCTCAAATGAGAAAATGACTGCATCAGATTGGCTGGTGGGCATGTCTGTGTGGTGTTTCCCTGGTTAATGATTGATGTGGGAGGGCCCAACCTACTGTAGGCAGCACTTGCCCCTGAGGAGTTTGTTCTGGCTGGTAGAAGGCAGGCTGAGGATAAGCCAAATAAACCCTTTTCTCCCCATGTTGCTTTTAGTCATTGGTGATTATCAAACACTAGGAAGCAAAGTGTGACATTTTCTTTCTACAGTCAGTATGTTCTACTCCACCAAGGTAGGGAGAGAAATGTTTCAGATGAAGGGCACAGAATCAAATATCAACACACCGGCAAACATGGTTCAGTGAGCTCCTAGTGTGCTAGGTGCTTTATAGACATCAAAATATTAAACTATGTTGGTGTTTCTCCATTTATGTAATCAAGGGTATGTTGTTTTGTTTTTAGAGTACAGATTCAGAGCAGTTACATAACATACTCAAGGTAATAATGTCAGCAAAAAGCAGACTCTGGAATGGTGATTTTACAACTCAAAGCTAGTGTGTCAAAGCCCTATTAATTTTTTTTTATAGAAACCAGTCAGGGGTTTAATGTATTACAGTCTCTAAATAAAACAAATCTCAACAAACCTCCATATCCTTGCTAATCATGTCTTTTACGTGGTCACTCAGGTTTAGGGGTTAACAGTTTTGTTAATAATCATTGGAAAGAGAATTACATTTAAAAGTGATTTTTTTTTTAATATGAGCCGAACACTGAAGCTCAGGGGGGAAACTGAATCAATAAAAGGAAGGAATGGTGTTGAAGAGATGTTGAGAAGGCATGGGGTGAGAATGTTTGCTGCTCTTACGTGGAGCCCAAGAGCAGTTCCCAGAAACCACCAGGGGCTCACAAACCCCAGTTAATTCCAGTTAACTCCAGTTCCTGGGGATCCAACGCTCTTTTCTGGCTTTTGTGGGCGCTTGCACTCACACAGCATACGTTCTCACATACACATTCTTAAAAGAAAAAAAAAGATTAAAAAAGAGAGAAGAGACGGCGTCGCGGTTCTCCCTAACTCACTTACCGACTACAACCAGATCCTTGCCATTCTCCCCCGCCTCTGCCACTCAGACTGGTTTCGCTTCAGTGCGCAGGCGCGAGGCTGGAGGCTGGGCCGTGGTTTCCTAGGAGACCGCGCTGCAGCTGAGCTGCGGTTGGCCCGAAGGGAAGATGGGGGTGGAGCCGGCGGAGGAAGGCGGCCCCGCGGAGGAAGAAGACGTTCCTCGTGCCATGGAGCCCTCGGACGCGGGGGTGGCGGGCAGCTCGCGGGGTGCGCGCCGTCCCGGTGATGGCGGGAAGGGAGAGAAGGACGTGAAGGGCGGGAGCCTGGGGCGGTCGTTGGGTTGCGGCCTTCTGGTCCCGCTCAGGCCTGGACAGTGCGGGCACTCTGCGTTGGCTCCTGGAGACTGGGGTGACTGCTGCGTTCCTGCGCACACCGGTGGGGTGCACCCGGCTCCAGGCGGGCAGGCCTTTTCTCACCTCCCGTGGGGACCCCGGATACTTCTGGCGGTTCCAAGCCAGAGGAGAGGAGGATTTTGTCGCCCATTTATGCTTAGAGACCTGGCCTCGGCCTAGGAAGGAAAAGATGGCCCCCCTAGCAAGCAGGCTGGAGTCCCTAGGTGACCCACTGCCACCCCAGCCTGTGGTCGGCCTAGTGGCGCCAGAATCGGCTCTGGATTCCCATTCCCTGACACTTCCCACCTCCGGTTAACAGAAAAGTTGTGGCAGGCATGTTTCATTTATATCAACATTTTACATCTCCTTGGTACATATAACAAAAAAATATTTTTAAAAAGGTCTGTACACAACCAATCGTCTTTAATGGAAGACACCATATGTTCTGGTTTTGTCAGTTTCCCCGCAAATGCTCTTTTTCCTAGCCTAGGGTTGAGTTGAGCCTGCTTTGTAACTAAGGAAGGGAACCGTTCCTGTTGCTTCCTGTCAGACTCATATCGTAAACTACTGTTTACTCACTCGCCTGATGGCTTCAGGTGCAGCCCTGACCCCAGTTTTTAAAATTAGATACTCAGTTTTTTAATTGAGTGCTTAAATTATTCGTTTTCTGTTGTACCTCAGACACTGTTGTAGGCACTGGGGACTTTAAAACAGGAAATCTTAACACTTGTGGGAACTAAATTTAGTGTCCTGGAACCCACAGGTTGTGTTGGCTTGGTGTTTTTAAATGTAGGAACAGGCCACTTTGACTAACTCTCAAGTTGGTTGAAAATAATATTGCTACAGTTTCTTTGCCTCTACTGTTTAAAAGCTTCTAAAAAAACCAAACCTTACAGTAGTACTAGGTTTTGTGCCATCCGTTATTGATCAAGAGTCCCCCTTTTAATTAACTACTCAGAAAAAAAGTAGCTGGAGAAATTCTAGTTAATTAAAGCAGGACTGAAGACCTTTTGTTGATGGCATTTCATGTCTTTATGATTTGTAGATAGTGTAGAGCCTATAAAAAGCGGGCATTGGATACTTCATAAATCCAAGGGGGAGACAATGTTGAAGCCGCTGTGCATTATTTATCAGGTAAAATGTTTGAAGTGTCTGTTAGTTGCTCAGTGATGCTAAGCAACCTGAATATGTTTGTTTTCCTTTGTGTATCATTCAGCAGTTTGCCATCCAGGGGCACCAGCACAAATCCCTCCGTCAAGAGTCATAGTCCATGTGGACCTGGATTGCTTTTATGCCCAAGTAGAAATGATCTCCAATCCAGAATTAAAGGACAAGCCTTTAGGTAATCCACATTGATGGTATCTTTGTTGAGTGATGATAAAATTAGCTTCGAACATTTTTATTAACTATATTCAGACATTTCCTGGAGTCCATTCTTAGGTACTTTGTTTGTAGTCGTATTTGCTTTGCATCCAAGAGTAATGTGCTGACTCTTTCCCCTTTAATAAAGCTGACATGAACAGAAACCAGAATGGACTCTTAATATGTGGCGTAGCTTACTTCTGTGGGCTCGTGACTTAAGGAAAGCAGGTTTTCTTTTGTACACACAGAAAGGATCTTTTAGTATTAGCATAAAGGGCAGTCTTTAGTTTCCTTCCTTCCTTCTACTAGTACCTGGTTCGGTGTTATAAGTCATAGTCTAGCCTATGATTCTGTGAAGGACAAAGGGATGCCTAGGTTTTAGTTCTTCAGGGTGCGACTAAATCTTTAAGCTTCCTAAGAGGCCAAAGATTTAAATTAGGCCATCAGTTTTCTTCCCTCTGAAATAATTTCTAATTAGCACAAGATGCCCAGTCGTTACTTCCGTACTAAGATATTTTGTGGTTAAGTAGTAGATTTTAATGGGTCTCATGAATGGAGAGTGAGTGCAAACAGGGAAGGCAGGGGCGTGCTGTAGAGAGTCCTTTTAGCTAAGGAGTTTGCCAGTCTGGCCTTTGGGTATATACTTCTTACAGTCATGGATAGCTACCTTTATTTAACTCAGTGAGTTTCAGATAGTGAAATAAACAAGCAAAAAAATGTATCTGCAGCACTAATGTCCTGTCTTAGGACCTCAGGTTTAAAAATATGAAAAAAGAATGGGTTTAGGTGTTGCCCATGTTTTCATTCCATATATTGCAGATGAATATGACTTACATTATCATGAAACAACCAACTTGTGTAAAATGAGAAAAGCACAAACATTTAGCAATCTTAAATGCCTAGTTAAAAAAAAAAAAAAACTAATGTGTTCTATAGGTGGCCAGAAAGTCAATTTTTAAAAGAAGTCCAAAATAATTCCTCATGGTAGCACTCCAAATTATCATGAGCTTCATTGCTTAGGGTGCTTATTGGCATGAGGTTTCTCATGATTACTGTAGCTTGGCTCTTAGAATATTGCTTCTGTTCACTGGCCGTATGCTCAGAAGATAAATGAGTTTTTATAACATAAGCCAGTATATATATATATTTTTTTGTGGTTGTTGTTTTCATTGGGCTTATTGTTTGGTGAACATACTCAAGACTATTATATGACAATATAAATTAATTGGGCTTTCATGAGTTGCCTGCAAAGAATCATAAAAGGATTTAATTTATGTTTTATCACTGAAAATTCCAAAGATTGTATTGACTTGAGGATAATTTAAATTTGAGAAACACAGCTTCCCTTTGGTACGGTAACTATCCCCATACTTATATGTAATTTCTGCTATAATTATTCAGTGTTTTCTTAATATATAATTTCTTCTCTAATTATTTTATAATTTGTAAGTGGGAAATAGCTAGAAAACCTGATGTTTCTTAGAATTTTAGTTGCAGTGCTTCTTCTTAACTCGGTTATCTTTTTGTTCTTGTGAAAATCCACTTTAAGCTGGACAAAGTGGTACAAAATCCTGTAATCCTAGCACTGGCAAAAGGGAGGCCCAGGTGGGAAGGTGAGAGGACAGCTTGTGCTCTGCTGAGTTCTAGGCCACGGTGAAGGGAGGGGGAGGGGAGTGTTGAGCAAAGGTGCAAGAGCTCTGAACCAGCAGTGGTAGAGCCTGTGACAAGTGACAAGCATGTGCAGGGCTGTGGATTCGAGCTCCGTGGCTGCAAAGAACCACAGCAGCCAACAGTGGCTTACCACCTACGCTGTTACAGCGCGAAGCTAGGAAGCTGTATTTTAAAATGCTCAATTCTGCATAATTTTCTCAGATGATTCTTATTTTTTTTATAGGTGTGCAACAGAAATACTTGGTGGTTACTTGCAACTATGAGGCCAGGAAACTTGGAGTGAAGAAGCTTATGAATGTCAGAGATGCAAAAGAAAAGTGTCCTCAGCTAGTCCTCGTGAATGGAGAAGACTTGACCCGATACAGAGAGATGTCCTATAAGGTCACAGGTACACGCTAGATGCTGTTGTATATTTAGCATGTTTGTGTAGGGTGACTATTTACTATGCAGATATTCCTAACAAAGTGCCATGTATATAGTTCTTTTTACCTAACGTTTAAAAAAAAAAATTGGGCCTTGCCCACTTCAAAAATGTTTAAGGAGTTGGCAGATGATGGCTCAGTGGAGAGATGCTCTTGATGTTAACCCTGACAGTCGGCGCTCATCCCAGGCACCCACTTAGTACAAGGAAAGAACTAGTCTGGGCAAGTTGTCCTCTGATTTCCACACATGTTGTGGCATGTGCCTCTTTCCTCCACCAAAAAAAAAAAAAATTAATACATTTTTTAACCATATGAGAAGATGGCCTCATATACTGCCAGATAAATAAATACAAATGTTTAATTATATAAGTAGGCTGCTTTCACTGTTACTGCTGTGAGAGGAAAAATAATAGCCATTTATTCTTTGACATCTACTTCAGGATTTTAACTACCCCTTAAGCATGGGTTGTTTTATTTTATTTAATTTTTAGATATACTACAGATAAAAAAAGTAGTGGAAAAAGATTGAGTTAGATTTATTACTGTGAGTCATTATCCTGGGAATATCCTGTGCCTTTTTTCTTTGAATATTACCTCTACTCAAAAGTCTGTTAACTGAGGACATTATCTAAGATTCCATGTGGAGCTGGGCTGGAGAGATGGCTCAGCAGTTAATAGCACTGGCTGCCGTTTCAGATGATCTGGGTTCAATTCCAGCACCCACATGGGGGTTCACAACTATCTGTAACTCTAGTCCTAGGGATCCAGTACCCTCTTCTGACCTCTGTAGGTACTAGGCATACACACATAGTACTACAGAGACCCACATGTCAACCAAATGCCCATACAGATGAAAAAAAAATTAAGTAAAAATTTATACAAGGTGTGAAGCTATGGTGCAAATGGTATCATATATATGATATGTACATATTTTATGTTCTATTTGCTACCTTAATCATTAAACAGTGAAATCTGTTCTACATTGTAACTTAATTATACCTGTGTTCCAATATTATTTCAATTTAGAATTGCTGGAGGAATTTAGTCCACTTGTTGAGAGACTTGGATTTGATGAAAATTTTGTGGATCTAACAGAAATGGTTGAGAAAAGACTCCAGCAGCTTCCAAGTGACGATGTTCCGTCAGTGACTATGTTTGGCCATGTTTATAATAACCAGTGTGAGTGCTTCCTTCGTGTTCTCTTGGTGACTGTAAGTGTACAGATCCCATAGCCAGTGAGCTCACTGATGGATGTGTGACTGTCAGTTGGTATCTAAGATGGCCAAAATGAAGTCCTGCCAGCCATGTCAAGTGTTCAGAAAAGTTGAGTGGTGTGTAGGGCTGTGTCCCTCCAGGTGCGACTTCCATCTCTCTGAGGCCCTTAACCTCTTATTCTTTCCACTCTTTATTTTTAAGAGCTCTACCTCTGTAGGTTATCCTTAACTTACAGATTATTACTGTAGACCAATCTGCTATTTGCTGGTGACTTTCCCAAGCTTCAGGGTAATCAGTTCAAATGACAACTACTGGCAAAAAAATCGACATGGTTTATCTTCACATATGAAGAAAGTATGGAAGACAAATGTTTTTTCCTGGGGTTTTCACATCTGTAAATAAGTTGTAGTCAGTGCCTGGGACTGTCTAATTAGGCTTTTAGACACCCACGACTGCTGCAGAATGCATGCAGAGGACAAGCTTTTTGTGTAAGAGTGGCCTGACATAGTCGGTCCGATATCTCAGCATGCCCCTCCTCATGCCTCTATTGAGTGTCCTGTATCAGCAACACAGATGACAGGGCAGAACCCCCACTTCTAGAAGACATGAAGCCTTTCCTGTGCAGTTTGCCCTTTTGTCAGTCCCTAGGGTGAAAGCCAGAAAGATAACAGATACATCTTTATGCAGCTTTAAAACAGATGCAGACCTTACTGTTCAAAAGGAAAAAAATCAGTGTAGAGAGAGCTAGATTTCATATTTCAAATGAAGAATGCCTAATTTCTTTCCCTTCTTTTATATAAGTTATTTAATTGAAACCAGTCTCACTATGTAGCCTGGCTGGCCTGGAACTTAGGTGTTGACCAGGATAGCTTTAAACTCTGAGATCAGCTTGCCTCTGCCTCCCAAGTGCCTGGCTCCACATAGATCTAAAAGCAATTTCTTTGAAGCCAGTATATAAACAGGCAGAATCACGGTGTGGATGCTCTTGTCTGTTGCAGACCAGCCAGTTATCATTTTGGCACATTTGCTTGATCTTGCCTCTGTGGACTTTGTGTGTGTGCTCAGCTAGGCTGACTGATGAGCCACTGGGGAGTAAGTCCAGTGACAGACACTTCACCTCCACATCCTTTCAGCATGAGTCCTAGGATGGACCCACACCAAAGAGAACGTGTTGCTTTAGAGCCTCCCTATAGTTTCATAAGCAGATCTCCTGATCTGTGGGCAGTCATTATTTACAGCAGGGCATTCATGTGCTACGTGACCTTCAGGCTTCATTCTAAAAGCTATGTCTGTTTCCCTACTGTGTTTCCTTCTGTATTTTTTTTTGTAGTAGTGAAGGTGAATGAAGGTCTTATGCATGTTAGCTAGAACTGCCAGGAACTGCATTTTCAGTCTGTAAGCACTCCCAACATGCATTCCTTATCATGGGTCCTTGGTATCTGTTCAGTTGTAATGACCGAGGACCAACTAAGGAAGCAGGTAGAAGAGCAGTGGGTGGGGGAGTGGTGGGGGAGGAGGGAGTATCAGCAAAGTCCTGGGCTCTTTCAGCCCTGTTTGTGAGAGAGAAATGAATGCGTTTCTGGTAATACCATTGTCGTTACAGCTGTGAACCTGCAGAATGCCATGCATCTGAGACTTGTGGTGGCATCGCAGATTGCAGCAGAGATGCGGGAAGCCATGTATAATCAGCTTGGGCTCACGGGCTGCGCTGGAGTGGCTCCTAATAAACTCTTAGCAAAGTTAGTGTCTGGTGTTTTTAAACCAAATCAACAGACAGTCTTATTACCTGAAAGTTGTCAACATCTCCTTCACAGTTTGAACCACATAAAGGAAGTGCCTGGTAAGACAAATATATTTGAAGAGTATATATTGGCATTGTTGTAGTTTCTTTAAACTATGCAGTTAATTTCTAAGAGACATACACTTGGCTTTTGGAAAAAACCAAAAACCTGAAATGTTCTGAGGAACAAATCTGTGTGAAGATGTATGTGCAAGTGCTTTGTCCACACAAGATTTTGAGTGTGTGCCCTGGCACCAAATGGTGGAAACATCTTTAATATTGAGCGTAGCTTGGTTTGAGAAGCAAGCCTTCGTAATGCTGTGCATGTCTGTTGCTTAGGTATCGGCTATAAAACTGCCAGGCGGCTCGAGGTGCTGGGCATCAACAGTGTGCATGATCTCCAGACTTTTCCAATCAAAACTTTAGAAAAGGAATTAGGAATTTCAGTTGCTCAGCGTGTCCAGAAGCTCAGCTTTGGAGAGGACAAGTCTCCTGTCACACCGTCAGGACCACCACAGGTACGTGAGCATGGAGTTAGTTTGCCAGGTGGTGGTTATGATGCTACATAAGCTGAAGATATCTGGCGTTAGTATTCACTGCTCTGGTGTGCTTTGCAGCTGGCATGTGATCCTTTCCCAGGAGAAGCTGATTTCTGTGAGAGGAGCAAGCACTCTGAAATTGAAACTTGCCTGCTAGTAGTCTTAAATCTAATTATCTATTTTCTTGTTACTACTGCCTTAAAATCCGGACACACACACACACACACACACACACACACACACACACACACGAAGAAAACCTTTTAAAACATCGTTTTTTAGACTAATCCAGTGATTTGGACAGTGTGGAGGGAATAATTACTTAGTTAGTGAGCGTTTTTTTCTCAAGAGCTAGGCATGGCAGAAATCGTTCCACATACTCATTGCACTGAATTTTACCATAACATCTGAGACAGGCAGTGTCGAAGTTCAGACCTTCCTCCTGCTCCCTTTGCTTCCTCTTTCCTTCTTTAGGACCAGAGCACTGCACTATAAAGAGGTTAAATAACTTATCCAAGCATAAACTCAGACTGAGGTTCTAGGGCCATGGGAGCCTTGCTGTAGTCCTAGAGAGGAATTGGAGGTGGTCCTTGCATTTTAAAATTACATGACTTGTGGTGCAAAATAACAGTACACACAATAACCACACACACAATAACTGCATACACAATAACTGTACACATAATTACTGCACACACAGTAACCGCACACAAACTGCATACATAATAACTGTACACACAACTGTACACACAATAACTATACACATACTGAATATTCACTAACTGCACACACACTTACTGAACACACAATAACTGCTCACACAATTACTGTACACACAGTAACTGCACACACAATAACTACACACACAATAACTGCACACACAATAACTGCATACACAATAACTGCACACAAAATAACTGCACACAATTACTGTATGCACAATAACTGCACACACAATAACTGCACAAACCAGGAATCAGCACAAAAGTGAAACTGGTGTTACTGATGTATAGAGATAGGTAGTAAAGGACTTGAGAATTTATTTGGCATGAACGCTGTGTTTGCTTTTATATTAACTCTTATTTATACTTCTTTGGTAGTCCTTTAGTGAAGAAGATACATTTAAAAAGTGTTCCTCAGAAGTAGAAGCTAAAGCTAAGATGGAAGAACTACTTTCCAGCCTTTTGAACAGGTGCGTTTCTCCTTGTCTCATCTGAACCACCTCATGTCCTGCAGATTAACTGTGAATGCGGCAATGCTATTCAAGATAGACCATTTGCCATTAGATTCTCTTATGCTCTTAATTAAAATTACTGACTTCCATTAGTTGTCATTCAAGTAACATGGTGGTTATATTGATCTTAAGCCACAGTGGTTACATAAAGAGTTTCTTCAGTATTTCTAATAATATTCCTAGATTTCTAGTCTTTAGGTGGGAAGGGATTTTTAAATCTTCTCTGTAGCTGTTGCAAGTCTCTGCCCCAGACATTAGGACTCACTTTTCAGTTCAAACAGGAACTGCAGAGAAGCGTCAGTCTGCTGTAGTTCTCACAGTCCTCGGTCCTCGTGCAGGAGAGGGTAGGATGATGGCTCAGGGGAGGAAGGTGCTGTGGGCAGGGCGAGAGGCAGCAGGAGAAGCCCCTGGCTCCCTTTCTCAGACAGTGGCGTCAAAGTAAGGGATGTGCAAGTATGTACAAGATGCTGTGAGCAGACAGTTAACAGTGATGTGTCAACTGGGACCCAAATATACAAAAGTGTGTAACATAAGCTGAGCAAGAAACGCTCTCCTGCTGTTCCTTGTTGTCTTCATGGCCTGTCACCTCATGTCCTTAGAGATGTCCTAAATTGGTTCAGAGCATGTATGCTTCTAAATGCTCCAAGGATGCTGCCTGTCCACAGATGAGACAGCCTGATGCTTGCCGCACAGTCTGCTGTCACCTGCAGCCTGCCTCTTGTCTGGAGCAGAGCTGTGCAGTTCATTGTTGGCCGCCTGCTCGGAGGTAGAGCATGAGTCAGCTCCAGCGTGATGGCTCACTCTCCCCTGGGGACTCTGCTGCTGAAAGTGCGTCATCCACTCTGCCTCAGCTCACGTGTACCCTGCCATCAGTGGCTGTGGAGAGTAGTCCTGTACATGGAAACACCAGAGGACGTATGTGTTGTATACTTTTTAAAAGGTTAAAAAGTACATGTTGTGTAAGTTCTCCCCCTGAAGACTAGATCCAGGAGACAGCAGGTACTCTAACCCTCTGTGACACCAGGTGTCCAGAGCCCTCAGTCTATGTCCCTGTTGCCAGTGCTCCCTAATGCCACACCATTGTGCTGTGACAGTGCTCCCTAACGCCACACCATTGTGCTGTGACAATGCTCCCTAATGCCACACCATTGTGCTGTGACAGTGCTCCCTAACGCCACACCATTGTGCTGTGACAGTGCTCCCTAACACCACACCATTGTGCTGTGACAGTGCTCCCTAATGCCACACCATTGTGCTGTGACAGTGCTCCCTAACACCACATCATTGTGCTGTGACAGTGCTCCCTAACGCCACACCATTGTGCTGTGACAGTGCTCCCTAACACCACATCATTGTGCTGTGACAGTGCTCCCTAACACCACACCATTGTGCTGTGACAGTGCTCCCTAACACCACACCATTGTGCTGTGACAGTGCTCCCTAACGCCACACCATTGTGCTGTGACTGAGCTTAATAGAAATCAAGTGACTGGCATAAAAATCATTTCATATATCTGTGTGTCTGTATGTCTGAAATACAGTTTTCTTCTAGAGAATTTATTGATGCATCCTACAGGGAGGAGAGAAAGGTGCCCTGTCTTATAAGAAGCCAGCCTCTAGGCACTGCGTAGTGTTCCTAGTGTCCTGCTGAGCAGAGCTCACGTCCAACACAGTGGAGCTGCCCTTTTCACCATGCGAACGGTTGCAGTAGTCACCGTTTGGCTCGGAGGCTTCAGCTGCTGAGGATGACCGAATGCTGCTTTTCTTTGCCACTTTGCAGTGTCCTTTCTGATACTAAGAGCCACTCTTCAGGGAGGAGGCTTCTGAGTCAGTTCCAGCTCTCACTCCACGCCTGTGTCCGGAGCATGCTGTCTTCATGAACAGCCACTCACCTTAAAGTTCTAGGAATCCGTCTAGGGCAGTGCAGTAGGCTGTACTGTTTTCAGAGTTCTGGACTGCCCTGCCCAACCACTGGGCTGGGCCTTTCTCATGCATGCTACTGGGATTCTTGTTCCATAGTCCATGGCTCTTGGGGAAAGCATTATTACTTCAAGTGCTGTAACTTTTTAAGACCATATATAAATATATGAAAATAAGTATTTATATGTAGTTTATATGTATTACTTATATATATTATAAAGTTTATATTATTTATATATATACATGTATAATTTTAGGTAAGTAGAAATCTTTCTGTAATTTTTTTATTATAGCTATTCTCCTCCTCCCCCGCCAACTCTCCCCATGTCCTCTTCCATACTTCTCTCAGTCCCTGTTCTCTACGTCTGACTCCTCCCACAGGAGCGTCTATTGCCATAGCTCCCACCTGGAGTGGGGCTGTGCATCATTCTGCCATCCAGGCTGATGTGGACTTGCATGGGCAGGCATAACTGTTGGTAGCTCATGGGTACATCATTCATGACAGGTCCAGAAGACAGTTTCATGGCAGTCCTCTGGCTCTTACTATCTTCGTCTCCCTCTTCTTCACTGTTCACTAAGCCTTGGGTGTGGGGTTGTGTTGTAGCTATCCTATTATTTGGGGTTGGCCACTCCACTGGTGCTTTTATTCTCTGCACTTTGTCCGTTTGGGAGTCTCTGTAATTACTTCCATCTGTTACAGAAAGAAGCTTATGTGATATGGATGAGAGCTGCAGTCACCCATGGGTATTAGGATAAGTACTTAGAAGGCAAGTAGATGGTATACCAGTTGAATGAAATAGTAGAGGTAGGGGCTCCTCTAGGGCCTGTGAGGTAGGGCCTCCTCTAGGGCCTGTGAGGTAGGGGTTCTTCTAGGACTTGTGAGGTAGGGGTTCTTCTAGGGCCTGTGAGGTAGGGGCTCCTCTAGGACCTGTGAGGTAGGGGCTCCTCTAGGACTTGAGAGGTATGGACTCCTCTAGGACTTGTGAGGTAAGGGCTCCTCTAGGGCCTGTGAGGTAGATGCTTCTCTAGGGCCTGTGAGGTAGGGGCTCCTCTAGGTCCTGTGAGGTAGGGGCTCCTCTAGAACTTGAGAGGTATGGACTCCTCTAGGACTTGTGAGGTAGAGGCTCCTCTAGGGCCTGTGAGGTAGATGCTTCTCTAGGGCCTGTGAGGTAGGGGCTCCTCTAGGTCCTGTGAGGTAGGGGCTCCTCTATGGTCTGTGAGGTAGGGGCTCCTCTAGGGACTGTGAGGTAGGGGCTCCTCTAATATCTGTGAGGTAGGGGCTCCTCTAGGGCCTGTGAGGTAAGGGCTCCTCTAGGACTTGTAAGGTAGGGGCTCCTCTAGGGCCTGTGAGGTAGATGCTTCTCTAAGGCCTGTGAGGTAAGAGCTCCTCTAGGACTTGTGAGGTAGGGGCTCCTCTAGGGCCTGTAAGGTAGATGCTTCTCTAAGGCCTGTGAGGTAAGGGCTCCTCTAGGGCCTGTGAGATAGATGCTCCTTTAGGGCCTGTAAGGTAGAGGCTCCTCTAGGGCCTGTGAGGTAGGGGCTCCTCTAGGGCCTGTGAGGTAGGGGCTCCTCTAGGGCCTGTGAGGTAAGGGCTCCTCTAGGACCTGTGAGGTAGATGTTTCTCTAGGGCCTGTGAGGTAGGGGCTCCTCTAGGTCCTGTGAGGTAGGGGCTCCTCTAGAACTTGAGAGGTATGGACTCCTCTAGGACTTGTGAGGTAGGGGCTCCTCTAGGGCCTGTGAGGTAGATGCTTCTCTAGGGCCTGTGAAGTAGGGGCTCCTCTATGGTCTGTGAGGTAGGGGCTCCTCTAGGGACTGTGAGGTAGGGGTTCCTCTAATATCTGTGAGGTAGGGGCTCCTCTAGGGCCTGTGAGGTAAGGGCTCCTCTAGGACTTGTAAGGTAGGGGCTCCTCTAGGGCCTGTGAGGTAGATGCTTCTCTAAGGCCTGTGAGGTAAGGGCTCCTCTAGGACTTGTGAGGTAGGGGCTCCTCTAGGGCCTGTGAGGTAGATGCTTCTCTAAGGCCTGTGAGGTAAGGGCTCCTCTAGGGCCTGTGAGATAGATGCTCCTTTAGGGCCTGTAAGGTAGAGGCTCCTCTAGGGCCTGTGAGGTAGGGGCTCCTCTAGGGCCTGTGAGGTAGGGGCTCCTCTAGGGCCTGTGAGGTAGGGGCTCCTCTAGGGCCTGTGAGGTAAGGGCTCCTCTAGGACCTGTGAGGTTGGGGCTCCTCTAGGGCCTGTGACCTCTCCAGCCAAGGGTTTTGGCTACTCTTACAGCACCAGGCATGATTGAAGAGAGCAAGCTTTTTTCTTTTATGTCCTTATATAGGGTGCCAGCAGATGTGGCCCAAATCAAAAGTGGATATTCCCACCTCAAAAGATCTGGATTAAAAGTGTCTTGCACTTCAAATAATTGGAAAGAAAGAAAAAAGCCCTCAGCAGTT
This sequence comes from Apodemus sylvaticus, assembly GCF_947179515.1. NCBI lineage: Eukaryota > Metazoa > Chordata > Mammalia > Rodentia > Muridae > Apodemus > Apodemus sylvaticus. The sequence goes on from NC_067484.1 coordinate 26,811,985, forward strand.
GTGCCCAGCCACTTGGGTTTTAGTTAATTCCAGATGTAGTCAAGTTGGCAACCAAGAATAGCCAGCACAGCCTGTCAGTATGGGAGTTCACAGGACTTCCAGCTGGGTGGGGCTCCTGATAACTTTCTTTCCTGGCATCCTGCATAGCACATTCATGCACTGTGACATAGTCAGAGAAGGGCATGTGGGAGCTTCAGGCTTACTACCAGCTTGGCTTCTGCAGGTCCTGTGGCCAGTGTGTGGTGTCTTTAGTATATCCCAAGTGAGGGCATGCTACTAAGCAATGACAGTTGCATGCATTATCTTGTAGGTCTTTTGCCTCACCCCCAGCCCAGACACCACATCTGACACTGGACGTTTTGTTTTCTACACGGAGCTTGTGAAGAGCATTATCCCCACCGTAGAAAGCTTATAAAATAGTAGGATTCTGTATGGCCTTTGCTCCATCTTTAGTGTTACTTCTCCCTCCTTTGCTTCTCTGTTCTCTTCTTTACCCTCTCATCTCACTCTCCAGTTAACTCCCCTGCCCCTGCCCCCTTTCCTTCATAGACCTGCGTTCTACTGTCTACAGGGCTTCCCACTACACGGGCCTTTTCTCCTTGGCTGGATTCCACACTTACTCCAAGTTAGAGACTCCAACCTAAAGGTTCTTAAGTTAGAGAGGACATGCATGGTTTGTCTTTCTAGGTCTAGGTGACCTTACTAGGTATAATATTGTCTAGTACCCAAGCCAAAAATCTATGGCCAAATTAGAGTTAGAAAAACAATTAGCTTTATATAATCTTCCATTTCTCAAGGCCATTACCTGCATTTAGCCCTTCCTTGTCCCCTTATATTTAAGCTTTTCTGTACTCTTCATGTTATACTGAATCCTCATACACACACACACACACACACACACACACACACACACACACACAGGTGTGCACACACACAAGCTCACACACAAGTATATACATATATATGTGTATGTATATATATATTATATTATATTATATTATATTATTGGCTAGATTCTGCATATGAGAGAGAACATGTGGTTTCGTTCTTTCTGAGAGTGTGTGACCTTGCTTAATACTGTATGACACAAGTCCATTGACGGGCCTCTGGATGTATGCCCAGGACTGCTCTAGCTGGGTCATGTGGTAGATTTGTTTTTAGTTTTCTGAGGAAAGTCCACACTGGTTTCCATGGCTGCCCCAGTTTGTATTCCCAGTAGAAGTGGATGCGGAGTCTCCTTTCTACACATTCTTCCCAGCACTTGTTATCATTTATCTTATTGTGGCCATCGAGTGAGGTGAGGTCAGATGAAATGGCAAAGTAGTTTTAATTTACTTTTCCCCAGTTGCTAAGGCTGCTGAAATTTATTTTTATTGTTTTATTTTTTTGGCGACTGGAGTTGTTTTCTTGATGCCTGGTCTTTTGAGTTCTATATATATTCTGGCTATTAGTTCTCTATTAGATAGATATATAGCTGTCAGGGATTTGCTGTGTTGACTTTGAGATACCTATTTGGATATTTTTGAACATTTATGACTTTATTATTTCATTTTCTATAACTATAGAAATAACTATAATAATAACTATAGTTGCTATAGTTACAAGGTCCAACACTTCAATAAGTAAATATTCCATCATCTTAAAATCATGTTAATTCATTTTGTTATTGTTTTTTCCATTTATATTTTTAGAGTACGCCATGATGGAAGGAAGCCCTATACAATAAGATTAGTCATCCGTCGATACTCTGACAAACACTGTAATCGAGAGAGTCGTCAGTGCCCAATCCCATCCCACGTCATTCAGAAGTTAGGGACAGGTATGAGCCAGTTCTCTTAGAAGATAAATGGCATACTGAACTCTTTAAAAAACAAACTTTGAGTTAGAAATATTCCAAATTAAAGTATTTTTATGTATTCTTCAAAACTTAGTTTTATTTTACCAGGAATTAACATTAGGAAAACTTTTTGATAGATAATTAAGTAAATTCTCATTTACTCAATCAACTTAATAAACAGTTAATTAAAAATGTTTCCCAACTTCAGAGGGTACAAAGCTAATTATGTAAAATATTTAGTAAATAATATCAAAATACATGATGATTCCAATTATGATTTTAATTCCTTAGTCCAAGTCATGTGAATAATATTATGCTTTGAATATTAAGATACATGTGCTTATTATATCCTTCTTATATTTTACTTAGGAAACTATGACGCGATGCCTCCCCTGATTGATATCCTTATGAAACTTTTCCGAAATATGGTGAACGTGAAGCTGCCCTTTCACCTCACTCTTCTGAGTGTGTGCTTCTGCAACCTGAGAGCCCTGAACAGTGCTAAGAAAGGGCCTATGGACTGCTACCTGACGCAGTCCCTCTCAGCAACCGCCTGCTCCAGCAAGCGCAGCTTTGTAAGTGCCCTGACCGCACCGATCCCTGCCCACCCACCGTCTGCATTCCTATGTAGTGCTAGTCGGAGATTCTTTGAGGTGCTACTGTTGAGATGATTTACTTGTTTATAGTTCCTATCATAGGATGGTTGCTGGCCTTAAATATATTGTAATCCAAGAGGGAGATGTAAACACAGACAAAAAGAGACAGCCATTATGGCGCTTCTGTTTTGGAAGTGTTAACACATTTTCTAGAGGTCTATACAAATATTATGGATTGGTTTATAAATATAAGCATATCTAGAAGTTAAATACAATTGTACTAAGGTTAGAATACTATTATAATAATTGCTGAGCTGTAGTAGAGTGCATGAATGTTTTATGGTATATAAAACTGGAAGGGAAATTCAAGTGAAAATTTTTATAGAAAAATGGAGTAAATTTAGGTTGAGAGTGTTTCTAAGTTTTATATAAATGTAATATTACAGCTTAAAAAATAATATACTTTTATTGTGTTTTGTTTCTGTTAAATGTTACCATTTAGACAAGTAATTTTTGGAAAATCAGCCTGTTTTGCTTTGTGCGTGTATTTTTAATGGCACTGGGGCACTGAGTTAGATGTGGAACACGGGCTGCTGAGGGCTGTCCTCATGCATGTTTTGTCTCCTCTGTGCTCGCTAGCAAGGACCGTAAGACGCTAATGATAGGCTACACAGTAGTGTGCGACCCTGGGACGGATTGCTCTCTGGAGATACTTGGCACTGGCACTGAAAGGTCAAAGGTGTTGGGCAGGTTTGCATGCATGAGAGACACTGTAGCTGCAGCAGTGCAGCAGTGATGGGTAAGGTGTGTGGGCTCCTGAGCTCTGCTCTCCCCTTATGTTGCAGAAAGCGAAGGACTCCCACACGGACGACTCTCACAGGGACAAGGAAGCAAACTGGGGCGGCCTCCCGAGTAGAGGAATGGAGGGCACAAGAGCAGGGCAGGCTCCACTGGATGCCGCCCGCTTTCCTACAGAAAAAGACACAAGTGACTTGCCACTCCAGTCACTGCCAGACGGTATTGACCAAGAAGTCTTTAAGCAACTTCCAGCAGATATTCAAGAAGAAATCCTTTCTGGAAAATCTAGAGAAAATGTTCAAGGGAAAGGGAGTTTAAGTTGTCCATTGCATGCCTCTAGAGGAGTCTTGTCTTTCTTTTCTACCAAGCAAATGAAAGCCGGTTGCATGAGCCCCAGAGACACTGTGTTCACTAGCAAGCAGGTATCAGCCCCGCCTCCCTGTGAGCCGGGAACATCAGGACTGAGCACCAGTAGCTCCCCACATCCAGCGTGCGGAAAGGATTGTTCCTATTATGTAGATAATCAGTTAAAGGATAAACGCATGAGTCAAGGCCCGGCAGAGTCTCAAGGACTCCACTCTTCCAATACGAACCCTGCTGTTTCTGTTTTACATTCATTTCCAAATTTGCAGAGTGAACAGCATTTCTCCACACAGCACACTGCGGGCAGCCACAAGCAGACAGCCACCACTTCTCACCAGGGACTAGAAAACAGAGAGCAAGATTCTGTGGATGAAAAGCTTACTTTCCCACCGGACATTGATCCTCAAGTTTTCTATGAGCTTCCAGAAGAGGTCCAAAAAGAACTGATGGCCGAATGGAAGAGAGCTGGAGCCGAGCTCCCCTCTGTGCACAAATAAGTGCACTCAGGAAAAGGGCCAGAGAGCAGGCAGTGCTCATTCCCAGATCACCTTTTTATAATTAAACAGTAATATTCAATGGTGTACAAATCCGACATAAGATGTAATAGATAAGGGAAAAATGGGCGCAGGAAGTCAATTCTAGTACAAAGGGAAAATATCCATAACATGTGGTAATGTAAAAAAAAAAAGCTATCTTCCTATTATTTCTCCAGCTGTTTTATATCATTGTCAATAAAAGGAATATCATGGTCAACACTAGGCTTTTACTGTAAGTTGTGGGACAGATGTTTTATGCCTGCATGCAAAATAGGAGCTCATGACAGCATCATTATCATAGGAAAAAATGGGCTTTGGTTTTGGTTGGGATTTTTGGTTGTTTGGTGTGTGTGTGTGTGTGTATGTGTGTGTGTGTGAGAGAGAGAGAGAGAGAGAGACAGACAGAGAGACAGAGAGACAGAGAGCGAGACAGTCCATGGACACCTGAGAGGGGCAATGTAATCCCTTGAAGTTGGAGGTACATGTGTTTATAAGCCACTAAGTGTGGGTGCTGGGATCTGAACCCCAGGCCTCTGACAGAGCTGTGAACACTCCTAACCACCAGGCCATCTCTGTTTGACAGAGCTGTGAACACTCCTAACCACCAGGCCCCCATCCTCACCACTGGCTTTTAAAAAAGCAATTACTGATTCCTCACACATTGAAAGAATGAACATTGTGGCTAGTTACCTTAAGGATTATGGGTGAGAGAGGTTTGCATGTTGTAGAGCAGTGGTTCTCCACCTTCTTAGTGCTATGTTGCCAGGAGCCAAACTGACCTTACTTTATGCTTAGAGTTCATTTTAAAGATAGGCTTAGGTTTTGACTTCTTCTCAGCTACAGACCTTGGAGAGATCGGGTGGTCAATGGTCACTGTGCCCTCCCAGAAGAAGAAAACATCTTACAGCTGCCAGAGATTCACCTTGGGCTACGTGGAAAATCCCACTTGCCTTACTTCTTCCCTGCCTGTATAAGTTCCCTGAGAAAATATAGTTTTGGGAGCCTTGAACAAAGTTGGTCTTGGCCTTCTTCACGTCTCCTGTCTCTGTTTCTCTGCCCTTTTCTCCTAGGGTCCCCTGTCGAAAACCGCCGCAGGCCGGGGCGCCATGTATGACCATTTAATACAGTTCCTCATGCTTTGCTGATCCCCAACCATATAATTATTTTTGTTGCAACTGCATAACTAATTTTACTACTGTAATGAATTATAATGCAAACATCTGTGTTTTCTGATGGGTTTAGGGGGTCCCTGTATTGAGAGCTGTTGTAGAGGATGGTGGTAGAAAAAAACATTTGAAATTCTTATGGTAAACATGGGCATCAGGAATGCAAGGTGATGGGCCTATACCACTCGTAGCACTATTAACAAAGTCCATTTCTGCATAGGCAACCAATTTATAGGGTCTAGAAGCAATGGGTGATGATGCTCTGCTGTTTTTTATCTCCTGTATATGTGGACACGAGACTAGGATATGTCAGAAACAGAAATCATTACTAAGTGGTCCTGTAATTATTATTTTACCTTGCCCTTTTTCTGTCCAAAGTAGGATTTATGATTGAGGATGTCTCATTTTGTAAGGCAATTTCTAGAATACTGAAGTATCCCTGAGCACCAATTTAGAGGGGTCATCTTGCAGCTGTAATTTTTGTAAATACAGTCTAGAGAGTTAAAAATGAAGTACACATATATAAAGGAATGTACCTTAAAAATGCTTTCTTCCAGGTCAGAAATTTTGACTGGGCTATAGATTTCTTACAATTGAACTACTAAATCTGAAATGTGTTTGTTAGCAGTATCTCATGCAGTTCACACTGGTCTAGAACTCATGATTGTACCTGAAGAGGACCTTTTCCTAATCTCTTTTCATTTCCTAACTTCAGGCATGTACTAATTTGCCCAGTAGTTTGAGATTAACTAAAATTATTTGCGCCCAAGATATCCAAAGTTGTGAACCAAACAACTATTTAGAACTAATACAGTATTAACTCATAAAAGGAATGTCTTAGGGTTTTTACTGCTGTGAACAGACACCACACCCAAAAAGGCAACTCTTATAAGGACAACATTTAATTGGGACTGACTTACAGGTTCAGAGGTTCAGTCCATTGTCATCAAGGCAGGAACATGGCAGCATCCAGGCAGGCATGGTGCCGGAGACAGAGCTGAGAGTTCTACATCTTGTTCTAAAGGGAACTAGGAGAAGACTGGCTTCTAGGGCAGCTGGGATGAGGCTCTTAAAACCTACCTCCACAGGGACATACTTCCTTCACAAGGCCACACCTCCCAATAGTGCCACTCCCTGAGCCAGACATATTTAAACCACCCCGAGGAGTATATCAGTTTAGCCATTAAAAATTGTTTTATTAATTTAAAATAATATGGTTTTCAGCATGTATGCATATGTCTCATGTGCAATCCTAGTGCCCGTGGGGGCTCAGTGTAGGCTGGCTGCCAGACCCTCTGGATCTGGAGTTAAAGATGACAGTATGCTCCAAGAACAACAAGTGCTGCTAACTGCTAAGGTGTGGCTCTAGCCAAGCACTTTCATTCTAATTTGGTATACTGGGGTAGATACTTGACTAACATGCAGTCTAGAGCAATGCCATCCCATATGGTTGGGAGACACAGAGGCAGGGGCAGGAAGCCAAGCAATCGCATCTTTAAATGAAACCAGGCTGGAGGAGCCTAAGTGCGGTGAGGCTGTGGACTGTAAAAGCCCACGCCCAGTGACAATTCCTGCAGCAAGGCCATGCCTTCTTAACATCCTTCAACAGTGCCACCAGCTGATGGCTGGTGTTCAGATGTCTCAGCCCACGTGGGACATTTCTAATTCTAACCACCACAGTTGGTAGTGGACACAGTGTTTGATGAGGCTTGCTACCTTCCAGCCTAGTTGAGAAATATGAGCTGTAGGTTCAAGGACAGAAAAATGTATTTGTCATGACACTGTAAGATACAAAAATTAAGGGAATTAATCATTAAAGGCCCAAGATGATGCAAGACAATTTGGCTGTGTCCATTGATGATACTCCAGTCAGTTCTGGTCAGGTGTCTGCACAACTTTTCCAGAGAACTCCATTCTAATCTCTTGTCTTTTATTCTGGTTTTCTCTTTAAGTTTTTCTTGGTTCTTCATATTTAAAATAATATTTGTAACTGAATTTCTTACTGGTATATAATGACTTTCCATATCATTTTCTGCATAGTTTCAGCTAGTTTTTTTTAAAATGCCTTTTCTAGGCATATCCAATATGTAGCCCATGGGCCCATGAGTCCCAGAATAGCTTTGAATGTGGCCCAGCCTAGCATGTTTGTAAATGGCATTGTCATGATGCTGTGTAACAAGGTTGGACAGGCATGCTAACATTCTGACTTCCTAATGACAGGCCTCTATGCGGCGTGTCATGTTTTCTGTCCTTGCGTTTCTCTTCGGTTACCTGGGTAATTTCGTCACCTCCCATTAGCCACTTTTCAGGAGCATCCTGTTTGCTACATACTAGGCTAATGATGGTTTTAATTCCAACAATAATTCATTTTCAATATTTCTATTCACTGTCGTGCCTTGTAAGTTCATTTCTATTAAAAACCAACACTGTATATTCTGCTTCAGATAGTCTCAGGGTCTTGAACCTTTACAGGCTTCAGTTTGTGGTCTAGTTGCAGCAGCCTCTCTCCAGACACGCACATCCCCAGACACGCCCCTCTTCCTCCCTACACCCAACCAACATCCTGCTGAGAGCTTCTCAGTATATCTCTAACTGCCAAGTGCTCTGATTTCTCACCAGCAGATGTGAATTGATATCAAAATGAGTATTGGGGGCTACCGTCCTGTACCCCACACTTTTCCCTGCCTCCTGCTGGGGATCGGACAGCGTGGCGGCTGGCTCTTGCTGTGGCGCACATCCCTTCCTTGGGGAGCTATTAGAAGGGACCCTGATCCTGCCTGAGCCTGACTCCTTCCTTCAGAGTCCCCACCATGCCAACCTGTCTCTCCATGATGCACAGGCCCTGACTGCTCTTCACAGCACTTCCATGCTGTCTAGCTCTGGTGCTGGGGCCTGAATTCTCCTCAAAGCCTCACCATGTTGCTGTCTGCTCATACCATTAGTAAGTAGCTCTGCTAACAAATTCCCGACCCCCAACAATTTGTCTCAGTGTCCTCGAGTCCCACATCTGAGACCTAGGACACTTTGCACTTGTATATATTAAAGCAATCTTGCATCCTTAGAACAAAACCATGATCTTATTACTGTGGTTTTTAATTCAAGTAGTAATTTATTGAAAAGTTTGTATTTATTTCACATTTGAAATGCATGATTTATAGTTTCTTTGTTGAGTCATTATTCTGTTTAGGTATCATGATACTGCTGGTTTCATACTGAGTTGGTGGTGTTTCTTCCCTTTCCATTCTATGGAAGTTTAAGGAACATTACTGTTAGACTTTTTTCAAAGATCTGATAGAATTTACGGTCTGGTGCCAGCCTTTTCTTTCTTGGGAGAATTTTTATTACTGCTTCAATCTCATTAATTCTTTTAGATGTATTTATCTAATGTGTGTGTATGGGTATGTGTACATAAATGCAGGTGTCTACAGAAATGAGAAGTGTTGGGTCTTGTGGAGCTGAAGTTAAAGGCGTGAGCTGCCTGATATGAGTACTGAAAACAGAATTTAGTTCCTCTGCAAGAGCAGCGTGCTCGCTTAATTGTTGAGCCATCTCTCCAGCCCCTGGAATTATGTCTAAGAACTCGGCAACTCTGTGTTTGACACTTGGAGTGGCTTCTCTTTTTTCACCACATGTTACTTCTTTAGGTCTTTCTTTTGTTAGTTTGCCTAGGTGTTTGTCGGTCTTGACTGTGTCATATAACCTGTTGTATCCATACTGTGGGCTGTGATTTACTTTCCTCTGGATCATTTTCTGTCCACATCTCCATTTCTTGCCGCCTTCTGCTTTGTGTTCTGGATTATTTGCTTTTCCAGGACACTGAGGTGCACTATTAGGTTGTTTATTCGAGATCTTTGATTTTTGTATGTAAATACAAATAGTTGTAAACTTTCTTCCTTCTTATTAATCTGTAAGATTAGGATATCGCTTCAGCTATATCCTAAGTGTTGAAATAAGTTGTGGTTCCATTGTTACTTGGTTTTGGAACTTTTGAGATTCATCCATAATTTTTCTTTAGTGATCATACTATACATTCAAGAAAGTATTTTGCCTTTCCAAGTTCCTTGAGTTTCTTTCTTTCTTTCTTTTTTATTTTTGATTGTTTTTTTTTGGATTTGTTTTTTTTTTCCCCCTGAGACAGGGTTTCTCTGTATAGCCCTGGGTGTCCTGGAACTCACTCTGTAGACCAGGCTGGCCTTGAACTCAGAAATCCGCCTGCCTCTGCCTCCCAGAGTGCTGGGATTACAGGCGTGCACCACCACCAGCTGGCATTCCTTGAGTTTCTTTGTTGGGACTGTACATTTGTTGGTTTGTCTACTTCTTTTGTTTCCTGTGAAGATGACACTCTTCTTACTGAAGAGTACTCTGGAAGGCTCAGTCCCTTAGAAACACCCAGTGAGGAGAAGACTGCTTTGACAGCAGCTGTATCCATTCATGCAAGAGATAGAAATGCCGGAACTCAGCCACAGCCCACTAGTAACGCATGGCTGGGCATCAAGCCTGAGGTCATGATCAGGACTGAAGAGTGTGACAAAGCTGACCACTGCTTAGGCTACTTTGGAGAGAGTAGATGAAACACAGGAAGAAGACGAAGAGGACAAGAGGAGGCTGGGGCAGACGGAAGAGAAGCTAAAGCAGAGAATACTGTTTCGGAGGGGCAGAGACTAGCAAATCAAGATCTATAGTTTCTTTGTTGAGGCATTATTCTGTTTAAGTATCAGTACATGTTTGCAATTCAAATAAATATAAAAAAGCAAAGAACAACACACATCATTTTAAACAGTCCCATCAATTCTGTGTTGCTAGCACAGATCCTCTGATCACCTGATTTCATCCATTCCCAACCATGGCCAGTCTTGCCCAGAACAACCTGCACAGTAGCCCAGCCTGGTGAGTGCCTAATTCCAGCTTTATTCATGTTTCCCAGTTCCAGCCTGAGGACTTGCTTTCATAATGCAAGATGGTGCTCTGCCAGCTGCTAAAGGAGGGAATGTTCTTAAATTTTCAGATCTATGTTTTTAATCGTCTGGATTATTAAAAATATTTGTGAAATTTGTACACAGAAATATGTATATGCATAAAATGCAACTAAGGACATATTTTTCGGTATTCTCAATTTATTTAAAAATATTAGAAGCATGTGAAAGTATAACATGCACACCTGGGAAATTTGAGGATACAAAGAAATACAAACTAAACAATTTCCAGTTATAGAGGTTGTTAAGAAAATGCCTGAGGATTATCATGAATATTCAGAAATTTCATAGTTCATTTCATTACTCTAGAAGGTTCCTATAACGTCAGGTAGAGTAGAAATAGAGGACCTTTCTGGAACTGTTACAGGAGAATCAAAGTGGTGATGTTTTTCTCTGAGCAACACAACATTACTAAAACATTGAAACTTTACTAAGTATGGGCCTTCTGAAGAATGAAAATGTAGTTTAGTTTGATGAACTATAATTGGGCAACTAAGGACTTATAAGCAACAGGTGTGTAATGAAGCAAGAAATAAAGTGAATTATATAAAGTCCAAAAGTTTTAAATTTCCAATTAGCAGTTATATAGTGTAGAATGTAAAGAAACTATATCACATTAAATGTATGCATTAATATATGTATCAAATATGCTATTTATGTAGATAGTACAAAAACTTAAAATTTGGTCATTTTACAATAGCCATTTATTTCAAATTACAAAAGTAATTGGAATAATATTCAGCATGTGCCTGATTTATCTAAAAATCCAGTGGTTGCATAACAATAGAGATAAAATCTTTGAGATGTTAATTAGCAGAATATTTTTCTTTAGGTTGGTCAGAATGTAGAAGTCTAGCTTGCGTTTGTGTAGCAGCAGTGTTGGGGATTGAGGCTAGGGCCTGAAGCATTAGGACCCCGGCTCACAGCTCCAGCCTAGGTTCACTTTGATGATCACATATTCTTTACCCTGGCAATGTACACGTGCAGTGTCTGTGCTTGCTGACATACCCGCGTTAGCCTTGGTGTGCAGCTAATCCTGTATTTAGTTCTGGGGAGCCGAGCGATCCAGTGCCTGCTTGAGCATCCTTCATGGTGTCATGCAATCGCCGAAGCCTTCCCCTTATCTGGTAGTGACTCCAGTCTCATTAACAAATAGTATTGTCCACTTGGATATTTTGACTCCAAGATACTCATTTCTAAATACAGGTAAGCATCTAAACTAGTATATGGCAAAATTTGATGAGTTTGTTTCTTGTTAAATTCCATCAAACTATAAACTTAAATTTTATTGCAAAAATTGAAATGATGAATGTGAAATTAATTTTATATAAAAACAGCTTTCAAAGGATTGGCATTGACAGTTTATCAAAATATCTAGAGAGTAGATTATATAGGTCATTTTATAATGGAACAAAGGTTTTTGGAGAGAGAGGTATCTGAAAGTAATTGCTACAAAAACTGGTGTCTAAAAGTGCTGTGGTGCTCCACAAAAATATGGAGTCTATGGTGTTAGGCTTCTGAGTAACAAGGGGTTGAATAAACTGTTAGTAAAAATTGCAATATTGTTGAGAAAGTTGCCCAGGCTATCTACAAACAAAATGTGGAGAGCGCCACCTTGTGGCCTGTGACTACATAATAGGATTAAGGTATCAAAGACTTGCTTTTTTTTTTTTTTTTTTTTGAATTCACTTTATATCCTGCTCATTGCCCCCCTCCTGGTAACCTCCCCCCTCAATCCTTCCCCTCAACCCCCTCCCCTTCTCCTCTGAATGCTTGGGGGACCCTTGGACATCTTCCCAGCCTGGCACATCAAATCTTTTGGAGGCTAGGTGCATCTACTCCCTCTGAGGCCAGACAGGGCAGTAAGAATGTATCCCACAGACAGGCAACAAGCTTTTGGGATAGTTCCCGCTCCAGGTCTTGGGGACCCACGTGAAGACCAAGCCACCCAGCAGTTGACTTGGACAGGCGCAGAGACCTACAGCCAAACACTGGATAGGGACTCTTACGGAAGAATAGAAGGAAGGCGTGTGGGCTGAAGGGGATAGGAACTCCACAGGATGACCAACAGAGTTAACTAACCTGCACTCTTGGGGACCTCAGACGGAACCACCAACCACAGAGCATACATGGGTTGTATCTTGTCTTCTTTTAAGAGCTCTGCTTTCCCCATCTTACAGTGTCATCTTATTTATTTTTGTTATTTTTTTCATACCCCTCATGTAAATCCTCTCAGATCCTCCACACCTATCCTTAAACTGCAAATTTCCATTCCATGTGGGGTCACATGACTGAAGTTGTGTATGGATTCACTAATTTGGCAATAGTAAGGAGTTTCTGGATGTGTAACCTCTCTCTCTCTCTCTCTTTCTCTCTCTCTCTCTCACACACACACACCCCAAAAAACAAAAAAACAAACAAAAAACCCAAACAACAACCCTCAAAGTCAACCATGACAAGCACCACTGACTCGTGGCTTGTGTTGAATGCAAGGACTCATTTACTACACTTGGTTCCTAAGACAACAGGAGCATGCTGTAACTAGGTAGGTCCTGATTTCCTCACTCAGCTCTGTGCAAATCATGAGTTTCTGAATGGCATGTGTGTGTGTGTGTGTATTTGTGTGTGTATTCTATAGTGCTCAAAAACAAAGGACTTACTTTCCTTATATGTTAAGATTTGCTTCTCTCTCTCTGCGTCTCTGTGTGTGTATGTGTGTATTTGTGTGTGTATTCTATAGTGCTCAAAAACAAAGGACTTACTTTCCTTATATGTTAAGGTCCCCCCCCTCTGTGAGTGTGTGTGTGTAAGAGAGAGAGAGAGCGCTTGTGAGTTAAGGCTGAACATTTCATGAGATGTTGAGAAAAACATGCATTCTCAAGTATTTGTATGTTCTACAGATATCTTTAACTTCTTTTGGTCTATTACGCCATTTCATTCAGGAACCCCGACCCCATTTTCTTGCCTGGATGAGAGTAGATTATTGTAGTCACACACTAGTGCTGTGCTGGGATTAATCTTACCTCTAAGAATATTTGTTTTATAAATCAGATATGCCTATGTGCTGTACCTATGTGCTTCCCAGGGGTTCTTGGCTAAGTCATTATGAAGATATGACTATCTTTTTTGATTGAAGTTACTCTTGTCAGCGATTAGAACAGTGATTATTTCATAGCTCTAAGTCACCTGGAACATAGTTTCCCATCCTTTCACTCTTGGTGGGATAGTGCGAAGGAGATGTTACCCCCACATCTGAATATTCAGGAATCTGATTATTCAGTCCCCAGCTGGGGACACAGTTGGTGACCTGAAGGAAGAAGTCTGTCACTGGGAGTGGGACCTTTCCCAGGGAGCCCCTGCTTGACTTTCTTGGTTCAGGACTGAGCTCACTGCTGCTGCTCCAGCCAACCACGTCTGCCTGATCCACCGCTTCCCCACAGTGGTGGCGATGGTCTCAGACCTGGAAGCCCCAAATAAACGCTCCTTTCTATATGGCACTTTGGCCATGGTATTTTCAATACAATAGAACAGTAACTAGTGAGGTAGCATCTCTGATTTATGATGAGGTATGTCTCTTAGAATAAATAAGATCCTGCATTTAATTCATTACACTAGCGCTTTTTCACTGCAAAATTGGGACCAGTAATATTTAGAGCTATTATTGAAAAGTGTGTGTTATTTCTTCTCATTTTGTTGACTTTGTAGTATTTGGCATTTTATCCTCTCATTTCCCAAATAATTGAGGAGTGGTTTATTTATCTATCTCTGTTGAGATGTTTGTCTTTCTTTTTAGTCTGAAGACTCAGCCTGAGACACCTGGTTGGAGGCTGAGAGCTCCCAGTGGTCACTTCTGGGAGCAGCCAGGATGAAGGTTGAGGGCTGTGGGAAGGGGAGTCTGGGGTAGTGGCCATGGGAAAGTAGAGGTGAAGACTGTATGCTCAATCCACTGCCCAGGCAAGCACAGCACAAACCCAGGAATAAGCAGTGCTGTGTCCTGTTTCAGTGAAGACAACATTCCAGGAGACTCTAGGCCTGTCAATCACTCCAGTTAGCTCAGCATATCCTGCCAAGCACTCCATATCCCCATCCCACCGGCTGTCAGCAATAACCTGGTACTCCTTCAATTATTCAAGTTTTTCTGAAAAAATAAGGGTGAGCAAAAATATTAGATGAAAATGAATTAAGAAGCCCTTCCAATGCCTGTCCTTTCTGCTGGGGCAAGCTCTCACAGTGAAGACACCATCTCCTGATACACCCTAGAGAACCCACTGCACTCAGGGTAGTTGGCAAGAATCCCCTCCCACCTCTGGAGTCCCACCCTCCTGAATACCACTCCTCTTCTGTTCCTTCAGCCCCTTCTGCCACAGGTCCCTCTGCTGGAGTGCTGAGAGGCCTGGGAGCACAGGTAAGACCACCCCTGCTGCTCAGAGGAGCTCATCCAGAGCACTTAGGTGGGAGCCTTCCAGGTTCTTTTTCTTTTTTCTTTTTTTTTTATATTCGTTATATTTTTATTTACATTTCAAATGATTTTCCCTTTTCTGGCCCCCCACTCTCCGAAAGTCCCATAAGCCCTCTTCCCCTCCCCCTGTTCTCCCATCCACCCCTTCCCACTTCTCTGTTCTGGTTTTGCCCTATACTGCTACAGAGTCTTTCCAGAACCAGGCGACTTCTCCGTTCTTCTTGTACATCATTTGATGTGTGGATTATGTTTTGGGAATTCCAATTTTCTAGGCTAATATCCACTTATTAGTGAGTGCATACCATGATTAATCTTTTGAGACTGGGTTACCTCACTTAGTATGATGTTCTTCAGCTCCATCCATTTGTCTAAGAATTTTATGAATTCATGTTTCTAATGGCTGAATAGTACTCCATTGTGTATATATACCACATTTTTTGCATCCATTCTTCCATTGAGGGATGGGTTCTTTCCAGGTTCTGGCTATTATAAATAGGGCTGCTATGAACATATCCTTATTAGATAATAAGGATATGTGGAGCACATATCTTTATTACCTCTGGCTAGGGACCATCCCCTCCCACAGTGCACCATATCCAGATGGCACAGGGAGATAGCTAACCTCCCAGGACTGTGGCGAGGCCTGAGAATACAGAGCTGATCCTGGGCCACAGAGCTACACACACAAACCCCACCACCGGAGAGCTGGTCTCCCAGGAGTGCCTACATACCTGTGTGCACAGAGAGAATGGGAATTCCAGGAGTACACAGGCTTGCAGGTCAGATAAGCCACAGTCAGAGACAGCAAGACCAGCTAACACCAGAGATAACCAGATGGCAAAAGGCAAACACAAGAACATTACCAACAGAAACCAAGGCAACATGGCACCATCTGAACCCAGTTCTTCCACAACAGCAAGTCCTGGATACCCCAACACACTGGAAAAGCAAGATCTGGACTTAAAAATTACATCTCATGATGCTGATAGAGGACTTTAAGAAGGATATAAATAACTCCTTTAAAGAAATGCAGGAGAACATGCGTCATTAGGTAGAAGTCCTTAAAGAGGAAACACAAAAATCCCTTAAAGAAATACAGTAGAACACAAACAAACAAGTGAAGGAACTGAACAAAACCATCCAGGATCTAAAAATGGAAGTAGAAACAATAAAAAAAAAAAATCACAAAGGGAGACAATTCTGGAGATAGAAAACATTGCAAAGAAATCACAGATGCAAGAATCAACAACCGAATACAAGAGATAAAAGAATCTCAAGTGCTGAAGATACGGTAGGAAACATTGACTCAACAGTCAAAGAAAATGCAAAATGCAAAAAGCTTGTAACCCAAAACATCCAGGAAATTGAGGACACAATGAGAGACCAAATTTAAGGATTATAGGTATAGAAGAGAACAAAGATTTCCAATTTAAAGGGCCAGTAAATATCTTCAACAAAATTATAGAAGAAAAGTTCCGTAACCTAAAGAAAGAGATGCCCATGAACATATAAGAAGCCTACAGAACTCCAAACATACTGGACCAGACCAGAAAGTCCTCCTGGCACATAATAATCAAAACATCACATGCAGTAAACAAAGAAAGGATATTAAAAACAATAAGGGAAAAAGGTCAAGTAACATATAAAGGCAGATTTATCAGAATTATTCTCATTAGAAACTATGAAAGCTAGAAGATCCTGGGCAGATGTCATACAGACTCTAAGAGAACACGAATGTCACCCCATGCCACTATACCCAGCAAAACTCTCAATTACCACAGACAGAGAAAACAAGACATTCCATGACAAAACCAAATTTACACAAAATCTTTCCACAAACCCAGCTCTATAAAGGATAATGGGTGGAAAATACCAGCACAAGGAGGGAAACTACACCCTAGAAAAAGCAAGAAATTAATCTTTCAACAAACCCAAAAGAAGGTAGCCACAAAAAGAATTCCACCTTTAACAATTAAAATAGCAGGAAGTAACAATCATTTTTCCTTAATATCTCTTAACATCAATGGACTCAGTTCCCCCAATAAAAAGACATAGACTAACAGACTGGATATGTAAATAGAACCCAACATTTTCCTGCATACAAGAAAGCCACCTCAGTGACAAACACTGTATCCTCCCCTAGTGTTTGAGCTGAGTTTCAAACCTGCTAATCACTAGCTCTCAGCCCTTGAAGTTCCTGGCCTTTTGTTCTCAATAGAAAACAGCTTCCTGCTTATCACCTGGGAGCCAGGCTAGCCAGCGCCTGGAGCTAGCCTGAGGAGGAGCACTCAAGTCCGATGATCTGTCAGACCTACAGATTCCTGAATCAGGCTGGTTACCGGCTGAGCAACTGGGAATGTTGGAGCCAAAACACTCCGAGCCAGTCTCAAGAGATTCACCCCATAGCCCATATATATTGTCAAACTGCCATATAAATTTTACATCTTAAATAGCAACTGTTGTCCTGATGTCATTTCTTTCTCACCGCCCCCCCCCCCCCCAAATCTATCCCCAGCTTCTCTTCCAGGGGCTGAGTTTGCTGAAGCTGCGGGCAGCAACAAAGCACAGGCACTACCTCAGAGTCAAAGGTTGGAAAACAATATTCCAAACAAATGGTCCCAAGAAACAAGCTGGAATGGCCATTCTTATATCAGATAAAATTGACTTTCAAGCAAAAGTCAAAAAAGATGAGGGACACTTCATACTGGTCAAAGGAAAAATCTACCAAGATGAACTCTAATTCTGAACATCTATGCTCCAAGTGCAAGGGTGCCCACATTCATAAAAGAAACTTTACTAAAGCTCAAAGCACACATTTCACTCAACACAATAATAGTGGGAGATGTCAACACCCCACTCTCAGCAATGGACAAATTAGGGAAACACAAACTAAACATAGACATAGTGAAATTAACAGAAGTTATGAACCAAATGGATCTAACAGATATTTATAGAACATTTCATCCTAAAGCAAAAGAATATACTTTCTTCTCAGCACCTCATGGTACCTTCTCCAAAATTGACCGTATAATTGGTCACAAAACAGGCCTCAATAGATACAGGAATATTGAAATAATCCCATGCACACTATCAGATCACCACGGTCTAAGGCTGGTCTTAAGTTCAAACAAAATCAACGGAAAACACACATACACATGGACGTTGAACAATGCTCTATGCAATGATAACTTGGTCAAGGAAGAAATAAATTAAAGACTTTTTAGAATTTAGTGAAAATGAAGACACATTATACCAAAACTTATGGGACACAATGAAAGCAGTGCTAAGAGGAAAACTCATAGCTCTGAGTGCCTCCAAAAAGAAAATGGAGAGAGCTTACACTAGTACCTTGATAACACACCTGAAAGCTCTAGAACAAAAAGAAGCAAATACACCCAAGAGGAGTAGATGGCAGGAAATAATCAAACTCAGGGCTGAAATCAACCAAATAGAAACAAAAATAACTATACAAAGAATCAACAAAACCAGGAGATGGTCCTTTGAGAAAATCAACAAGATAAATAAACCCTTAGACTAACCAGAGGGCACAGAGGCACTACCCAAATTAATAAAATCTGAAATGAAAAGGGAGACATAACAATAGAAACTGTGGAAATTCAAAAAAATCATCAGATCCAACTTCAAGAGCTTATACTTAACAAAATTGAAAAATCTGGATGAAATGGACAGTTTTCTAGATACATACTGTTGGGTTCATAAAAAGAGAAAGGGTTTTAGAGAATGTGGTATACAGCACTTTGGGGAAGGGGGTACCTAGGTGGGCCCATGCCCAGGCACTCCTTCCCCCTGAGGGACCACACACACACAGACATGGTATAGAATAGAGTTTATTCAGGGCAGAGGATGGGAGCTAATGGGGTAGTGGAGGCAGAGGAAGAGAACATTTTGCATCAGTGTTCATCTCTCATGAACACTGATGCAAAAATACTGAGCAAAATCCTGGCCAACCAAATCCAAGAATGCATCAAAACTATAATTCACCACAATCAGGTAGGCTTTATCCCAGAGATGCAGGGATGGTTCAATATATGGAAATCCATCGATGTAATCCAATACATAAATGAACTCAAAGAAAAAAAAACACATGGTCATTAGATGCTGAAAGAGGCAGAGAAAGGCAGAGAGAGACAGAGAGACAGACAAAGAGAGAGACAGAGAGAGAGAGAGAGAGAGAGAGAGTAGAGAAGAGAAGTGGAGGCCAGCCATGACCACTCATGACCATGAGTGGAGAGAGGGTGGAGGGGAGGAGAGCCGAAGAGGAGCAGAGAGGTGAGAGTGCCAAGAGGCAAGAGCAATGAGAGAGAGAGGAGGGGCAAACAGCCCCTTTAATAATGGGCCGGTCTACCTGGCTGTTGCCAGGCAACTATGGGGCGGGGCATACTTGTCTGTTGCCAGGTAATTGTGGGGTGGAGCTTAGACAGAATACTAACACATATCAGGTGCCAATGTTAAAACAGGAACAGATAAACCATCTAAATAGCCTCATAAGTCCTGTGGAAATAGAAGCAGTCATTAATAGTCTCCCAAGCAAAAAAAGCTCAGGACCACATGGGTTTAGTGGGGAATTCTATCAGATCTTCAAAGAAGACCTAATACTGATATTCTTTAAACTATTCCACAAAATAGAAACTGAAGGAACACTACCCAACTCATTCTAGGAAGCCACAATAACGCTTATACCTAAACCAAACAAAGACCAAACAAGGAAGGAGAACTTCAGACCAATCTCCCTCATGAACATTGATGCAAAAACACTGAACAAAATCCTTGCCAACCAAATCCAAGAATGCATCAAAACTATAATTCACCACAATCAGGTAGGCTTCATCCCAGAGATGCAGGGATGGTTCAATATATGGAAATCCATCAAGGTAATCCAATACATAAACGAACTCAAAGAAAAAAAACACATGGTCATTTCATTAGATGCTGAAAAAGCATTTGGCAAATTTCGGCATCCTTTCATGTTAAAAGTCTTGGAGAGATCAGGAATTCAAGGCCCATACCTAAACATAGTGAAAGTAATATACAGCAGAACAGTAGCCAACATTAAACTAAATGGAGAGTAATGAAGCAATCCCACTAAAATGAGGGACCAAAGCTGCCCTCTCCCTATCTATTCAATATAGTACTTGAAGTCCTAGCCAGAGTAATCAGACAACAAAAGGAGGTCAAAGGGATCCAAATTGGAAAGGAAGAAGTCAAGTTTTCACTATTTGCAGATGATATGATCGCATACTTAAGTGATCCCAAAAGTTCCACCAGAGAACTCTTATAGCTGATAAATAACTTCAGCAAATTGTCTGGATATAAAATTAACTCAAACAAATCTGTAGCCTTCCTCTACTCAAAGATAAACAAGCTGAGAAAGAAATTAGGGAAATGATACCCTTCACAATAGACACAAATAATATCACATACCTTGGTGTAACTCTAACCAAGCAAGTGAAAGATCTCTATGACAAGAACTTCAAGCCACTGAAGAAAGAAGATCTCAGCCAGGCAGTGGTGGCACCCGCCTATAATCCCAGCACCTGGGAGGCAGAGGCAGGTGGATTTCTGAGTTCAAGGCCAGCCTGGTCTACAGGGTGAGTTTCAGGGCAGACAAAACTACACAGAGAAACCCTGTCTCAAGAAAAAAAAAGGAAAAAAGAAAAGAAGATCTCAGAAGATGGAAAGATCTCCCATGGTCATGGATTGGCAGTGTTAATAGAGTAAAAATGGTCATCTTGCAGAAAGCAGTCTATAGATTCAATGCAACCTCCAACAAAATTCCAAATCAATTCTTCATAGAACTAGAAAGAGCATTTCTCATATTCATCTGAAATAACAAATAACCCAGAATAGCAAAAACTATTCTTCACAACAAAAGGTCTTCTTGGGGAATCACCATCCTTGACCTCAAGCTCTACTACAGAGAGCAATAGTGATAAAAAGTATATGGTATTGGTACAGAGACAGGCAGGAAGATCAATGGAATAGAATTAAAGACCCAGAAATGAACCCACATACCTATAGTCACTTGATATTTGACAAAGGAGCTAAAAACATCCAGTGGAAAAAGGAAAGCATTTTTAACAAATGATGCTGGATCAACTGGAGGTCAGCATGTAGAAAAATGCAAATTGACCCATTCTTATCTCCTTGTACAAAGCTCAAGTCCAAGTGGATCAAGGACCTTCATAAAACTAGATACACTGAAGCTTATAGAGGAGAAATTGGGGAAGAGCCTTGAACACATGGGCACAGGGGAAAATTTCTTGAACAGAACACCAATGGGTTAAACACTAAGAACAAGAAACCAAATGGGACCTCATAAAACTGCAAAGCTTCTGTAAGGCAAAGGATCCTGTCAATAGGACAAAAAGGCAACCAACAAATTGGGAAAAAATCTTTACCAATCCTACATCCAATAGAGGGCTAATATCCAATGTATACAAAGAACTCAAGAAGTCAAATTCCAGAGAGTCAAATAACCCCATTTTTATGGGGTACAGAGCTAAACAGAATTCTCAACTGAGGAAACTCGAATGGCTCTGAAGCACCTAAAGAAATGTTCTGCATCCTTAGTTATCAGGGAAATGCAAATCAATACCATGAGATTCCACCTCACACCAGTCAGAATGGCTAAGATGAAAAACTCAGGGGACAACAGAGGCTGGTGAGAATGTGGAGAAAGAGGAACACTCTTCCATTGCTCGTGGATTGCAAGCTGGTAAAACCACTCTGGAAGTCAGTTTGGTGGTTCCTCAGAAAATTAGACATAGTACTACCTGAGAACACAGCTATACCGCTCCTGGGCATAAACCCAGAAGATGCTCCAACCATGTAATAAGGACACATGTTCCACTATGTTCATAGTTGCCTTATTTATAATAGCTAGAAGCTAGAAAGAATCCAGATATCCTTCAACAGAGGAATGGATACAGAAAATGTGGTTTATCCACACAATAGAGGACTATTTAGTTATTAAAAACAATGAATTCATGAAATTCTTAGGCAAATGGATAGAACTAAAAAGTCATTCCGAGTGAGGTAACCCAATCACAAAAGAACACACATGGTATGCACTCACTGATAAGTGGATATTAGCCCAAAAGCTCATAATAAGCAAGATACAATTCACAGACCACAGGAAGCTAATGAAGAAGGAAGGCCAAAGCTTTAGTTTTTCTGGAAAAGGGAACAAAATACTCACAGGAGCAATTATGGAGACAAAGTATGGAGCAGACACTGAAGGAATGGCCACCTAGGGACTGCCCTACCTGGGGATTCATCCTATAAACAGTCACTAAACCCTGACACTATTATGGATGACAAGAAGTGCTTGCTGAAAGGAGCCTGTTATGGTTGTCTCTGGAGGGTCCCTGCCAGAGCCTTACAGATACAGAGGCAGATGCTAGCAGCCAACCATTGGACTGAGCATGGGGTCCCCAATGGAGGAGTTGGAGGGAGGACTGGAGGAGCTGAAGGGGTTTGCAGCCTCATGGGAAGAACAAAGATAGAGTCCAACCAGATGCCCCAGGGCTCCCAAGGACTAAGCCATCACTCAAGGAGTATACATGGTTCAGCTGCAAGTGTGGCGAAGGAATGCCTTGTCAGTCATCAGTGGGAGGAGAGGTCCTTGGTTCTATGAAGGCTGGATAGATGGCCCAGCATGGGGAAATCGAGGGGGAATAAGTAGGAGTGGGTGGGTGGAGGGGCATCTTCTTGGAGGCACGGGGTGGGAGGATGGTTTGCAGGTTTTCAGGGGGTGGGACCAGGAAAGGGTATAACATTTGAAATGCAAATGAAGAATATATTCCATTAAAAAATGAATTAAGGAGTTCAAGCAAGCAGCGATCTAATTCCAAATGTGCAAATCATAACATTAAAGCTGGACAATCTTTGTTTTCTAAAGCTCATGGCCTACAGTAATGGCCACCATGAATATAGATTATATGGAATCGCAGAAAATGAATATTATAAAACCTCTTGAAGGCATGCTGAGACCACAGTCAACTCAATGAGCTGAGGAGGCCAACGCACATTCTGTCTGACAGAGGAGTTCCACAGGGCAGAGGAGTAAAGAAGGAAAACAAAATGGAATCACTGGAAATGAAAAATGTAAATAGAAATATCTTTGGAGTATCCTGGGCTTTCAGGGCATTTAGAAATTATGAAAATGCCAACTTAACAATCATGCATATACAGGAAAGTAAAAATGTGTTTCCAGAAGCAATGTTTAAGGGGGCTGGAGAGATGGCTCAGCAGTTAAGAGCACTTCCAGAGGTCCTGAGTTCAATTCCCAGCAACCACATGGTGGCTTGCAATCATCTGTAATGAGAATCCAATGGCCTCTTCTGGTGTGTCTGAAGACAGCAATAGTGTACTCACATACATAAAATAAATCTTTAAAAAAAAAAGAAGAAGAAGCAATGTTTACTAGAGTAAAACATTTCAGCGGCAGCCGATCTGGACAGAGAAGGCATTTAGAACATAAAACAGATGAAACCAAAACTTCTAAATATTTGAAACAAAAAAGTACATTGAAAGCTGCAAGAGAGACACAAGAGGCAGAGTTACACAGGAAGGCGAGCCCCTTGGAAAGATCCCGGATGTCTCAGCCGACCTGGAAAACTAGGAGGGCGTGGAAGGGGAGCTCACCGCTGCCTCCGCCCACCAAACCGCGGACAGAATAGAGGGATGAAGAAAATCTTTCTATTATTAAAAACAGATTGAAAGAATTCGTGACCACTATTGCAGCACTAACAAAACTTACTTGAAGGAGTTCTTTGAACCAAAGAGAAAGAAACTGTTTCCTCTTTTGTTGTTGTTGTTGTTTTGTTTAGCACTATGTCACCTATGGCAAACCACATTTACTCATTAAAGAATCTGTGGATTTGAGGGTTGTTGTCGGTTGGTGCTGTGCACAGTTGCAGAGAGATTCTCATGAGAACATTTCCCACTCCACGGGACAGACTGATGTCCAGAGAACACTGCAGGTTTACTTACAACTGCACCATGCCTCTCCCGGACCGCTGTGCTGTTTTTCCTTCTACCTGAAATGTGACACAGTTTCTCCGTATTTATGACAACGCTCAATTCTATCACTGTTTTCAAATTTTCTGCCATTCTGATAAGTGTACTGACACCTCAACTTGAATGATACTTGAATTTACCTAATGTGGCATAACTTTTTTTTGTTTGTTTGTTTTTAATTACAGATTCCCACTTTTTACCTGGATTGATTTTATATTAAACATTTTGAAAGCTCCTTGTATATTTTAGGTAAGAGTTCTTGCAAATATTTTGCAAATATCTTACAAATGTTTTGCAAATATTTCTCCCCACCTGTGTCTTTTCTCATTCAATGCACACTTAGTTTTGGTGATCACTTTTCCTTTGTAAGAATCCTGCTCAGCTGTAGGTTATGGGTATTTTCTAGGGTGTTATGTCAGTCTCTGTTTTCAAGTTCCATTGTGAGTTCATCATTATAGATGGTTATTAGGAATGGCCCATGATTAGGTGAAGGCCTCTTGCTACCCACGTGTTCCATATCATTTGTTGGGCAGGTAGGTGTCTGTCCTCTGCTGAAGTGCCTTTAACTCTGTCAGTATGAGGTATGATTCCACATCTTTTGCTCTCTGAAGGGCCCCGGATCCCACTTCAGGGTCCCTTTAAGAAGGCAGCGTCACTGTCGGCTGTAATTAGTGTAAGAGCTGGGTGGTGGTATCTCCTTTGAAAGCAGAGCACTGACAGACCCTGATGGCAGATATATGTGGCAGTTCAGCTCCATGTCTTCACTTGCTGAGCCCTTCCTGGTGGCGGTGGACAGTGATTTGCAGTGACAGAAGCAGAGTGACCAAGCCTGTGACCTGCCACCTTGCTCCTCCTTGTTGATACCCAGGGGAAACCGAGCTTCAGATAAACATCCCTGGCTGTTTGCTGGAGTGGAACTCTTACTGTTTTCTGGTGCTAAAGATGGAATCCAGGCCCTTTAAATGTTAGCCAATTATCCTACCACTAAGCTGTACTCTGAGCACCCTAGTGGAAATCTTTGAATTTTTGTGTTCACTTTTTCCATATTTCTCAATTTAAGCAGTAGGTGAAAGAAAAATAACTTAAAATGCATATTATAACTTGTTTGGTTTGTTTATTTATTGACATAGGGTCTCTCCGATTCGCTCAGGCCAGTCTCATTGTGCTGGTCCTATTTTAGCAGCTTCAGCAGGGCTTACAGGTGCTTGTCATCACTGCCAGATGAATATCTACTTAAGCTCTAATTAATGCTAACTATTGACCCTACTGACTGTATCTCCTTCTTTATGATCCAAATGCAGAGCATGCTCAGATGGTCAAAGTGTATTAATGGAACATCATTTAATGTTAGGTTAGCTTAAAAACTGTATTTAAATGAGTTTTCTTGTACAGCGAAGTTCTTATTTTGACAAATATTTTAAGTACTCTGTCCGGGTTGGTGCCTAGAGATGCATGCCAGCTTTATCCGCACTGACTCAGGAGCGATCTGCACTAACAAACCATGCTTCCTAGCAGTTTGTGCTGTCTGAAATCTCTAGGGTTTAATGGCAGAAAGGCTTTCCTTCTTTTTGTGTACAGATGAGTGCGTACTGTGGCGTGCACGTACTGGCGGAGCTTTGTATGTCTTTATGCCTTCTTTCACATTGAGGAGGAAGTTTACTAAGTTGGAAGGCATAGACTTTTCAATTACTGATGCAGGCAATTTTCCTTTCATTTCTGTCTGGACAAACACCACTAGCTTGGAATGTGCTGGGTTTCTGTAAGTGAATGAAGAGTTACAAAAGATAAAGCAGTCTTAATTTGATCCTATGAGATGGCAAGTTTATAGAGGGCAAGATTCTTAAGTCAATTCTCTTTGGCTCTTTCTACAGTGCACATGGCAAGATAGTGCCATAAGCACTGTAGAAACTCAAGGAGGAAAACGGAGAGTGGCCTGAGGTCAAATTCTTATAAAACATTAAGTGGTCAGAGTATATATTGGAACTTTACATTCTTATACAATATTAAGTAGTCATGATATACATTGAAGTTTTAGTGTAAGTACCTCCTCCTTTTGTTAGTTGATCCTTTGAACAGATACATAACCCTCAGAATACAAACATTTTCTCTGCACACCTGCTCTGATCATGTTTATGTAGCATTTATAAACTTTATGCAGCACTTTTCTATATGTACATTATCTAATTATAAGAAATATAATATCTGCCTCTATTAAAATAAACAGAGAAATAAAAGTTATAGAATATGTTCCTGAATATATGAAATTTTTATGAAATATATTTCTACCTTTTCTTTTTATTATAAAAATATTCTTTTATCATTCAATAAGTCCTGATTATATTTCCCCCCTCTACTCCTCCAAGTTCCCCCACCTCCTCTCCCATTTAGACCTATTCCCTTTTATATTTCTCATTAGCAAAGAACAGGTTTATATAACAAAACAAAATATATTAATAAATGAAAACCATCATATTGAAACTGTACAAGCCAAGCCATCTAGTTCATATCTAATTACTTTCATTAATTGCCCTCTTCTCAGAGACTGAGTATGGGATGCGTCTCAGACTGGCCTTGAACTCACTGTGGAGCCCCGGCTGTGCTTGAACACCACAGAAATCCTCCTGCCTTCACCTCCCAGGTTCTAAGTTACAAATTATACTACCACATCCAGCTACACACATGCAGTTTTAATCCTTTGATGTTATGGTCGTAGAAAACACATTTCAAAAGTTTAAGTCATACTATCTTTTATAGAAAATTATAAGGTTATTTTTCAAAAAAATCAAAGCTGTAAACCTATGCCATTAGCAAACTATGTGAGAGGAAAAGTTTTGAATGCAAATTCAAGGAAGAAAGGGGTGATTCAAAGACTCAACGCAGTAGTGGGTACAGCTTTATGCATTTTGAAATGAGCAGTGTAACCATGGATTCCAGTTGTTATGGTATAGAGTTTCTATTGGACTCATAAAGGTAGATCCATTTAAATACATCAGCATTTAGGATATACTAGAAAGTTCATCTTTAGCGTATGAAAAATTCTGTGTCAACTTAAAAATTATGGAGTCAGACAGAGTTTCCCTGAATGATTTTAAGGTTGCAGTAGCTGACTGCGGAAGTGTCACCATTTCTGCATTTCCTTCTGAAGAGCTAAGGCTACTTCTGTCAGTCCTAAAGCTTTACTTGAGTTTACTATGGGTCACACACATCAGGAAGCTTTTCTGCTACTTATGGAGAGTACTTCAGTAGGACACTGTGGACCACAGGTGTTTCATGGCTCAGTTACAAATGGCTGCTGTCTAGAATGTTAGACTGCAGGGAAGAGACGATCAGGAACCATGGTTTCTGTCCGCATCTTTTTCCAGTCCGTGAAAACGGGACTGTAACATTATCCTAGCAGGATGGGAGGTGGGGTCTGATCCACAGAGCGTAACAAGAATCCTGCCAAGAGCTGATTCTCCTCCTTCATTTGGTGTTGTTCTGGTAGGGATCCTAAGATCTTGGCCACAAATTCAAAACTGACAAGTGACTGGAAAGACAGCTCGTACTCCTATTACAACTATGTGGAGCAACGACCGTCCACTAATGTGTAAAAAATGTCTAAAGTTCTCCATTTCAATAGAGAAAGCAGATAGGAACACAGGACTAAAACTATAAGCGCATTTTTCTCTTACAAATTTATATTTCACCATCCCAAATTTTATGTTCATTATATGTATCAATACTGACTTTAATAAGAAATAACAGCATAAATAAAAATTAAAAATATGTGAGGTGATATATATGCATGTATGCATGTACTCTAATTCAATGCAATGTGTAATTTTACTGAATCTATTTAGTCTATCATTTTATCTTTTGACCACCTGTTGGCAGCACTTCAGTTCTGATTTTGGCAGATTTTATCTGAATATACCTATTGGATGTCTCATTCTGTAGATAATTTTTTAAAGCAGGTGGTCCCCTGGAAGTAATTCACTCAGGATAAAATACTCATGGTTTATAAATGCATGCTGTATTTTTAGGGAATTTTATTTTTTAATTATAATTTTTTAAATTTTGTTTTATAACTGTTCATGAAAATAAGGAGTACTGTATTGCCATCATTTCTACTTCTCCCCTACCTAGCTCCTCCTATGTCCTACCCACCCCCACTACTTCTTAAACTCATGAGTTCTTCTTTAATTATTACATGTGCATACACACATGCAGCCTAAGTACACTTAGGGCTTCTCATATATGCATGTTTAAAACCTCCTTTACAGTGGAGACATATAAACATCATGGGAGGTTTCCCTATGGGAAAACATTTGTGTGTTTCATTATGCCCAGAAACTTTGAACATATCTTTGTTCTTATATTTAAGACAAAAATATAAAAAAGTTATTTTTAAAATTGCTTGTACGAGCAGTTTTTCTCTTCCAACAAAATATAATGGTATATATTTCTATTGGTGAGTGAAGTAAATCGTATGTTGAAGTTAAAAATCTTGTTAAAATAAACAAAAGTAATACTTACTCCTTCAGAGGGGAACATACGTAGCCGGAGGGGTGATTATAGCCACGGATATAATGTGAAGTTGGAGGATACCCTGGGAACTCCACACTTTTAGCTGTGATTTAAAAAGTTGAAGTGAGACCCAATTACCAAGACAAAAAAATATAATTTCTAGAAGCATAATTTTAAGATATATGACAGCATTTGGTTTCAATGTTAATACTGGTTTCACAGTGTACATATGTCTGTACTAGTATTCTTAGAGATGCTTGTATATTTTTATACAAGGAACACGCTTTAAAAGTATCATTTCATCACTTTCTGAGGTGAAGCATAGAGAGAGTGAGCCAGCCCCAGGGACTCACTGGCTATCTTTAACACTTATTTCTCCACAAAATCACGGACTACTGAGACACAATAAAGCCCTCTTCTCTTAATTCCATGTGCTAATTTCAAAGGGTAATTAAAATTTAGGAGAATTTGCCTCAGTAATTAATTATGCTGCAAGATATATATGCTGCAGTGAAAAGAGGAAGTGATTGTGATTATGGTGATGATAATTATATAATTTCTAAAAATAGTTTGAGAGAATATGTCAGACCAGAGGATATAGATTTTTCTAAAAGATCGTGACAAAGTCTATGGGAAAGGCAGAGGGAAGCCCGGGTGCAGAGGTGATGTGGTTGTACGAATGTTCCATTTTTGCACCACTTTCTAAACAGAGCCTCATAGACTGGCATGATAGTATTGCCTGGAGTGCTAATAAGGTAGTTTTCCTTTTAAAATGTGGAGGTTATAATTCTATTTCCTTTTAAAAATCTTGACAGTTTACCAAAAGTATGACTCTTTAGGGAGGCATGACTTTGAAAACCAGGAAGACAGGACTTTAAAATCCAGTAGCTTATTAGATATGTCAATCAATGTTTTCACTGCTTAATTTCTGAACTTCAGCTTTATCTTCAGTGAGATTCCACACAAAGTATCTACCTCAAAGCAAGGTGCAGAGTGAGCTGTAAAGACACTAAGAAAACTTGACCATCCATTGAAAATGTACTCACTGGAAATGTCTCACAGAAAAGTTAGCTTTGTTGTTTCAAAAAAATGGACGGTTATTTCTAGTTGCTAGTTTGAGCTTATATTATGCTTAATTAATTTTTGAGACAGGGTCTCAATATGTAGCCCTGGTTCCTTGCAACACAGTCTGTAGACAACGCTGGCCTTGAGTTGATAGAGATCCACCTGCCTCTGTCTCCTAAGAGCTGGGATCAAAGGCATGCTCAGTCATGCCTGACCCCATTCTCATTTATTGACTTATTTTGCTTTGCTGGGATAGGGCCTAGAGCCCATGACAGAACTGTCACTGAGCTAAAACTGCAGCTGCTATTTCACCTCCTTTCTGACTAGTAATAAAAGTCTAGAAATGGCTTGCTTTCAAAATATGGAAAATTATAGATCTATAATTCTAGAAAGG
The DNA here is from genome assembly GCF_947179515.1 of Apodemus sylvaticus. Taxonomy (NCBI): domain Eukaryota; kingdom Metazoa; phylum Chordata; class Mammalia; order Rodentia; family Muridae; genus Apodemus; species Apodemus sylvaticus. The sequence continues at coordinate 26,841,720 of NC_067484.1, forward strand.
CAAAAATGTATACAGTAGACTCTGAAAGCATTCTATATACTATAACTCTGAAAACAATGGTTAAAATATATATACACTGAGAATATCCATCTTTAGTGATCTGCTGTGAGACCTGGAGAACTGGCGTTGACTTAGAGGGCTGAGAAGTGCTCTCCGTGAAAGAAAATACTGGAGTCATCGCATATTTAGATATTATATCCCATGGGAAGTAAGAACACAACTTCACCGTCTGTCCCTGAGAAGCTTACAGGAGGGGAAGCATTCTGATAGAAATAAGATTAAATCAAATTCAAGAAGAAAACTGGGATCTTCACTACTATCCTCCAAAGTACTTTTAACATGATCTTAAACTTTCAGAGTTTAAATGCTCTGGTGTGAGAAGGTTTTGAAATAGTTAGCAAATTATGATACATTTGCACATCACAGAGTCACATTGCAGAGCAGGGTAGAGTTATATCAAAACTTGAATTCCCTAGAAGAGATATAAGCATATTTAAGGAATAACCCATCCAGCACTATTCTCAATATTTTCATATTTTATACTCAGCAGTATAAGAATTAATATATATGCCTACTTTAAACAAGTCAACTCTAAAGTTATGTATAAAACCCAGCTTTGTTTAATAAAGTTACAAATGTATACACTGAAATTTTTTAGTATTTTTTTAAAATTTATTTTCTATATTCTTTGTTTAAAATAATTACATTCTTGAAAGCCAATTGTAGGAAGAGAATTTGGGGCTTCTATCCAAGAGACACTATCACATTGAACAAGCCAACAGAAATGCAACAATTAGCTGACAGTTCAAGGTGGTGTAGTAAAGCATTCTTAATGGATTTAAGAATCCATTCTTAATGTAGGATTTAAGAGCAGTGGTAACTCGGAGATGAGGGAAATTAGTAGACACAGAGTATTCCAGGATGGCAGTAACTTAAAGGACATGCAATTTATATTTTGGCAAGGAAAAATTTAAGGCTCTGTTAATCCTTGGACTATAGCAGTCTCTCCCAAAATAAATGACACTAAGAGGATGTCTGTACCCCACAGGTTAATAGGGTTATTTGGTTCTCTGAAGTCTAACTTCTTGAGTTCTTTGTATAAATTGGATATTAGCCTTTTATCAGATGTAAGACTGGTAAAGATCTTTTACCAATCTGTTGGTTGCCATTTTGTTCTATTGATTACACTGAAAGTTTTGCTTAGAGTTATCTACCTCTATGAGTTCACAGTTCATACTGCAAAAGTACAGGAGGAACTTTTCTAACCAGCAGCTCATGGGGTAGGTAAAATACCTGGCTTGTGTATTTGACACAAGCTTTTTGGTTGCACTGAATAAACAAACAAATAAAAATGAATTGAAATATAGTTTCTTCTAAACTATTAACACTAATTATTAAAGGCAAAATTTTTAATGATACATAGTAATTCTAAAACATGGGCAAAATGTTTCAACTTACTACTGATAATGTCCACATTCCCTTCATGGTGCTTGATGTGTATTAAGTCGATAAAGTCTCTAGGGGAAATTGAGCCCATGGCAAAACTTTGTGTAATGGTGTGGCATATATGTGTGTCCTGCAACAAATCAAACCATAAAGATTGCAAGAATTACTTAATATGAATGATTTATTGTTCCCCAAAGAAATTCATCATGTATGTTTCATCTGCCTTTAGAAAATAAAAAGATTTAAAGAAAGTGTTAAGCCAGTTTCACCAAGTCAGCCTGCATTTTTAGTGATAAAGAACATTAGAGCCACAATTATGAGCGCACAACATTCAGCAAAGAGTAAAAAGACCACTTTTTCTATTTGTAGATGGAGAAGACAAGGCCCATGAGATGAAATCATATGCACAGCTAGGAAGTAGTTAGAACATAGGTTTTCTGACTTCCATACAATCCTATCTTGTCTCTGTTAGGTAGGTAAAATAAATCTGAAAAATACATTGATTTGGCACTTTATAGCATAAGGTCTAAAACTAAAGACCAGTGTTAAAACCATCTGGTGAAACTGGATTTAGAATGGCTTAACCGTGAACTTCCAATGCTGTGCCTTCGGGCAAGATCTCCCAGAGTCCAACCCACTAAAAGGACCCAATCTCTTTCAGTGATTTCAGTTCTCTGCCAGGCTGAATTGCAAGACAGACTTTTCCTGGGGAGACATTAATACCGGTCTGCTCATCCCAGAAAGGCAACCCATGGCAGTCCAATGTAAGGATACAGCAAAAGTCCAATTTGATGAATCAATGAGTTTATTAGGGTTACTTTCAGGAATATGGGTGAGAGGCCACTCACTTACTGGAGCAGAAAGGACTCAAAGACAGCTGCCCTACCAAGGCCTCCCCAGCATGAGTGACAGCTCATAAGAGCTGTAAACCTGGAGCTCACTGCACAGCTTGCAGGGAGCTCAGGGTTCTTTCCAGGTAGCTCAGTTTATCTGAGCCTCTTCCAGGCAGCTCCTTGTTCCAGAAACTCCTTGTTTCTTCAAAGTAGTTGGGCAGTTCTCTGCTTGCCTATTAAGTGACTCTCAGCAGTCTTTCCTAGTCACATACTTGTGAGGAAGGAGGAGCTTAGTGAATCTGGTGAGTTTCAGGGACTTCCTGAAACTATTTTGAGTTGCCTAATTCCTTTCCTAAGTGAGCTTACCTAAAACACGGACTGTTTCACGCCCCTCTAGAATATCCTGTTGTTTTACTTCCTTGTAAAAATCTTGTCATAAAATATCACTTCCCTTTACATCCTATGTCTCTCGAAATTTCCCTCCAAGATGAAAGAGTGTAACGTGGAGAAAACTACTATAAAACACCTTAGCAGCAAAAACCTGCCTTTTACAGTCTCTGCTTCATCTATTCTTATGTTGTCCTCTGCCCTCGCCTCCTAGTCCGTAATGATGTACCACTGTTTACCTCATTGCACACTGTATTATACATGTCTCTAAGAGTAACAGTTCTTCCCTCTTCCAAGGGCTGTACAAATAAGCCGATAAGACCTCTGGAGGTGACATACTGTAAATCTGAACAGGAAGGTGAAATAATGACTTTCAGAGGTACTATGGAGCACTGACTAGAAGGGGCAGGAACTGGGAACAAATCCTAGTTCTTGTCATATATTTGCCCTAGGAGTCCCCACTCTGCTTTTTAAGCCCTTTAGTGTCAAATGTAACATTCTTTTCTACCAACTCACAAGAAGAGCAGACCTTTCTGAAGTGCTAAAAGACCCTATGATGCGACACAATGGTGATAGGAAAAGCCTCACAACTTTGTTTTGATTAGTGAGGAACATTGCTTCTCAAACTGACTGCTCCACTATTGCAAAGGTCATGGAGTGATTTACTCTTACTTTATTTTTTGAGGATAGGAACATAAGCTCTCTCTATAGATACAGATCTATCTTTCAGGGATTCACTCCAATCTCTTTTTCTATGTAGCCTTTTAAGATAAGTTTAATCAAAACAAGCAAAATTACAGAGGCCTAACTATGATACTGTGAACACCATGCATGTCAGGCATTTGCTTTTTTTTTGCTTATTGTGAAGACTTGAAGAACCAAAGACTCAGTGATCTATAAGTTTATAAACACCAGTTATCAAATCACGGAACTCAGTCTTACTTCTCTGTGGCTGTATACCACCCCCATTTATGTTAGCATTAGCTGAAACCCTAGCAAAAATGTTTTTCCTCTTTGTTTTGCAGTGCTAGGGATCAAACCCTGGAGCTGATGCATGACAGGCAAGAGCTGCACTCTAAGCTACCCACAATCCTAGAGTTCATTTCAGAAAAAGTCACCATATGTAGCCCCAGGCTGGCCACCAGGGCAAGTCCTCGGCCTTCCTGAGGACTCAGTATTGGCTAATTGGTTTTTTTTTTTTTGTTGTTGTTGTTGTTTTTTTTTGTTTTTGTTTTTTTAGTTTACATATGATAAATCCATCCATTTTAAGTACATAGGTATAGTATACAGTTTTCTAAAATATGTTAGTTGTCTAACCTTCACCAAAATCTTGTTAGAACTCATTTTTGGTTCTTTCTTCCTCCATAGCACAGCCTGCTGTCTCCATCTCTAGACTGTGTTTTCAAGTCTAAGATTCCTCATGCTTGCCCTAGTGCAAACCACCCTAGACTCATTTCGATTGCTTGGATAGTTCCATAATCATTCTCACCAATTTCATCCTTTTTTTCCTCTTCAATTGTGGCTGAAAATTTTGTTGGACTTTCTAATCTAATTTAGCATCTGTGGTATTTCAGATTCTACTTCTATGGATTTTACAATGTTTCCACTGAAATGTCAGCTGTTATTCTTATAGAACTACCGTTGCATGTACTTAAATGCTTTAACTATAATACTATAGGGAGTGTTTCTTCTCTGGTTCTATATGCCTCTTGAATTTGATAGCCATCTCTTTACTTAGCCTTAGAAAATTTTCTTCTATAACTTTACAGAGATTTTCTAGGCCTTTGACAGGGAATTCTCTTTTTAATTGAGTTTCATTTGATGTTGAGTCTTCACTTGTAGTCTCATATCTTCATGACTTTGCTTTAATGTTTCTATATCTTTACTGAAATTTATTTTAATGTCCTGAATTGACTTGTTTTAATCAGATGTTTGGTTTTTTTTTTTATTGAACTTCATTGAAGAGTTGTTTCTGTCTTTAAATCCTTTTTGGGGATCCTATCTTTTTGAATGCTTTGAATGTATTATTAATTCTCTTACATTTTTTTTTGAAATTTTGTTTTTGTTGTTTGCATTAGGAACCATTATTGTAATATTGGTGATTTTTAAATAATACATGTGGTTTTGTTTTTCATTTGTACATTAGGATTGTGCATATTTTAAAATATGGAGTGCTTAACGAGATTACATGTCATACTTAAACAAAAATGTTCTCTGTATGGATTTTAGTATGTGTGCTGCCATAAAATCTTTCATTAGTTCATACTTTGTCCTGAGTCTTTCAAAAATGTTTTACTCTTTGCTTTGCATTGTATGTGTGTGTGTGCGTGCGTGTGTGTATGTGTGTGTATGTATGTGTATGTGTGTGTTGTTTACAACAGTGCATGTGTTGTGTGAAGAGTCGACAACTTCGGCTGTCGACTCTTGAAATCCACTTTGATTGAGGAAAAATCTCTTTGTTGTGTGTTACTGAATATACAGGCTAGCTGACCCATGAGTTCTGGGACTTCTGTTCGCACTTTTCATCTTCCCTGTGGGAGTGCAGGGGTTATAGTTGCTACTTTGCACACACACACACACACACCCCGGTCTCACATGGGTTCTCTGAATCCTTACTCAGATCCTTGTAATTGCATGGCCATCACCCATGAGGCTAGCTCTCTAGTCCCTGTCTTTAATAAGTCCTATGGTCCAGAGTAACATGTAGATGCTTTCTAATGCCACATTCACAAACTAAACTCTGCCAGGATACTTGCAGTCACGGCATCAACGAGGCAGGAGAATCTTTAGTCTAGGCCAGTATGGGCAGGGTAGTGAGCACTGGGACCATGTGGGCTTCTTAAAAACCAAAATAGCAGCAACAAGTCTCCCAAAGCCATGGCTGGAGAGACAGTTCAGTGAGTAATGGCACATGCTGCTCCTGCAGGGGACCTATGTTCTGGTCCCAGAACGCTTATCAGACAGTGCACAACTACAGTAACTACAGCTCCATGAGAGTCTATGCCTCTGGCCTCCTTCACCATCTGCACACCATCCTCCCAATATAATTTTGGACCTTCCCTCCTTCGTTTCCTTCGTTTCCTTCCTTCCCTCCCTTCCTTCCTTCCTTCCTTCCTTCCTTCCTTCCTTCCTTCCTTCCTTCCTTCCTTCCTTCCTTCCTTCCTTCCTTCCCTCCCTCCCTCCCTCCCTCCTTCCCTCCCTCCCTCCCTCCCTCCTTCCTTCCTTCCTTCCTTCCTTCTTCCCTTCTTCCCTCCCTCCCTCTCTCCCTCCCTCCCTCCCTCCCTCCCTCCCTCCCTCTCTCCCTTCCTTCCTTTTTTTTAAAGACAGGGTTTCTCTTTATAGCTCTGGCTGTCCTGGAACTCTGTAGACAAGGCTGGCCTCTAACTCAGAAATCTGCCTGCCTCAGCCTCCCAAGTGCTGGGATTAAAGGTATGTGCCACCACTGCCTGGCTTTGGACTCCTTTCAACAAGGCATGTTTAAATTTGTTTCTATATAATACATGTGGATAGCTAAGTTTCATTCCCTTATGGCATAAGAACATATCAACAAGAGACCATCATATTAGGAATATGATACCTCTTTACAAATAGAACAAAGCTAATTGGCATTAAACTATTGACTATTAAAAATTGATACTTTAGCTGGGTGGTGGTGGCACACGCCTGTAATCCCAGCACTCTGGGAGGCAGAGGCAGGCAGATTTTCTGAGTTCAAGGCCAGCCTGGTCTACAGAGTGAGTTCCAGGACAGCCAGGGCTATACAGAGAAACCCTGTCTCGAAAAAAAACCAAAAACTCAAAAAAAAATTGATATTTTAAGGCTTTAATAATGTTTTATCTAGGTGTAGTGGTCCATGCTTAAAATTCTATTACTCAGAAAACAAAGATTGACAGCAGCTGACCAACTAGGTGAGATCTGGCTCCAACTAAATTTTAATGGGAGTAGTGGTATATGTTGTGGGGGGCATTCAGAGATACAGTGTTTGTTGCCATAGCATGGGCATGGCCCTTGGTTCAATCCCCAACCCTATCATTTAAAAAGACTATTAAACAGTTTTTAATAAGCTAAGGAATCAAAATACAGGAACATAGTAAACAATTATTTACTACTGAACAGAAAATTACCGAATCAATCTTGTGTAGCAAACTGAACCCTTTCAATGATTTATCCCATGAAGTTCTGTGTTCATGTTTGAAGAGGAAATCAGAGAGATGAGCTGCTGATTCTGGAATTATTCCTTCAACACGGTATCTATGGTTATTAAAGTAAAGAGAATTTAAAAATTTAGCTTAACTAGAAAATATACTGGTATTGAAGTTAAAAATAGCAAAGAATGGTAAAGCAATTGAGTATCTCATATCTAAAACATTTGGGACCAAAAATGCTTTCTATTTTGGATTCTTTTGAATATTTGCATATATGTAATGACAGACCTTGGTTATGAGCCCTAAGTCTAAGCACAAAATTCATTTGAATTTCAAAATCTTTATATACTTACTATAATGGGATTTTTTTTACAACCTTTTACAATTTTATTCAATTCAATATTGAGTGGAAACTAGCATAGCTTATATAAATAAACGTTGCCAGCCATTATTCCAACGTTTACTGTTATAGTCAGGCCTGTTGGCAGAGGCCTGTGATCTCAGCTGGCAGGGGCTGAGCAGTCAGGAGAATTGTGATGTATAATTTATGTCTAGGCCAGAAGGTGAGTTCCAGACCAGACTGGGCAATTTAGTGCAATCCTATCTCAAAAAGTATAAAGATAGTTTTGGAATATAGCTCAATGGTAGAAAACTTTCCCAGTATATGCTAGGCCCTGGTGTGTATGTGTTATGATTGAATTTTTATAGACAATAACTTTTAAATTTTGTGTGTTGTTATCTACCAAGAAATTAAGGTATCAGGAGAAAAACTGATCCAAATCCAATCTTAGCTGTTTGCTAGATGAAAAAGAAATTAGAATAGTATGGCCACACTTTTACTCTGGATTTTTCTTTCAAAGAAAGAAAATAGATGTTTTGGTTTAAAACTTTTAAGTCTCTAAAGAATTAAAATTTCTTCAGAAAGTGTGATTAGAACCAAAATATCATTATTATGTAGACAGAATAGTAATCACATGTGTGGAGAACTATTGCCCTCAACTTTGCTTTTTATTTATTGAGACAGGGTCAAACTACATAGACCAGAACTGTGCAACTTTTTATAAAGTTCAGGATGGTCTCTCAAATGTAAGCACTTCCTTCCTCAGCCTCCCAAATGCTCAAGCTAGAATTACAGGCACATGCCCTTGCATCTGACTGGCTTCTATGATTTGGTCAGATAAGGAATTCTTCAGACAACTTCCTTGTGTATATTAAGTTTTCTTTAGAAGTTTAGTTGATCCCAATTTCCTTTATGAGTTATGCTAAGATTCCTTAATATAAGGTTAACTTCCTTCATTGTGAAAAATATTTTGAAGAGGTGGGGGACAGGGAGGGAGGGAAGGAGGGAGGGAGGGAGGGAGAGGGAGGGAGGGAGGGAGGGAGGGAGGGAGGGAGGGAGATTGAGATGGACTGACAGAGACTGTTTTTCAGTTTTAAGCTTGGGGAAAAATAACCCAAAAACTAATCACCATGTAATGCAACAAAATGCAACATGGTCAGACATGAAATGGTTAAGGTTGCATTACGAATGTTTGTTCACAAGTTCACACACACTGCCCTCACTGTCCTTGACTTATCTAATGTCTCTCTGTGGCAAGATCATAAACTCTGATAATAGCAACTTGACTTTTTGTATTTCTAACCTATGCCCAATAATACATAAGTCTTTTATAAAAGTTTTTCTGAAATTACTAATGGTGACTAACACAGTCTTTTAATAGTCTTGTCAAGTGATGCCAAACAAACTAAGTGTACTTCACAGGATGTACTTCTTCCCGCAGGCAGCTAGACAGAATCCAAGCCTCACTAGAAAGAGTGGAGAATGTGGGCATACGAGAAAGCCCAGGGATATGGAGGATAAAGAGGAGGAACAGGTGTCCAAGCTCTTTTGGGGAGATTTGGAAGTCTGTTTTATAATTATTTATGATAATACTATGAGATAATATTGAACCGTTACTATTATTGTTATTCTTTTACTTGTGAATTAAAGATAGAAAAAAATCTGTGAGATGTCCTAGCCCCAGTTTAAACCCAATTCCAGTTCTGAAAGAGTACCACTGAATAACTTAACTTTTATTCCATAAATTATTAATAAGGCAGAAAGGCAGCATAGCTTAAATGATTGTTTTCAAACTATCTTATGAATACTATGTGAATGGTCATTTATTGTTTCTATTTATGCGTGTGTGCCTGTATGAGTTTATGTGCACCACACAAATACCCAGAGGCAGCGGACATGGGATTTCTTAGAAGTGGGCAGAAATGCACTTGTGAGTTACAGATATGAGAACTTAGTGTGTGTTGGTCTGGAAGAGCAGCAAGCGCTCTTAATGACTGTGGCCATCTCTCCAGCCCTGTGAATGATTCCTATAGGGAGTCTTTTAGGGCTTAGGGCTTGTGAAGATGCTAAACTAGGATAAATACTATACTAAATTAGGGCTTTTCAATTGGGTCACCATAACTTTATATATTACTTTTGTTGTATGATTTTTAAACTGTGAATACTGTTAGTTGTAAAATGTATTAATATCTCATTTGTCTTCATTAGAGGTTTAAGAAAGGATTGAATGTGCTGATAGTGATCACCAACATAATACCCAGATTGGGAATAACTGATAAGGAAAGAAAATAGCGTGGTAAGGAAGCATGAAATGTTCAGTACAGTAGAAAAGGCAGACTCTGGAGATGCTTTTTCTGATAATGGGCCTCAATTACTCAACTCACACACTGGTTAGGTTTAGGATTCAGAAGAAACAATAATTAGGATAACACAAGTAGCCTTTGATGCAAAGTCCTGGTGTCTGAAAGTTTTCATTTCACTATTACAATGTAGGTACCTTGGAGAGCATCACCTAAGTAGGCCTGCACTCACCTGAAACGGGAGGGGGTGATGCTATTTATTTTGTATATACATGTTAATAATTGTATATTGCATATGGGGAATGAATTAAATTTTATATGATGTAATGCATGCTACAGGAATATATAACAATGTTATAGGAATGTATTGTTGAGGGTAGTAAGGAAAGGGGTTCCATAGATGTGCCTTCTGATGCACACCAAGTCCTCAAAATCAAGTCCTCAGTAAATAACCACTGAAGGTCCTTTATGGACAGCAAGTTAGTAACAGAATGCACAAATCCTGGTAAAGTATATAGATTACCTATTTATATTGCAGTTACATTTATATAGCTAAAGCTCATATATTCCCTAAATACATATTGATCATGTGTCTATGTGATGGGCAGTGTTCTGGTGTAGGGATACCACAAAACACAAGGGCGACTTATTTCTAGTCTTGTTCCTATTCAAGTTCCTGTTGAAACCACTTCATATTCAAATAAGACATACATAATAAATTAAAAAATAAATTTCAATAGTGTTACCTGTGAAGGTTACAAGGCAGAATAGCTAAACAGGGACTGAGTGTGTGTGCACGGGAGACATTTAACCTGGTGGGCAGGAAGGTCACTGTGGAGAAGCCACAGTCAAGCTGGAACCTGATGATCAGAGCTGACGTTAGCTTGGAGAGATATGGGAAAATATGCCAAGCACACAGGATTGCGAGGGCTCTGCAGGTTAGTGCAGGGCATCTGACTACCGCCACTGTGAGCACAACACAGGGAGGAGGAGCATGAAGTGATGGGTGTGAGGGCCGAGGGTGACTGGAGGTCATGGTCAAATGTGGGGACCTTATTTTATTTATTTTATAAATCCTTAAAGGATTTATACAGGGGAGTGACATAAGCAGAATCATATCTGAGACTTTTTGAACAATGCAATGTAGCCGAGGAGGAAGAGAGAGCAGGAGTCTGTCACTGAGAGATGCTGGTGACAACAGGGTACCAGCGAGGAGCTAATCAACACCTACCACTGTCTCTCTGCGTGTGTGGTCATATAGGGCTTCTGTATGGATCCAAGCTTGATACCAATGACCCTTCTCTAATCTGTTCTAAAAATACAGACTTGTGAAAAACAAAGTCAGTGAGCCAGCTCTGTCCTTGTGACTGTAGAGGAAAGGACGCAGGCACTCTAGTGCTCACTGGGCAGTGTGGCATCTGGCTGACCACACCAGGCTGAAGCAGCAGAGCTCAGGGAAGTGGCAGAGGAGGGTATGTTAGTCTGAAACGGAGGCTCAACTCCTCCTCCCCTGCTATAGTCCAGACTGGGTTTATGGACACAGTGATCAAACCCAGGCACCAAGTGCACACCAAGTGTAGGAGGAGACTAGAAATTACCCCTGACATTCACTAGCAAATGTCAATGGTTCAGCAGCCTAGGGCCACTGCTCCAAAAAACAATTAATTTATGATACAAGTCGGTTGTTTGAAAAGAATAAAACTGACCAACTCTTAGCCAAACTAACTGAAAGAGTAATAAAATCTAAATTAATAAAATTAATCAAAACATAAACTTGTACAAAAGTTCATTCCTTTTAAAATAAATGGTGCTGGAAACACAGAATATAAACCTGCAGAAGAATGAACTCGGTTGCCAGGCGGTGGTGGCGCACACCTTTAATCCCAGCACTTGGGAGGGGGAGGCAGGTGGATTTCTGAGTTTGAGGCTAGCCTGGTCTACAGAGTGAGTTCCAGGACAACCAGGGCTACAAACTTGGGTCTATATCTCTGACCTCGCACACAAATCAATTCAAACTACATCAAAAACCTTAATGTAAGACATGAAACTCCAAGTGGTCGAGGAAAATACTCCAGGACACAGGTACAGGAAACAAAGTTCTGAACAGAAGGAACCCTAGCACTAGCAGCGGAGCAAGTAGCCCTAAGAGTTGGCATGCAGTGGAAAAGCTTCTGCACAGTGATGGAAAGCAACCAAGTGTCCAGCGGCCCATGGAGTGAGAGAATATACTTCAAACTCTTAATTCCCAGGCTCTATTAAAAAAAAAAAACTGCAAAAATTAAACAACAAAGCCTTCCCTGCCAATCAATAAACATGCCAACAAGCAGACATCCTTTCCAGGAAGAAACACATATAGAGGATAAACCAGGTGAGCTGTGGAACAAAGCAGTGCTCTGGGCACCACAGTCACCAGCGGCTCCTACCCCTGCCAACGGTGAGAACCAGTGTATTCGCTGTCCACCAGCCTTTCAGATCATAGGTGGAACCCCTCCCAGCTCTATTCCCCACTCTGCGGTCCTTAGCTAAGTTAAGGATGCCTTGTAGCAGGACAATACTGCCACCTACTGCTTGAAGCCTTTTCTATCCCTTCCTCTTTCTCGTGTTGGTTTCTTTTTTTTCTGGTCTCATACTTATTGTGAATTCTCCTAAAGTGCAGAGGCTGGTATGGTTTATGATATCTGGGTACATAGTCCCCACACTTGACAGCATTTTTCCTTTATTTCAATTATCCCCACTCCTGTGTGCAGCCATCTAACAACCCACCTAACAACCTGACACCTATCACCAGTCTCCTCATGATTACTTCTTTTTCTTTCCCTTCCCACTGATGGTAACATATTAGTATACATGGTACTATCAGAGTCCCTAGACCCCACAAATGAATCAATATTTAACAAGGGTTGTTTTTCTAGTCTGTTTTCAGAGTGGTCTAACAAGTGGATAATGATGTGTGCTGCAGATAATGACAAATAAAACTGTCATTATTAAATGTGAAAGAAAATTTTTCTATGACAAGAAGGGTGCTATCCACAGCAGCCTGGACCTCTCTGCAGCCAGTAATCAGGACAACCCCACTGACATCCCTACAGACCCAGGACAACCCCACTGACATCCCTACAGACCCAGGACAACCCCACTGACATCCCTACAGACCCAGGACAACCTCCACCTACATCCCTACAGACCCAGGACAACCCCACTGATATCCCTACAGACCCACCTGATCTAGAAGACTCTTTTCCCAGATCCTAGTTTGTATCAAGATAAACATTAAATAGGTTTTATTTCTCTGGTATGCCTGGCCTAACTGTACCTCTGTACAGACACGTTTATTTTTTTGAAGTGCCACTATTAGGGTCATCTGTTGCTTAGACAACACAAGAAAGAATTACTTTCTTGGTACGTATTAAAATGACTAAGAGAAACTCACTCAATCCTTATGTGTTGATTTTTTAAAAATGGCACACAGGAGGCTAAAGCAGGAAAAGCTTAGTGGGACAACAACAACAACAACAACAACAAACTCACAAAAATTGGGATACAAGCACAGGTAAACTTCAGTAAGATGAAAAACATACAAAAGCTAACAACTGCAAGAACCACACCCACAGCCAGATGTGCAAAGTATAGGATTTCTAAGGAGCAGGTCCTAAAAATTCTGTGATGGTTTTCTTCATAGCAATGACCTGGGGGAACAGATGTGATGCCAGGAGCTATAAAGGAATGCCTAAAACCAAAACTAGAGAAGGCAAGACACAAACGCCTGAAATATGTCTGAAAATTCACTTTATAAGCACACTTTAGTTGTGTTTGAAACAGTATGACCCTCAAAACCACACTTAAAGCTATTTAGGAAAAAGAAATCTGCATTCACGAGTAAGAGAAAAAAATGGATGGGGAAAATCTTTTAGTGGTTGGAGAGAAAAGTGAAGGATTCCAAACATCATAAAAATGTCACTGTTGGCAAGAAACGGCAGTTTGCTTCTGCAGAAGTTTTCTATCCTAGTGAATTGGAAGGACATTTTTGTGTCCATATACATAGTTTTCTGGTGTTAGAGATGGATCTAGGATCTTGTGCACTAGAGCGAAGCACTCTACACCAAACCTAAATCTGCAGAGGGATTTACGTTCTACTGTATTTATATCTGGAGATTGTTGCACAACACACAATTACTTTCCTTTATGAAAACACATGATTTCACACACCACTTCCTGGTTAGTATTAAATAGTTTGTTCTACTTAATGAAGTGGTGCTAACTTCCAGATTTGGTAATGGCATTGAATTTAAAACAATGACTGTAAACGGAAAATGTACTCACAGGTGTCCGTGGAATATTTTGGAGGCCTTGCTGGAAACAGTTATCTTTTTCTCAAAGGGGAAATAAAATCCAGAAATAAGTTAACTGTCAGACACAGAAAACAAAATAAACCAAAAACAAAACAAAAGTAAAACTACGTTTTTCTGGCTTAAAAAAGAATATACTATTTTAAAACATCTTTACAGTAAACTTTCACTGAAAAAATTTTGAAAATACTTTTCTTACTGAAGACTTAACGAGTTTCCAGCCAGATAGGTCTTGATTGTAAGCTAAAACTTGTTCAGTAGTTTGTTGGGCAATTGCCTTATAGTCCATCTACCTGTGAAAATTTAACAAGGATTATAAAATATAATTTTACAAAAAAAAATTTCCACATTGCATAGCTGGTCTTGAACCCATGAACTGAAACCATCTTTCTGCCCCAGTCTGTCAAGTGATTGGTATTATAGGTGTGCAACATTACACTTTAATCCTATATTTTTAAAGACATCTGTCATTTAGCAATGCATAATAATTACCTGATTACGTGCATTCACAAACCCCTGTCTTCAAATGGGAAAATCTGCATGTATGTAAAAAACCAGATTTGGAAATCAGGGACCTTGGTGAAGTCTGATCCTGCTGTGTATGAAACATGATATGTAGTATTTATACTTTCTTCTTGATGTAAAGTTAGAATATCCCTAACACCCTGTAGAGTCAAAGTGTTAAATAAAGCCTTAAATGGGTTGACTAAGGTCCCAGAGCATGGCAGGTTCTGGTTTTTCAAAAGCTATTATTTCTAACAAGCTTTTTTCCCTTATGATGTGTCACAATCTTTTGTCATGTGCTCTTGGGTAGTAACCTTGAGAGGCCAAGTGTGGCTTCCTCTCCAAGCATGATCCTGTCAGCTATCTTCTTGTCCCTTAGGCACAATTATATCAACCTCCTGCATTTTCCTCAAGTACAACCAAGAACCACCTTGTCTCAAGGTGCTTTTCCTTGGAAAATCCATGACAGATTATGCTTTCTTGGTTCCTTTGCTTAAATGTCAACCATTCAGACAAGATCATATTCAGAGCAGTTTAGTCTTAAGACATTTAATAAGTCTTTCCTTGCTGCTAAGTACTGCAAAGGACTTTTCCTTCCTCCACATTCAGAGACAAACTGGGTGATTAGGTCCTGAGGGCAGAGACCTCAGGGATGAGATTAATGTCTTTATAAGAGACTTCAGGGAGCTTATTTGTCCGCTCTGCCCCGAAGACACAGCCTTAAAAGCAGTCTACGTCCCAGAAAAGTGCCCTGACCAGAAACTAAACATTATGGCATGGAGGTCAGACTTATAGCCTCTAGAAGTGTGAAAAATAAACTCTTGCTCTTTATGAACCACCTAGTCTATGGTCATGCGTAGTAGAGCCCCAAGGGCACTGAGTGCTGTAGCAAGCAGCTGGGGCAGCACGGTTCTTCAGCCCATCACCCACTCTTCAGTTATGGGAAGCTGAACAGATGTGACAAAGACCATGGGAACATCTGGATTCAAATCTGGTCTCTGCAAATGGGTAAGTGCTTAGGCTCTAAACTTCACCTTAGGCTCCAAATTTCAACTTCCTATTTTATAGGATACTCATGGGGGGCGGGCATAAAAGTTATGAGAGTTATTACAGGCAAAAATGCTTGAATCAGTGAGTGGTTTTGTTCAAGGTGGTCAATAAGGTTAGTCTCCCCCAAGCCCCCAGATAGGGTTTCTCTGTGTAGCACTGGCTGTCCTGGAACTCACTTTATAGACCAGGCTGGGCCTCAAACTCAGAAATCCACCTGCTTCTGACTCCCAAGTGCTAGGATTACAGGCGTGTGCCACTACGCCTGGCTAAGGTTAGTCTCTTAAAATTAACTGTTAAAACCATCACTAAAAAGTTTTTCAAATAACTGCCCCTAAGCCTCTTCACACTCCTTAATGCATAAATATCATAACATTTAGAACCCTTGCTCTCCCCAATGCTCTTCAGGACGGGTCATAGACTTATATATTCTCTTCCTTGGCTTCCCAGGAAGGTACAATAGCTAGGTGATAGATACCCTTTATATTGGATAAAAAAAAAAAAACATAGTACAATATCATAGGCTCCTCTTTCTCATAAAAATCCTGGTATCTTTACCTTTCTCGCCTCTAGTCCAGAATTTTAGTGCCCATTGATACTATTCTCCAAATCCTAGAGGAGATCCCCATATCTGTTAGCCTGTAAGGGAATAAAGTGAAAGTCAAAGTATTTTGATCCACAATGTAGGTCAACATATTTTATTAATTCTTTTACATTTCCTTCACAAACACTTTATATCTTTATTAAAAAACACAATTCTAACGTGGAAGTAATAGGTACTTTTCTACTTTTCCTACTTTTCTACTGCAGTGATAATTCACCATGACCAAGGCCACTTATCAAAGAAACTAATTTAAGGTTTATGGTTTCAGAGGATATGTCCATCATGACAGAGCAAAGGCATGATAGCAAGAACTGAGAGCTTACATCTTGATCTGCAAGTTGGAGACACACACACACACACACACACACACAAGCCTTTTCATGCCTCAGCAACACACCATCAAGGCCACACCTCCTAATACTTTCCAAATAGTTATATAGTTATACCAATTCCAGACCAAGTATTCAATCACCGGAGACTATGGGGCCATTCTTCTTCCAACCATTACCGGGCAATTTAAAAAACTTTTGTTTTTCAGTCTAAGGATTAAATTTATCATGTTAAGCAAGTGCTCTACCACTGACCTACATCCGAAGCCAAGAAACTTTGAAGAACCTTTAAAAGAATAGATTAAAAAGATACCTAGATGAAGCTTAGGTTATTAAAAAAAAATCTAGGGTTTTTGTTTTGTTTTGCTTTTAAGGTCATGCCATAAACATTGTTTGGCTAGTCTCCAACATGGGCCTCTCCTAGCCTAAAACACAGGGTTTTACTTATCACTGACTTACCTAATCTAGAAATTTCACCCTTACTGGCATTTATCACTAGCTTTAAGTTTCTGCATGGGTTGTATAATTATTTTAGAATCACTTCGCATTCCACAATAGATGTGTGTTTAATGAACTACTGAATGGTATTTTATAGCATCTGCCAATTTTGCTAAGAGCAACAGGAAGGTAATGTTTAGAAGGCTAAGGAGAGGACAAAGAGACGGGACACAGCAAAGTTATAGTTCTATTACCTGATGATGTAACATTGGATGAACTAGAATGTATTCAGATGAAAATCAAGGGTGTCTTCAGCCATAGGGTCAGTGGAAAACAGACCATTGTTGAAATAGCATCCTTTTTTGACATAGCACTTGGTTGCAACTTGATTCTTCCCACTTCATATCCTGTCCCAGCCTGGTAGACAGGGTCATACAAGTTAGTGATCTTTATGTTTGTATAATTTGCTTTCTGTGCTGCCTGACTGGGTCCCTAATGCGTGTTGGTTCACTGCCATTCATTACTGGGATCAGGGTTCCCAAAGAGTTTGTTAAATCCCATTATAGGTCAGTCTGACTGCCTTCCCAAGTCCTGAATCTGCAGCGTGTTTGAGATGGGTGGAAGTCCAGGAGGGTCAGGGTTTGGGGGCGGGATGGGGAGCACAGAGGAAAGCACAGTAACCCTGGCTGAATTGGTACCTATCCGGGCTGGGTCGGGGTCCGGGGTGGAGGGAAGGGTTGCTCTGAAGCCGTGTAAGGCTCACTGGGAAGGTCTTGGGCTGTGGATGTGACTCTGGGAGAAGAGTCCCGCATCAGAGTCCGGTACCTCCAACTCTCCTATCGCACAGTTCCCTCCCACAGCCCGGGATGCCCAGCCTGCCAATCGCGCCGGGAAGAGCAGTGGCCTGTATGAGGCCAGCATGGGTCACGGATAGAGTCTAGAACCTTCCCACCCGACCCAGAGAAAAGACAAGAAACCCCACCTCCCCCGAGGACGGGGACCTAACGCCCCTCAACGCCCTTTGACCTTTGAACTTTCCGCGGGGCTCTCGAGACCCTCCCCACTCCCGGCGCCTGGTACTACACATGCGCCCTGCGTCCCGGCGCCATGTTGGGTCAGTTTGAAAGCGAGCGCGGGCGTCTCGCCTTCCTGGGGCGGCGGAGGAAATAGCGGTCCTGAGGAGGGCGGTGTCGCGCTCGGGGATGCTTTGTCGCGTCGTCCGGTTTGGGAAGGGCACGGGCTCTCCGCCGAGAGTCTGGAAGTGTGCGCTTTAAAAAAAAAGTGTCCCGGCGAGGTGAGCCGTCTGCGGGGAGCGCGGCATCCTTCCGCCGCAGGAGACGCGGGTGCGGGGCGGCGGGACGGAGGGAGGGGGAAGATCCTTCCAAGGGGCGGCGCTGCCTCGAAGGAGAGTAGGGGCGTCCCGGGGTGCGGGGGCCGTCGTCACCCAGCGTCTACTACGGCCCCGGGTGCGGAGGGACGAAGGTCCTCACCCAAGGCCATGTCTGTGTCTGCACGCAAAGGGACGCCGCCACCCCGGAGCCGGCCCGCCAGCCACACCCAGCACACTCGGATGGCCCAAGTCTTTGCAGCCCAAAGCCTGCCAGAGTCAGTGTTCCGGACCCGGCGACGCTCCCCTTTGCAGGATCAACCAGAGCCGCGGTTCCCCGGAGTTGTGCTCCACTTCCAGGGCGTTCATCTCCCTGGCACTCTTTTGACACGCTCGGGTCGTCTGTGTTTCCAATCGAGGTAGTTGAAATTTCTTGGCCTAACTTTTTATCATTCAACACGATGGATTTAATTCGGGAGATTGAAACTGGCACTTGCGAAGGGAATGGTAAGATACATGCTTTTTACTTAAAATATGTGTAATTGGGAACCGTCCCTAGGACCGAAATGGGAGTGAGGGTGTCATAAACAGTTAAAATTTGTGGATAGTTTTTAGAAGTAGGGCTGTAAATGTACAGGAGTTTCTTAAACTATTTTACTTCGGTGTGGACTTAACTTTCCATAAGAATTGCGGGTTTTCTTGTCATGTAAATGGAGATAACACTCAGCCACTCTCTTAAGTAAATCCAACCAACAGCTCTCCCTTAAGCAAAAAAAAAAAAAAAAAAAAAAAAAAAAAAAAAAATGTTGCTTGTTCTTAAGGTTTTGTGAAGTTGGCATCCTGATTTGTAACAAACACCCAAGCGGATTTAGTTGAGCTAATTTAAAGATTCGTAAAAAGGATAACGAGAGCATAAAATTGACTTTGTCCAGTTATTCTTTAGAGAAAAACCAATAGCAGAGCCTTCAGGAATGGAGAAGAGCTTTGTCTTACATCCTGCCATCACTACTCAATGCTATCTTCTTCCTCAGCCCCAGAGTGCTAGGAAGATAGGCAGGAGCTACTACAGCCCCGACTCCCTAATTAGAACATTTGTTATATTTTAAAGTCAAATTTGACATTGCTAATGTCATCATTAATGACATCAAAAAAATTTACAAAATTACAGCCAGAATTGAGCTATTGACATTGCAACATTGCAGCATGCATCACAACCTATGCGTGAAGTTTTTTTTTTTTTTTTTTTAGTACAGAGAATCCTTCACTTCTCAAGGACTATTATGAATGAATACATGTCTATCCCATTATTTGTTTACAAATGTCGATATTACTACTGTGCTAGACGCTCTCTTAATTTTACTAGGAAAACATAAAGCTGATTACATTGAATTTCCAAACCAGTTAAGCTTTCTTAAGGAGGTGAAACTTTTAAGAGTTAGAACTACAGGAGTGGAGAAATGCTGTGGACAAGAGCACTGGCTGCTTTTCCAGAGGCCCCAGGTTCAGGTCCTGGCCCCCACGTGCTGACTCACAGTGGTCTGTAGCAGCAGTCCCATGGGATATGCAGCCCTTTTCTCATCTCCCTGGGTGACAGGCATGCACACATGTAGTACACACGTGTAGTACACAGACATAAATATAGGCACAATACCCATACATATAAGATTTTAAAACATTAAAATGTACTGGGGATATGAAAAAAATGAAGGTGAAGCGATTCTTAACATAAGAGGCTTATAGTTAAGCCATTCTGAAAACAAATTTAGTTTAATTTTTTGAAAATATTTTGTTTTCTGAAGTTATTTATTTTTGGCTAAAGTTTCATATTGATGCTTATTTCTAATGCTTTATTTAATGGCTTAAAAATTGATTACCAGCTATCTGTAATACATGGCAGTAGGCTTTTAAGACTCAAAATTAGTACCTGTTGGGAAATGTTAGGTATTGTGATGTCATAAAGTACCTCACCATAATAAAGAAGCACTGTCCATAGTAGCTTTTAGGACTTTAAAAAAAAGTACCTTTTCCTTGGAATTCCATGTATATTGGCAGATTATTTTTCTCTGTATATTTCTAAGCACATAGTAGGTTCTCAATTTTTTTTCCTAAATCATTCATGAAATGATTAACAGTAAAGATAATAGGAAACTTTCAGTGCTTATGTAGGATTATGTATTATCAATAAGTAATTTTAATCCTGAAAAGCTTTGTTTACATATTTAATGAGTTTTATTGCCTATCATTATTCATTGGCACTGTCCCATTTTGTTTCTGTATTGTAGTATTTAATGGAAAAGAGTAACTCATTTTGAGAGAAAGCCATGGCGAAATTAAACACAAAGCACAGAGTTTGTTCTCGAGAATCTTCAGTATCTTCTCTCCTGGCAAGCTGCAGCCTGAGTGGTAGTAGTTCCTCCAGTTCCGACAGCTCGTTTCGGTATAAGGACCAGCTGTACAGCTCCGCTTCTGAGGCTCTGCAGGCCTATATTGATGATTTTGACCTAAGCAGAGAGCATCCTGGTGCAAACACTGTCAACGTAAACATTGATGGGGAGGTTGCTAATGTGCTGCAGTTTTCCAGCTATGTGCATACACCAGATAATGGTATGCTTGATTCTTTATGCTTGCTGGGACTCTTTCGTGTCCACACGCTTGAGAGGTGTGCCTTAGACGTTGGACCTTTGTTATTTTGGAAAAAAAAAAGACCCTTATATTGATGAAGTCTTAATATTTTGTAAAATGGATTGTCTACTTGTTATGATCCCAGTGTTTTTTTGCTAAGATCTTTTGTCCTTGGAGAGGACACAGTAGAAAGTGGCTGATCTTAAATTCTACAGCCATTTTTTTGTGGCAGGATAGAAAGAGTATTGCTACTGTTGTCTTAATAAGCTATTAAATAATCCTGATCTTTCTGAGTTTGTATTTGCTCAATCTTAGCTGGTGAAGTAGGAATATTATTTTTTATCATCTGTATTCTGTGAAATAATAGTCATATTAAAAGTATGTGCTTAATAAAGCCTTCACGAAGACAGGTCTGGAAAAATGAATTCATAAACTTTACTGAACACTAGCAGAGAAGTGTAGTGTGGGAAGAGTATGGGTGATTTAATTGTGAAGAGAACTAGATAGCATTCTTTGAGGCTATGCCATTGCAGGGTTGGGAGCAGGGAAAACAAATTGTCTTTCCACCTAACTTTAATAGCATACTATTCTCTGCTGCTTACTGTGATTGTATTAATGTAAAAGGTTTATCTGGGTGGAGAAAGTTGAAGAAACAATAAGAGAACTATACAGATTTGACTGATCGATGCTACATATAGAAATTAAGTACTGAAGGAGGTATGAAAAAGCATGTGTTATATTTACCACTTTATCTGTTTAAGATTTGTACTCAAAACTAATGATAAAGTGGAAGCACCAAAGATTCTTAAATTTTTAATTTTAATAGGGTTGATTATTTCATATATAATAAATAAACAAAACTATGTTTTGTTTTTCAGCTTTTGAAAATCTTGATCACAAACAGCACTTTAACCCCTTATACTATAGAAGAGAGACTATTAATGACATGGACTCCATTAGCCTAACAACTGATGATTTGTTAAGACTTCCAGCAGACGGATGCTTTTCCTTCACTTACGTTACACCTGATCACCGACAAAACAAGAAAATCAAGAAATACATCGGAAGACAGGATTCTTCGGACATTAAAAATAGTTCAAGTTTTTATGTAGATGCTACTCCCAAGAGCAAGGATAATATAGTTCCTCCTTCTGTATATACAAATATAAATGGAAAGAAATGTGGCAGGCCCAGAACCCCAGAACCTATTAACAGAAACAATAAATGTGTTTCGGAATTGTCTTTATCTTTTCCTAAAGAATCATCTTTGAAGGACAGTTCAGAGCACAGTCTTGAAAAGAACTATCCAAGATGGCTCACTAGCCAGAAATCTGACCTTAATGTCTCAGGGGTAACTAGTATACCTGATTTTAAGTATCCAATTTGGCTCCATAATGAAGACTTGCTACCTGATGCAAATACTCCAAGGGTTTATAAATTATTAAATGAAGATGAGTATTGCCCTATACACAGTTACCAAACACAAAGAACAACTCAGCTTTTAAATAAAGTAGATTGTTTTGAATATTCTTTTAAACCTTCAGACTTTACAGATTCCTTCAGTGAGTATAAAGGATTAGGTAATGAATTTAAATGTCAGTGTGACAATCCACTTCTCCCAGGACAATCCCAAAAGCCATTCTGTGGTAATATTTTGTTTTTAGTTTTTTATTTTAAAACAAAGGATGTGTTAAAATGTAATATACTCTGTAGAAGTTTTATGATGTAATAACACTTAAAATACATATGATCTTTAGTATTTTAAAGCTATTAAAGTCTTTATCTCTGTTTTTCTTGTGTAAATGATCACACTTTATCCTAATTTGTGGTTATAGATGTGTACATTACCAATGTTTTACTTCCTGTTGACTGTGAGATATTTTGAGATTTCTCTATTTTTTTCTTAAAGAGTGTTTTTAAAATTAGGTGACAAAATTGAATTGCTTATCCTGAAGGCTAAGAAGAATCTCAGACAATCTACTAAAGACTTACCAAAGCCTGTGGAAAAGGATGACAGTCCTTGCTCCTTAGATAAACTTGAAGCAGAACGAACATGGGAAAATGTCCCTGTTACTTTGTAAGTGTCATTGTTTGGTGTTCCAAATGAAAAAGTATTAAGTCAACATCAGATGTGCTTTTCACATAACTTAATAATTAATGATGGTATGATCTAGCTTTCATATTGCTTAAGATAGATTTTTCATTTGTTACTATAAGATGATACAGTGTTTCACGTGCTTCCATAAAACACATGCTGCTGTTCATTTTGCTTTGGTGTTAAATTATTTGTAATGAATATATGTGAAAAATATTTTTAATTATATTACATACACATTTATTTTGCAAATGGAATGGTGCTGTTGAGTTCCTTCCTTTTTAAATGTTGTCTTCCCCAAACCTGTTATTTTTGCCTTATTTCCATTTTGATTTTCTCTTGGTTACTGCTTGATGGCAGTACATTTTGAGATATGGTCTGTTGTAGTTCCTAGGGTTATTCATCTTTATACTCAGTCTTCCTATGGTACTGTTTCTTAGAATAATTCAAAAAGTGCCTACACACCTAAGATGAGTATTGTATTGACTGGAGCTTATATAAAAAGTTTTTCCATTAGTGATACCACATTTGCCCTTGGTAGAAATGCAGTTTTAGTAAGTGGTATCTGTGTCTCTGGTTCTAATAGTCGATATATTTCGGAATTCCTGTATCCTGTTTTATTTCTTGAGACAGTGCCATGCTCTGTAACCCAGGCTGGCCTCCAGCTCTTGATCCTCCGCCATCAGCCTGCCCAGTATGTGGATTCCTTTCACTTGTCTCTCAGGAGGATACATTGAATGCCAACACTGACTTACTGACCGTCGGCCTCATTTCTTAGGTTTTTGCTTTGATAGCTATGTAAGTTCTCTAAATTTTGAAGGTAGAGAAATAATAGTTACATAGAGTCGTTGAGAGGATTCAGTTTGAAAATGGAAATACTGAGGCTAGTTTCTGACTGGGGTGAACTATCTATGAATCCTGTAGTGTTGGTGATTGCTCATAAAACTTGATATTCTTGTTTTAGTTTTATTTCTCATGCTACTTTAGTATGTTTTAAAAAAGATTTAAAACTAGCTCACTTAACATCCTTTTTTAATTTTTTAAATTCCTAATCAGTTAGTCTTTGCGTGAGTAAAAGTATAACTGCAATGCTTATGTTACAGTCATGTCCAAAAGGAGGAGAAAAGTCACAGTGGAGCTGAGGAGTGGATTTTCCCATACATTTACTGTATATGTTTGCAATTAGACTATAAGACTTGCAGTTTATACGAATGATACCAATGATTTGACCCAGTACCTCGCACCCAGCTCTTCATTTTTGGAGCATTAACTCACAAGTATTGTGCTTGTAGAAAAAGAAAAGATGGATTGCCGAGAAGAATAAATAGATCTTAGCTGATACTGGCAAGGCGTTCCTGAATCAAACAATAAAATAGGAAGCTGTAAAGTTAGTGTTGGAAGGGAGAATGAGGCAGCTGCCTCAGCACACATACCAGAGGTTGGATCTGTAGCCCCTAAGTAAGAAGCGGGGTGTGTGGTGTGCACCTGTAATCCCAGTGCTTGGGGAGGGAGAGACAAGAGGACCTGTGGCTTTTGGGTTTTTTTTGTTTTCTTTTTTGTTGTTGTTTTGTCAAACTAGTCTTGCTAAAGTTCAGTGAAAGACTTTCAGAAATTAAGATGGGTAATAATAGAGGAAGACATGTGACATTGACCGTGGCCCAGACATGCGCACTCACACACAACACACATACACTTACACACATGCCACATACATGCCACACACACACACACACACACACATGCCTCCACATAATACACGTACACACACTTGCCACATAACATGCCACACATACACACACACACATACAAACATCCCCCCCACATACACACATCCCCTCCACATAAACAAACTTGGACACACCGCACACATGCCCCCTACATATACATACACACCATATATATACCACATACATACACATATACCACACACACACATACCCCCCACACATATACCATACACACATACCACACACGCCACACACACCACACATACACACACATACCACACACACACTAAAATGCAGAACTTAATAAAAGTCAACAAAACATTAAACAGGTTTTGCGCAAATGTTAAAAATAAAAATAGGATAGTGTAATGAGCATGTCTGGTCTGCATCTATCTTCAGTATGGATATTTAAAAGCATGTTGTTGAGTTGTGAGAGAAAAGACTACCCAGACTGAGAAATAGCTCAAGGCAAGTTATAAGTAAAATATGTCAACTAAGAAGTGCTTCTTGAAATAATTAGCATGCAATGTTTAACTGTTTTATAAAGATTACTAGATAATTGTATTTTTAAGTTATAAATATATGTTATAATGATATATAAAGAGGTAGGATAATTTCATTTATTTTTGTGATAAGTACAGTTTAATTTAGAACCTTCTTTTGCCATGAATATTCCTTACTACTCAGAACATCAAGGAAGAAGTGATTATTGAATGACTACTAAATATGTAAGGTGCATAGAAATTTATTTTACAATATCTCTGAAATAAGGACCATAAATGTAGATGCTCAAGATTAGACAGGTGAATTACTGAAGGTCATATAGAGTTGGGACTGGGATTAGAACTTTCAGTTTGGAGTTTAGATTTTAAAAATTAAATCTTTCCTCAGTTTTTCACCATTAATAATAGTTCTGAGGTGTGTTTGTCCTGTTGTCCTGTGGGAGAACATAAAACTACCACTTACATAAAGTCTCTTCTGAGTTTTAAGCTTTCTATTATCATTAGGTAATAATTTGTTTGGTATGTATGCATGGCATGGAGGAATTAACCCAGAGTTCCCTGCATGCTTGGCTGGGACTCTACCACTGAGCTACACTCGCAACTTTCCCTGTAGTTACCTGGGGAAAGGTGCTGTGTCACAGATGAGCTTTTGAAGGTATTCCATAGTTGGGGGATTCAGTCAAGAATCATAGTTTATGTAAGTATTGTCTTTAAAGCTGAAATTATTCCATAGTTGGGTTGTGTGTACATGGGTATTGCATACATGTGTGTGTGTGTGTGTGTGTGTATGTGTGTGTGCTGAGAAGGGTGCATGTGTATGTGTGCGCATGTGTGTGCGCACGTGCGTGGAGAAGGATGGGGTCCTGAGCAATAGCAGCAGGTACTCTTGCCTAAGCTAGCTCTACAGCCTCACTTGCTTTTAAGGGGAAACTTTTAAATTATATAATGCCTACTTTTAAATGCTTACTGTTTGTATCCTTTAAATCCTGTGTAGCAAATCTCCTGTCCCTGTTAGAGCCGATGACAGTCCTCAACAAAGTACCAGGACACAGTGTGCTAATGAGTTTCTTGAGGACTTTTTAAATGATGATAATCAGGTGAGTAAAGTTAATGTTTATAAGAAAGTCTGTAGTTAAATTATGCATACTGATTTCTCTTATTTAATATTCTAAAGCAACAACAAGTTCCTAAATTCATTTTCCCCAACATATCCACCAAACTTCAACTACTTTCAGGATATTTAGTATTTTAAAGTACAAGAACTTACTTTTAATGTTGTAAAGTATAAGAAACTGGAGTTGATTTATACATGTAGCTTGAATTGTCATTATAATATTTTTTTCTGGAAAACATAAAGGAGCCCGTTAGGAGCCCATAAAGGGGGAAATAATCTTTCTCTCTAGGTCAGTTGATCATTGAGGCTTGTGTTCTCCATCAGTAATACATACCATAATACTTTAAGTTATTGCCTTATTTTACAAAGACAGTTTATATGTCTTACAAGTACAAATTATATACATGCATTCAAGAAATGATCCATGGTTTGAACTAGAAGTTCGAGAATGCCTGACACGTTCAAGGATTGTCAGAGTTGAGTCCGATTAGCTCTGTCAGAGAAGCAAACAGTAGAATGGTAAGAAGGGGTCAACATGGCTAGGAGATCTGGGGAGCAGAAAATGCTGTGTGAGGAGCACATTTGGAGCCCCTAAATAAGGAGCAGTGACCTCATTTGGGAGACTGCTGCAGTCTCCAGAATAGTAAGACAGTGCACTGGGTAGAGGAGGCACACTGGTGGTGCTCAGCCGTGGCCAGATAGGAGATGTGTCTTGAAGGAATACAAGATGTTTTAGCCAAGCAGCTAGGTGATGGCATTAGTAAAGGAATTGGTAGAGGAACACATTTTAGAACAATTTTAAGGTCTGGCGTAGGTCCTAGATAGTACTCCCCTATCCATACTCTACCTCTCCACTCTGCTTTCTATTTCTTTTGCCATAGAGATGCTCATATAATCACATTTATCTTGGACTTTCATCCAGTTCTGTCTTTCTACATGTTTGGCCTTTCCTTTTAAACTTGAGTTTCATGAGTTTAACTCTCCTTTCTGGTGAAATGTTTCAATTTCAAGGAAACTTCCATTTCCTCAGCAGTAACAGTGAGAAGAGAAAACACACCAATGTAATATCAACAATATTAAGCCATCAGAGATAAAGAACTACAGGTTAGATTGTCACCAGAAACCACTGTATGTAGAATGTGCTAAGAGGTCAAAAATTACTCATGGATAGGTATAGAGGTAGCAAGTGAGTGAGTGTGGGGAGGAGCGAAGGGAGGGAAAAGGAGGAGTGGGCTGGGGAGAATGCTTTAGAAGGAAAGAGAAAAGACCCAGAAACTAACAAGTAATAAGATGGAAGAAAAAATGAAAATAATTTCCAAATAATGAAAAAATTCATAAGTAAAATTAGACAAAACAACAAAAATGTTAAAGGCTTTTCTGAAATAAGACGAAGCCACAACTACTATATATAATATAAAGAAAAGAGAAATATGAGCAAAAACAAAAAATAATTGTCTCATACTGAAAAAATTACATGAAACTAGATTAGTATATCGAGAGTAAAAAATCCAGACATAAAACTAGGAGGTAAAAAATAGTAAAAAGAAAAAAAAGAAGCATGCAGAAAAAAAAAAGTGAAGTTAAGATTAGACGTTAGAGTTTTCTATACTGTCAGATATATGGAGTAGAGGGTCAGTTGGGCTTGAGGACTGTTGGCATCTTTCCTATGATTGGTGCTGATGTTGAACTTGTGTTGGACAAGGGTGGGATGTCTACTAGACTTGTCTGTATTATCTTCCCTGTGTTGTGTACACCAGGGGCCTCTGCTGCCTATACTTAGTTGTTCACTCTAACCACTCTCAGTTCTTCTTCCTCAAAGTGGTAAATATTCTATCTGGGAGGCATCTATCAAATATTTTTGGAGTACAGAGAGAAGGCAGAGAGTAATTATTTCTATAGACTGATATCTTTCTAAATTCTTAAACATTAATCATTCTGTTGGTGAGATATGACTGTGGATATTAAATAGTTTGCTGGAACTTCAAAGTTCTTGGCCTGTACAGCAGTAAATCTCATCACTTCAGAGTTTTATTAAATTGCTGACCTCAGACTCTGAACTATCAGACTCCAAGGTTTTTCTCAGTTGATGAAGCTACTAAGGGAGGTCTCCTTCCTCCCTGTACCATTTACTACCTGGAATAAACCAACTGATGTCAGATATGTCTATCTCTATATCTATCTCTCTATATCTCTGTCTCTATATCTATATCTATCTGTCTAAAATTATTAGCATATTGGATCTCTTATTCTCCATAAAATTCTGGCATCTGTTTCAGCAGTGGGTTGAATTTAGGGTTCCTTGCTTGTGATGGTTTCCTGTTCTCAGGCTCCCAGGGTATCTTAATTTAAGCAAATAGGTACTCTGGTAGCTTAGATGAGAATGTCCCCTGTATCCTCATATGTTTGAATACTTGGTCCTCTGTCAGTGGAACTGTTTGGGAAGGATTAGGACATGTGGCCTTGTTGGAGGAGGTGTGTTATCTCCACTCCTGGGGGCTTGGGCTTTGAGATTTCAAAAGACTTAGCGTGTTTCCTCTCTGCTTCCTACTTGTAGATTATGATGTGATTTCTTAGCTGATCCTGCTATTGCTATGGGCTCTTACTCTCAAAATTGTAAGCCCAGTAAATACTTTCTTTTCTAACTTGCCTTGGTTGTGGTGTTTTATCACAGCAATGGGAAAGTACTAAGACTGGTACAGTCCTCTGTCAAGAGGCCAGTACAGGAGGAGTGCTCTCTATTGTTCATTTAGCTTGAAGGAGAAGTCACAAAAGAAGTTAACAAACTTTCAACTATTTTTGAAGTTTGAGAGAGCTAATCTTGTCTTGAGGGTCAGACTGCTTCTGTGCTTTCACTAGGAGTTCCTTACTTACCTTTTCATGAAGCTTATGTTTCCCTAACCTGGCCAGAGGGCTGTTTGGGTTGGCTTCCTCCTGTCAACACTGAGCTAGCCTGTTTCTCTGCACTGCTCAGTTCCCACAGGCCAGTCTTGGTCCTTCTCTTTGGAATAGGGTCTATTTCTAGCCCCGATGCTTCTCCATAACCAGCTCACATGGAGGCATCTTTCAGTCTCTTATAGGTTTAAGTAATTTTTTGTGTATATGAAACATTACTGAATCAGAGACAAAATGATTTCCTCAAATATCCATTATTAAATTTCAGTGATAAGTCTCAGAATATTGGATGATAACTACTGATTTTATGCTTAACTGGATCCTTACACTGCTGCTTTTTTCTCTGAGCTTTTATTCCATTGTAGTGAAGTATACATGCCATAAATTTGCCATGTTAATTGGTTTTTAAGTATATACTTCAGTGGCATTATAGTAACGTGATACTGCTTTAAAGACCACCAACTCCTGACTGCAGAGCCCTTCCACCTTCCCAAGCTAAACCATAGCACCATTTAAGCACTAAATTCTCATTCTTCTCCCCCACCTCCTGAGAAAAGAAGTGTCTTGGGTTTTGTAACTATGAAGTAGCCACTTAGGAACTTTATAAGAAAAGTCATGAGCCCGTGGAGCTCAGGAGATAGAAGTAGGATTGGAAGTTCCAGGCCAGTGTGAGGTATAAATTCCCAAAGACATCTGCAAACAGTCTGCATCACCTTCTTGTATAGTTAAGTACTATTATATTTTTGAATGCATGGAAAGTTAGTATGATGGTTATTAAGCCTTTAAGTGGAAGTCTCTAAAGAGGTAAAAAGACAGCATCTCTGTGAAAACATACATACAAGCACACATCTGACTTAAAACACAGTTTTAAATCTAGTATCTATATCAGAGGAAAGGTAGTCTTTTGGAGTTTAGCTTATTTTTAACACGATTTCCAGTTTCACTATTTTATAACAGTCATGCTACAGCTACACCAGCAGGTATATCTTTTCTGGTGGGTTGGTATTGCAGCTTGGTCTGAAGCTAGGTAAGACCACAGATATAGAAGATTTGATTTTTTTAAAACACAAATTTTAATACATTGTCTTGACTTTTTCATTAATTTATTTTGAAGGATATTATGCAATGTACTATTTTCTTTTTATATTTGAATGGTTAACTTTTTCATTTCATTTAACTTTAGAGCTCTACTCTATCAGGAGGCAAACATCATGGTCCTGTTGAAGCTTTGAAACAAATGTTATTTAACCTTCAAACAGTACAAGAAAGTTTTAATCAGAATAAAAATCCAGAGCCAGAAGAAGAGATTAAGCAAGTAAGCACAAGCCTAGCATTGAGACATATGCATTTATATAAATTGTATTATTTCTTCATGCTAGTGGTGGGATATGTGATAGAAACGTGGTTTATCTTGACTTGTGCTTTCAGAGGTGCCAGTCCAGTCTTTGGCGTCTCTGAGTTCTGCCATAGTGAGGCAGAACAGGAAGGCAGCAGGAGCAGTGGTGTCTGGGAGTAGACTGAGGAGAGGCTGTGCATCTCAGGAGCCGACTGAGAATAAAAGAGGGAGGGAGGGAGGGAGGGGCTGGAGACCAGTGTGACCTTCAGGCCTGTGGTCGGTTTCCTCCTGCAGTGGCAGGCCCTGTGATCAACTTTCTCCACTCCACTTCTATAGCCTTCCAAAAGAGTTCCACCAGTGGAGGAGGATCAACACTTGAGCTGTAGGATCATTCTTCATTCAAACTTAAGTCAGGCTTCACCAGAATGTGTTGTAGACCTACCTGTAGTTGTCTGCAAGTGAACATACTAACACAGTACTTGCCGGGTACTTGTAGTCTAATTAAATACTTTTTAGGAATTATTCCACCCACACCTAGCAGTATTACAATTACATTTCTAAAGTTTTATTTTTTTCTGCTTCTGAGCTATCTTTTCTGTTTATTTCATGCTTATGCTCAACATCTTAGAGATGCTGCTGCTACAGTTATAGTATAGAAAGGCATCAGTGCCATCTTTACACATCCTACAGAATTATTCTGTGTGGCTTCTTATAAACACAGAAGCTTCTTAGAGTTTCTGTGACAACTAGAAGGTGTTCTTAGTGTTAGTGTTAGGTTTCTACACCTGTGTATCTCAGAAAAGCAGATTTATTTTTGTTTTTATGTGTTCATTGGTATTTGTGAGTATAATACATTTTAAAAAAATGATGTATTTCTAGAAATTTTGAAAAACGTGTTTCTGCTTCATGTAGCAGATGAATTTTTCAAAATACAGAACCATAGAATTTAAATTCTCTTATATGTACTTGTAAATTCTAACTGCCACTTATCGTGACAAATTTGATAATTCTGATGTAATAGGTATAAATTATTGTATGGCTAAATTAAGCTAATTGGTGTATATCCACCTTATATAGTGTTTTTTTTTTATGGTGAGAACATTTAAAATGTGTTACAAAATAGCTATCTTGAAGTTGCCTCCTTCTGAGTGTGATGTCATATACTTACCAACATTTCATTTGTCATCACTCAGCCAGCCTCTTAAGTTTACTCTGATCCAGTGACTTTAGAAATAGCTCAGTGGTTCAGAAGGCATTGTCTTACAGAAGGCTCAAACGTGGTTCCCAGCACCCATGTAGGATGGCTCACAACTGTCTGTAACTCCAGCTCCAGGGCTTTAACAATGGTACTTTTCAGATTCCATATGTAAGTGTAAATCATTGTTTGATTTTCTGTGCCTGGCTTTTTTTCCTGATCAGTTTTACTGCCATTTAGTGAGCATTACATATGAGTGAATGAGCCTTACTGTCACAGTCTGTGTCATTTTTCCTCTGTACTCCAATTATACCTTTAAGATACAGTGTAATCAGTCCTTCACTTACTCTGTTAAACATCAGTGACACTTAACCTTGTCTGTTAGGATGTAATTTCAAGCCAGTGTGATTCTTTAATGGGCATGTGCTTAGACGTATATTTTAGGAACATTTAACCATAAGTCAGAGTAGTTGTAATTTTCGAATGAAGGAACAATGAAAGTATTAATTGCTCTTCAAAAAATTAGTTTGGTACAATGAATTGAATATTTCAAATGTTTTTGTTTCTTTTGGGTTTTAATACTAGGTGTCAGAGGATGATTTCTCTAAATTAGAGATGAAGGAAAATATGATGCCTATTACTAGGTCTCTTCACAAGTAAGTATTGTTTACTAATTTGGACACGAATCCATTTTAGTCATTCCTTTGACAGGAATTAGGGTGGAATTTAGTAGTTCCCAGAGTGAATGTATGGTAGGCATACTTAAAGTTCTTGTAGCACATATTTTAAAATGTGGTATGTATATTTATGTATTGTTTGTGTGTGTTTTTATAAATGTAGAGGCCAGAGGTCAACAATGAGTGTCTTCCTTAGTCATGGAATGCATTATTTTTTAAGCATATTGCATGCTCTTAAACCTGTAAACCTTCCTATTTAAATAGTCCTAAGGGCTAAAAAGATGTGCTAGGACATACAGAACATAATGGATATGACTGGGTCTGATTCTTTATTTCAGAATAAAGCAGATGTTTGAGACACTCAGTACTGATATGGGCATCCTATAACAATAATATGCCATGAAATGAGTTCATCTAGTCATAAATGTATCATTATTTAATGTACCTGAGGCTGGCGTGATGTTCGGTAGGTAAGAGTACTTACTGCCAAGCCTGATGATCTGATTTCAATTCTTGGACCCTATGTAGTGGGAGGGAAAAACCAATTCCTACAGGTTGTTCTCTGACTTCTACCCAAATGCCATGGGCGTGTGTGTGTGTGTGTGTGTGTGTGTGTGTGTGTGTGTGTGTGTATTTTTATAGAAAGGTACATTTATCTTCCTTAGTCATATTGTCCTAAATAAAAATGTGGTGAATACTACAAGTTGTTTCTATTGACTGGCAATAATGTTCTTTATGTTTGCATTTGGTTATAAAGATCTGAGGTAAGATGATCTCTGAGTCGTGGGAGGAATGGGTGTGATATAGATGCCTCATTTAGGTTTGAGCATGCCTTCCTTGAGCATTTTCTTCATGTTGGTCAGATGCGGGCCTCGGTGTTAATCACCATCTCCTACAGAAAGAATCTTCTGATGGGGATTGTGAGATGAGATGAGTCATTTGGAGTCGCTGTAATACCATGCACATTTAGAAGAACAATAGTAGGTTCTCCCAGGGCCTATGGCCACCTAGCCAGGGGGTCTTGGCCATAATAGGTAAAACAGGAGTCTGTCTTATGCAGCTAACCTTAAATCCAAGCAGAAAGTGGTTGGTTACTCCCTTATCATTCATGCCACTGATATACCAGAAGCTTCCCAGACTCCTAGTTATGTAGCTCGTAGGGTTCACAACTAGGTAGAATTGACAACTAATTGTCTCCTTCAGTAACATGCATGGTATCTTTCAGTACTATGAAAACTAGGCAGTAGAGATGAAGCTTTCATCTTGGTACCAGCTTGACTTCTCTGTTTTATGATTTAATAAGCATGTGGTGTTTTCAGCAGGAGGGTTTACCATCAAATATTGGAGGGTGGCTAAGAACAGTGGTCTATAATATTTGGGGGGATTGTGGGACTGCACTGGCAAACATTTTGGGAAGAGATAACTCATATCTGACAGTGGGCTTTCTACTTGATAGCCTATGGTGTCTAAGAAAGGCATTGTCCTACCGTAATAGGGTAATTCCATTTACATTTTTAATATGTATATGCATATACTTTAGGATTCCGCAATTCTAGATTTCCACATAGGTTTTCAGGGTCTTTAGTGTTATTCCTCATACTCCTTCTTTTGCTTGTATTTCTTCTTTTGAGAACTTTTTAACTACCTTCAATTAAACTGTTTAGTTACACTTAAACTAAAGCTATTTTTAAACTAAGTTTTATTTTATATGTATGAATGTTTTGGCTGCATGTGTATATGCGTACCACATGTATGTCTGGTCCCTGTAGAGGTCAGGAGAGGGCACTGGATTTCCTAAGTTATGAGTGCTTGTGAACCACCATTTGTGTACTGGGAAACTGACCCACCAAGTCTTTGAGTTACAGGTGCTCTTTAACCCCTGAGCCATCTCCCCAGTGCTTTTGCTCCAATTTTAATTTGGTTGCTGTGTTCTCTCTCTCTCTCTCTCTCTCTCTCTCTCTCTCTCTCTCTCTCTCTCTCTCTCTCTCTCTCTCTCTCCTCCCTCTCCCTATCCCTCCCCTTCTCTCCCCCTCTCCCCTTCCTTCCCTCTTTCTCTCTCCCCCTCCCTCTGTCCTTTTTCTGCTTTTGTTGGTTTTAGATTTTAGGTTTTTTAGAGATCTTCATATATTCTGGACAGTAAATCTGTATAGATGGTATGTTTTTTCCCTCTTGATAGCTGCCTCTTTACTTCAGTCTTACTGCTTGAGCACTGGGTTGTCCCATTCAGAGAGTTTCTTCCTGTCCTGTAAGTTTAAGCATGACTCAGGCTTTTGCATCTAATATTGGGCCTAAGGTCCTTGGTGCATTTGCAATTGTTTTGGGAAGAGTAAGAGATAAGGACTGAGTTCCATTCTTCTACATGTAGTTAATAGAGTTTGAGGCTGAGGATGTGGGCTTTTATTTCATGTGTATTTTGAAAAGTGTATTATCCATATATTCAACCTTGTTTGGGAAGTTACTTGTTTTTCTTCTCAACAAAAATGAGTTTTACTGAGAATTTTACTGACTTTAAGCTATATTTTTAAAATTTAAACTATCTTTACCATAAATATTAAATGAATTACATGCCTTGTTTCTAGATTATACATATAGCATGACAAAAGAAAATAATTATTTTTGCAGAGCTATTAGGAAAAGTATATAAAAATGTTTTATTAAATATGATACATGTGATACTATTTTTATTAGCTCTGGCAAGTTAAAAATTCAATATTATATTTAAAGCAAATGTTTATAAAATACTTACTTATTTTAGTTATTACTTGTTCAGATACCAGTTTATAAAAAAAGAGTTCTCAAAGTTTTATGATTTTCTTAATTTTTTTCAGTAACTTTGAACTTTAAATAATGTGATCATTTCTTGCTTTCTATATTGGCTGTTCACTTCTCAATATTGGCTTATAATGTATTTTTTTATTTTTTTAATGAAGGGCCTTACAACATTTATCTCGCCTGAGAGACCTGGTTGATGATACAAGTGGGAGACAGTCACTGAAGATGTGAAGAGCAAAATAAGCCTTCCTGCAATAAACAGTCACCACACAACGAGCTATGCACTCTCTGCTACTGCTTACACTGAGAACATTAGCCATGCCTTATTCTTTGACTGGTTCAAGTATATTTATTTCTAAGAATCTTAACTTGGAAATATTCACAGGCCCAATTTTATACAAAAACAAAACTGGAAGACACTAAGATATATCCTGAAGTAGTACTTGGATCGTCAGACCAGAAAAATTTTAACGTTCAAATGTGGATAATTTCCTTTCTTGCCATTTACCTGGGCTCAAATTTTATTGACATTCTTATCATTTGCCATTTAATTCTTAGTTGTAAAATCGTTTATCTTCTTCCCAAATCTTCTAAATTTTATATTTGAATGTGTGTGTATTGAATATTTTCAAGCAGCTTCAGTAATACCTACATTGTTTTATTATAGCGGTCACTTTGTTGCTTTTCAAGTTTTATAAATTAGATATTTAAGATGTTCTGTTTGTAAACGACATTTAGTTTGTGACTCAGTGGTAATGGAATGTTCTTTTATTATGACACCATAGTGTTTTTTTGTTTTTGTTTTTTTTTTACTTAATTCAGTTAATTGATTCTTTGTAAGATAATCTTGATAATACTTAACAATTGGCAAATCATTTTAAAGAGTATAGTTGTGAATTTAATATTTGATACATAGTTCCCTACATTTTAGATTTGGGTTAACCTTAATCTGTTAAAAGCTATGACATTATGACACATCAGAAACTGAACAAAAAATGACTGTAGAAAATCTAAAAACAATTATAATTTTAAGCTATTTACTATAATCTTCCAAATTTATCTCTAGATAGAACAGAACAGAGTTGCTACAGTTTCTACTAAGGAAATATTAATATTTACAATAAGTAGAAAATGTCTTCATCAAGAATGAAAATTATGTAATAAAGCAAAGGATGAATTTAAAACCCTGATGAAATTAGTGTATGGTCAAATTCTACAAATTAACAATTTAATTTTATGAATAAATTTGTTATGAAGAATTTCTAAGTACATATGGCCAAATAATTCTTTTCATGATATTAAGGCACTATACATCAACTATAACCGAGTAGGCCCTGCCTTTTGTTTCCCTAGCCAGTGAGGTTCCACTTTGCTGCTGATGACATTCTGTGTTGTGATAAATTCTCCTGCCCAGTGTTAAAAGGGAAGATTGTAATAGGATAAGCATCAGGTACATTTGGGAGAGTCATTTAACCTAATAAAATATACTATAGACAAGTTTTAAAGAGAGATCTAGGTTATAAATGTCAATATATTTGTCACCCATAATATATACTATTCCTGAGAAGCATCAGAAAAGACATGGTGCTGTAATGACTGACAAACATTCCTTTGATTACCACCTCCTTTTGCAAGAGCATGTCTCCAATAGTAAATATAACCAGCTCATTCTAAAATTATGTTACAACCTATACTTTAAAGCAGTTTATATTACCAAGTGAACATTACTTTTTTCTTTTATACATGGAGAAATTTATATATATTATATGAGACAACTGAAGAGCAAATGTAAATGTTCATAAAGTTCTGCAAAGAGGTAGTTGAGTTCCACGTATAGTTGATACTTTAAAGTTTTTTTCTTTATAGGGTTTTGGAGGAAAATATCAATATGGAGATTACTCAATTAAGAATTTAATTAGATAATGAGAAAATTAGATTTTCAAGATGTATTATAAATGTAAAATTGTATCAGTTCAGTGCTCTTATCTTACTATTAAGGTATATTGAAAAGATGTTAAATTGGTAAAAGGAAGAGGCTTCAGGTTTTTGAGTATAAACATTTTTTAATCAAAGGACTTGGAAAGATGGTGCACATTTTTAATTCACACACTCAGGTGGCAGAGGCAGGTGGATTTCTGAGTTTGAGGCCAGCCTGGTCTACAGAGGGAGTTCCAGGGCAGCTAAAGCTACATAGTGAAACCCTGTCTCTCTCAACAAAAAAATAAAAATGCAAAGGCCATGGAGAGATGGTTCTATGAATATCGTGCTTGCTACTCATTTTTAACTCATGCTAAAACAAAAACAAACCAACTAACCAAACTAACAAAGCCAAGCATAATAATGCACGCATGCTACGATTCCAGCCTCAGAATGGCAGAGAAGAGTTTCCTACGGCTTGCTGACCAGCTTGTATAGTCTAATGAGTTAGGTCCATGTCAGAGACACTTTCTCAAAAAATAAGGCAGAAAGCATTCCCGAGGCATGACCCCCAAGGAGGTCCTCTCGCCTCCACCTGCATGTGCTCACATTCCACTGAGAGCAGGAATTCAAGACATGAACAATGAGCCAAGACTGACCCGCACTGGCTGTATAGTCGGGGTGGGTTCCCATCCATGTCAGAGATTCCTCACCAGACTGAGGCGCTGACTCCTACAGTTTGCTTTGGTATATATTGCTGTAGGTTATTTCTCGCCAAAATTTATGAGATGGGATTTTCTTGCACTTAATATTTTGTTATTTTGTATTTAATAGATTAGGCTAATATCTTATATATCATAAAATAAAATTCTCCAAGTGACTCAACAGTTAAGAGCACATACTACTCTTCCAGAGGACCTCAGTTTGGTTCCCAGCACCCAAGTTGGGTGACTCACAACCATGTGTAATTCCAGTGCCAAAGAATCCAGTGCCTTGTTTGGTGTCTGCACACACTTGAATAAAAATTCTAATTTAAAATATTCTGTAGGAAAAATCATATTTGTTTCTGTGTTTGGAATAAATGGATTTTCTCTAAATTGATTGATTTTATTTTATTTTTTTTTGATTTTATTCTTCACACTGTATTTCAAACCTGCTTAGTGGAAGAAGTGCCGATGAGCACAAGGTTGACTCTCGGTGTTGTAAATTCTGAGTTTGGACAGTTGCGTGATATGGCGCCTCCACGATCTAAGCATCATGGTGCTTTTGTCATAAAATCCGCTGTTCCTCTTATTTATCTCCACCCACGCAAAGCCATCTTAAAGTGAGGTGGATCATACCTACTTGGAACTTGTTTCCTTCTTGATATTTCTGCTGCTGTTCTCAAATAGGATCAGAAGTCTCATAAGTATGACACCTGGGCAAAACCGTAAGCTTTCTGATTACTTGAGCCCTGAACACTTGGGATTTAAAGGTTTTTGATATTTTTCATTTTACCAGATACTCAACCCACTTTACAGATGTAGAACTCAGTATCTGAGTGTCTGGCTTGCTTTGTGCTGCTGTGAACAGGTTATCTGAGACTAGGTAATTAATAAGCCCGTTTTCTTGTTCTGGAGGGTGAGAGGTCATCCCAAAATGCTGATGTCTCTGTTGTCTATGTTGAGGGCTGCTCTGCTTCTGAGGTGGCACCTTATTGCATTCTCTAAAAAAAGAGTGTTTCTGCATATAGCAAAAGGAGAGAAAGCAAAGGGAGCCACATTACCTGTCAAGCGAGTCCTTTTAAAAGGACATTAATCCATTCATTCACGAGGGCAAATCCTTATGACTTAAAATACTGCAACTGAAGTCCTGTCTCCCATTGCTGCTGAGCTGGGTATCTGTAGTGCGAGGGCTTGAGGGGACTCAAGTAAACCCAAACACTACTTTTGTATCATGCTGCTTTAGCCTGGCGTGATGGCAGCTATCAGTGGGGTCTAATGCATAAGTACATTTGCATAGTGATCGAAACCGTGGCTGCTTTAAGTTTTAAAGCTTTACTTGGTAAGCTAGAGCAGACAGACTTGGGAAAGATGGGCCCAAGCCTGACTTAAGATCTCACTGAAGCGGTGTCTGGTGTCCACTAGATGGCAGATGGAGGCAAGTATCTTTGCCATGCTAGATCTCTCTCTCTCTCTTTTTAAATTCAATATATTCTTTATTTGCAGTTCAAGTGATTTTCTCTTTCCTGGATCCCCCCTCCCTGAAAGTCCCATAAGCCCTCTTCCCTCCCCCTGATCCCCAATCCACCCCTTCCCACTTCCCTGTCCTGGTATTCCCCTACACTGCTGCACTGAGCCTTTCCAGAGCCATCAGTGTCTGCTGTCGCTGCTTAGTTCTCTTTAATTCAGTCTAGCATCCTCTGCTTAAAGATGGTCTTTGTACATCAATTAAAATAATCTCAGAGGCATGCTCAGAAATCCACTTCTAAGATTCTAGATCCTGTTGAGTGGACCACACTAACCAACCATCACAGTGAGTGTGTGGGCATGCTGAGAGCCAAGGAGAGAGAACAGGAGCTTGACTCAAGAGTTTTTGAGGGAAACTCCTGGCCAGCACTGGAAGCTGGTAAGGACAGCATGTTCTGGGAGAGAGAATGCTTTCGGACATCTTTAGACCACACTTCCTTAACCACTAATGCAGTTGGCAGAAATCAATAGGAAAAGCCCTTCAGGATCAATTTTCCCTGGAGGCCTTTAAAAATGTTCACTAGTACAATTGTTGATCAGGTTCCCGTGCGGCTTTGCTGAGAGTAAACATGTCTCAGCTTTCCACTTTTGCCTTGTTTTGCAGCATATCTTAACATCCAAGAATAGGTAATAATAAAAACGTCAGGTTACTTAGAAACACCAAAGTACAGGGACAACATTTGAGCCAGTGTTCCCAAACGCCAATGAATCTGACCACTTCATAAAGTAATTGATGAGATAGAAATCTGGACCTATCATAAGAATCCTGGAGTTGTTGGTGTTGGGGCCCGGAGTGCGGGTTTCCTTGCTCTTTCCCTCTTACTCAAATAATTGAAAATACAGGCTCACAGCTGCAAAAGGAGCAAGATAATTTTCTTTGGGAGTGGGAGTACAGACTAAAGAGGGACACACTCTAAAGATGGTCAGCAAGCCACACGCGTAAGGGACGAGGGCTCAAGAGCCCGATACAGTCAGGGCATGCTTTTGTCAGCTCCGGAGGGATGGTTGCTTACTAAGAGGCCAGGTTTGCTAGGCTCCCTATTTGGATGATAGAGTCATTTCTGTACTCTGTATGTCCCTTCTTAGAATGCATCTGATTCTAATCCTATGCATGGCCAGTTTATGCACAGGCATATGGCAATAAATAGGGGATTTTCCCTACAATGTTTCCTAAAACATTTTCCTACAATGTTACTAATGGTTTGCTTTTTACTGATCATGCAACCCAAACAGTGGAGGTTGAAATGGCCCTCCCTCCTAGCCTAAGGAATACACTGGAATGTTCTGAATTTGATTCTTACTGGGATGGCAGAGCTACTGTTGTTCAGAGATGGTAGTGTGTAGCCTGCCTGATGTAGGTTCTAGGTTGATGGGGTCCTAAAGTTGCTAGGTGCACTGCCTGGAGAGGAATGTGTGTGCATATGTATACCGGCAAAGGAGCTTGGCTTCCAAGTGTATTCTAAGAGGAGGGTTGTAACTAATGCAAAGCCAAGTGGTGGTCCCACAGTTTCAAACTATCTCTGCTGGCCTGCCTCAGAATTACATGGTTGTTTGCCTCAAACAAAGCATCCGGTACAAAGAAAGAGCATTGCTTTCATTAAGCTGACCATTTAACTTTTCTGTAAATATTTCCAGAAATGGAAAACTATAATTGAAATTCTTTGTTCCTTAGCTTCTTCTTGCCTCAGTTAAGCTGTGATTGACTTTTCTGTACCAACCACAGATCATGCTTAATTTTGTCTTTCAAGGTGGGACCTTACATATATTTCAGTCTTTCTTGTATTAAAAAGTAATGTTCAGGCTTAATATTTAGTTTCTAAATTTCTTCAGAGTGCAGTTTTATTATAGTGTCACCTTTTTTTGGTTGTTCTCTAAACTTCAGTGTTGTGGGATTTGTTTGAAATGTGACATCAGAAATCTGAGAAGGAGTAGACTCTGATTTTGACTCTTAACTAATTTGTTGCTGGGCCAAATGGGAGATGTCTGAGGAGTGTGTGTGTGGGGAAGTATAGGATCAGGCATGTCAACAAAAAAGCAGGTACACGAGTTCAGGTCTAACTTGGCTATATAGCTAGGCTCTGTCTTTAACAGGTAAAGAAGATGCAAGAGCAACCAAATAAGTCAGCTGGGAGAAATTTCATCCAGGATGAGATGAATGAGTTGATCTAGATAACCGAAACTTCAGGTTTCTGTAAAGAAATTGGGTTAAAGAGCATTTATTTTTGATAAAGGCAATATCTGCAAAGATCTGAACAAAGTCTGACACAGTAGTAAGAAGGCTATGTTCTGAGTTACATGGGAAGGAATCTGGGCTTTGCAATAAAGGTAGGTTTCTGTTATGGTTCTGTCATTTAAAATCTCTTAATTGTACACAAAGGAACCTCATCTTTTTTGAGTTTTTTCTTTAGGTGGTGATGGGGAGAATGAATCCAGGAGCTCATTTGTGCTTAGGCAGGTTCTGCACTACTGAGCTATTCCAGTACCTGACTTCCTCACGTCTGTAGCTTTAAAGGTTAAAAGGGAAAAGTTACAGCTGGCACTTACAATCTCAATAAACACCAGCTGCTATGGTGTCGACACATTAGTTAAAGGAGGCCAGGAGCTTTAAGGCAAGGCAGACTCTGCCCTTGGGCCTCCTGCTGTATTCTCTAAGAGCACATGCATTAACCACAGTAGATGATAGTGCATCTCTTCTCAGGGACTACCTACTGCCTTCCTCTCACAGTAAAAAAGAAGTTCTTAACTTAGAGTAACAGTTCCTTGTGGCAAGGCAACAGCTCTGCCTCCTCAACTCAACTTTCCTACACCCCATTTGCTCTGTGACTCAACAGCTTGGTCTTAACTCTTAAATAACTACAAATATGCTCTTGCCTCCAGACCTTTGTACTGTCCATCCATCCAGACTTAACTCCAATACTCCGTGTTTGCTACCAGACATCTGCTAAGGGCCCACTGTGTCCAAACAGCCTTATGTCATAGTCATTTGTCCTCTGCTACTTACTTGTAAACAGACTAGGGGCTGTAGAGAGGAATATGAGGATACAGAACTTGGGAGGGCGGGAGGGAGCAGAGGGAAGGAGGAAAATGAGTATGTTCTAACTAAGTAGGAAACAGTAACAAGGAAAAGACTCCAACTGGGTGGTGGGGAACAAGGCCAATAGAAGGAGGAAGAGGAAGGGGGGCAAATAACATCCAGGTTGTTAGATAAATCCTCAGGGAATCGGTTCATACTTAACTAAAATTATATAGTTTATATACTCTCTCTTTCTCTCTCTCTCTCTCTCTCTCTCTCTCACACATACACATACACACACACACACACACACACACACACACACACACACACACACGTGACTGTTTCTTACTTGGATTAACATCACAACAGTTCCAATACCAGACATAGTTCACTTGCCTTTTGAGTAGGTGGTCAGGGGTGTCTAAGAGTCTCTCAAAACATGTAGGCTATTGCTGCTGCCCTCGATTGCCCTCCAAAGTGTGAAGGCAAGACCTGTTGCTAAATACGCTGCACCTGTACACTTAGGACACAGGTGGGCTGGATCTAACCTTAAAGTCTCCTCCTTATGATCTAATCCTG
Organism: Apodemus sylvaticus; assembly: GCF_947179515.1. Classification (NCBI taxonomy): domain Eukaryota; kingdom Metazoa; phylum Chordata; class Mammalia; order Rodentia; family Muridae; genus Apodemus; species Apodemus sylvaticus. Next base: position 26,884,439 of record NC_067484.1, read on the forward strand.
TAGTACCAGAACATACTATGCAAGTTGCCACTGAGGAAACAGTTGTCCTATTCAGCTGTGATGCCTACAAACCACAATACAGGCCAACATGACAAGACATACAATAGTGATCTTTACAAATAGTGATCAATACAATACAAAAGTTGGCACTAACCACTTAAAGCCTTCTCAATGGGAGGGAAATCATCCCTTGTACTAGGAAGCCAACCAAATTCCCAGGGCAAGTGAGGTCATTGGATTTTAGAAAAGAACCGACTACTGCCTCTTTATTAGATCAGTGTAGTTCCTAATTACAGTTTAAACTGAATTATCCTTATGCCACAGGTAAGGTTAGCTGTCACCCCTTGTCAAAGAAGCTTCTCTTTACAGCAAACGGAGACCGTTACAGAAAACCACAACTGGACATAATGCAGAGATCATTGTGTGTAGTCCAGCCCCAACAAATGCATGAGCAACACATCTCCAACACCTATGGTTCAGGAAAGAGGAAGAGGGAGCAGAAAGCATGTGAGAACCAGAGGACCAGAAGTGTGCTGTGAGACTGTGTCTCCTAGAAATGGCTGCCCAAACCATACCCGAACAATGGCAATATCGAGAGACATGCTGATGCGGAAAATCTCATGGGGATCACCCTACAGAAGGCTCTTCCAGGTAACTTATACTAGCTGAGAGAGGGAGACTTTGTTTCTCCCAGGGATGATGCCCTTAATTGCCTACCTAACACAAAGTGGTCAGCTCTGACACAAAATACTCACAAACAACAATAATGGACTTTGTATTTATGTAAACCCATTACACATATGTGCATGTAAATAATAAAAGAGGCCATCAACTTCATATCTACTTCATGCTACCTTTCCAGTTCCAATTCATCATTGACAGAAGCCCTGTATATTAATTACTCTTTGTTTTAACGTGGCATGTATTCTACTTTTTATGTTACTGCTTCAGGTATGGACATGAATATTATGGAATTTTGAATTTAAAATCTGTTAATGTTTTCAATTTATTCAACTTAGCTACAAAGTAAGTAATATTCAGAGATCCAGTTGTCAAAATCTGGCATATGGGAGCTCTTTGGAAGGACATGTGGAGAGTGATGGAAGCTATATTGTTAGTATGGAATTGTAAGGATTATGTAAGATCCAATCATTTATTTGCTTAAGCCCACTGAATGCCATCACCATGGTATTTCCTCTGTGTAATCTGGCCTAATGATGGAGAAATGCAAGATTTTTTGTTTTTTTTTTTTTTTTTTACGAATAGTCAACTAAAATGAGTACTTCAAGTCAATCAGGCAGAGTATACTACAGATAAGTTGAAGGGACACTTGATCTATCTCAATGCAATGTAACTATGTTGTAGAGTGTTTGAAAGATAGAAGCAGAAAAATGGCATCAGGGCCATTTGTCAGGTAGGTGATTAAGAACAGGAAACCTAATTGAGAAAGGACTTGCAATATTGGAGGTATCAAGGGTCCCCCATAAGACATTTGACAAACAGCCACTGAAGACTTGTTGTTTAAACAACAATTTCTTGGGTTGAGGGCACAGCTCAGTCAGTAGGATACTTATCTAGAACACACAGAACTCCTGGTTTCATCCCCAGCACCTCATAAAACCTGGCCTGATGATGCATGCTGCTAATCCCAGCATTTTTGGGTTAAAGTCATAGGATCCAAAGTTCAACATTATCCTTGACAGCATAGCAGGAAGTTTGAACTAAGTCTGAGCTACATATGACTCTCAGTATCTTCCTTTCTTTCTCCCTCTCCAACTCTTCCTTTTACCCTCTCTCCTCTCACACACATACACAAATACATGGAAAAAAGGATAGAAAAATAAAACAAAAATCCAAAATGAAACAATTTTTTCTTTAAAAGTCTGTAAAATTTACAAGCACTAAAAAATTCCACAAAACAACCTTATATTCATTTACAGAATACACTCATTGAAATGAGAATTTGTAGCATCATGGGGATTGGCAATCATTGAGAGACATCAAAGGAAGATTGTTGCAGGTATGTGTAACTATATTAAATGTAAATGCAATATGCTGCATCTGGAAAATGACTTCTAGTGGAGAGGACATCTGTGAGAATGTCTACCTAAAATAGCCAACTTATAACTGGAAGAAATTGATTCTAGGAGAGATCTTAACACCTTTTGAATGGATCCAAAGTAGGTAAGGCAGGTGAAGATTTGAAGAAAGTTGATATGGAAGCATTATCATAAGTGTGAGAAATCTCAATGGATTTTTTTTCCAAAGGGAAGGAAACAAGTAAAATTACTAAATAATCCAATGGACTACTGAAAGGATGAAAATCTTGGGTAGTTAGCTGTTTATTTCTCAACGTATTACCACTAAAATTGTAGAACTATGAGTCTATTGTAGTCTGTGTTGTTTGCTATAACAGTAACTGAGGCTGGGAAATTTATAAAGGAAGCAAGTTTATATGGCTTATGCCTCTGGTGACTGGAAAGCCCAAACAACATGGTAGAAAGGTGGAAAGGGAGTTATTTTATGTGTAAAAGTTATTTTATATGTAAAAAATAGCTGATCTTGTTTTCTTACAATTCATTCTCAGCAGAATAAAATTTGGTCACAGGTGAGCTGACATGATGCTTTAAACAACACCAATTTATTTGTGAGGGTATATACCCTGTGACCTAACTACTGTTCATTCAGCACATCCTCTTAAGAGTTCTTGCCATCTTATCATCCCATACTGGAAGACACATGTCTGTTCACTTGATAATCTGTATTTATAACACAATAAAACCATTTATTTTAGCTTTAATAATTCATACACATGAGGAAAATGTCTTAGCAAGGATACTGATCAGAGCTCAATCAGTAATTCAGTAATTTTTTTATTATTAACTTTACAAGGTCAAGGATGTTTTTGACATTTTTAATATTTATTTTAGGAGTTGATTGCTGTTTAATGTTTTGCAATCTCTTCATAAGAGCAAGGGCCTTTCTTGAGTGGGTACTGGTGGGTGTGGAAGCATTGAGAAGATGTACTGATCTTTTCCCACACATAAGTAAATCCAATGTCTGTCACTGGTTTTCCTAAGGTACCTGTCCAGGGTCCACTAAGGTACCTTTTCTGTCTTATTATCACGATACTATAAAATATATTTTTAAATATTTACTTTTCCTTTTTATTAGTTGGAGTGAATCATTACATTGCACTGTATTTGAGGAAGCGGTCTGTTTTGCTTCTTGACCTTATAACTTTATCATTGTCTGGTACACAGCATCATTTCAGATATTTCTCACAGTCGTGCATCCATTTAGTGCTAAGCAACAGATAAGAGCTATTTGCATAATGAGAACATTGATGAATCTTGTTCCTGGTAGATAACCCATGCTATTTCTGTGTCAACGGCCCTACAGTCATTTGACTGCTGTGACTAATTAATTGCTCCAGAGTTCAGATTCTCAACCACTTCAGTATAAACTTGGCAGACTAAGGTCATACAATTGGCTACTTCTGATTGGCCAGTGTCTGTATCCTTTATATTGTTAAGTATTTGGGGGAAAAGTCAGGCTATAAGTAAATAAAGTGTTTCCTGTTGGGTTTCCCAAGGCAGGGAACAGCAGTAGGGATAACTGATTAGGCTTCAGGACCACAGCCCTTTCTTCTCAGTCAGGACGGCTTATCAAAGGATCTTCTTGGCTCAGATTTTCAAAGGAAGACATTGTTCTTTTGTGACTTGATATGTTCCTGGAAAATAAACTGACTTTTTGTAAACCCATCCCACCCAGCCCATAATCTCTACCTCTACCTTCATGGAATCATGGCCTGCAAGTGCACACTCAAGACTCGTGTGATGAGTTAAGGTATATCTCCAGATTATCTGGTTGTTTGCCAGATAATGCAGTTAGCAGCTCTTACATTTGCTATATTTATCATTAGTATACCCTACCCCTAGAGATAAAGACCCCAAAGAATAAAGTTTGCCTGTCGCATAGCCCAGTAGGAATTAGCAACAGAAAACTTGGAAATGTATTTTTGATTGATGGTTTAAAATTAGACCAGCCAAGTGTGAGACAGTGGAATACAATGGAACTTCACGGCTTACAGATGTGGGCACGAGGTTGTACTGGCTGGTTTTGTGTGCCAACTTGACACAGGCTGGAGTTATCACAGAGAAAGGAGTTTCAGTTGGGGAAGTGTCTCCATGAGATCCAACTGTGAGGTATTTTCTCAATTAGTGATCAAGGGGGAGGGCCCCTTGCGGGTGGTACCATCCCTGGGCTGGTATTCTTGGGTTCTATAAGAGAGCAGGCTGAGCAAGCCAGGGGAAGCAAGCCAGTAAGGAACATCCCTCCATGGCCTCTGCATCAGCTCCTGCTTCCAACCCTGCTTGAGCTCCAGTCCTGACTTCCTTTTGTGATGAACAGCAGTGCAGAAGTGTAAGCTCAATAAACCCTTTTCTCCCCAACTTGCTTCTTGGTCATGATGTTTGTACAGGAATAGAAACCCTGACTAAGACAAATTGGTACCAGCATAGTGGGGTATTCCTGTGACAACCTGACCATGTTTTGGGGAGGACTGTGGAAGGACTTTGGAACTTTGGGCTAGATGATCCATTCGGTGTTAAGAGTTCTGTGGAATGTTCTATAGGAGCTTGGAAGACAATGTTGAGAACAGTGCAGAAGATGGAGGCCTGGCTTGTGAAATTTCAGAGGGAAGATTAAAGACTCTTACAGTGGCCATGTTTTGATTGTGAAGATTCTGTGGTTTTGGTTAGCTGGGGCTAAAGAATCAGCTGTGATTAACAAGACACCAGAACCACTAAAGCAAACCTTTGTGTTACTGGGACTATTGATGCTGGTTAGCTGGAGCTAAGAAATTAGTGGTGATTAAGAAGAGACCAGCATCACTGAGGTGAAATCTTCTGGGAAGTGTTTCTGAGAGCACAGAGGCTGTGTTCCAGATATAGCCACAGTTGTATTTTGTGCTGTGGCTGGACTTGGTACTGTGTAAGAGTCACCCAGATGGTACTGGTTTTGAAGGCATGAAGGGGTCATAAAGAGCAGCTGAGGCCCTTGGCACAGTGAGAGGCCTTGGAAGGCTATTGGTGAAGGTGCAGCCTCAATTGCAATTGACGGCCCAGGACTTGAAGGGGTCATGCATAGGAGCAGAGGCTTGTCACCATGAAGAAAGCCTGTGAGAGGCTATTGGTGAAGCCTAATTACAGTGGAAGATAGTAGTGTTTTGGAGATGCCAGTACCATGTGATGACCACCAAGAACAGCAGCAGCAGTGGAGTACAGGCAGCTGGAGCCTAGAAGACAAGCTGCGTGCTACAAAGGGTAGAGCTGGAGAAGTGACCCAAGCCCTTGGAGGAACCCAGAAGTTCATGGGTTTGATCCCAGACATTGAACCATTGGAGTGTGAGTTTTGCTTTTGGTTGTGACTGTGCCCTGGTATGTTTCCCTCTTGAAGGAAGAAAGTATTTTAGTGGATCTCACAGTTGAGAGACTTTGAATTTTTAAAAGACTTTGAATTTTAAAGATATTGGACATTTTGAAGTGATTGAACTTTTAATATGTATAGACTGGGTCTTTTAAAGTAATTTAGATATTGGGGATGAATAAGAAAGTAAGGCTTATATTTTATGGTTTTGAGCCTAGCCTTTAACGGCTGAGCCAACTCCTTCTTCAAAGCCAATATTACGCTGATACCAAAACCACACAAAGACCCAACTAAGAAAGAGAATTTCAGGCCAATTTCCCTTATGAATATCGATGCAAAAATACTAAATAAAATTCTTGCCCACCGAATCCAAGAACACATCAAAACGATCATCCACCATGATCAAGTAGGCTTCATCCCAGGGATGCAGGGATGGTTCAATATATGGAAATCCATAAATGCTATCCACTACATAAACAAACTCAAAGAAAGAAAAAACACATGATCATTTCATTAGATGCTGAAAAAGCATTTGACAAAATTCAGCATCCTTTCATGCTAAAAGTATTGGAAAGGACAGGAATTCAAGGCCCATATCTAAACACAGTAAAAGCAATATACAGCAAACCGGTAGCCAACATCAAACTAAATGGAGAGAAACTTGAAGCAATCCCACTAAAATAAGGGACTAGACAAGGTTGCCCCCTCTTTCCATATCTTTTCAATATAGTTCTTGAAGTCCTAGCTAGAGCAATTAGACAACAGAAGGAAGTCAAAGGGATACAAATTGGAAAGGAAGAAGTCAAATTATCACTATTTGCAGATGATATGATCGTATACTTAAGTGACCCTAAAAACTCTACTAGAGAACTCCTACAGCTGATAAACAACTTCAGCAAAGTGGCTGGCTACAAAATCAACGCAAGCAAATCAGTAGTCTTTATATATTCAAAGGATAAGCAGACTGAGAAAGAAATTTAGGGAAATGACTCCCTTCACAATAGCTACAAACAACATAAAGTATCTTGGGGTGACTCTAACCAAACAAGTGAAAGACCTATATGACAAGAACTTCAGATCTCTGAAGAAGGAAATCGAAGAAGATCTCAGAAAATGGAAAAATCTTCCATGCTCGTGGATTGGCAGGATTAATATAGTTAAAATGGCCATCTTGCCAAAGGCAATCTACAGATTCAATGCTATTCCCATAAAAATCCCAACTCAGTTCTTCATAGAGCTAGAAAGGGCAATTCTCAAATTCATCTGGAATAACAAAAAAACCAGGATAGCTAAAACTATTCTCAACAGTAAAAGAACTTCAGGGGGATTCAATATCCCAGACTTTAAACTCTACTACAGAGCAATAGTGATAAAAACTGCATGGTATTGGTACAATATCAGGCAAGCGGATCAATGGAATAGGATTGAAGACCCAGAAATGAACCAACACACCTATGGTCACTTGGTCTTCGACAAAGGGGCTGAAAGCATCCAGTGGAAAAAAGATAGTCTTTTCAACAAATGGTGCTGGTTCAATTGGAGGTCAGCATGCAGAAGAATGCACATCGATCCATTCTTATCTCCTTGTACCAAGGTCAATTCCAAATGGATCAAGGACCTCCACATAAAACCTGACACACTGAAACTAATTGAAAAAAAAAAAAACTGAGGAAGACCCTGGAGGACATGGGCACAGGGGAAAAGTTCCTGAATAGAACACCGATAGCTTATGCTCTAAGATCAAGAATTGACAAATGGGACCTCATAAAACTACAAAGTTTCTGTAAGGCAAAGGACACTGTCAAAAGGACAAAACGTCAACCAACAGACTGGGAAAGAATCTTCACCAACCCTAAATCCGACAGAGGGCTAATATCTAATATATACAAAGAACTCAAGAAAGTAGAACCCAGAGATCCAAATAACCCCATTAAAAAGTGGGGTACGGAGCTAAACAAAGAATTTTCACATGAAGAACTTCGGAGAGCTGAGAAACACCTTAAGAAATGTTCAACATCATTAATCATTAGGGAAATGCAAATCAAAACAACCCTGAGATTTCACCTCACACCAGTCAGAATGGCTAAGGTCAAAAACTCAGGAGACAGCAGGTGTTGGCGAGGATGTGGAGAAAGAGGAACACTCCTCCACTGCTAGTGGGATTGCAAGATGGTGCAACCACTTTGGAAATCAGTCTGGTGGTTCCTCAGAAAACTGGGCATGTCACTTCCTGAGGACCCTGCTATACCACTCCTGGGCATATATCCAGAGGATTCTTCAGCATGCAATAAGGACACATGCTCCACTATGTTCATAGCAGCCCTATTTGTAGTAGCCAAAAGCTGGAAAGAATCTAGATGTCCTTCAACGGAGGAATGGATACAAAAAATGTGGTATATTTACACAATGGAATACTATTCAGCCATTAGAAACAATGAATTCATGAAATTCTTAGACAAATGGATGGAGCTGGAGAACATCATACTAAGTGAGATAACCCAGTCTCAAAAGATCAATCATGGTATGCACTCACTGATAAGTGGATATTAGCCTAGAAACTTTGAATACCCAGGACATAATCCACAAATTAATTGATGTCCAAAAAGAATGGAGGAGTGGGCCCTGGTTCTGGAAAGACTCAGTGCAAGAGTATAGGGGAATTCCAGAACAGGGAAGTGGGAAGGGGTAGATGGAAGAATAGGGGGATGGAAGAGGGCTTATGGGACTTGCGGGGAGTGGGGACCCAGAAAAGGGGAAATCATTTGCAATGTAAATAAAAAATAAATAAATAAAAATAAAAATGAAAAAAAAAAAAGAAAGTAAGGCATCGTGATGTGTTTGTGTGTCAAGTTGACAAGGGGTCAATTGTACTGGCTGGTTTTGTGTGTCAACTTGACACAGGCTGGAGTTATCACAGAGAAAGGAGCTTCAGTTGGGGAAGTGTCTCCATGAAATCCAGCTGTGGGGCATTTTTTCAATTAGTGATCAAGTGGGGAGGACCCCTTGTGGGTGGTGCCATCCCTGGGCTGGTATTCTTGGGTTCTATAAGAGAGCAGGCTGAGCAAGCCAGGGGAAGCAAGCCCTTGGGAAACAAAACCAACAGCAACAACGACAACAAAAATGTCTTAGCTTGTAAGTGGCCCACAATGTTTTTGATAATACTCTATTCAATATAATCCAATGGTACCACCTGTGAGAAACATTGGCGAATATATAGTACTTCTTTGCCAAAAGGGGGGGGGGAGAATAGATTTTTAAACAAATTTTCTTCTCATACACTCTTCCTTCTCTTCCTCCCCCACTTTACCTTCTTTTGGGAATGATTGGAGACCACAGACTTGCAAAGATAAGTCCAGAGCATCTATCGGCTCCTTCTATAACATCTGTACAGCCAGAGGTTGACTTTCAGTTGTTCTGCAAGGACACTCTTAACTAAACTGTGGAGTCTTTGTCCACAGTCACTGTTTTTCTTATTCTAACATTTGTCCCTTAGAGGAGCCATTTCATTTAATGGCATAAGTTTCCTCATTGTCACTTCCTTTTGTAACACTGACAGTTAAGACTTTGCCAGCTTTAAAATGTGTTTTTCAAGGTAAAATATAATTTTGAAGTTCTTATCTAAAGTAATACATTTCATTGTATTTTCATGCTCTATTCTAACTTTCCCCTGTCGACCACTGCCCCCTGTCACCATTCTGCTTTTGTGTCATGTATATTTCATTATCGTCCCTTCCCTCCATCCATTCTCTCTTAAGGTCTTCCTTCTTTCATATTCTCTCTACATTTCTATTTTGTTTGTCTTTCTGTCTCTATGTGTCTGTCTGTCTCTGTCTCAGAAAGACACATATAAGCACACAAAACACACATATGCACACACAGAGATGCAAATATAATTTCAATTTTCTTTATAGTTGAATATAATTTCATCCTGCAGACATACTATGGCATTTTTCTGTTTTTGATTTTTCACTTTTGAGTCAGGGTCTTGTTAAGTTTTTCCGGCCGACCATGAACTCACTATGTACTTGAGGCAGGCCTTGAACTTGTGATCCTCCTGTTCTATTTAGCCCAATAGCTGCAATAATAGGCTTGGACCACCAGTCTGGAAAAATTTAAAAGACAGCCTTAATGTAGATAGCTTTTTTGAGAGTTCAATATGGGGCTTGAATATGTCGTTTATGACTTTCTGATTTTAATGTTACCAATGAGAGATTTTGGAATATTATGTTTGCCTCTGCTGTTGGGTAGGTGTTTCCCCTTGCTGCTTTTAATACTATAGTTCTTGTCTTGAGGGGTTTTTGTTCATTTTGTTTTAATATTTTTGCTTCATATTTTTGGCATCATAAAGGGTTTCTTCTCTGATCTTGTCTTGTTTTAAATATATAATATATATTAAAATATAGTGTGTGTGTGTGTGTGTGTGTGTGTGTGTGTGTAGCTTGCCTTCTGGCCTGTATGTGAACCATGTGTGTGCAGTGCCTGTGGAGGCTGCAGAGGGTGCTGGATGCCCTGGAGCTGGGGTCACAGGCAGCTGTCACCTGCTATGTGGGTGCTGAGAACTGAACCTGTGACCTCTACAGCAGGAGCTCTTCACTGCTGGGGTTGTCTCTCCAGCCCACTAATACTTCTTGTTTGGTTTTATTTTTGGTATTCATTTCTAATTCATTAGATTATGGACAATTTCTGCTATCATTTTTTAAAAAGAGGTTCTCCATGTCTTTCTTTTTAGTTTTAATTTCTTCTGTCCCATGGACTTTGCCACTTCACTGTTTCCCAAAGATTTTGTGTCCATTTGGGTCCTCCATCCTTGGTAGTCTTCTTTGGCTCCCTTGAGCCATCTGATGGTGCTTTTTACTGTCTTTTAAACTCTACTCATTGTATTTTACATTTCCTACATTATTGGCTGTTTTGTTAGTTACTTTTTAATTACAAAAATTTTGCTGAATTTATCTTTCCTATTGTGACTTTTCTCATTACTCTTGTATTGCTAGTTTTCCTCTGTCTTAGCTAGGGTTTCTATTGCTGAGATGAAACACCATAACCAAAAAGCTTATGTGGGAGAAAGGGTTAGCATCTACACTCTAGTCCAGCACTGAAGAAAGTCATGACAGGAGCTCAAACAGGGCAGGGACCTGGAGATAGGAGCTGATGTGGAAGCCTTGGAGGGTGCTGCTTACTGGTTTGTTTGTCATAGCTTGTTCAGACTGCTTTCTTATAGAGCCAAGAACCACCAGCCCAGAGATGGTACCACCTACAATGGGCTCAGTTTTCCTTACTGGTGGTCATTAATTAAGAACATGCCTTACAAGCAGATCTTATGGAAGCATTTTGTCACTAAGGTTCCCTCCTTTCAGATAATCCTAGTTTGGGTATTAACTTGACATAAGACTACGGAGCACATCCTCTGTGATGCTGACTATCCTCTCTGGACCTAGAATTGAATTCATTTGGTGTTTGTATCCTATTTTGGGCCATGTATCTAGGCAGTGTTTGAAATTGTGTTTTACCCACCTTGAATTTGTAGTTAGGAGTTATCATCTTTTGAAAGAGTTGTGTGGCCTTGCTTTCATGTTTCTTGTGTTTCTGTGTTGTCATTTGAGCATCTGTGGTTTGGGACATGTCTTCCTGTTTCACTGGGACCTGCTGGGGGTACAGACTACTCTAGGTGGCTCCATCTGCAGTACTGTCCACAGAGGAGAAAACACTTTGCTTTCAGAGGCTTCTGCTCCCTCAACACAGAAGGCACTGTGCTTCTGGGAACCCCTGGCTCACCTTACCTCTGTTTGGTGCCCAGACTTTCCCTTTCTCTGAACATTGCAGATATCCTGTCCCTAACTTTATGATTCTTAGGCTCACCTTCGCTTGCTTTCTGTGGAACAGTAACTTGTCTTATGCCCACATTTCTCCTTTAGAGAGTCACATGGTAACATCGTGCAGTCCACCATCTGACTTAAAAACCCAATTTTTCTGTTCAATTGACATAGGACAATTGGACATATTTATGAGACAATATTTGCATTTTGTTTCCTGTAGACAATGAGTAACAGTTGATTAAGGTAATTGGTCTATGTAAACACCTTGAGCCATCATTTCCTTGTTCTGAGAAAAATACCTTAAATTCTACTATGTAATTTGAAATATCCATATATTTGTTGTCAGACATAGATATTGTGTGCTACAAAACATTGTAAGTTATCTTCTTATCCAGCCACAAATATCTTCACGTTAAGTGCTTCCTCTCTGCCTTCTTAGGCTCTAGTAACCACGGAAATATATATGCTTAATCTATTATTATATTAACCTATGAATTAATATATGATTAATATATTAATTATGATTAATCTATGAATATGATTAATCAGTGTTTAATCTCTACTAATAGGTGTGAATATGTAGGATTTTCTAATTATGCTTGAATTGAGTGAATTTTGTAAATGAATGAATTGTAATCAGTGGTAAATGAATTCAATAAATATTCTTGGTGCTTATATTTATAGTTGGAGACATATCTCTAACAAATTGAGTATTTGGAGGATAACCAGAGTGCCAGAAACCTCTATTACACAGCACAGGTCAGGGGCAGGGGTGCCCTATGGAAAGACAGGACTGGGGCATGGAACAACAACTGAAAGCACTAGGGGAAGGGGTGAGTGTGCTCAGCTCCGGGGGAAGGCCATGATTTCAGTGAAGTGCTGTCAGCAGAGAGGCCTGGGCTCCTGTTAGGGGCAAACTTCAGAGAGTTCTAGAAGAGTGCCTTTCTAATTGACTGTGCAGAAACAAGGAAATGAGTCTATGAGGAGTCTCTGATATGGTCAGGGGTTGGGGAGGGGGGTATATGACCTGATGATTAAACAACAAAGTGAAAATAGAAATACTTATTAATTATTCTTCCTAATTTTGAGTTCCTGATTGTTTTTGGCTATAGCACACAAGCAGGGTTGTTATACCTGACATTAGGTGTTTTACAAAGAAATATAAATGGAGTCACAAGTTCTCTGTTCTTCATATTGCTTGGTGGTATGGCTTCATTTATTTTATTTTTGTTGTCGTTGTTCTACTTTTGAGACACGTTGTCATTTCTGTATCCCTGCCAGGCCTGGAACTTGCTATGTGTAGAAGGCTGGTTGTGAACTGGCAATGATCCCACAGCTTGTTATGACTCCTGTGTCCAGGTTTATTGTCAACTATTTAATGTATACAAAGGAGCAAAGAGCAATGGGAAGGAGCCAGGTTAGCAGTGGGGAGCTGGACTTTCGGTTTTGTGTTGCCAGTGACTTACTTGGTTAATATGGAAAAAAATACCTTGGTCTATTTGAACCTTTTTTCTTTTTAATCTGCAAACATCAAAGGGACCTTATCTAGCTGCAGTGATTGGTTGGTTGAGTTTATTAGTGAGTTATAGTATAGTCTGGTTGATGATTTACTTGTTCAACTGTTTCAGTAATTCTAAGTATAGACCTTAAATAATGCTGGTGTCACCGGGCAATCTTTTTTCCTATACTCTAGAGAGAAGAGGAACACACAAATCATGTCAAATGTGCTCTGATGATCTTATTATTACAATTGTGCGATAAATGGTAATATAAAGTGTCATACTATGTTTCAGAGAATCTAAAAGACTACCCATCTTAAACATCTCCCTTTAACAGTGATGTTGGATTGATAAATCATGTACCTTAGATTTCATAAATATAGGAGGAGAGCTGTAAGGTCATCTCTTCAGCAGTGTAGATTTATATGCACCTGGTTGGTTCAGGTAGGGTTTGCATTCTTCCCATGGTCTATGCTAGATCTGCTTGTGCATGAACCAGGACTGTAGGATCTCCTGGAACTGACTGAACATGTCTTTCAGTCAGTCTGTATTGGAACTTGAGAGCTCAGCTCCAGATGGCATTGCAGGGGACACATACCTTCTCTTACCGTCTCAGACAGCCATTCCTTCTGATAACACCAGGGACGGTGCACAGACTCTAACACTCAGAGCTTAAAACTTAGCATCTTTTATTTTTTTTCTGTAGAAATTTTCTTTTCTAAGGTAGATTTAAAGCTACAAAGGCTTCTTCCTGCCCTAAACGTATTAACATCATATCACCTGGTATGAAGTAAACATTTGGTCATGTTTACAGGAAGAATAAAGACAGGAAGAGGAGTAGAAACAGGACCTAGTGTTGCTTTTGTGGTTCACAGGCACAGTTTCAGAACAGTCATCTACTCATAACCAAGAAAATGATTCAAAGTGTATTTTATAAGACTTAACAAACATATTGTATATATGAAAATGTCACTGTAAAAGCTATTATCTTTATAATTAATGTATGCTAATAGAAACAGAAAAAAATTAACTGTCAAGCTACAGATGATTTTGTAAGCATTAGAAGTACAACTTTCACGATTCAAAGGCACAGCTGATTTGCATATGAAAAGATTTTACTAAATTACATGTCCATCATCAAAACCCTAGAGAAGTGATGTCAAGGGAGAATCTTAGGTGCTTAATCCCAGTGCTAACATTGGCTTGGAATTTGGGTAGCATCTCTCTATAGCTTAATTTTCAATTTCAAAAATGAGAAATAATTAGAGAAATTGACAATATTACTGTAAGGAGGAAGTTTTACGTGTGAAATACTCAGCTTATGATTCATAGAACTAGGAGGAAGTAAAGGTTCTCTGTGTTGTCACTGTTTGCACATGTGTCATCCATTGCCAAGGAATTGGGGACTATTGCAGGTTCTTTACTGACATCCTGTTTTACATCTCTCTCAGGAGTAACTTTCTTTTAAGCAATATCATAATTTGGGAGTTAGCTTCCTTATTCCCCTTAGCTATCAGCTCTATATAAGTACTTCCTTTCTAAGGAAGTCTCATTTCTCCCTCTTTGGGAATCTCCATTTCCAAAAGCTGTACTTCCATTCTTTCCTTTTCAGTGGACTGTTATATCCTTTTTTCCAATGGACAACTTAGCATTTGAAATGCAAGAAGATGGAACACAGAAAGCTTCTTCTATGGGGAAGATCAGTCCCTTCTCTAACACTACGGTAAGGTGGCGATTTGTATGCTAGGATACTGTGCCCTGACTTGTGTTGAGCTTAGGAAAGAATCCCTCTTTAGACCAGTGCTCAGTGAGAGCCTCTTCTCATTGCTACTGCCTTTTCTTATAATCTCTGAGCTACTGCTTGTAGCTCCGGCCAAGTCACTGCTCATCGTAACGGCCTCCCACAGGCACTATTTTATACATTCTAATCCTTTTTTATCCTTTTTGTTTAGTGGATTATTCATTGGTGTTTATACTGTTCATTTTCTCTACCAATCTGAGCAGGCAGTATAATAATCTATTTTTTACTTCAAAGGACCTAGACAAACTCCAGGTTGCATTTATTATTAATGATATGCATATAGTGTGTAGGAATATCATTTTATAAGTAATAGAGTAACAAATATTATATGGGAAATTTTTGTGTAAATGATGGTTTATGTTGTGTGTAGGTATTATATAAGACATAAGTGTCTAAGTATAGGAATTTATTTCTTAATGTAGATGTGGTTAAAAAAAATGCCAAGAGCACTAAATGTTTCATGTTCTGTTCATTTCCTAATTCAACACCAAATAGATAAGACACAAACTTTAGAATACACTGATTAAAGTTAGCTGAAAATTTTTTCAAAAAAAATGCGCAAAGAAGACAATATTTACATTTTGTCACAAGTGGAGAATAATGGCTTCAAAATTTCTCCTAGGAAAAGAAGAGGCAGTGGTCGCTGGTGAGCATCTTCCTACTGTGCTTGCTGGCCTGCTTCATCACCACAGCAATAGGAGCACTTACTCTCTCCCTGGTTTACCTTAACTCCAAGCCTCACTTGGAACGGGAAACCTCACCTCCACATACAGCAGTTTCCCAAGTACAAAAGGCTGTTGATGCAAAATTTCAGTTTCTTAATCACCTCCCCAAGTCCAAGGTATGAATAATGCACACGAGAATACTGGTCTCTAAATGAGGATTTCAAAGCTACAGAGACACATCATGTTATTAAACTGTTCTCCATGGGGAGGGCCCATGAGGAGGTGGGGCCTACAGGAGTGCACAGTTGGTCCGGTGCTGGATTCAGGCAGAACATTTCAGCAGATCATTTCACGCTCTAGATAGAGAAGAGAAATGCAAGGTTGTAAATGGAAATCTTTCCACTTTCTTGTCAAGGTAGAGTGTGTTTATGATGGTCTGTGTTGTGTGTAGGTATTATATAAGACATAAGTGTGTGTGTGTGTGTGTGTGTGTGTGTGTGTGTGACAGGATTAAGCTTATGGCATGACATATCCCACTGTTGTGATTCCTAGACTCATACAGGAGTGCTGTTCCTCTGGGAAACCCTAAAATTCAACCTCCTCAATTTTCTATTTTGCCTCCTTACTCTGTGGATAATAGTGGGCTCACATTCTTTATGGAAAGAAGCATGGGAGATGGCCTCAATGCTGATAATTTGCTTGCTTTTGATTTTTTAGGTGTTTGAGTTCCCTGGTGGTGCAATCCAGTGGGCTCGGTACAGGAACAACATCAAAGACTATCTCAGTGATGAAGAGGAGGCATTTGGCACCAGCTTGAACACTCTGAGATCACAGATGACTCTGGGCACACTGAGAATAAAGAGCAAGGGCCTCCGGGCTCCCCACTGGCACTTCAACGCCAATGAGCATGGCTATCTCGTGCAGGTAGAATCAGATCATCCTTTTTCTGCTCTTAAACACCATATATCCCCCTGAGGGTATTTTAGTTGTCACCTAAATTAGTCCCTATCTGAGAGACACACAAGCATTCAGGCTTTCGGTTAGAGTGGCTATCTTAGCAAATTTGCCATCACCTTTAAATACCTTTCTTTAGTATGAAGTCATTAAAAAAAGATTATTGTCAAGATAAAATCACAGTTGAATCTCTCTATAAATTTTGTGAGCCAATCTAAGATATTTTTCTTTAATTTTCAAGTGAACAATTTTATATGACTGTTATTTAAGTATGTATTTGTATTACTGTCTACATATTTATGCATTTTTTAAAAATAGTTGAGCAAGGAATGAAAGTGTTGAGTGACTGACTGAATGTGCAATGGCACAGCAACTTCTCAAAATAAATGTTAGCTGTATCACAGGGTTTGATGATAGGAAGTTTAACCTCTATATTATACTATGATATAAACAGTAAATTGTGCTAAAATGGAAAAGATAAAATGAAATCACTGTTTAGTCATCTGGGCCAAAACTAAATTAGCAATCCTGATCTAAAGATCAAAGAAACAGTGGCTTCCCTTAGGGTAATATGGTACCTGAAGTAAATAACTAGATGCTGGGTTCAGCACAGATTCCAAGATAAGGCCACTGAATGAGCCTTTGTTCTTTAGACCCTGCAGAAGATTCTTAATTCAAGTTAAACAGACAAAATTGAGATGAAATGGATGTAGTTACTTGAGTTTTAAATTATTCAGTTCTAAAAGGTGCTCCTTAGTATTCCTGACAGGAGGAAGCAGTCATGACTAAGTCCTTCCAGAACTTTCATAGTTTTTTCTGATCCTGTTATCTGGTTAGTACACAGTCAGCCAGTTGTATGGTGTGTTTTCTACTGTTAAGACTTCTCTATCATTTATTTGGCTTTACTAGAGAAGAAATACCTTTGTTAGGGATACTATTGCTGTGATAAAGCACCATAATTAAAGGTGGGGAGGAAAGTGCTTATTTGGCTCGTAATTCCAGATCATACTTCCAGACCATAGTCCTTAACTGAAGGAAGTCAGGACAGGAACTCAAACTTGGCAGGAACCTGGAGGCAGGAGCTGATGCAGAGGCCATGAAGAGGTGCTGCTTACTGGCTTGCTCCATGGCTTGCTCAGCCTGATCTTCTATCGAACCCAGGACCAGCCCAGGGATGGCTTCACCCACAGTGATCCGGGTCCTTCTCCTTCAATCACTAATTACGAAGATGCCCTACAGCTGGATCTCATTTTCTCAACTGAGGTTCCCTTCTTTCAGGTGACTTTTGTCAAGTTGACACAAAACTAGGCAGGACAGGAGCTTAGATGTTCTTCTATGAAACCAAGCATTTATTATTTTTCATATAAAGCTTAGTGAGAGATAGAGACTTTTCTAAAAGTATACTTTAGTGTTGGCTAGATTGAATAAAGTGTAGGTTTTTTTAAATTTATGTTTTCCACCTATATGAAATATGTAAGGGGAAAATTTTTAAAAGAGCTATTTTTCTACTGTCGGCCAAACCACGGAAGAACAGTAGGAGGAAGAAAAGGTGGCTGAGTAGACTGTCTGGAAGGGGTCCCTCAACTGAACCCCACTAAGGAAGTAGTCTACAGCATCAGGAGAACAGGCCCTGGGATCCACTTGGCCTGAGGAGGCTATTTTAGAAGTCATGGTTTCTGAACATGAAGTAGATTGATTCGAGTGTTCTCTAGATCCTGGAAGACTTGTAAGATTCCTGACTTGTATAATTAGGGCAATGGACTCACAAAGAGGTTGAGAAGGAAAGAACTGTAATGCAGGTCTGTGAAGATTGTGGCTGTCTGCCTCTGAGTAACTTGGTGAAGGCCTGGGCACCATCTCTGAGGGTAGCCTGGAGATGAGGAGGCTGGTGAGTCTGGCCCAGCAGCAAGCATCCCATGGACCACTGGTTGCGTCTGCTTTGCTTGGTTGTTGCTCTGATAGAATAGATGGATATTTCTGTTGTCACATGTGCTTTAGAGCAGTGGTCCTCAATCTGTGGGTCTCCACCCCTACAGGGTCACATATCAGATATCCCACATATCAGATATTTACATTACGATTCATAATAGTGGGCAAAATTACAGTTCTGAAGTGGGAAGGAAATAATTTTATGGTTGAGGCTTACCACATGAGGAACTGTATTAAAGGACAGAAGCATTAGGCAGGTTTGAGAGCCATGGAGTTAGACTAGGTCTATCTTTTCCTTCTTTCTTTAACACCCATTTGGATCCAAGATACATATTGACTGTTCTGATAGAACAAAGACTTCATTTTTTATTTATCCATTATTTGTTTTACAATGTGATCATGAGTAACTGGTGAAATATAAATAATAGCAATAATATGAAAAATATTGAGGAAAAGAGGGGAAAATGAAAGCAAACATTACATGTGCTCAGGGTATGATGTTATCTGCCACAAAACAAATGGAACTAAAAGTATATATAAATGTTCTATATTTAACTAGATTCAGTTATAATGCTTAACAGTATCTTCACATATTAGCTCATTTTCATTTCTTATTAGAAGAATTCAAGTATGATGTAGTATGGACAAAAAATTACAGACTTTGGAGCTTGCTTGTCTGTGTCTAAATCCCATATTTGTCACTGACTCACTGAAGTAACTTAAAACAATGTATATTCTCAACCAAGCTCAGTTTTCTTACCTGCATAAGGATAATAACTACTATTTTATGGAGTTAATATAAGAAATAATTAAATCAAGCAAAGTGCTTACAAAGGTAACAGACATAATAAAAGTATTAAGTGCATACTATTATATTATCTGCATTATTAAAATTGTATATAGACAGTTTCTTGTTTGGAACATGCATATATCAATGTGTTATCCCCCAAACTGTGTATATAATTATATGTGCTCATGCAATTACTTGTGAGCAACACAGATTCTGCACATACTGCGTCAGTCTTTTTTATTCAGTCTTTCATGTGATTTTATTTTCTCCCTTCCACCATAATAATATGATAGCCAAAGTTTGTCTTAGCTGGTGAGTCTGTAAACACAGGCTTATCCATCCCACTGTCAGGCAAGGCAATGCTGCTTCTTGGTATGACCCCACCATTAATCCTCCAGTCATCCAACCCAAGTCATCCCCTTGTGTGGCTTTCTCTTCACTGAATTGTGTGGCCACTACACTGAATCTCACCCCAGACTTTAACTTTTCCATGGCTTCCATGATTTCCCCATGTTTTTCATATAGAATGTGTCTGACCATTACTGCATTGCTACCACCTTTAGGACCCTGAGAGTTTTTGTCAGCACTGTCACTCCCAGAGGCTGCACCTCCTTTCCCTCCTTTTCCAGAACCACTTTTCTTTTTCGTTGGCAGCATCTCTTAAGCTTACAGTTGAACTCTCCAGCAACTCTACTTCATTCTTTTAAAACATGTTCTAGTCTTGTTTAATTAGTTCTAAAATATGGAATCTTAGTGGGAGCCATATTACCCCCAAGGAAAAATGGATTCTTATGGGGGCAAAAGATACTACACACACACACACACACACACACACACACACACACACCACAAACACAAACACATGGTATGTAATAGCTATTGTATTAAATTTTTATAAGGTAATGGAAGCAAAAGGGAAAAATATTTGAAATTTAGGTTTACAAAAAAGATAACAGATTGAAGAGCATTGGTTTAAGTGAAACTAATATTCTTCTGTCCTAGGGGACAGCGTGGATCGGCGTGGTTGATGATGGCGGTGAGCTCGCTACCACATACAATGTCACAGCTGGCCAAGTGATCTTCTTTCCAAAAAATACGCTGCATTGGATAAAGAATGTGGGCCATGATGACTGCTTCTTCTTGCTCTTCTTCTCTACACACGATGAGCTACAGACTCTAGATGTAGATGACGTGTTTTTTTCTACACCCGAAGACATTGCTTCCAGGTCACTTAAGGTATGCAATTGTAAAATCATGAAGATATGTACTACATAGGCACATAGAGTAACTCTCTATGTTTCTAAGGTCTAGCCATTGCCGCAGAGCCACAGTTTGACTAACAATGATGGGAATGATTGAGTAGCACACTCAGAAGTGTATCTTGCATTCTTACTAATGGCCAAAGTTGAAAATGCATTTCTTTGGATTTTCATTTATGAAGGTCCTCCACATGAAATTATCATGTGTTGGTAGAAAGATTATGATAGAATTCATGGAAAGTTGCTGCCACATATAGCCCTGAGGAATCAAAAGATGTCTCATTCTTTCTGTGGGGAGAAATTTGCTGTATATGATGGAATCACATTTTCTTAATTTTCAGCTGAAGATCCTGTTTCCTGAATTATTAAAACTTTAAAACAAAACTTTAAAAATTTTTAATTGTCAATGAGATAACAAAGTGTTTTAATGCATGCATGTTTACATGATATATTAACCTGGCTAAACATATTTCTTTCCTCAAACATGTAACTTTTGTACTGAAAACTCTTTTCTTCTGACCTTTGAAAGCACATAGTACATTGTTATTCCCTGTTGTCACCCTGCTGTATGATAACATAGCGTAACTTTTTGCTCCTGGAAATTAGTACTCCAATAACTACTTTTAATCTCTCCAGGCACCTATTTATGTTACCACAAGGGATAACTGATGTTGTTGGTTACAGAAGGTCAGACATAGATGCTCACAATGCTAATAACAGGACTGGTGACAGTCTGTATCTAGCAGCTGGAGGTTTAGTGACAAGCCCAGGAACCTGCACAGTTAAATTGTGAGGCTGCTTACTAGAGTCCAATATTCTACTGCTCTAGAGAGGGTGAAGAAATTGTTTTTTTAGAGAGAATATTGGTAAGATGATAAATAATGTATGCTTTTGCAGGAATTAATATTGATCACCCAAAACAAAATGCATTCATAAATATCAGAAATTGTTCTGCCTGGGTCAATGGAAGCCCATCTGTGCTAGTGTTACCAGACCCTTTACCAATTTCATTTCTGTCACTAAAATCTGTTAAGTGTTTCATAGCCACACATGTGATTTATGATTGTGTTTCAGCCTGAAGGTGGAGTTCATTTCATTAGAAATTTCCAGAAGCAAACAGAGGATCAGGGGATCAACCTTCCTCCCAACTTGGCAGAATTAGTTCTGAACGCTACTTACTCACAGTCTCCTGACAGCCTTGTGTGGAGATACTTCTTTGACCTTAAAGGTATGGCATATTTCATGATGGTTTTAAGTCAAGTTTTGTATATATGGTTATATATTTTTAGCTTAGAATATTAATTTTTTGTGGTAGGTGATTGCTAAGAAAACTTTGAGAGTAAAACAAAAATACCATAGTTTTCAATAAAGTAGAGTGTGTGAGGAAAGTCCTTCAGTCAAGAGTGAGTGTGACAAAGGATCTCAAAGAGGGATGGGGATGTTTTAGATGTGGGAAATGCTGCAAGACTTGACATGGATGGCAGAGGACGTTCCCAACCATGTGTGGATTGGAAGTCATGCTAAGCAGTTTGTACTATATCTTAACTGAAGAAAAGAGTGACTGGGGATTTTAAATAAAATGATACCAAGAATTTTGCTTTTAGAAGTAAATATCAAATTTGCTGACTTTTACTGAATGCTTAGAATAGGCCATATAGGAGGCAAAGCAATGAGTAGGGTGGCTGTTGTAATCTTTTAAATAGGGGATGGTAGAGACCCCCCCCCCCCACTGTGGCTGTCTGAGGAGGGAATTGTTGTGAAGCAAAGAACTTAGAGATTACAAAGTCCTTGATAGTTGACTGACTTCACAGGTGATGGAGTTTTGTTTGGGGTAACTACCAAGTTTTCTATCAGATTCCCTAAATAGAATAAAGAGTACTAGGATTCTCTGTGTTAGAAATTTCAAGACAGCCTAGGAGGTAGAATAGAATTTAACTGTGCCTGGAGGAAGCTTATTTGGCCTGGGGGTCAGCAATTTATCCTATGAACATTTTATGTGAGTAGAAAAGGTTTGATTTGCTGGGTGCGCATTGAAGCTCAGGTTTGAAGTATTCATGATACTGGTTTCAACCTCTTCTGACTCAGGGTCAAGAGAATATAAGTTTCCAGGCGGAGTCATCCAACGAGCACAGTATTGGAAGAATGGAAATGAACTAAGCAACAATGAAAAAATTTTCAGTGAATTTCTACATCAGGTAGTTAAGGAAAAAAAAGACTTTTTTTTATCATTAAACAACATAAAATTATCATTTATTTTTTCCTTTTCACGTTTTGAAAGAAAAGTATAACTATATTTCTTTGTCCTTTCCCCCTCCAACCCTTCCTACGTATGCCTGCCTTGCTCTTTCTCAAATTCATGGCTGCTGTTTTAGATATTATTATACACACCCACACCCACCCACCCACCCACCCACCCACACACACACACACACACACACACACACACACACCCTGCTCAGTGCTTACTTAACTTATATGGATATAATTTCAGAGTTGACTACTTGCTATCAGATAATCAACTTGGGAGCTCTTCCCTGAGGAAGACTATTTCTCTGGCTCTCAGCATTTCTTAGACACCTCTTGTTCTTTTCTAAGAGATGTCTCTTGTTAGCATGTGTTGTCTTTGTTAGCATGTGTTGTCTTGTTAGCGTGTGTTGTCTTGTTAGCATGTGTTGTCTTTGTTAGCATGTGTTGTCTTGTTAGCGTGTGTTGTCTTGTTAGCATGTGTTTGTTGTCTTTGTTCAGATCTTGTTCAGGCAGCTGTGTCGCTAAGACTTCACATCAGTTCCTTCGCATTTCTAGAAGGGGAAACCTCACAGCCAATGTCTTGTTCCTTTGGCTCTTACAATCTTTACAGAGAAAAAAATAAAACCTATTGATGAAAATCCAGGCAGATGAAATATAAGATTTAGATCTTATTCATGCTTCTTCTTATTGAAAGAAGAAGTAAAGTCTTAGTTAAGCCATATGAGTTGTTTATTGAGGTTCCCAGGGGCTTTGGGACCTCTCCACAATAAAGTGGAGACTCATGAGAGTTCCAGTTTTGCTTTTTATTTTTATTCAATATATTCTTTATTACATTTCAAATGCTTTCCCCTTTTCTGGACCCTCCCACCCCGAAAGTCTCATAAGCCCTCTTCCCTCCCCCATTCCCAATCTACCCCTTCCTGCTTCCCTGTCCTGGTATTCCTCTACGCTGCTGCACTGAGCCTTCCCAGGACCAGGGGCCTCTCCTTCCTTCCTTCTTGGGCTTCATTTGATATGTGAATTGTTTCTTGGGTATTCCGAGCTTCTGGGTTAATATCCACTTATCAGTGAGTGCATACCATGTGTGTTCTTTAGTGATTGGGTCACCTCACTCAGGATGACATTCTCCAGTTCCACCCACTTGCCTAAGAATTTCATGAATCCATTGTTTTTTAATAGCTGAGTAGGATTCCATAGTGTATTATCCATTTTTGCTTTTAAGAAAAAATATTCCATGGCATAGTCGCGCTATCAGATTCCCTGTGCTCACCTCCCATTTCTGCCACATCTTTGCTGTGTGACTCTAGGCAACGGACTAAGATATTTAACTCATCATCTGTGAAATAGGGAGCTCTGTAAGCTTGTTCTAAGGAGTAAAGAATGCAGTACCTATGAGGAGCACGGATGATGTTTGCAGAGATACATAAATATTGGTTATTTATGGCATTGTGAATTGTTGGTTCCTGAGCAGTATATTGGCTACGTAACTGTGTTTTCTTCTTTTCTTTTGAAAGCATCAAAATGCCCTCGCCTTGAATACACTCAGAATTTATAATAATGGATTAAGACAGCCACATTTTCATTTCAATGCAAATGAAATGGGCTATGTAGTGAGCGGATGTGGAAAGGTAATTTTTCAATGAACATTTCTTTCAAACTTTCTTTGATGCAGAGAGGGGCCAATAGAAGCCATTTCTCTTGTTGATCTAGCCATTGGGAACAAAAGAAGTCTGTCCCAATGGCTTGGTGGACACTGTTCCTGCAGAGGATACCAAGTAAATCTCGTTAGATGCTTTTCTTTTTTAGGAGACAGAAAGATTGAAGAGGTTCTATATTTATGAAGTGGGTAAGAATATTTATGAAGTGATAAACATTTATGTTTTATGGTAGAGGCCTGAAAAACAACTTACATTTTTCAGTTGTGTAACCTTAGCTAATGCAAAGTACTCTGCTATGGGGAAATAGTAATAAACTTTTGTCTTTGAGCAAAAGATGGATGAGGGAACCTGGGTGGGCTTGGAGTGTCAGCATGCTGGTCTTCTATCCCATCCAGATGATGGCCATATAACCCGGCTTGTTTGAGATACTCCTCGGTGTGCTTGTTGTCTGGCTGAAACTACGCACAACCCCTTTTACTCGTCAGTGTGTATTTGACTTGGATGATCACTCATGTGATCAAACTGTTACACACCAAACTATGTAGCATGTAACTATAAGGATTTGACTTAAGTTACTTTGGACTTTCATGAAGCAGACAAGACTTTGGTTGGAAAGGAGTTGATACAAGGTGAAAGGACACAGGGGGAGGGTGATGATGAGGGAAGAGAAGGGGAAATGAATCAGTAAGAATAAATTATATTTTAAATTGCCACAATAACTTTGTCAACTAATTTTAGTAAAAGGCGTTCGTGGTCTGTATTTATCTCACTCTTTGAGGAAAGAACAAAACCAAACCAAAACAAAACAAAAACCCATGAAATTCATTCATACCATAAGTCTTATATAAAGTTTTAGTAAATTGAAAAAGGATGTTGCTGTTCTCCATGAATTGCATTTCAATTATGTCATTTTAGTCTCTCTTTCTCTTTTTAAAAATATTTATTTTATGTATATGATTACATTGTTGCTGTCTTCAGACACACCAGAAGAGGGCATCAGATCCCATTATAGATGGTTGTGAGCCATCATGTGGTTGCTGGGATTGAACTCAGGATCTCTGAAAGAGCAGCCAGTGCGCTTAACTGCTGAGCCATCATCTCTCTAGCTCTAGTCTCTAATTCTTAAAAAGAAAACTCTTCAGAGGCTATGATGAAAGATGGCGTCAAGGAAGTCATGTAGGTGGGAAAAGAATGCAAATCCTTTCTTATATACATGGTGCATAATTTGTCCACCTTCATTAGAAGGTGACAGCTGATGTTTTTATTCACGATGTTGTGTGTATTGGAAGCACTCATAGACTTTAAAGGATATTTATGTATGGGTTCTATTTGCTGTTATATCCTTAAGGTTTATGGAGCCACAAGCTATGTTGTGTCTCCTCTTCACAATCAGTACTTCTGCATGGGCTGTGTGTTCTAAAGTGTCATTTCCCCACAGGTGGGCATCACTGATACTCAGAGAACCATAGAGTTTAATATTCATGTTGGAGATGTGGTGTTTTTTCCTATTGGGACCCAGCATTACATCAAGAACACATGTGATGAGGATTTGCTCTTCGTGCTTGCCTTCAGCACTGGAGATCAGGTAAGACTAAGATGGTTGTCAGTAACCCGCTAAGCCGTGTGGCTGGACTAAGGAGGCCTTCATGACCGTGCTCAGTAAAGGGGTGGATGAGTATGCTAGATAAGGAAAATGCAAAAAGGAAAGAAGGATAAAGCAATTCTTTATTAAATTGCTTCTCAATTCTCTATAGAACCAGAGGATCAATGTGTATAGATCCATAAAGGCATTTCAATTACAGCACAGCAGATATTAGATGTGACCCACATTTGTTGGCAAATACAATTCCTAAAATCGATAACCAGGAATGTATAGGCCTCCTCATGTTGGAACAGAGATTATCACCCTGTTGGGAGAAGCCAGAGTTGCCACAGAGTTCCGGGAGCAGTTGCTGTAAAGCTTCGCTCATCAGATGGCCACAGGTGTACAGCCATGAGAAGCCTGTCACCAATTCTTGCTCAGAGGGAGGCAGATGCGTTTCCTAGAGGAACCGACCACTCCTTCTAAGGAAGACTGGAGGCATCTTAGGCAGAGTTTCTCCCTCAGAACTGAACAATGAGTTCCCCATGGCCAGGGGACACTGGCACACACAATCACCTTGTGTAGGAGCTCAGTTGTATGAACTTAGATAGCCAAGAACTAGACCATATTGCCAAAGCCTTGGCAGTCCTGAGGCCTCTGTAGAACTCTGAACAGTGTGGCGATGATGACACACCTTTTGTTTTACATCGTTAGGTCCAAACTCTTGACATGGATGACTATCTCCAGGCCACCTCAGACCATATTTTGGCCCAGCTTTTCTTCAGGAAGCAAAGTGAGTTTAAGAAGATTCCCAGATTCGCAGAGGACCAGGCCATCAACCTGCCTTAAATGACTAATAAGTTTGTATCTACTGCTTTTTGCCAGTTGCTGATAAAGAAAGGCCACTTGCTAAGAAAGTGGGGCTTGTTACAAAATGAAGAGAGGTAACTGGCAAATCAGCCCTAGGCTTCCCAATGTGCTCATCTGAGTGTGGAAAGTCTTGGTAATGGAACATTTCAGATTCAGGTGTCTGGGGTAGCCGATAAATTGACATTTTAATGCATATATATGATATGTAATATATATATATATATATATATATATTGTTACTTCAAGTGAATTGTGTAAGCATTTTTATATACATAGGCCAAATTTACATATGTATTACAGTTACATATTACAGTATAATGATTATTCATCACTGTGGCAGTCAGGAAAGAGACTGGTTTATATATGTACATTTTGAGGCACTGTAATCCAAGTACATTAGACTATGTCTAAGGAGTTTAGTACCATACATTAAATTGGAGATTCTCAATCCTTTTTGGCATGAGATAGTTTTGATAATGTCAACATTTTCAAAAATCAGTCATGCCAGTAATTGTATATTTATGTTCTATTACCATAGAAGATATTTAACAACAAAACAATTATGAACTAAACAGTATCTTTGAATATATCTGGATTTTGTTGGTAACCTCACCATCTGTGTACATTTTAGAAAGTTTCCCCCATGTTTGGAAAAGTGTCTAATGCTAGTGTTGGCTGTGAATAAAGATCTACAGACATCTTATCGTCTTTCTGAAGCTGGTTGGGGCTGGTGCCCACTTCAGTTATTTAAATAAAAAATATATGTATATAGTGTATTTTGTCTATACTTTAATTTTGCCTGTAACTTATTCCAGCAGACATGCTAGTCACCACCATCAGTGGGCTCCCTCACTGAGGTAGGTGCTCGATATAAAGTTCTTACGGAGACAGAGCTGCTCCCCACATTCCCCCTTTGTCATTACTCTAATACATAATTATATAATGCAATTTTAAGAAGGGCACAAAGAATCTGTTCTCTCTCTCTCTCTCTCTCCACTTAAATGTCTAGCTCTACTGATGACTAGTGCAGGAGAATAAAGCAAGAGCTTTCAACAGGGTTAGGTGGCCACCTACAAAAGGGCTTTAGGAACATGATGACAGCTTGCCTCTGCTCTTGGTTATTTATTAATTCATTCATCTGTGTAGGGTAAGCACTGTGAGACAAATAATTAATTGTATAAAATATATTAATATTTATATTGAGAGACAAAGTCAATTAAATTATTGCTGCCTCAAGGAGTACATACTCTACTAAGATAGGCGTGAAATTCACTATGGTAAGTGATAAATGTGTGCACGCAAACTATGAAAGGATATGCACATTCATTCCTGCATAAGCGAAACAGTAAACCCAGCTCTGGGGGAGCCAGAGGGTGTAAAGGATGGAGGGTGCCAAGATTTTCTGGAGTCGGTCTAAGTGAGGATGAACAGTTAGCCACAACATTAAAAGGAGTATGGGATCCGTGAGCAGGAAGGCTCTTCTAGAACAAAGACTGAAGGAGTCATTGCAAACATGGAAGAACGAGAAAGCAGGTCATTATGGGAGGAGGGAAGGGCCAGTGACAAGAGATGAGGTGAGAACAGGGACGGTCCAGAGAGTGAAGCTGCCACACCCTTCAGAGCCACATGGCTATGCTTTTCCTTGTAGCCCTTTCCCAGCTGAGGGTAGAGCTTGACAGCAGGGAGAGGAGGCTCAGTGGTGCTCGGGAGCAGAGGTAATGAGAGGACTCAGGGAACAGCACAAAGGAACGGCACATGGAAGAGGACGTCCAAACAGATGTGCTGTTTTGGTCATTAGTGATGACTATGTTACCCTATGAGGTTGTCTGTCTCATATAAAATTCTCCAAAGTGTCTCAGTGGCTCTCCTTCCTGACAACGTCTGAAGGTCAGAAAGACAGAAAGCAATGTGTGTACATAGCTTTTATTTGAAAATTTTACCTTTGAATTAAAAAAATTACTTACAATATCCTTGTTTCTAACCTCCTTTTTTGTTCTAGGAGGTGCTGTATCAGATTACTATGTGGTAATTAAATGAAAGGTTTTCTCTACAACATTTGGTCTTTTTAAATTCTCAATTTCTCTTCTTATCGTTTTATATGTGAAGTATTACTGCCTATAGGTATCTTTGAAATATGTTTTATTTTTTTCCTAAGGAATGTTTGTTATCATTGAAACATTTTAGGTTTCCTGATAACAATATAGTTGACATTTGTCTTAGGAATCCACTCAACTATATATTTATAAAAGAAAAATCCTAAAATATAAATCATCTAGTGAAAAATTCAATTGGCATATGTCTTGAGATTTTATTGCTGTGAAGAGACACCATGGCCATGGCAAGTCTTACAGAGGAAAACATTTAAACTGGCTTACAGTCTGAGCTTTAGTCCATTATCATTATGATGGGAAGCACGGCAGTGTGCAGGCAGTCATGGTGTTGTAGAAGGACCCGAGAGCTCTATATCTGGATGGGCAGGCAACAAGAAGTGAACTGAGACACACTTCCTCCAAGAAGGCTATACCTACTCCTACAAGGCCACACCTTCTAATAGTGCCATGCCTCCTGGGCCTATGGGGACATTTTGTTTCAAACATATTTTTGCACAGCATATTATTGCAACATTATCTTATTACGGAATATATTCTTAAAATTTACAATTCTTCTATTATTGACTTTTTTGAGGTATTTTGTTGTTGTTGCTTTTATATTGAATCTTGGCTTTACACATGCCAGCCAAGCACTGTACTACTGAGATACAACCCCAACCCAGGGGAAGTTAATGTCGATTGTAACTTCAAGCCACTTTATTCTTTCTTTATTTTATCCATTAATACTAAAGGGCTGGGGCTGGGTTCATAGCTCCACTGGGAAAGTGTTTGACCCTCAAGCATTAGGATAATAGGTTGATCCCTGGGACCTACCTAATGAAAGGTTGGCATACTGTTTTTTTTGTTTTTTTTTTTCCTAATTTTTTTTAATTCGATATAATTTATTTACATGGCATACTGTTTTATGCTTGTTATCTCTGAGAAGTGCTAGAGAGGTTGAAACAGGTATGCCAGGGACCTCTGGCATGATTGACTTGAGTTTTGGAGAGTTCTCTCGAAGTGAGACTCTCTTTCTCTCTCTCTCCTCTCTCTCTCTCTCTCTCTCTCTCTCTATATATATATATATATAATGTGTTTGTTTATGTTTTATATATATGTATGTGTATATATGCATGCCATATATGTGTGTGTATGTTTTATATATGTGTATGTATACATATGTATGCTATATATATGTGTGTTATGTTTTATATATATGTATGTATGCATATGTATGCCATATATGTGTGTGTGTATGTTTTATATATATGTATGTATGCATATGTATGCCATATATGTGTGTATGTACACACACACACATATGACATCTGGCCTTCACAAAGGCACATGAGTACATGTGTTGTGCATCCATGCATGTCTGAGTACTAGCACACACATCATACACACACAGATACTGAAGTTTTTAGGCTTTTTGGTGAGTAGATGTCATTTCTTATAATATTGATGTACATATCAGTGTGTTGCTCAAACTGATTAATGACACCATGCAAGCAAAACCCAAGACTTTTACTGAAAACCTTAAGTTCAGCCTTAAAGCTGAACAACTCTTAGCCATTTTATGACAAACCGCATTCTATGATCTGACCTCATTTGACTTCTTTGAAGTGACATAAGTTTCATGAAATTTCTTAAATGCTGAAAAATTTAAAGAGGTTTCTTAACTGCAGCCTGGGATGGCTAAGTGGAATAAACGTGGTTTCTGTAGCACTTCAGGGATGGCGAAGAAATTCTGTGTCCTCCATGTTGCTTCTAATAAAGGCAGTTGCAAAAAGTTCTGTGTGCTTGCTTCCATCTCTTCCTATCCTGGGGTAATCAGACTGCTTTTAATCACCAGACCAGTCAGAGACGAGAAATACGTAGCACTACCATATATATAGCTTGATTCTGAATGGCTGTACTCTGTCAGTAGTTAAAAAATGAGCCACTAGTGTAGGATTATTGGTTTAAAAAAACAAAGCACCCCTATTCCTTTTTGAGACAGGGTCTTACGAGGGATTCCTATGCCGCTCAGGGTAACATGGGACTTTAAATTAGGATTATTGGAGAGACCCATGATGTCTCCTGGACATCAGCTACTAAGAGTTAAAAGTGATGTATAGCAAAGTAAAGAAGTAACTTTCCAAGGTTTATGAAAAGCTTGACCATAAAAAACTTTTGGGACAAAGGCATAGATATCAGTGAAGTGTCAGGGCACAATGTGGGTGTCACTTTTAGGAAACTGGCTTCATCCTCTGGGGGGAAAATAGGGTAAATCTGGAGAATCTAAAAGAACATGGGTGGTTAAAGAAGTGTGTGTGTGTGTGTGTGTGCGCGCATGCACACATGAGCTCATGCACACACAGTTTTTCTTCTTTGTACTTAAATAGCAACTATTCAAAGGAAAGTATGCTGTAGAATCATGGAACTGCCGGCCACAAATCATACAGTCTCATCACTTTAATTAGCAGAAGTGGAAAATAACATCTAGTCTAGCTGGGTTATTTTAGACCAAAGGGTGTTTTGGGTTCCTGTCTTCAAGGTTATGGAAGAGTCTTTCACACAAAGCAGAACTCTGTACTGGGAAATGGATTATCTCAGGTTGAGGAAAGGGCCTCTATCACCTGCAGATCACTAAAGTCACGCTAACACCACTCCCTTAGTGGGTTGCCCACATTCTGAGATGCTGGAGCAACTAGCTGTTCAAAAATAGATAGTCACAACCTCTTAGGTCCACAGTCCACTGTTCCTGTCTAGTCAAACACTCAATGCTTATTTAATAGTTATTGCTAAAACGGCAACTCTGGCTCGTTTCCTGAGACCATTGGTTTGTAAAATTGTCTTCCAGCCTCTTACTCTAAGGTAGTTTTTGTCTTTGACATTTAGGTGTGTTTCCTGTATGCAGCAAAATGTAGGGTCCTGTTTCCTTATCCAGTCGGTTAGTGTATGTCTTTTTATTGGGGAATTGAGTCCATTGATGTTAAGAAATATTAAGGAATAGAGATTATTACTTCCTGTCATTTTTGATGTTATTTTTATATTTGAGTGATTATCTTCTTTCGGGTTTGATGAAGGAAGGTTACTATCTTACTTTTTCCAGGGTGTAGTTTCCCTCCTTGTATTGGAGTTTTCCTCCTATTATTCTTTGTAGAGCTGGGTTTGTGGAAAGATATTGTGTAAATTTGGTTTTGTCATGGAATGTCTTGGTTTCTCCATCTATTGTGATTGAGAGTTTTGCTGGGTATAGTAGTCTTGGCTGACATTTGTGTTCTCTTAGAGTCTGCATGAGAACTGCCCAGGATCTTCTAGCTTTCATGGTCTCTGGTGAGAAGTCTGGTGTGATTCTGATAGGTCTTCCTTTATATGTTACTTGGCCTTTTTCTCTTACTGCCTTTAATATTCTTTCTTTGTTTAGTGCATTTGGGGTTTTAATTATTATGTGGTGAAAAGTATTTCTGCTCAGATCCAGTCTGTTTGGAGTTCTGTAGACTTCTTGTATATTCATAGGCATCTCTCTCTTTAAGTTAGGAAAGTTTTCTTCCATAATTTTGTTAAAGATATTTGCTGGCCCTTTCATTTGTAAATCTTCACTCTCATCTATACCTATAATCCTTAGGTTTGGTCTTCTCATTGTATCCTGGATTTCCTGGATGTTCTGGGATACAAGCTTTTTGCATTTTGCATTTTCTTTGACTGTTGAGTCAATGGTTTTTATGGTATCTTCGGCATCTGAAATTCTTTCTTCCATCTCTTGTATTCTGTTGTTTATATTTGCATCTATGGCCCCTGATTTCTTCTCAAGGTTTTCTATCTCCAAAGTTGTCTCCCTTTGTGATTTCTTAGTTGTTTCTACTTCTGTTTTTAGATCCAGGATGGTTTTGCTCAGTTCCATCATTTGTTTGTGTTTTCCTGTAATTCTTTGAGAAATTTTTGTGTTTCCTCTTTCATGACTTCTGCCTCTTGACTCAAGTTCTCCTGCATTTCTTTAAGGTTTTTTTTTTTTTTTTTTTTTTTTTTTTGCGTTTCTCCTTTATTGGCTTCTATCTCTTGAGCCTTATTCTCCTGCATTTCTTTAAGTGATTTTTGTGTTTCCATTATACGGGTTTCTAGCTTATTCATGTTCCCCTGTATTTCTTTAAGAGATTCATTTATGCCCTTTTTTGTTCTTCTAGCAGCATCATGATCAGTGATTTTAAATCCAAATCTTGTTTCTCTGGTGTGTTGGCATAACCAGGACTTGCTGATGTTGGAGATTTGGTTCGGATGCTGTCATATTGCCTAGATTTCTGTTAGTAGCGTTCCTGCATTTGCCCTTTGCCATCTTGTTCTCTGGAGTTAGTTGGTCTTGTCCCTGGCTGGTGTTTGGGCCTCCTGAGGGGCTGTGGGGCTATTACTGCAACACTATATGGCTGGGTTTCCCCTTTGGAAGGTATTATAGCTTCTCCCACTTACTTTAACTCCAGCAGTGCACTCAAAAACTGAGGCAGGAGAACTTCTTTAAAGATAAAGTGATAAATTTATATCAAGCTTCTTAGATACCAAGTGCATTGGCCTTGGTGCCCAAGCAGGAGCTTGGCCCTAAGAAGATCGAACTAATCCCATGCTTCCTATCAGATCACTATGGTGTAAGAGTGGTTTTCAATAGCAACAAAACAACAGAAAGCCCACATACACATGGAGGCTGAACAATACTCTACTCAATGACACCTTGGCCAAAGAAGAAATAAAGAAAGAAATCAGAGACTTTTTAGAATTTAATGAAAATGAAGGCACAACATACCCAAATCTTTGGGACACAATGAAAGCAGTGCTAAGAGGAAAACTCATAGCCCTGAGTGCCTCCAAAAAGAAAATGGAGAGAGCATATACTAGCAGCTTAATGACACACCTGAAAGCCCTGGAACAAAAAGAAGCTATTTCACCCAGGAGGAGTAGAAGACAGGAAATCATCAAACTCAAGGCTGAAATCAATCAAGTGGAAACAAAGAGAACCATACAAAGAATCAACAAAACCAGGAGCTGGTTCTTTGAGAAAATCAACAAGATAGATAAACCCTTAGCCAGACTGACCAAAGGGCACAGAGAAAGTATCCAAATTAACAAAATTAGAAATGAAAAGGGAGATATTACAACAGAAACTGAGGAAATCCAAAAAATCATCAGATCCTACTACAAAAGCCTATACTCAACACAACTGGAGAATCTGGAGGAAATTGACAATTTCCTAGACAGATACCAAATACCAAAATTAAATCAGGACCAAATAGATCATCTAAACAGTCCCATAACCCCTAAAGAAATAGAAGGGGTCATAGAAAGTCTTCCAACCAAAAAAAGCACAGGACCAGATGGTTTCAGTGCAGAATTCTATCAGACCTTCAAAGAAGACCTAACACCAATACTCTTCAAACTATTCCACAAAATAGAAACAGAAGGAACATTACCCAATTCCTTCTACGAAGCCACAATTACGCTGATACCAAAACCGCACAAAGATCCAACAAAGAAAGAAAACTTCAGACCAATCTCCCTTATGAACATCGATGCAAAAATACTCAATAAAATTCTTGCCAACCGAATCCAAGAACACATCAAAATGATCATCCACCATGATCAAGTAGGCTTTATCCCAGGGATGCAGGGTTGGTTCAATATACGGAAATCCATCAATGCAATCCACTACATAAACAAACTCAAAGAAAAAAACCACATGGTAATTTCATTGGATGCTGAAAAAGCATTTGACAACATTCAGCATCCTTTCATGCTTAAAGTCTTGGAAAGAACAGGAATTCAAGGCCAATACCTAAACATCATTAAAGCAATATACAGCAAACCGGTAGCCAGCATCAAACTAAATGGAGAGAAACTTGAAGCAATCCCACTAAAATCAGGGACTAGACAGGGCTGCCCCCTTTCTCCTTATCTTTTCAATATTGTACTTGAGGTACTAGCTTGGGCAATTAGACAACATAAGGAGGTCAAAGGGATTCAAATTGGAAAGGAAGAAGTCAAACTATCATTATTTGCAGATAACATGATAGTCTACCTAAGTGACCCAAAAAACTCCACTAGAGAACTCCTACAGTTGATAAACAACTTCAGCAAAGTGGCAGGTTATAAAATCAACTCAAGCAAATCAGTGGCCTTCCTATACTCAAAGGATAAGCAGGCTGAGAAAGAAATTAGGGAAATGATCCCCTTGACAATAGCCACAAACAGTATAAAGTACCTTGGGGTGACTCTTACCAAACATGTGAAAGATCTGTATGACAAGAACTTCAAGACTCTGAAGAAGGAAATGGAAGAAGACCTCAAAAAATGGGAAAACGTCCCATGCTCATGGATCGGCAGGATCAATATAGTTAAAATGGCCATTTTGCCAAAAGCAATATACAGATTCAATGCAATCCCCATCAAAATCCCACTCAATTCTTCACAGAGTTAGAAAGAGCAATTCTCAAATTCATCTGGAATAACAATAAACCCAGGATAGCTAAAACTATTCTCAGCAACAAAAGAAATTCTGGGGGAATCAGTATCCCTGACCTCAAGCAATACTACAGAGCAATAGTGTTAAAAACTGCATGGTATTGGTACAGTGACAGGCAGGCAGATCAATGGAACAGGATTGAAGATCCAGAAATGAACCCACACACTTATGGCCACTTGATCCTCGACAAAAGGGCTGAAAACATCCAGTGGAAAAAAGATAGCCTTTTCAACAAATGGTGCTGGTTCAACTGGAGGTCAGCATGCAGAAGAATGCGAATTGATCCATCCTTGTCTCCTTGTACTAAGCTCAAATCCAAATGGATCAAGGACCTCCACATAAAGCCAGACACTCTGAAGCTAATAGAAAAGAAACTGGGGAAGACCCTTGAGGACATCAGTACAGGGAGAAAGTTTCTGAACAGAACACCAATAGCATATGCTCTAAGATCAAGAATTGACAAATGGGACCTCAAAAAATTACAAAGTTTCTGTAAGGCAAAGGACACCATCAAGAGGACAAATCGGCAACCAACAAATTGGGAAAAGATCTTCACCAATCCTACATCAGATAGAGGGCTAATATCCAATATATATAAAGAACTCAAGAAGTTAGACTCCAGAAAACCGAACAACCCTATTAAAAATGGGGTACAGAGTTAAACAAAGAATTCTCACCTGAAGAACTTCGGATGGCAGAGAAGCATCTTAAAAAATGCTCAGCTTCATTAGTCATTAGGGAAATGCAAATCAAAACAACCCTGAGATTTCATTTTACACCAGTCAGAATGGCTAAGATTAAAAATTCAGGAGACAGCAGGTGTTGGAGAGGGTGTGGAGAAAGAGGAACACTCCTCCACTGCTGGTGGGCTTGAAAATTGGTACAACCACTCTGGAAATCCGTCTGGCGGTTCCTCCGAAAACTGGGCACCTCACTTCCAGATGATCCTGCCATACCACTCCTGGGCATATACCCAGAGGATTCTCCACCATGTAATAAGGATACATGCTCTACTATGTTCATAGCAGCCCTATTTATAATTGCCAGATGCTGGAAAGAACCCATGTATCCCTCAACAGAAGAGTGGATGCAAAAAATGTGGTATCTACACAATGGAGTACTACTCAGCCATTAGAAACAATGAATTCATGAAATTCTTAGGCAAATGGATGGAGCTAGAGAACATCATACTAAGTGAGGTAACCCAGACTCAAAAGGTGAATCATGGTATGCACTCACTAGTAAGTGGATATTAACCTAGAAAACTGGAATACCCAAAACATAATCCACACATCAAATGAGGTACAAGAAGAAAGGAGGAGTGGCCCCTTGTTCTGGAAAGACTCAGTGAAGCAGTATTCGGCAAAACCAGAACAGGGAAGTGGGAAGGGGTGGGTGGGAGGACAGGGGAAGAGAAGGGGGTTATGGGACTTTCGGGGAGTGGAGGGCTAGAAAAGGGGAAATCATTTGAAATGTAAATAAATTATATCGAATAAAAAAATTAAAAAAAAGAAAAACCCACAAAAAAAAAAAAGAATTGACAAATGGGACCTCATAAAATTACAAGGTTTCTGTAAGGCAAAGGACACCATCAAAAGGACAAATCGGCAACCAACAAATTGGGAAAAGATCTTCACCAATCCTACATCTGATAGAGGGCTAATATCCAATATATATAAAGAACTCAAGAAGTTAGACTCCAGAAAACCAAACAACCCTATTAAAAAATGGGGTACAGAGTTAAACAAAGAATTCTCACCTGAAGAACTTCGGATGGCAGAGAAACATCTTAAAAAATGCTCAACTTCATTAGTCATTAGGGAAATGCAAATCAAAACAACCCTGAGATTTCACCTTACACCAGTCAAAATGGCTAAGATTAAAAATTCAGGAGACAACAGGTGTTGGTGAGGATGTGGAGAAAGAGGAACACTCCCCCACTGCTGGTGGGGTTGCAAATTGATACAACCACTCTGGAAATCAGTCTGGCGGTTCCTCCGAAAACTGGGCACCTCACTTCCAGAAGATCCTGCTATACCACTCCTGCACATATACCCAAAATATTCCCCCGCATGTAATAAGGATACATGTTCTACTATGTTCATAGCAGCCCTATTTATAATTGCCAGAAGTTGGAAAGAACCCAGGTATCCCTCAACAGAAGAGTGGATGCAAAAAATGTGGTATATCTACACAATGGAGTACTATTCAGCCATTAGAAACAATGAATTCATGAAATTCTTAGGCAAATGGATGGAGCTAGAGAACATCATACTAAGTGAGGTAACCCAGACTCAAAAGATGAATCATGGTATGCACTCACTAATAAGTGGATATTAACCTAGAAAACTGGAATACCCAAAACATAATCCACACATCAAATGAGGTACAAGAAGAATGGAGGAGTGGCCCCTTGTTCTGAAAAGACTCAGTGAAGCATTATAGAGCAAAATCAGAACAGGGAAGTGGGAAGGGTCGGGTGGGAAAACAGGGGGAGGGAAGGGAACTGATGGGGCTTTCGGGGAGTGGGAGTCCAGAAAAGGGGAAATCATTTGAAATGTAAATAAATATATCAAAAAAAAAAGATGCTGAAAAAGCATTTGACAAAATTCGGTGTCCTTTCATGTTAAAGGTCTTGGAAAGAACAGGAATTTAAGGCCTGTACCTAAACATAATAAAAGCAATATACAGCAAATCAGTAGCTAACATCAAACTAAATGGAGAGAAACTTGAAGCAATCCCACTAAAATCAGGGACTAGAAAAGGCTGTCCTCTCTCTCCATATTTAGTCAATATAGTACTTGAAGCTCTAGCTAGAGCAATTAGACTACACAAGGAGGTCAAAGCGATACAAATTGGAAAGGAAGATGTCAAACTATCACTATTTGCAGATATGATAGTATACTTAAGTGACCCAAAAAACTCCACCAGAGAACTACAACTGATAAACAACTTCAGCAAAGTGGCTGGTTATAAAATTAACAAAAGCAAATCAGTAGCCTTCCTATACTCAAAGGATAAACAGGCTGAGAAAGAAATTAGGGAAATGACACCCTTCACAATAGCCACAAACAATATAAAGTATTTTGGTGTGACTGACAAAACAAGTGAAAGGTCTGTATGATAGGAACTTCAAGTCTTTGAAGAAATAAATCAAAGAAGACCTCAGAAGATGGAAAAATCTTCCTTGCTCTTGGATTGACAGGATTAATATTGTAAAAATGGCCATCTTGTCAAAAGCAATCTACAGATTTAATGCAATCCCCATCAAAAACCCAACTCAATTCTTCATAGACTTAGAAAGAGTAATTCTCAAATTCATCTGGAATAACAAAAAACCCAGGATAGCTAAAACTATTCTCAGCAGTAAAAGAACTTCTGGGGGAATCAGTATCCCCGACCTCAAGCAGTACTACAAAGCAATTGTGTTAAAAACTGCATGGTATTGGTACAGTGACAGGCAAGTAGATCAATGGAATAGAATTGAAGATCTGGAAATGGACCCACAGAATTATGGTTACTTGATCTTTGATAAAGTAGCTACAACCACCCAGTGGAAAAAAGATAGCCTCTTCAACTAATGGTCCTGGTTCAACTGGAGGTCAGCATGCAAAAGAATGCAAACTGGTCCATTCTTATCTCCTTGTACTAAGCTCAAGTCCAAGTGGATCAAGGACCTCCACATAAAACCAGACACAGTAAAACTAATAGAAAAGAAACTGGGGAAGACCCTTGAGGACATGGGCACAGGGGAAAATTTCCTCAACAGAACACCAATAGCTTATGCTCTAAGATCAAGAATTGACAAATGGGACCTCATAAAAGTACAAAGTTTCTCTAAGGCAAAGGACATTGTCAAAAGGACAAAATGGCAACTAAGAAATTGGGAAAAGATCTTTACCAACACTACATCTGACAGAGGGGTTATATCCAAGATAATGCAAAGATCTCAAGAAGGTAGACTCCAGAGAGCCAAATACCCCCCTTAAAAATGGGGTCCAGAACTAAATAAAGAATTTTCACCTGAGGAAAAATGAATGGCTGAGAAGCACCTAAAGAAATGTTCAACACCCTTAGTCATCAGATAAATGCAAATCAAAACAACCCTGAGATTTCACCTCATGCCAGTCAGAATGGCTAAGGTTAGAAACTCAGGAAACAGCAGGTGTTGGTGAGGATGTGGAGAAAGAGGAACACTCCTTCACTGCTGGTGGGATTGTAAGATGGTACAACCACTATGGAAATCAGTCTGGCGGTTCCTCAGAAAACTGGACATGACACTTCCAGAGGACCCTGCTATACCTCTCCTGGGCATATACCCAGAGGATTCCCCAGCATGCAATAAGGACCCATGCTCCACTATGTTCATAGCAGCCTTATTTATAATAGCAAGAAGCTGGAAAGAACCCAGATGTCCCTCAGTGGAGGAATGGATACAGAAAATGTGGTATATTTATACAATGGAATACTACTCAGCAATTA
This sequence comes from Apodemus sylvaticus, assembly GCF_947179515.1. NCBI lineage: Eukaryota > Metazoa > Chordata > Mammalia > Rodentia > Muridae > Apodemus > Apodemus sylvaticus. Next base: position 26,923,998 of record NC_067484.1, read on the forward strand.
AAAACAATGAATTCATGAATTTTTTAGGCAAATGTTTGGAACTGGAAAATATCATCCTAAGCGAGGTAACCTAATCACAAAAGAGTACACATGGAATGCAATCATTGATAAGTGGATATTAATTAGCCCAGAAGCTCTGAATACTGAAGATAAAATTAGCATATCAAATGATTTCCAAGAAGAAGGAAGAAGAGCCCTGATGCTGGAAAGGCTTGATCCAGCATTGTAGGGGAGTACCAGGACAGAGAAAAGGGAAGGGGAATGATTGGAAAATGGATGGAGAGAAGAGAATTTATGGGACATATGGGCAGTGGGGAACTGGGAAAGGGGAAAGCATTTGGAATGTAAACAAAGAATATAGAAAATAAAAAAATATATACAAAAAAAGAAACAATGAATTCATAAAATTCTTAGACAAATGAATGGAACTGGAGAACATCATCCTAAGTTAGGTAACCCAGTCTCAAATGAACACTCATGGTATGCACTGACTGATAAATGGATATTAGCCTAGAAGCTTGGAATACCCAAGACACAATGTATATATCAAATGGTCCCCAAGAAGAAGGAAGGAGTGGCCCCCGGTCCTGGAAAATCTCAGTGCAGCAGTGTGGGGGAATACCAGAACAGGGATGTGAGAAGGGGTGGATTGGGGGACATGGGGAGGGTGGGACCCAGGAAAGGGAAACTCACTTGAAATGTATATAAAGAATATATTGAATAAAAAAATAAAATAAAATAAAAAAAAAACAAACAGGATTGCTTTAGCTATCCTGGGTTTTTTGTTTCTTCCATATGTAGTTGAGTGTTGGTTCAAAGTTTGTAAAATGTTGTGTGGGAACATATGATCAAAGTCATGTCACTGAAACAGAGATTTTTATATTCATTGAAATCCATCTACTCACTAATGAGCACGTGGTTGCATCTACAGGTCTCCTGGAAGATTTTATAACTGTTTCAGTTTTCACTGTTTGTACTTAATAAACCCAGATTCTCACTGTATAAAAAAACAAAAACCATTCATGCCAAATGTAAAGCAATTGTTAATCATTTATTTTAATTGCCAGGAAAATGGGAGGAGGGTGTCCCCCTAACCCTAGTGTTAAGCATGAACTGTGCTGTGGGTGTTAGCAATGTCAGGTGTAAATTAAAAGCTGTTGGTAACGTGGACTCAGATGAGTCAGGCAAAGCTTTCCCATGCCTTTTGTCCCTAGAGAGCATTTTCCCAGGACTGGTGCAACTTAAGTAAGTGTTCATTGAGACAGTTTCATCTCTGTTTATTGAGTATATAAGAGTAAAATCTGAGAAGGAAAACAAACCCTTTCAGCCCATTAGGATGGATCATCCGTCTTTCAAGTATGCCTTATAAAACAATTTGTTGGAGATCACTTTACAGGTTTATAGTTTTGTGTTCCCACCTGGCCTGTGTCTGAGGAGTGCAGAAATACAAAGACAGCTGCAAAACAGCAAAGAAGAAAACTATAGGGTTAGAGTTTGCTTAAAGGGCCACCATTCCACCAAAGAATTTAGACTTGTATATTTTATGTGTGAAGCATTTACATTCATAAAGTACATGTCTCTAATCAGATGGGATCTATTTGGGTCCATGACTGGAGGGCGGCCTTTGACTTTCAACTTTTGAATAGTAAATATAAATGTTCATGGGCAAATGGGACATGTCATAAGAACATGACCCAATGGGTCTCTGCACACTGAACACACCCATTTAAAGAGCATCCTGGGGCACCATGTCTAGGTGTTCTGGTGCCTGCTTGTGCTTGTGTGTGTAACTGCAACAGACTATTACTTCTTAGTATCCACTTTTTATTTTTGAATATCATCTTTATGAAACTCACCATTTTCTCCATTTTTATGATCCTTTCACATTTAAGTTAATTTTTTTATTCAGAAATAAATTTTTAAAAAATATTTATTTATTTATGTATTTATTTATTATTTATTATGTGTTTGAGTATGCTGTTGATTTTTTCAGATGCACTAGAAGAGGGCATCGGATCCCATTATGGATGGTTGTGAACAACCATGTGGTTGCTGGGAATTGAACTCAGGACCTCTAGAAGAGCAGTCAGTGCTCTTAATTGCTGAGCCATCTCTCTAGACCCCCATGTCCTTTCCTTAATTGTTGCTTTTTATTTTACCCTCTCAGATGACCGCTTAATGTAAATCTATCATCACCTTTATTCAAGGGTGACATGAAGGACATATACATAGAATAAATTTAAGTCAGGTCTTCATGGAGGGCGTTGTCCTTGCTCTTTATCTTCTGCACATCTATTGGAGAACATATCCAAGAGGAGAGAGGATGAAAAGGCCTGGCCAGCTCTCCCCTGCTTTATAACATTCTCCCCTCTAACACTGTCCTCGGTGACTCAGTGCAGGTGGTACACATGTGGAGGAACCTAGCAGTCAGAGGAAGCTATGATACATTAAACTCAGGACATCTTTTTTATTTTTTTTTACATAAGATGTGGTTTTGTTTACTCTTGTTTCCATGCCTAGTTCACAATTTGTTTCTATATTCTTTGTTTACATTCCATATAATTTCCCTTTCCCGGTTTCCCCCTCCCCATAAGTCCCATAAGCCCCCTTCCCTCTGCCCGTTCCCCAATCAAACCCCTCCCACTTCTCTGTCCTGGTAATCCCCTACAATGCTGCATCAAGCCTTTCCAGGACCAGGACCCTCTCCTTCCTTCCTTCTCGGGAATGATTTGATATGTGAGTTGTGTCTTGGGTATTCAGAGCTTCTGGGCTAATATCCACTTATCAGTAACTGCATTCCACATGTGTTCTTTTGTGATTGGGTTACCTCACTTAGGATGATATTTTCCAGTACAAACCATTTGCCTAAGAATTTCAGGAATTCATTGTTTTTAATTGCTGAATAGTACTCCATTGTATAAATATACCACATTTTTTGTATCTGTTCCTCCATTGAGGGACATCTGGGTTCTTTCCAGCTTCTGGCTATTATAAATAAGGCTGCTATGAACATAGTGGAGAATGTGCCCTTATTGCATGCCAGGGAATCCTCTGGGTATATGCCCAGGAGTGGTATTGCAGGGTCCTGTGGAAGTGTCATGCCCAGTTTTCTGAGGAACCACCAGACTGATTTCCAGAGTGGTTGTACCAGCTTGCAACCCCACCAGCAGTGGAGGAGTGTTCTTCTTTCTCCACATCCTGGCCAACACCTGCTGTCTCCTGAGTTTTTAATCTTAGCCATTCTGACTGGTGTGAGGTGAAATCTCAGGGTTGTTTTGATTTAACTCAGGACATCTTTATCCCTAGCAATAGTCATTTTCTTCTCTGGAGAAATAGTGGAGGAGAGTGCAGGAGGTTACTAGAAGGACATTCATGTCTTTGTGTGTGTGTGTGTGTGTGTGTGTGTGTGTGTGCATGTCTTTATACATGTTTATGAGTATATGCATCCTCTTTGGTTGGTGGTTCAGCCTCTGTGAGCCCCCATGTGCCCAGGTTAATTGACTCTGTAGGTCCTCTTATGGTATCCTTGCCCTTCTAGTGAGTGAGCAGTAAATATTTTTGGAAAATCCTTTTCAATGTTTCTTGGCACTGGCTTCCTATTTGTAACTCCATTTTAGAAACAACAAGTCATGTTGTATACTGGCATCATACACCCCTTGAAACGCAAGAATTGAGAATCTTTATGAATTACAACATGAAATATTTACAGTTTTCAACACATGGGTACTAAAATCCCCAGAGCTCAAGAGTAAAGGTGTATAGAATAGGTTTCAATATCTGAGAGCTTATCAGTGGAATATGTGTAGGAGATCTGAACTTAAGTGTTTTGGGTGCTGGTTCTAGTCAGCTAAAGCTTATGCAGAGTTGGATCTCCCAACACTGATCATGTGTCTCTTTGAACTTGAGTTGGTAGCTCTCATCCCTAGACATCTTTGTTTATAGGAGAACAAATACTCGACGTTACAGCCAGTATGTCTCATCACCTGTCATAGACTCTACTTGGGAATAGCTTTCTATTTTGTTTAGAACATTCTCGTAAGGTTTCTTCTGGTCCTGACTCATTCAAGTCACAGTGAACAGCTACTTGCTGGGCATCAGTGGGGGAACGCCACCATGTGGTCCGATCAGCTTAGTATGGAGACAATGAATTATGGATTGTAAGTCTCTAAGAAGGAAGGTAGAACATTCAAAACAGCCCACCTTTATGGGCATGAGTCCTTCTAAAGGAAATCCCCACCATCTGTGGCATTTTATGAAGTTCAGTCTAGAATCCTGGATACTATGAATGGGAAAAGAATGGAGTCTTGGGATGCATGTCTGATTTCTAAAAGAATGGCATTACATAATAAAGAAAGCCAAAGATACAAGCAATGGACAGAGCAGAGTGAGACTATAAAAGAGAGATTCTGGAGTCCCAAGGGCTTTAAGTGTGCTGAGCTTGCATTGTGAACATATGGTAAAAAACTGAAATGCCTACAAGGCCCAACTATCTGGCCTGTTTACACTGTCTGGACTGTTAAACCACCTATCTGGTCTGTTAAAACTCACAGCTCAAACTGGGCTTGGGTAACTTTCACATTAATGATATAGTACCGTGTTTGCCTCTCTGGGGTCTGTATTACCCCCAGTTAATTTGAAAGCCAACAGTTTTCATCTTACCTTCCTACTTGTCATCCAAAACTTTTAAGTCATAGGTTTAAGTAATTGCAAACGACACAGTAACCAGGTGTTGCATTGTGTATCTATCACGTAATTGTGCTTCAAATGTTTGAAGTTTTAAAAGCTATTGCTTTTTACAAACCCTAACTACCATGTAACTAATTAACAAATGCATTCTTCACTGTCAACCTAATCGGTTAAATTGGGTTCTATTTTAGTTGTTTTTTGATTGACATTCTTTATCTTTGTCAGTGTCATTCAAAGGTGTCCCTGCAATGTCACCTCATTGGCAGAAGCTGAGGGTGAGAGTTTCCTTCATAAGGCTTTGTCAAGGAACAGCATTCTCCTGTATTTCCTATGGCTTTGGTGCCCTGGATGTTTTCTAGCCTGAGATAATGGTCTATAGAAGATTAGGAGAAGGTTTTGCAAATATTGCCTGAATGTGTTGGAGTCGAGGTGACATGCGATATAAAAAATATACATAAACTAGGAGACGTGCCATGACCAAACGCCGGAAACTAATGTAAAATAATGTTCCTATAAGAAAATATATGGAAATAAAAGTTACATAAGGATTTAAGAAATTGTGGCAGATATGCTTTACATTTTATTGTGATCCTCACAGAAGCCAGGGGACAGATGGATATTTTTTCATGCTATTTTTTCATGCTATTTTGTGGCGTTAAGAGTTTGTTTGGGGGCAGTGGTGGCGCACACCTTTAATTGCAGCACTTGGGAGGCAAAGGCATGTGGATTTATGAATTCAAGGCCAGCCTGGTCTACAGAGTGAGTTCCAGGACAGCCAGGACTACACTGAGAAACCCTGTCTCGGAAAAAAAAAACAACAAAAAAAGAGTTTGTTTGGACTGTTAGATAATAAATGTATAAAAGCACACTGAAGGAATTCTGAATAGATGAACATAAATAGGAATACCAGAAAGAGGAAGTGCGAAGGTGGGCAAGCAATGATTCAGCCTTCCATCTTTAGGTGCTCTGCCGAGGTCTGAGACTAAAGCCACTCTGTTTCTGGGCACCAGGTGGCGCTCGCACACCACCAGAGAAGCTCTGTAAACCATTTGATCCCCCCAAGTTTCTGTTTCAGAGGGAGAGAGTATGGTTTTAATCAAATTTGCAACAAACTCATTTCCTCTAGACTTTTAGTCTGTAGTCCTATAGTCCAAAGGTGGTTTAATATAAACGTGTGAAGCTTCATAATACATCACACTCGAGCTGAACAGTCTTTGTGTGTTTTTTGATAGCTTGCTTACAGGAGGGGAACACTACAGGGAAGTGCAGAGACGGCTAGAGAGCCCGCAGCATTTAGACTACAGAATCTCTATACTGATCTTCTAAGAAGTACACCCCGAGTTGTGGCCTGGGACACCCAAGACTGTGAGCAAATCACTGGGACTTCAGTTTATTTATGTACGTATTTTTGAGCTGTGATTTTTTTTTTTTTTTTGCCACACAGCTCTGGATAGCCTGAAACACACTTTGCAGGTAAAGCTGGTTTGACTTTACAGCAATCTCCCTGGCTCTGTGTCCCGAGGGCTTGGTTTGCAGGCACATGTCACCAGCACACAGATATAAGAACACTTAGTGTTTTCTGATCTTGAGAAAGAGAGTTTATACCACGCACTGTGAATTCCTGTCTTCTTTCTCTGTCAGAATACTGAAGAATGACACTCTTGTCTTTCTCAAACACAGAGGAAATGAAGACTGGGAGGATGTTCCCTGTCCAGCAGGCTAGGAAACACACAGGATATTAGCATTTACTGAAAGACTTTGTATTTTTATTATCATTAAACGACAAATGCAATTATTTTTGTATGTGCGCCTGTGTGTGTGGATAGTATATGTGTGTGTATTTCATATGCATGTGTGACATTTGTGCAGGCATGCATGTAGAGGTTAGCGACAGCTATTAATCCATTCCAAAGTTACTAAATAGCTAAAGTGGAGTCATGGTTCTCCAGATGTGATACTAGAGGTCAAATGCTGATTTTTTAAAAAAATGTACTCCAATTTTTAAAATTTCACTTTTTGGAATTAAAGTGTCCCCTTTATGTTTAGGGAAGCTCTGTTTTATGTGTAAGAGCTCTCAAGTAAGATTCAGTTCAAATGTCTGACTGGAAACCAGAGTCTCAGTTATTTGTCTAATGCTGTGACCATGACCAAGATGCTTGGGGCAGAAAGAGTTTATTCAGCTCATGGTTGTGGTCTACTGTGAAGGGAAGCCAGGGCAGGGCCTCCAGGCAGGAACAGATGCAGAGGCCATGGAGGAGTGCTGCTTCCTGACTTGCCCCTGATAGTTTGTTCAATCTGCTTTCTTTACAACCCAGGACCTCTGGCCCAGGTATGGAACAACCCACATTGGCCCTCTCATATCCAACATTAACCAGTAACATGATCTCTAGGCCAATCTGATGGAGACCTTTCATCAATTGGAGACAACTCTACCTTGTGCCCGATTGAGAAAACCAAAACAAAGCAAAATGAATGAACAAACAAATGAACAAGCAAATAGAAACATAAAATGCCAGCCATGGTTGCCAGGAAGCTTGTGGAGAATAAACATTTTAAAGGCAACTCTGTTACTAATTGAAGTGGAGTTATTCATAATACTTATTCTCCACCCAGGACATTCTAGACAGGTTCATACTTGCCTGTTCCTGGTACTCAAAAGGCTAATGGTTGTATGAGCTGCTATCCCAGAACGATCCAGGGTTTCTTAGGGAGTCTAGTGGCTACAGTGCACACGCCACATAGTAAACCATTCTCTATTTCACATCATTGTGTGCACTCCTCCTCCCTCTCTCCCTCTTCCTCCTCTCCATCTCCCCCTATCCTCCCTTTCCCTCCCTTCTCTCTCCTTCCTCCACCTCTCCCTCCCCCCTCCTCTGCTTCCTCCCTGTGTTTTGATGAGGTGAGTTTCAGAGATATTTATTAGCTGCGAGAGATTCTGGGCTAGGGTACTCTTTAAACCTCAGTTTACCTGTAAAGTGTTATTTAAGGTCACAGACTCAGATATTCTCATGGGTACTTGTTGGTGGACTAGGTGGTTACTAAGGCAATGTCTGAACAGAATGAATTGAAAGTATTTTTGGCCTGTAATATGTCACATAGGAATCCAGCACTGGAGAATACCACCTGTGTGCTGTGCTCCTTTATTTTAGAAAACTTACAGTCTTAAAAGTCAGATATGTTAATCAGTCAGCTAATCTAGATTTGGGGATAAATGCACAGAAGACTAGGTTTTCCCACCAAAATTAATTAATTAATCCATCCACCTACCCATCTGCCCATCCATCCATGCATCCATCTACCCATCCATCCATCCATCCATCCATCCATCCATCCATCCATCCATCCATCCATCTGTCCCATAGGCAGTACCCGAGCACCCTAGCTAGGCTCTGGAACAACCACACGGATAACAGATGGTGATTATTTTCTATGGTGAGTATTATGTTAGGTGTATTATTTAATGGCCTCATTCTTCCAATTTACAAATCAGAAATGCAGACCAGAAAGGTTCGGGTAGATATCTGATGCCCAGGACAGGAAGCCTTGATTGGTAGCTTCATTGAGTCTCATCAGGATAAATGTAAATGGTTGTGTCTTTGAAGAACTCACAGCTTGCTGGGAAAGGAACAAATGGGAACCAGTGATCTCTACTCTGTCAAATTTGTGCCAATAGGGAATTACCAAGGAAGACTTCCAGACCTGGATCTGGAGGGAACTGGAGAGATGGCAGTAAAGAAGAGACATTCTTCTGGGTCATAGCTTACTCCAGAAATCGCATCTTGCTTCTCTCATTACCCACTTCTTTGCTATTAGCAGTGCCATATGATTGAGGTTAGTTGGGCAATTCAAATGTGGATTTTTGGCGACATTTGTTTATTGTCCTGCTACTCTTCCTTGTTGCCCAGGAGCATAAAAACCCATCATTTTCTTGCTTAACTTTAGTCTGAAAAGACCCAACTCCTGGTCCACATATTTAAGGAAGCTTTCACAGGCCTGTAACTACTATCCCTTCCTCATTTCAAACTACTATGCTTATAATAATAACTCATATAGTATCTTTCAATCTATGCATTCATGTCATTTTTAAACACATTGTTTTAACAGATGATTTAAATATTATATTATGATATCAAACTTCCTATCTCTTCATGCTCTTGCTCAGCGATCACAATTTATTTATTTCTTTATTTCTTTTATTTTTAACGAACCAAAGCTTCCATGTAACTCTACATCTAGGGTACCATCTCCCTTTAAAGCCAATTAAACATTGCCTTGTGGCTTGTAGGTTTCTCTCCTCTTATGCTTTTAAGACAATGATGTTTCCCAATCCAATACTGCTTAAAAACCAGTTCTTCACATGATCAATTCTACTATTAACATTTCACATAAATTTCAATCTAATTTATTGTTAAAATTATTACACTGGTCTCAGAAATATGTAGTCGTCAGGGTAACTATTGTTACATTTTAGACAGCCACATTTCTTTGTGTATTCTTTAAGATGAAAAAAAATTATACTGATCATAACATGTAATTCACCATCTTAACTATTTCCATATTCATTGTAACTCTTACAGCTCTGCGATCAATAAATTGAGTTTTTCTATCATTATATTTCTAATATTTTCTAAAGGTATAACATGTTACATATTTATGAAACATATCCCTTTTTAGCATTGCTGCCTCCTCTTTATGCAGTTTTCAATAAAATGAAAATGCATGATACACAGAAACATCAGAAAAATATTTATATCATGATTTCATCACACTCTAATTTTGGGTTGATAATCAATTTTTGGACATGAAGGTCTAATTGGTGAGTTCCTGGTTACAGGCATCTAAGCTCGTTTCACTGTTTTTGTATTTCTGCTCATTGACTTTCCAACTGTTATTCATACTCACAGAAGAGGCTGACATGTTTTTGACACTATATTAAATACTGTGATTTAAGATCAAAATAATACTAATAATCTTAATAGTGCTACTAATAGCTGAGACTTGTCAAGTACTAACTAATTCTACTGCTGGGAACCATTGTATATGCTTTACCCAGATTGACTTCTGCAGTGAAAACACTGATTACTGCCATACTTTCTACAAAGCTAGACTTATTGTGGTCACAGATGTCTGTTGTCACTGGGTTTGCTTGTTGAATATGATTCATATGTATAGGACCTGTTATGGACTGGAGGGTGACCACTCAGAATTCCTATGTTGAACTTCTACCTACAAGAATGTCATATATGATCTTATTTGGAAGAAGAGTAGTTGCAGGTATCAATACTCAAAATGAAGTCATATAGGTGGTGTGCATGGGGCAGTTAATTCAATGTGACTAGTGTCTATGCAGAAAGGAAACATTTGGAAATATGCACACAGAGAAAACATTATGTAAGCATGAATGCAAAGATTGGTTTGAAGAATACCATGGGTGTCAGCAGATTACAAGAAGTAGGAACTGGCACAGAACACCCCAAAAGGAGACATGCTTGAAACTACTCTGATCTTGAGTATACTCTGGAGAAGTCCATTCTCCAGAGCTTTGAGCCACTCAGTTGATTTGGCCTAGCAAACTAGGAGGAAAAGCTCCCAAGACAGGTGGGCAGAAAACTAGCTTTGGAACCATTTGAATTATTTAGTTTCGACATCTCAAGTCTTACTTAGCATATTTGAGAAAAAATTAATGATTCTTGATGATAGCCAACACAAGATAGCATCACGAAGGGCTTTGAAATGGCAAGGGGAACAGATGAACAGGGAGTGGAGTTTGAAGTTAAAACTCACCTGCTGTTAGGGAGGGACTATTCTTGTTAAGGCAACATTTAAAGTACATCATATTGGCTTTGCCCATGATTGCAAATGTCACAATTCCATTAATTTGATTTTTAAAGTTTAAGGTATTCTGCCATTTGGTGACTCAGTATATGAATAGAATGACATTTATTCATCTTGGCGTTCCGGAAGATCCACATGCGCATTTGTTCCTAGGGTATCGTTTGTCTCTTTAATGAGTATTTTGGGAGCACAACAGGATGTGTTCCCTGAAGGACAGGAACATGCTCCGAAATGTTGGGCACTAATGGAAGATGCATGAGTCAAAACAGTGTGGGATTAAGTTGCAGTGAGTGATAGAATCAAGACGAAGTGACCAGAGAATCCAGAGGAGGGAGACAGTGACCCGCTGAGGGATGTGACTGAGGGGAGGAAGGATGGCCCTACAGAAGTAGTGCTAATGCTGTGACCAAATTGGCACTAAATAAGGTCTTTATTTAGGGAAAAACTAATGATTTTTCTCTTGTTGGGAGCAGGGTATTTTATAAAGTCTATTAAATATCTGCAACATGCCGGGCATTGGGGCAAATGCCAGGGTGTCATTCAACTAAACATTGAAACATACAATTTCTCTATGAAGTGGCTGTCAATCACTCTATTTTTCAAATGAGCAAAGTGCCAGCTAAGGGAGGTTAAGCTGTTCAATAAAGGTCATGGAGCTATGCAGTGGTGAATACTGAATATTTGCTTCCCCTTCACAAATGTCTGTGGGCTAACTCATCGCCTCTCATTCTAAACCTGCCTAAATGTAGGTATAATCTACATATTAACACAGATTAAAGTCTTTCCTTTCTTTAGCTTATTTATGAGAAACTGGGTTTATTCTTACCTTATTTAAACTTTTTTTGTACTACCTTTCTGACAATTTTGTGTCTGTGTGGCCCTGGACATCACTTCCTAGACCTGAAAATCATTGTCCTTGTGATGTGGGGTTGCTACCACTGTGCTGGCTTCTCCAGAGGGTGGTGTGATTTAATTCTATTGCACACTATCATCAGAAAGGATTAGTGAACAAGTAAACTAGAGGTCATTTTTGTCAGTTTTAGCTATGAGAGATAGACCCATCAATAATGACTAAATTATCTTATGAGTAGTTTCCCTCACCCAAATATCTCTGAGCTGTTGAAGGGGCTCTCCTTACTGACAAAGTCTGAGGGTCTTGGCTTGCTCCTTATTAGACTACCTTTGCAAGACAGTCACATGCACAGGCTGAGACCATCTATTTTCTGTCCATACCTCAACAGGGGCTTTCTAGAGTACATGGTTTGTTCATTGCACACATTGTTTTCCCAATCATCCTATTGGCTACAACTCAGTCATGCAGCCTCATTCATTTTCACTGGATGGATAGTACCATCATCTGTACTCTGAACGGCCACGAAACCAGCTAAAATTCAAGGATTCTATTTGCATCAAAAGATCAGAGTGAATACAAAGGGGTAGTTAACAATTTCTGCAATGGAGAGAATGATAAAAACAAAGAGAAATGCAGTGTAGATGATAGCTCTGACTGCTCTCTGTGCTCAATAAAAAAAAGATCAATCTATTCAATTCCATTTAGAAGGGCTTCTGGCCCACAATGGGTACTGTTCAATACTAATTAAAATAGTTATTTTCCATATTCATGTGCTTTACTTTAAAGACAGGTGGACAGAAGAAAGAAAAGGGAGAAAGGAAGGGATGGAGAGAGAGATAGATAGAAAGAGATAGAGAGAGAAAGAGAGAGATGGAGAAGGGAGAGAGGGAGAGGGAGGGAGGGGAAGGGGAATGCAGGGAGGGGGAGGGGGAAAGGGAGAGGAAGAAGGAGAGTGGGAGAGGGAGGGGGAAAGGGGAGTGAAGGGAGGGGAGGAAGAGGCGAAGGAGAAGGGAGAGGGAGAGGGAGAGGGAGAGGGAGAGGGAGAGGGAGAGGGAGAGGAAGGGGGAGGGGGAGGGGGAGGAGGAGGGGGAGGGGGAGAGGGAGAGGGAGAAAGAGAGGGAAGGAAGATGGCCTGATGTAATTTCCACTCTCACAGGTAACTGATCTCTTTCTACTTACTCTTGGACCTTTACCAGAAATGTTCTTAGAGACTGTAACACGTGGCTCTACTTTTGCCCAAGATTTTATCGAGGTTTGGCCACAAGAGAAATGCCTAGAACAATCCAGTATTCAACTTTGCTCCAGGTGAAGTTTGCCACACCCTGTCTTTGTTTTCTGTTGCTATGATAAACACCACGACCAAAAGCAACTTGGGGAGGAAAGGGTTTCTAAGGCTTACATTCCACATCACAATCCATCATTCAAGGAAGTCTGGGAAGGAACTGAAGCAGGAACTTGGAGGCAGAAACTGAAGCAGAGAGCATGGAGGGAATTGCTTCCTGGCTTGCTTTTCTGGCTCACTCAGCTTGCTTATGTATACAATCCAGAATCACTGCCTGTAGTGGGATGAGCCCTCCCACATCAATCAAATCAATAAAATGTCCCACAGATGGGCCCACAGAAATCTTATGGAGACATTTTCTTGTCTTGGGGTCCTTCTTCCCGAATGACTTTAGCTTGTCAAGTTCACAAAAAACTAGTCATTATGCAACTCTAGCAAACAGCTGAGTGCTGGGAGCCAAACTGACCTTACTTTATGTTTAGAGTTCATTTTAAAGATAGGCTTAACCTTAAGAAATGCTCATCATCATTAGTCATTAGGGAAATGCAAATCAAAACAACCCTAAGATTTCACCTTACACCAGTCAGAATGGCTAAGGTTAAAAACTCAGGAGACAACAGATGTTAGGAGGATGTGGAGAAAGAGGAACACTCCTCCACTGCTGGTAGGATTGCAAGAAGGTACAACCACTTTGGAAATCAGTCTGGAGGTTCCTCAGAAAACTGAACGTGACAATACCCAAGGACCCTGCTATACCACTCCTGGGCATATACCCAGAGGATTCCCCAGCATGCAATAAGGATATATGCTCCACTATGTTCATAGCAGCCTTATTTATAATAGCCAGAAGCTGGAAAGAACCCAGATGTCCTTCAATGGAGGAATGGATACAAAAAATGTGGTATATTTACACAATGGAATACTACTCAGCAATTAAAAGCAATGAATTTATGAAATTTGTAGGCAAATGGTTGGAACTGGAAAATATCATCCTAAGTGAGGCAACCCAATCACAAAAGAATATACATGGAATGCAATTACTGATAAGTGGATATTAACTATCCCAGATTCTCTGAATACCCAAGACACAGTAGCATATCAAATGACTCCCATGAAGATGTAAGGAGAGGGCCCTGATCCTGGAAAGGCTTGATCTAGCATTATAGGGGAGTACCAGGACAGAGAAAAAGGAGGGAGGTGATTGGAGTATGGGTGTAGAGAAGGCTTATGGGACATATGGGGAGGGGAGAACTGGGAAAGGGGAAAGCATTTTGGAATGTAAACAAAGAATTTAGAAAATAAAAAAAAAGAAAAAATTAAAACAAAAAGATAGGCTTAGGTTTTGACTTCTCCTCAGCTACAGACCTTGGAGAAACCGGGTGGTCAATGGTCCCTGTGCCCTCCCAGAAGAAGAAAACATCTTACAGCTGCCAGAGATTCACCTTGGCTGAATGCCCGGGCTGCGCGAAGAACCCCACTTGCCTCCCTTCTTCCCCTGCCTGTAGAAGATCCCTGAGTAAATACAGTTTGGGAGGCCTTGAGCAGTTAATTATTCTTGACCTCATTCTTCACATCTCCTGTTTCTCTGCCCTTCTCTTCTAGGGTCCCCCGTAGAAAACCCCCGCGGGCTGGGGCAGCTGAGATAATTGCTGTGCGTGTACTCACATACAGAGATGCTCTCTCATTCCTCACCCAGAGGGAGAAAACTTTTCTCTAAGTTATTGAATAGAAGTCTAAATTAATAGAGAGAGATACTCTTTAAAGGCATAGTTTGCACAGACACCTAGCTCAGAGTGCTGAATGGGGCTTCGTGTCCTGTGAAAGGCAGTACCAAATTCTTGCTCAAGGACGCACTACTTCGGACCACTTCCTATTAAGAGTTACTCCTCAAGTATTCAGGAAATATTCAAAGTTACACTTTTTGCATTTTTCTGAGTGAAAGGCCTTATTTAGGCTCTACTCTCTCCATGCTAATCAATGAATCACAACAAGCAATATATAAACATACATTTGTTTCTTTCTAGAGCTGATTGAGTTGATCTGGTAGTTAGATTGTATTTGTATGACATGTGTGTCTTGAATGGTGACAGAAGTTCTTCTGGCTGCCTGCAGACATTTCCTGAAGCTCTTGTCCTTAGTTCTCTCTCGCTTTGCTACAGTTGATATTCAGTTTTATTCTGATTGAGGGTGGTTTACATGCCTCCAGACCCATGAGGAGCACTTACCTTTAACTGAGGCATTCAGTTGTCTTTTTATGACAGCTCTAGACTTCAACAATAATTAAAAATCTGAGCAGGAAAACTTAAGAAACTCTACATAGAAATACAGAACTTATAACCATGAGGGTAAATAGCAATTATCTTCACATCTGCTATTTCTCCTCACATCTTCCTTTCTAAGAAATTCAAACACCAATGATACTCTCATAACTTAAGTATAGTTTGTTTCTAAAGGAGAATTTTGTCATTAGATCAATAAATTGAATGCCCATTATAGAACTCCAAAGGCAACCAGAATGTTTTTTTCCACATTATAAGCTATTTGATTTTAAGAAACATTATTGAGGTCTCCTGTATAACCAGTTTCTCTTTACATAGTTTTAGCTGCATGTGTTCAACTGTGGTCTAAAATATTGAATGCAAAATGCCCCCAGAAAACAATTCATAGCTCTCCCAGTACGTGTTGTCATGGCCAATGTGATGACACATGCTGTTGCACTTGGGCTGTCAATGATTCCCTAGAGTATCCATTCTGTGAACATCTTACTGGTTATTTCCCTTCCTGGTGATTAGACTGACTGTGGGTTATTGCTCTGCCTTTCTTTAAGAAACCCATACCTTACACAATAATTCTCCCAGGTACAGACATACTGCTTTTGGCAACTTGGAAATGACAAGGAAAATCTATAATGTAGATAATTTAAGTGAGAAAAATAAAGTTCTTAATAAAGAAATAAAAACACCTGTATGTAAAGTATACAACA
This sequence comes from Apodemus sylvaticus, assembly GCF_947179515.1. NCBI lineage: Eukaryota > Metazoa > Chordata > Mammalia > Rodentia > Muridae > Apodemus > Apodemus sylvaticus. The sequence goes on from NC_067484.1 coordinate 26,939,637, forward strand.
AATCATTGTTAATATCTTGTGCTTAACTTATCAATTACATTATATATGTATATATACATATATATCATATACATATATACATATATAGACATATATGTTTGTATATCATATATACAATATATATCATGTATATACTCTGTGTAAATGGTATACATGTCCCCAGATGGGGAAGTCTCAGTTCCACACTTTGTCTCTGTATCTCCTCCTATGGGTCTTTTGTTCCCTTTTCTAAGAAGAACCAAAGTATCCATACTTTGGTCTTCTTCTTGAGCTTCATTTGGTCTGTGAATTGTATCTTGGGTATTCTAAGAATTAATATCGACTTATCAGTAAGTGCATACCCTGTGTGTTCTTTTGTGATTGGGTTATCTCACTCAGGATGATATTTTCTAGTTCCATCCATTTGACTAAGAATTTTATGAAGTCACTGTTTTTAGCTGAGTAGTATTCCATTGTGCAACTGTACCACATTTTCTATATCAATTCCTCTGTTGAGGGACATCTAGATTCTGTCCAGCTTCTGGCTATTATAAATAAGGCTGCTATGAACATAGTGGAGCATGTGTCCTTTTATATGTTGGAGAATCTTCTGGGTATATGCCTAGGAGTGGTATAGCTGGGTACTCTGGTAGTACTGTCTGTATGGCTAAGATAAAAAAACTCAGGTGACAGCAAGTGCTGGCGAGGATGTGGAGAAAGAGGAACACTCCTCTACTGCTGGTAGGATTGCAAGCTGGTACAACCACTCTGAAATCAGTTTGGCTGTTCCTCAGAAAATTGGTCAGATTTTTAAAATCATGGGATTCAAGTTCTCTGAATCCCAAGGGAAGCAAAGTTAAAAACAAAGAATGATTTATGGGCTATGTCTGTGGGACATAGGATGGCTGACTTATACCCCAGGATGCAGGTTCAGATGGAAGAGGTTGTAAAGAGGGGTCCCCCATTCATCAACTTCTAAGTTAACAATTCTGCCCATGCTGATTTAAATTTGTAAGATGGAGACAGGTCTTAGTCGTTAAGAGCATTTGCTGCTCAGTCTCGAGGACCTGGTTTCACATCCCAGCGCCCATATTGTCATCTCACAAACACCTTCCACTCCAGATCCAAGGAATCATCTCCAAATGCTTTCTCCTCTCTGATGGCACACAGATAAACATGTGTGCATATGACCATGCAGACACATATACACAAAAACATAAGCACACATAGGTAAAAAAAAAAGATTTACTATGTGCTTTGGAAAATATTATTGGAAAGGAAGGGCACCAGGTCAGAAGTAGAGCTCCGTTCTCTCAAGTGTCCACTCAAGCTTGGCCCGCCAAATGTCTGGGAAGGGCTGGGAAGAAGCAGCTTAGGCTCCCTGGTCTCCCTCAGACCCTCATTTCTCTGTAGTTTCCTATGATGTGCGCTACCATGGACAGTTACTACCAGCCTTCAGGGTTCAGGGTAAGGGAAGGGCTGGGGAAGGGCGGCAGGTGTGCCAACAGGATACAGATTATAACTAGTTTTACATAGTCCTGCTCTTGGATTAGTTCTTTTTTTGGCTGTTTAGGTGCTTTGAGGAGGAGCATAAAAATGGCCTAGATAGAAGAAACAAGAGGAAAGGTGAGGTAATTCCTGTTCATTCCTATTTAAAATTGGAAAGAGTGGTCAGTTAGTCCCTAAAGGTGCCCCCGCTCTTCACTGGCATTCATTGGTGGGTTCTTTTTTTTCTTTTTGCATCGGTTTGCCCTTCAGCAATTAGTATGGTCTGGTGCACATCCTGATGGGATGACATTAAAGGCCTATGTTTTGGCCCACATTACATTCATGCCTTAGAGTAGTTTGTTTTCATAGGTCACTCACTGTACTGGCTGGTTTTGTGTGTCAACTTGACACAAGCTGGAGTTATCACAGAGAAAGGAGCTTCAGGTGGGAAATCCCTCCATGAGATCCAGCTGTAAGACATTTTTTTAAAAATTTGTGATCAAGGGTAGGAGGGCCCATGGTGGGTGGTGCTGGTAGTCTTGGGTTCTGCAAGAAAGCAAGCTGAGCAAGCCAGGGGAAGCAAACCAGTAAGAAACATCCTTCCATGGCCTTAGCATCAGCTTCTGCTTCCTGACCTGCTTGAGTTTCAGTCCTTGAGTTTTCTTTAGTGATGAACAGCAGTGTAGAAATGTAATCTGAATAAACCCTTGGTGGTGATGTTTGTACAGGAATAGAAACTCTGACTCAGACACTCACTTTTTAAATTTAAGTGCAAGATAAACATTGAGTGTGACCTTTCTTCAGTCTTTTCTTGACAGCTGGGAAGAATGGTATATAAAATTTACACGTGTCTTAGGGACCTGTAGATAAAGGATTCCAAAAAAAATTCTTTGAATACTTCTTAAGATCACCAAGTATCAGTTTGTCTTTTGCAAAATGAACACTATTAATCTTTATTTTATAGTGTTTCCTCATTGTGATGATGATATGTATGTGTGTCTTTGAGTGTGTATCTTCATGTCTTTGTGTGTGTACCTGTGTGCTTAGGGGTACACTCACCTATAAACATGTACGCGGAGGCCTGAGGTCAGCATCAGGTTCTTTCCCCAATTGCTCATCCGCCCATCCTAGTTTTGTTTCCATTACTGTGATAAACACTATGATGAAAGCAACTTGGGGAAGACAAGAGTTTATTTTAGCTTATAAGGTACAATCCATCATCAGCAGAAACAATGGGAGAAATTCAACATGGGACCTTGGGGGCAGGAATGGAAGGAAAAATTATGGAGGAATGCTGCTTACTGGCTTCCTTTCTTCTACCACCCAGGAGCAACTGACCAGGGGTGGAAACACTTATTGTGGGCTAGGTCTTTCCACATCAACCCTTAATAAGGAAAATGCCTCACATATTTGCCTATAGGGAACCTAATGGAGAAAATCCTTTAGTGAAAGTTCCTTCTTTCCAGATGACTCTGGGTTTGGATGAACTTAATAAAAATAACTAGTATGTGACAATGTATAGATACACACACACACAGACACACACACATCTATCTATCTCTAGACATATATATATATATATATTATATATACATGTACATCATACACATGCACATATACATGTGTATGCATGTATGTATGTATGTATTTTTTGAGCCTGGGCCTCATAAGCTTGGATTTTATAAAAACTGTCTTTCATTGAACCTAAGGCTTGCCATTTCAGCTACACTGACTGTTCCTTCCCTAGTACTGGGGTTGCTGTGCCTTTAAGTGGTGGTGAGGGTCAAACTCAGGACATTTTACTCTTTAGACCATTCCCCTAACTCCTGTGTTGTTATTCCTGTTTAAAAATTATAAACATTTAAAGCTATTTTATAGTATATTAAAAATCTAGATAATAAGGTAAGTGAAATAATATGAAATAATACTGGATGCAATTCAAAGTATAAAATCAATATTGGTATTCATACAAATAAATGATCAAAATAGTCAGTAAATGAGAGGAGAACAGAAGAGTCTGAGCAGAAAAGTTGCAAACCAATCTAAAATGTCATCCATTTGTTGTCAATGCCAGGTCAAACCCAAGTGGCTAAAGGTAAGTATGGCAGCTGAGTGGTGAAATAAAAAAATAAAAAGACCTTCCCCCAAAGGAAGAAAGAAAGAAAGAAAAAGAGAGAAAGAAAAAGAAAAGGAGAAAATATTAGATGCAGAAAATGCAGCGCTTCCTGGAGAAATCTTAATATTTAGTTGTCATGGTTTCACTGTTGGAGAAGTTGTGGGGGTTGAAGGAACAGTGTCTGTAACTTTCTGTCCCAGAAAGGAGAACTCCTGGAGTTCTTTCATCTCTGCTTTAAGTGTCTTTAAACTTGTGATCCTCTTGTGCACTGACAATGCTTTGAGCCCTTTTGTTATCTGTCCTAGTTTAAAACTGATGCTGAAGTAGCCATGGCTTACTGATGTCTGGGTGAGATTTGATTAATCCTAAGTCTGCTCTGCCTTTACTGATCTCCTCCTACCAGCATTATATTATGGGTATTTGGAAGCTTCTACTTTAGCTAAGGGATAAATGTTTCTAGAGAAGTTACAGCTTTCTCTTACTTTCCAAAGGTGGCTTCTGTGTTCTTTTTCGCTAAGCCCTGGGAAAGACTGGTGAATTAGAATCCGCTGTGGATCAGCCAAGTAGTGTGTGGGAAACAGAACTTGGTGGCTCAGTGGTTAAGAGCAATGGCTGCTCTCTAGAGGACCCAGATTTGATTCTCAGCACCCACACTGTGGCTCACAACTGCTTGTAACTTCAGTTCCAGAGAATCCTGTGCCCTCTTCTGGTTTCCTTGAGCATCAAGCACATACATGGTACACAAACATGCATGAAGGCAAAACACCCACACACATGAAAGAAAATAAAAGCAATTTTCAAAAAGGCTCAAATTTCATCTTAGAAGAAAGGTTTTGTTTCTCCAGGAGCTTTGTCCTGTGTCTGAATGTTGTTCACTAACCCGAGCCATGCTCAATATAATGTACCCTCAGCTGTACTCAATGTCATATTCTTGAGGAGCCAGTGTTTTAAAATCTTGTTTCATGAGCAAGAGTTTAGAACTGGCTCCTTACATACTGCAAAGATACCAGACAGAAACCAGCATGTTAGGATGAATTAGTGCGATGTTAGTGGGGCCTCTCTGTGCTGGGTTCTTGCTCATTTGCACTTAAGGAAGAGAGTCTGGCTCTGCTATCTAGGCTCAGCGACCCGTGGAAGCAGCAGCTTGGTGTTGGTCTTTGTTCCCATTTCTTTCCTTGAACCCCTTCTCACAAGAATATTTACAAGGTAACAAAAGGGTCCTATCAAAGGAAAGGAAGCAAAAGGTTTTATGGATCTAGGAGTCTCCAGAAGGATTTTCTCTGATGAAAGATGTCTGAGAATTGCGTGGGAGTGGGAACACATGCCCTGTGTTTGGACAGTGACTGGGCAAATGAGAAAAGGGCATTGGGATTGCAGATCTAGGAAAGGTTCATAATTCCTATGTAGGGCAAAGAAGCCAGAGTCCTGACTTTTCTGGGCTTGAATAATTAGAATGCCAAATTGTTGAGGGAGGACACGTCACATCCCATCTTTGTGTGTGTGTGTGTGTGTGTTTATTGATTTTGGTATGACCCAGGAATAGAAGGTATACTAACAATTACTGGACGATAATTCAGGCTTAGTGCCATGTTAAGTTGATTAAAAAGCAATAAAACAGCAATATTTGTTGAACACCTGCTCTTGTGAACTGAGACTCATATCTGCTACACTAAGATATGAGTTAATGAATTATGAATTAATTCACGGCTAATTGATTTGAAGGGAAAATATTGATCTTCCACAGCAAAGGCAAACCTCTGGATAAGTCCAACCAACAATTAAAAAATTGTATCAACAGATGAGAAGTAAACTGTACAGACATAGAGTTTTTATTTTTATACACACCCAGGGACCAAAAATCCTCACCTAGTTTCTTTTAAAGAATGTATACATTTTAAAGCTCCGAGTGTTTACAAATCTTGTTGGCCATGGTTTTAGACTTGGGCAAAGGGGAAGTTAGCATGTTCAGCGCTCCATTGTCCTTTCTTCTCTGTGTCCCACTGCAGTTTCTATCATGAGTGAAAGAGTCAAGACCCTGGACTCCAAATCACTGTTTCCTAAATAAAGCAAACAGTGGCAGACCTGTGAGCCTATCAGGTCTGGAGGTTGAAGGTGAGGTGCTGCTTATGGGAAATGAATGGTGGGAGAACCCTGGCTTTCCTTTGACCAGCTAGGCTCAAACATTTTCCTCCTCCTCCTCCTCCTCCTCCTCCTCCTCCTCCTCCTCCTCCTCCTCCTCCTCCTCCTCTCTTCTTCTTCTTCTTCTTCTTCTTCTTCTTCTTCTTCTTCTTCTTCTTGTCTTCTTCTTTTTTTGTCTTCTTCTTCTTCCTCTTCCTCCTCCTCCTCCTTCTTCTTCCTCCTCCTCCCCCTCCCCCTCCTCTTCCTCCTCCTCCTCCCCTCTCCCCCTCCTCTTCCTCCCCCTCCTCCCCCTCCCCCTCCTCCTTCTTCTCTTCCTTCTTCTTCCTCCTACTCTTTAAGCCACTTACTGGCTCATCTATCTGGTCTTGGGAAAATTTTTGAATTTCTCTCAATTTCAATTTCTTAAACAGGAAAGTCCATGTACTCTTTCATGAATATCAAAAGCAATGTCATGTGTTTGGTGTGTTGTAAACTTAAAAATTATGCTATTTTTATTTTTAGTTATTTATATAATTTGGTGTTTGTACATGAGTTTGTGTGCATGACTGAAGGGCTGAAGAGGTCAGGAGAGGGCAGGTGGTCCCTGGCGCTAGAGTTATGTGCAGTTATGAGCCACATGACAAGGGAGCCTAAGTCCTCTGGAAGAGCAGCAGGCTGCTTAGCCATGGAACTTCTCTCTAGCCCCAACTGCTTTTTTTTGTTTGCTGTTATTTTGAGATTGGATTTCACTCTGTAGCCCTTGCTGGCTTGGAGCTGTCTGTGTATTTGACCACACTTGGCCACAACAAAGATGTATTGATGTCCTGAAATGTATAGTGCATGGGCTTGGAGGAAAAATGGGAGGAGCCTAAGTTATGACTCCAAGTCGTAGTGAAATCCAGTTTGTTGGGGGGAAAATTGGAGCAAAGTAAAAATTTCAAGAAATGTTTTATGGAGATATGATGTGGAAAGTTGTGGCCAAAACAACAGTTAACTTTTATTAGACAAAACCCAACGTATGCATGAAGTTTTTAAAATCTACCAAAGCTAACACTTCCCACATACATGGCACAGTAGTAAAAATTTCCTATTAAAATCAACAAATGCTAGTGAGTTTTCCCCAGTGGGATTCTCCACATTTGCCAAGTCCTTCACAGTGAAGATCTTGTCACTTGGATTTCTTGAAACTGGCTTGTCTACCAATAGTGAATCTTAGAAAGAAATGGGAGTAAATGACGAATATCATCCTGATTTACAGGACCCATTTCATACTCACAAGGATCCTGTGATTGTGACGTGACTGCCACTAGAGATCCTATTTTATACAGTGGAAAGGAGACAAGGGAAGATTAAGTACAGCAGCTGTGCTCAGACCTGACCTTGGGCAACGTAACTCCAGGCCTTAAACTTAACCATTGTCACAAAGGCTTTTAAAAAACTAGAATCATCTTACATTTCTGTCAACTTCAAACATAGTGCATTCAATGAAGAACATCCAGAGATCGTCAGGTCCAGTTACTGAAACATTACTTTACTTCATGTGTAATGAAACCACTTACAGCAATCTGTCTGCTGTTTCTGGGGCAATCAGTGGAAACCATCACCCAGGAAAACTGTCTATTTATTTTTGGCTAGGAATTTTTCAGAGTGACACTACTGGGAGTTTTGAGTTATAAAGCAATACAGTAGCAGCTGGTTATATTAGACAAAGTAAAAAGGACAAGAAGACAACAGGGCTGGTCTTGGGAAGCTGGAGTGAGAAAGCAGCAGACACCAAACTGCTTACTGTCACACAACTCCTTTGAGTTCAGTGCAGATTGGGAACAGTTTTTCCGTGAGATATTTATATTTCCAGACTTTTTTCTAATTAGCATATCCCTTTCTTAAAATTTGAGTTAGGTATTTGTATAGCTATATACTCATCTTTAGGGCAAAAAATAATGTAGTTAATAGTAAGCTATTCGTATAGCCAATAGGTTGACTAAAACTATTAGTTTATTGGGTTAGGAATTCTAGTTATGTTTAACTCCTGTTTACTAAACAAAGTTCAAAGAGATTATACAACAGCGACTATTAGCTTTTCCTCTTGACCCATCCTTTCTTTTCTTCCTTATCTCTTCTTCCTTAGCCCTTGCCCCTTCTTTCCTCTCCCTATTTCTTTCCTTTTCTCCCTTTCTTTTTGCCTTCCTCCTAATCTTTGCTCCTCATTCCTTCCTTTTCTTTTCTCTTTCTTGATTTTCTTGTTTTCCTTCATTTCTTTTTTCTTAATAAAGTATCATTGTTATTAATTGCAAAGATTTAAGGCACATAACTTAAGCTTTTGGTATATGCACATTTGGAAGGTAGGGAGGATGTGGAGCTGTTGGTTAGAGTATCAGTTCTCTAAGTTCTGGAAAGCTACTTCATGGGATGGTGATCATAGTTGAAATATTATCATTTGCATCAAATGTATCAAGAGACTAGGGCTTAAATCTTCTTACTATGTTCATAGACAAAGAGACAAAAGCATGCAGGTGAGAGATATGCTATCTTTAACACGGTGAGTCTTTGCCTCCTCCTCCTCTTGGCTTTTCAGATGTGATTTCAAGCAGACCAAGCTAACCTTGACATCACAATGTAGCCAAGGTTGATCTTGAATTTCTGATTCTCCCAAATGCCAAGATTACAGGCATGTGCCATTATGCCTAGATCAATTCTTCCTTCCTTTAGCATACACTCACTGGATATCCACAGTATACCTATGACCGAGGCAAAAGGTACTATGCTGTCACAGGCTTAAAGCTAAGAGGCCAGGGTTCTGATGGACTGAAACCCTTGCAATCGTGAACAAAATAAATTAGCCCTTTTCTCTTTATTTCTCTTATCTCAGGTATTTTACCACAATAGTGGAAAGCTGATTAAAGCAGCTAGATTAATCAAGTCTGAGCATTAATAATTTATAATACAAAATACAAAACTGTGAAAACACCCCGTATTTTTGTTTTTTTATTGGGTGCTGCTCCATTTCACTGAAAAAGCACACAGACCAAAAGAAATTCACTGAGAGGATCACTCATCTCGGAGAATAAAATCAGAAAACTTCAAATAAAATTTGAAAGCAAATCAAAGTTGACTTCTGGCAGCCTCACAAATGCAGGCTAGATAATCATGTTTCCTACACAGAGGACTGATTTGCACGGGATTAAGTGAGCATTGGCTGATGCCTTCATCTCGCAAAACAAAGGCGGAATGATGCCAGGTCATAGGAGAATTTTTAGCTGTACCACAGGACTTTTGCATATTAGGGGTGTGTGTGTGTGTGTGTGTGTGTGTGTGTGTGTGTGTTTGGCAACAGTAACAATCGCAAAACAGAACCATGGTAGAGAGTTAATTTAAACCTGACTGCACTCAGGTGTCCTAAATTCTGACTTAGGCATTTGCTACTTCACATGGCTGCCTGGAAGGTCTTCCTTCCTTCCCTCTCCTCTTTCTTTTCCTCTTCCTCTTCTTCTCTCCTCTCCTCTCCTCTCCTCTCCTCTCCTCTCCTCTCCTCTCCTCTCCTCTCCTCTCCTCTCCTCTCCTCTCCTCTCCTCTCCTCTCCTCTCCTCTCCTCTCCTCTCCCCTCCCCTCCCCTCCCCTCCCCTCCCCTCCCCTCCCCTCCCCTCCCCTCCCCTCCCCTCCTCTTCCTCTTCCTCTTCCTCTTCCTCTTCCTCTTCCTCTCCTCTCCTCTCCTCTCCCCTCTCCTCCTCTTCCTCTTCCTCTGCTCTCCCCTCCTCTCTTAACTTGCTACTTTTCTATTTCTTCACTAAGCCAGATTCTCTGGAGTTAAATTTCCAGGTCATGTTACCTTTTCTTTCATCTTGAGTTCCCGAAATATCTTCCTATATTAACAGTTAATGTGAAATCATCTGTGTTTTTTTTTTTAAACAGAAGGCAGATAAAAATATGCATTTGCAGAATGAATAAGAATAACTACAAAACTGTTATCAAAGACATATCCTTTCATTTTAACTCATGAGCATTAGGTGATTGTTCACCTTAAAAGATAGTGGTCTATGAGACTGTGTACTTAGTCTTATTGTGACCTGTTATGCCAAGACGATTGACATCCCTGGGAGGCCTGCTCTCTCCTGAAGGGAAGGGGACGAACAGTGGATGGGGGCAGGGGTGCTGGCAGGAGTGGAGGGAGGGGAAATTGTGGTTGGGAAGGAATGTATGAAATAATAATAATAGTAGTCTATCTTATCAAGCCCAAGACCTGTCACAGACTGTGAATTAGTTTGCCTTTCAATAAACCATATATATATATATATGGGAGAATATATATATTCTCCCTTTTATCCATTTTATATAAAAAGGTCTCTCTGTATGCACAATTACTTCCGGGATCCTTTGTGCACTTGAAGTCTTTGAATGTGATGAATTCAGAGTTTGCATACCATCTATGAGTACCTTCCCTCAAACTTGTATTTTGTTTTATGTTTTTGTTGCTGTTTGCCCCCGTGCTAGGTAAGCACCTTTCCCCTTGGCCACATTCTCAGCCTCTCCCATGTACCTTAAATCATTTCTAGATTAGACAGAATACTTAATACACCATGAACAGTGTAAGCTGTTGTTATACTGCATTGTTTGGGGATTAATGACAAGAGAAAACTTTCTGTGTGTATTGGCAGTGGGTGCAGTAGCAGCAGGCTTGACTACCTTGTTACAGCAGCTTACATTTGCATCTGAGATTGGACGCTTCCAGTACTGGATAAAAATTCACCGCAGAATTTGACTTCAAAAAGGTGACCTCATTTCAGATGCTTCCCATATTTGCTACATATTTTACAAATTAAAAAAACCTTAAAATATTTAACTTATATACACTTTGACAATCTGACATGCTTTTGGAAAGATAACATTATGAAAATCTGAAATAAAACAATAATGAGAAATATTAAAAATAGACTTGCATTTTCTGAAGAGCATTTTGAGAGAGGCAACAGTCTGCTGCCACAAACATTGCTTGGTGCTGCTTTTCAACACTGGAAAGCTGGGTGCTACAGGTAGGCATACACGCAGAGACTCTGACGAAACTGCTTTCCGGTCTTCCCCTACTGCTCCTATTGCTGTGGGTGCTGTGTAGAATCAGCTAGCTCCCCCAGGCCTCCTCGCCTATTTGTAACATTTTGGAAAAGCAGCAAACTTCAAATAGTCCACAATTGTTAACTTTTTACAGTACCACCGAAGTCAGTTAAGTACCTGTGTCATGCCAGGATTTGGAAGAAGATGAGTCCTTGAAGGACTTTGATGCTTGAATGGAGTACACCATCGGACACGAGCTATAGCACAACCTGGCAGTTCTTTCTGATGTGACACTCATTGGCTTGACAGGCCTTTCTTTTTCATGAGGTCAGAAGTGAGAGAAGGGAAACTTAATTTACCTCCTAATACAAAGAGCTGTTAAACATTAGTTCTTGCTGATGGCAGATATCAAAAGTAACCTTATCCAAAGATACAGTGTATTATTGACAAGTAGCTACATTTTACTTTTTAATAAAAGTGAAGAAGGCTTTAATAACATATAATAATAACCAAGGCATACTTAATACAGATTTTAGTCATGGGATGAACTACCCTGGAGAACTCACATGGAAGCATAATTGCTGCTATAACAGTGTTAGAAGATAGAGCCTTTTAGAGGCACTTATGGTGCAAGGGTGCTGCCCTCAAATAAGGATTAATGCCATTATTGCAGACGTGGGCCAGTTATTAAGAGAATGACTTATTTTCGTTTCTACCTTTTATCCTCCACTGCCCTGGTACACGCTGTGGCACTGTAGGCAGGACCTCAGTAGATGCCAGAATGATGCTCTTGGACTTCCCGACCCCTGGAACCAGGAGGCAAGCAAACTCCTGTTGCCATAACTTATACAGTGACAGGTATTCCCTTAGAGAAGCAGAGGTAAGGGACACTAAAATCCTTGTTTGCTTTAGCTCAAAATATGCAGTTAGTACTGTGCATAACCTCCTTCAGACTGCCTTAGAAGTGTGCTTAGAGTCCAGAAAGCTGGTGGTTCCCTAGAAAATGCACACTGACTCTGAATCTGAAATTGTGCTTGTTGGAGAATGGTTGCCCGCTCGGAGAGTGATCTACTGCACGGCCATCCTGCAACTCTCCCTCTGGCTTTAGAGAGCCAGGTGCCTTGATTGTTAGTTTTTGGCTGTAAAAGAAACGTGTAAAATGATTGTCAATTTTTATTTTGAAATTCAACATGTTTTGCAGCCTCTTCTACATTAACCAAAAAACTAAATAGGAACTCTTTAAAGAGACCCTATAGAGACTCAATAGAGACTTTGGGTCCTTTCATCTTGTCTTTCTACGACAAAATAAAGTCTTTTATAATAATTGGTTTCTATGAGGACAAAGCGAAATCATACACATGATCCACACGCACACTGCCCAGAGAGGACATTTTACCACAGTGTGACTCCTGAGTCTAGAAACCCTGCACTCAATTCTGTCCAGACAGGATCCACTGACTCCTGTGCAGAAGGCTGCTGAAGCTGAGGTGGGGATGCAGTCCACTGGAAGTCAGCCCTGCAGCCCTGCGTGACTCCCTGTCCTGCATGGTTTGGTCTTGACAAGTATAGGATGAAGCAGAAGGGAGGGATGGGCACTCTGGATGCAGCCCCACCCCTTCCTGATTGGACAACTGGTCCAGAGCCCTTCACCCCCCAGCACTCCTAGAGCTTTGCATGATGAAGGCATGCTGGTCTCCTCGTGTCTTTGTCACCTGCAGAGAATGTCGGTCCCTTCCATTAGCTCACAGAGCTCAACAGCGATTGTTACTCATTGTTGACTCCCTGTGATATTTCTGAGTGAGGCTGAGCTTTTATGCTAGGTACGCAATAGTTTTTGTTGAAGAGAAAACTGAAGGTTATTTTTCTTTTCCTTTCCTTTCTCCGACCTTCCCTGCTTCCCTCTCTCCCTCCCTCATTCCTTCCTTTCTTTTTTTATTGCTCTTTCTTTTTATCTCAAGAGAAATCTTACATAGTGTTCCTGGAAACTTTTCCTCCTGTCACCCGAGCCAAGCCCGTCCCCCAATGGCCGAGGTTATCATTTTACCTTTACGAAGCCTAGTCAATAGCTATTTTATAAATATGTGAGAATCAAGCATCAGAATCAGCTTGTTCATCAGATCTGCACATTAAGTCAAACGCCAGCTTCTACCAGTTATTTGGGGACCATTGGATACACACACGTAGGCTGAGGGTGAGGCACGGTGGCTAGGAGAACTGGTTCATTTCCTTGTGACTGATGGCATCTCATTTTATGCTGAGATGAGCTGATTGACAACAATGTAGAAGGACTACATAGATTTCCCCCAATTTCCAGCCCCATTACGACATTCTAGACAAGAATTAAGTCTGAGCAGACAGTGAAAAGCCCTGCTCAGAACTGCTGGGCAGTTTATTTCATTCAGTCCAATCAACTCAATATTTCAGCTGAATATGATTTTTCCATCCAAATTATGTAGCTGATTGCTTCATTTTTTGACTTCCTTCCGCATGTCTAGACACATCATTAGAACTTATAAAGAAGATGGGATAATGTCAGTGACAAGCTCATCTCTACAAGACTGTATGAGGATAATCACCTCAGGAACATATTCTTTTGAAAAACAATTCATGTATGACAAGCCATACAATTTATTGACTGAAGAAAATCTGTTAAGCTCACCACTAAGTTGAGAATGTATAGCTATGATAAAATACAGTGCTGGTCACAGTGTTTTATGAAGCAGAAGGGTTTATTCCTTCTTCAAGAGCCATCTAGACATAAATACTTGAAACTACTAATGCTTGCAATGTGGTGCCCTCAGTGGGTGGTGTGCCCTGGCTATTGTTCTCAGAACACTCCTGTTACTAACTTCTGGTTTCCTCAAACACTCTCTTAGTCCTAAATATATTACTCTCAGCTATATATCTCTAAGAGCCAGAGAAAGGAAAGAGATTAACAGCACAAAACAAACAGATCAAATGCCCGATGAATAAGTTCGTAATGCATAGACTTATTAAGAATGTAAAACATAGGTTGTTGCTGACACTAACAAAAGCATGTGGTGTACCACAAATCCCTGCCTCAGATTTGACAGAGCTAGTTCCACTGGTCCATGGTCTCATGCGCAATGTGTGGTGTATGCTTACTTGTGCTTTTTTGTTTCCAGTTGTGAAATGAAACTGATGAGATTAAGTACCAATTTGCATGTAACCTGTTATACACACACACACACACACACACACACACACACACACATATATATATATATACATATATGTATATATATTTGTTGGCATATATGTGTGGTATATATGGCACATATACTATATGGTGTACATATACATTTGTTGGCATGTAAATGTATGTGTGTATGTGTATATATGATATATATATGATATGTGACATGTTACATATAAATATATGATGTATATGTTGTTGGAATAATCAGAGTTCAAATTAGGACTAGTTTAGAGGAACATATTTATAGCTTGAGCACTTGATAGGCTAATCAAGGCTTCATAGTAAGTTTTTTCTACAAAAATCTCACTGGGGAAAAAACCCTCAAACTATAGTTAAATTACATGCAATTTATATTACTGTACTTACTGTACCACTGTAACATATAGCTGAGATAATCAATGTACAGAGACAGGCTTTGTTTGGCTTCCAGTTTGGGGCTCTTATTCCATGATTTATTGGTGCTGTTTTTTGGTCCTGAGATAAGGCAGTCCATCACAGAGGGACTGCATCACAGGGGAAACCACTTACTGTATTGCCAGGAAGTTACAGAAAGAGAAATAGACTGGAGTCCGCCACAAGCCCCTTCACATATGGTTATTCAGTGATGTAAACACCTCTCACTAGGCTATACCTTGTGAGTTCTACCACCTCCCATTCGAGAAATCAAGTCATCTCTTATTATAAACCATGAAACATGACATGATCATCTTTTACACACTATATTAATTCTGCCAATAATTTAGGACTAACTTTGAATAGACTGCTTGCTAAATAAAATTTCTAGAATAAAAATTTGGGAAGCTTTATTCTCTCAAGTGCAGTATGATAAAACTGAATGGCAGAGACATGGGTATGTTTTATGTTTGGCAGCATTTTTTTGGTAGAATTTATTATGTCCTTCATAAACATTTGTCAAGTACTTTCTATTTTTCTTAGGCACTGTGCTGTGGAATTGATAATGAATGCTTGGTTCATGAAATGTTTTTTATTTATTTATTTTTTAACCATTTGATGTTCAGAAGTGGATACAAAGATGACCATCAGAAGTTTGTTATTATCTATATCCTCCTATTTTCTTCTCTGTTGAGTGTTATGGTGGTATTCTATGCTACATGGTATTTAAACTTAAAAAGAAATAAAAGGTAATTATAAGTTTGAGTGACAATTTCCTGGATGTCAAAACATTCAGGCAGCAAGCAAAGCTGGTGTTCCTAGATCAGTGTGGGTGATCCTGGCAACATTTCCAGTGTTAGTCATGCACAGAAGTCAGAAGAGGATATACCCAAGACAAGGGCATAACTACCCAAAGAAGACACCTGGAATCAGAACTAGACATTTGATTCAAGGATGACACTGGTCACCAAAAGATGGTTGGGGTTGAGGTGGTAAGGAAATCGGAGAGGGTTTTTGAAGTGTAGAACTCAGAAGAAAATATCTCAAAGTAAAAATTTAAGAAAGAATATAATTCAGTTATAAATGTGATGGAGTTGTCTGGGGTTTTCTTTTATTAGGGTCTGACCTCATGATCTGTATGTGAATCACCTGGGTTAGAACCATGTGGTTTAAAAGTCTCGTAGGAGTTAATTACAGAGTTAACACAGGAGTTTAGTGGCTGAAGTGATTCATCCTATGCTGAGGAGTGGGGCTAATGTGGGCTACTTCTGATTTTCTGCTTTTGATGAGTCAACAGAACATTCAAACTATTTCCTATTGCAGTCCCTCCTTCTCTCCCTTTCTTTCTGCCATAAGAAACAGACCAAAGATAGGAAAGAAAATGAAAAGCAACGGTGGTATGTTATTTGAAAATATTTAGAAGATGCTAATTTCAAAATGTGTCAGAGAATATAAAATGAATGTTGGATGACTGTACCGAGATAATTAAAGTGAATTAGCTTCTTGCCTCTATACTATTTTTGAAGCTAGCAAAGAAGTCTTTTATACATTTTCACTTAAAAACAGAGGCTTGAAATAATTCACTCTTTCATCTAAAAATCAATTTATAATAGCAAAGGTTAAAATATATTTTCTCCTCCAATTAGTCTCGAGATCCAGTCAAATTTATTTTGGTTTCAGTTTGAAGATGCATGTGAAGTGTTTATAATCTTCTAGACCTATCACCCTTGCTGTGGTTTCTGCTTCGGTTCAAGAGAAAGAGCAGCTGTCAGCCACTGTCAGCTCCCTGTGATGAGTTGTGTTGCTATGCTGGTGAGTCATCACCAGCCAAGTCCCCTGAAGCCTGTGGTTTCTGACTGATGTGCTAATATAGGTTCCTGGAGATCTTGAAATAAATGGAGACTTTTTAGTGGATAAAACATTAGATTCTTGTTGTACTGAATCATATTCTTACTACAGTGATCAAATTGAATACAATATCCTTCTTAAGCCTTTACTTTTTATGCAGATATAAGAAACAAATGAATTTACAAAGTTCATGCTAACAAGGCCCACACAGTGGCTCTTGTGGGTTGTGATGTGTACTGGCTGGCTTTGTGTGCCAAGTTGACACAGGCTGGAGTTATCACACAGAAAGGAGCTTCAGGTGAGGAAATGCCTCCATGAGATTCAACTGTAAGGCATTTTCTCAATTAGTTATCAAGAGGGGAGGGCTCTTTGCGCATGGTGCCATCCCTAGGCTGGTAGTCTTGGATTCTATAAGAAAGCAGGCTGAGCAAGGAGAGGAAGCAAGCCAATAAGAAACATCCCTCCATGGCCTCTGCATCAGCTCCTGCTTCTTGACCTGTTTGAGTTCCAGTTCTGATTTCCTTTGGTGATGAATAGCAATGTGGAAGTGTAAGCTGAATAAGCCCTTTTCTCCCAACTTGTTTCTTGGTCATGATGTTTGTGCAGGAATAGAAACCCTGTCTAAGACACAATCCTTTCAACAAACCTATACTGGCTACTTTTGTGTGTCAACTTGACACAGGCTGGAGTTACCACAGAGAAAGGAGCTTTAATTGGGGAAGTGCCTCCATGAGATCTAGCTATGAGGCATTTTCTCAATTAGTGATCAAGGGGGAGGGCCCCTTGTGGGTGGTTCCACCTTTGGGCTGGTATTCTTGGGTTCTATAAGCGAGCAGGCTGAGCAAGGCAGGGGAAGCAAGCCAGTAAGAAACATCCCTCCATGACCTCTGCGTCAGCTCCTGCTTCCTGACCTGCTTGAGTTCCAGTCCTGACTTCCTTTTGTGATGAACAGCAATGCAGAAGTGTAAGCTCAATAAACCCTTTCCTCCCCAACTTGCTTCTTGGTCATGATGTTTGTTCAGGAATAGAAACCTTGACTAAGACAAAACCTCTATCTCAAAAAAATATTTACATTATGATTCATAATAGTAGCAAAGTTACAATTATGAAGTAGCAACAAAAATGATTTTATGGTTAGGGTTACCATAATAAGAGGAGCTAACTGTATTAAAGAATTGCAGCATCAGGAAGGTTAAGAACCACTGATCTTAGGTTAGCAAAATTAAACCAACAGCATTAATTTTATGTGGTACATGAGGCTGGCCAACTTTTAAAGGGAAGGTCATCTAATAGACACCAGGTCCAATTTAAAACAAAACAGCTGAGTTGATTTTTCTTTGCTTTTTCCTATATTCAATGTGATTTTTGAAAAGTCAGTTTATTTTCTTTCTTAGTCTCATCTGAGTAATGGGGCTTTGAGGTAAATAACACTGATGCTTCAAGTATTCTTTTCAAATAAATGTAGAGTGTTTGACGCAGAGATATATCCTATAATCTTAGCTCTGTTTTTTAACCTCTAGTTAATTTTTAAAACTACCCATATAATTTCTAAAGAGATTTACAGTCTATCAGAGTGCACTAAAATATAAGAAGCTAAGAATTAACCTTAGAAATCTCAGAGAAACTGCAACTGACCTTCTTCTACACATTATAATATCCTCTTCTTTTTCATGACTGCTTATTCTTCCTGTACACTTGTGTCTTTCTTAGCAATCACACATCTAAATATAGCTCCATTTCAAGATTAGATATTTAAGTTGTGGACCAGATACCCATTTCAACTGATGTTGTGCTTCAATGATCTCTTTTTACAGTGCATTACTCATGGGATATCCAATTTTGGATAAGATGAATACATCTTACACAATGATGGGCACTTGAAGATTGGCCCAGAGAAGAGTCCTTCCATAGCACAGCAGAGCTAAGAACATAGAGAGACAACTTGCAACAGGTGCATCCAGTGGCCTACCCTAAGTTAAGCCCTTTAGCACTCCTGGCTAGAAGGTGTATCAATGCTCTGAAATGGTCTTGTTGGGAGAGTTGCATCAAGGTTAACAGATAGTTTTAGAAAAGGTAATGGTTACTCCAGTGTTTGGTGATATAGAATTCTCCTCACACTTTGGGTTGAAAGGTTGAGGGCTGGCAAACAGGTGCTTCTCATTGGTTGAGCCATTGCTGACCCATACAGGAAGCTGCCTCAATAAGTGGTCACCTCTGAATTTGGAGCTGTGAGGAAATTTCTTTTATACTGTGTGTTCCTGGAGAGATACAAGGAACCAAAAAACTGAGGCACTGAAAAAAGACTCAGCTGTAGGGAGGGGTAAGCTCAAGAGAGAGGAGTCATGACACTGTTGTGGTGTCTATATTCTGTAGTGGACAGACAGACAGAGGGAAGCAAACATACAATGTGAAATTAGTTTACTTCAAAAATAGTAAAACATTACATCTTGGAAGGTGGTTCACAGTGTAACACAAGTACTTAGGTAGTTCATGGTGTAATCCAGCACTTAGGAGGCTGGGCAGGAGGCTTACCTACAAGTTCAGAGCCAGAGTGGGGGAATGTAGTGAATTCCAGACCAAAATAGGGAATGGAGCAAATCTTTGTTTAAAAAAATTAAAAGCCAACATTTCCTTTTCTCTTCGTCCTCTAAGATCAATCTCGTTTTGTCTTTGTTGCATAAAATCAATCTGTCGATTGACTTCTCTTATGCATAAGCAGACCAGCATGACAATTAACTGAGCTGTTCTGCACCAATAAGCTTTTAACTTGTTCAGCAAGATCTCATTCTTTACAATGAGAGTTTGAGAGAAGATTGATCACAGTCAAGCTGATTTTTCTACTTATGTTGATTATTGGTTCATTCATTCCGGTTAATGTATTCAGATATTTCTTGATAATTAATCAATATAATAAAGTGTTTGACTCTGAGCACTTTACTGAGAGCTGGGAATATAAACAATGATGTAATTTTAAACACTGATGTTCTGTTTATTGATTCTTCCTTTTGCATCATTTGGGCTTAGTATATGGTTCTGTTGATTTCATAGTACTGATAATAATAAAATATATAAAATAATAAAACGCCAATAGTAATAAAAATGTGGACATGGTTTTTATTACAAATTTTATGCCTGTAATGTCCTAATTAATTAATTCTATTAATTAGCTCACTATAGGAAATAATTTGAATTCTTAGACACTAACCGTTTGTTAAAATTGTCATTTGATTTTAATATGTATTTGTTGTCCTATGCTATATATTGATCCCATTTTTAAAACATCCACCATAAAGTCTACATATTTAGTTGAGAGTGTCTTTCCTTTCGAAAGCACCACAGGAGCTGGAGAGAAGGCTCAGTGGTTAAGAACTGAACTGCTCTTCTAGAGTTCCTGGGTTCAATGTCTAGCAACCACATGGCAGCTCACAACTATCTGCAACTCCAGTTCTAGTACATCCAATACCCTCATGTAGACAAGCACACAGGCAAAATACAAATGCATCTATAGATATATCTATATATTATATAGCACATACATCAAGTTAAATACCTGTTTGTCTAAGGGAAAAGAAGGTAAAATTGAATGACTTTTAAATAATAAATCTGAACTAAATATATCTATATATGTACATATACACACATATTTGCACACATATATATATATATATATATATACACATACATTAAATGCATACTTTGGAAGCAATGTTTTTATTTACATGTTTTAAAATATAGCTAAGCAGTATTTGTGACACACAATATTATGTTGTGCTTTCTTCTATTGAAACGCCAGTAAACAAACCAAAAGGCCTCACTAAAAATGAACAAAACAAAACAAAATAAAACAAAACAGTATAAATCATTCCCTTTCATGTACTGTCCATGTACTTCCTTCAGAGTTTCTAGAATGAGTAATTTGTATTCTCTGAACCAAAAACTTCTTTCAAGTTTCTAGTCAGACTCTACTAGTTCTGCTCTACTGAAAGGAAACCTACCCCACAGTGTGAAACTCACTGAATGGAACTAAAAATGCATCTAGATTCAGTTTGAAAAACTGAAAGAATTTTGCTGCGATGGGAGCTTGTTGAACAAATGCTTTGAGAGGAAGAGAAAGAGGTAGAGATAGAGGTAGAGGCAGAGGCAGAGGCAGAGGGGCAGAGGGGCGGGGGGGGGGGGGACAGAGTGGCAGAGGGGGAGAGGGTCAGAGGGTCAGAAGAGCAGAAGGCAGAGGCAGAGGCAGAGGCAGTGAGAAGGGGGAGGAAGAAAGGAAAGGAGAGAGGTAGGAAAGGGAGATGAGAGATGATAGAGACAGAGAGGAAAGAAAGAAACAGTGAGAAACAGAAACACAGACAGAGAGACAGAGATGAGACACAGACAGACAGACAGGGAACTGGATGGAGCTGTGTGGGAAGACTACAAATGCACACAAGCGAGATGCAGAAACTTTTCTTTGAGATGATAGTTTTTATCTCACTAAATGTCTGTGTAATTTTGACAAACAAATCAGTAATAGCATATATTTTCTCCCCAATAAATACTAACTTCACTTTGTCATAGATATTGTGATGTAACCCTACTGAACTACTGTACTAGTAACAGTACCTAGAATTATTCTCCTCTTTCTCTCTTTACTTAAATGTCTCTGTCTTCTAAGCATATGTTTTCTTCACTTCTTTTTCCCATTCACAAATTAAGACAAACAGAACCAGCAACTCTTCTTTTTCTGGGAAATCCCCTCTAGCCACCGCCCTTTCCATGCACTTCCTTTCAAAGTCAAGGATGTGTACCTTGCATTCTAAGCTCACTGTCATAATAATTAGCATGGCATTTGGCCTTGACTTCACTCCATCACACATCCTCACTTTCCATTTGAGCCTTGTCAATAATTTTCTTAGTTTACTCCCTGCTCCATCTGACCATGCCCTCCTTTTGAAAACCCATTTGTTTGACACCTCAGCTGTAGGGGTAACACTCATTTTGGATTTTGTTTCTAGCTTTCGGTTTGATTCTTCTTGTTTCTTAGGAATTGTAAATCTGACTGCCTCGGGGAAAGGGGATATGCATCACACTTTTAAACACAGGAAAGGGAGGAAGGATACTTTATGGTGGACAACCTGGAAAATACTTCCTTAAGAATGATTAATACAAAAAAAAAGAATGATTAATACATGTAAACAAAGAATATAGAAAATAAAAAAAAAGAATGATTAATACTAGGGGAATACCAGGACAGGGAAGTTGGGAAGGGTGGATTGGGGAACAGGGGGAGGGAAGAGGGCTTACGGGACTTTCGGGGAGGGGGGATCCAAGAAAGGGGAAATCATTTGAAATGTAAATAAGGAATATATTGAATAAAAAATGATTAATACTTACTGATGCCCTGGCAATTCCAGACACTCACACTTTACCTGGCTGTGATGAGAAAGGATTTTGGTACATTAAAAAAACACGATCCCTAAGCCCAGCATGGTTCTGGGTAAAACGTACCAGAGTAATGAACATTGTAAAGCACTGTGTGAAATATTTGCTTGGTTCAGTATTCTGAAAAAAAAAAAACAACACCATTGTGTCTGTATCCCTAATTGATGAATTATGGAGAGTTGCTAGCTCCTAGGGGAAGGAGATCAGTTTCCTTTAAGGGTGTGGCCCCTTGTAGGTTGGCCATGCTCCAGTGCATGAACCACACTCAGTTTAAGGATAGCACAACTAGACTTGATGAGTTATGAGAGGGGGGAGGGGTAAGGGGAGAGGGAGAGGACATGAAGTTGGCAAGGTAGGGAGGTGGAGTGGCTCTGGGAGCAATGTGTGTGTGTGTGTGTGGTCAATATATGAGATTTTAAAGAATTAATTAAATATTTTAAAAGAAAAAAACAGAAGAATTGAGAAATTGTCAAAGGTAGATTAATATGATATAACAATGCATCATGTTATCTTAAAATTGATTTTGGAACATAAGGACCTTAATGAAGAAACTAGTAGACTAAAATGTTTAGAGCATAGTTAGTAATGATAATACACAATTTGGTTTCTTAGATTTTACAAATACATCATAGTTATCTGAGATGATAATGTCAAAGAAAGTTGACATAGGGTAAAGGGTATAAAGGAAAATCTTTGTATGCTCTTTGAAATTTTTTTGTGAATCTAAAATTGGTCAAAGTGGAAGGTTAAGTTTTTTTATAATTTATTTTTTTATTCATATTACATCCCAATTGCAGCTCTCCTTTCTCCTCCCAGCCCAATCCTTACCAATCCCTACCCCCATTACTTCCTTTCCTTCTCAGAGAAGGGGGAGCTTGCCTTGGGTACCACCCTATCCTGGGACGTCTAGTCTCAGCAGGACTAAGCACTGCCTCTCCCACTTAGGCCCACCCAGGCAGTCCAGATAGGAGAAGGGGACCCAATGGTAGGCAACAGAGTCAGAGACAGCCCAAGCTCCAATTGTTGAAGGAACCACATCAGCTACAAATGTGTAGGGGGCCCAGGTCCAGCCTATGCATGCTCTTTGATTGGTGGTTCAGTCTCTGTGAACCCCTGTCCACCCATGTTAGTTGACTCCGTAGGTCTTCTAGTCATGTTCTTGACCCATCCTACTCACTCAGTTCTTTCCCTCACTCTTCCACAAGACTCCCCAAGCTCCATGATGTTTGGCTATGAGTATCTGCATCTGTTTCCATCAGCTTCTGGATGAAGCCTCTCAGGAGACAGTTATGCTAGGCTCCTGTCTACAGACAAGGCGGAGTATCGTTAATAGTGTCAAGGGTTGACTCTCTCCCACGGATGGGTCTCAAGTTTGGCCAGTCACTTGTTGGCCATTCTCTCAGTCTCTGCTCCATCTCTGTCACTCCGTACAGCATTCAAATCACGGGTGTCATAGTGTTTTACTCCTGTGAACAGACACCATGACCAAGGCAACTCTTGTAAGGACAACCTTTAATAGGGCCTGGCTTATAGGTTCAGAGGTTCAGTCCATTATTATCAAAGTGGGAACATGGCAGCATCCAGGCAGGAACAGTGCAGGTGGAGCTGAGAGTTCTACATCTTCATCTGAAGACTGCTAGCAGAATACTGGCTTCCAGGCAGCTAAGATGAGGGTCTTGAAGCTCACACCCACAGTGACACACCTACTCCAACAGGGCAACACCTACTTCAACAGGGCCACACCTTCTAATAATGCCACTCCCTACGCCGAACATATACGAACCATTACAGGAGATTATTTTTTAAATGTAAGTCTTAGGTTTCTATTTCTATTACATATTTACACAATCATATTTTCATTTAGCCAGTGAAGCATAGACTAGATTCAACCCAAAGTTATTGACAAAAGAAAATGTAGAGGTGCTAATCAAAGACAAAGCATTTGGAGAAAGGTTTCAATGGTCTGTCAGGTTAAGAACAATTCATGATCATAGCCAGAAACAGAGTGGAACTCTATGACAGTCATTCAGAGCCAGGCAAAGTCGGAGTAATCAAGAGCAAGTCATAATGGAAATAAATGAAGGAAAAAACATGCAGTTTCTAGGAACATTCTTGGACTGTGCATAGTAATACTTTAACTAGTAAAGGTGCCATTTAAGCAGATTGTTACCTTTAAGTTATTTGGACAGGCTAACACAGCCAGAAGGTACTGGTAGTTAATCTACAGAAAGACCTCCAGCTGCTACCAGCTGCAATATTGTCCTATAGTGCTTCCACCTTACAGATGAACAAGCAGCTTGTGTAAGGTTACCTACCAAGGGCAGCCACTGATTAAAGAGGTGCTATTTTTAGCTCTTATGAAATAATTAAAAAGCCCTCTCTGATTTGTTTAGAGGAAATTTCTCGCCCTCCCTTCAGTGTTTAACCTTGCAGGTCAGGCTCAACCAAGTTCTGAACCACTAGTAATTGCTGTGTTCCAGGGCTGTGTACTCGATGTCCTACTTGCTAGGACTTAATTGCACTGATTAATTGTTCCATGAGAACTGTAGGAAGGTGGACATGGGTGTCCTTTAGAAAGGAGCCATTGCTATTTATACATAACCCACCTTCCTTCCAGTTCTTCTGATCTCTTGCCATTGCTAAATCTGTTCAGGGCAGGGTTACAATACTTTTTTAGAAGTAGTTAATACTGGAATAAGAGAGAAGAAGGACACTAAAATCTTGTATTTATTGAAATGTTCCTTGACAATTTTATATAGTCAAATGACCAAGTTTATTTTTATAGCACAAGCTATAAAACATGTCCTTCACGGCATGTTCTTTTAAAAATTGGGGCTTTCAATCTTATTTAGTGCATTAAAAAATCTTTCTTCTGAGAGTTGCTAGTTCTTTTTTGGGATTAGTTAATTTAAGCACAGCCTAAATTCTATAATGTAAGCCCATGCAAACTTTCCCCTAGTCTTTATCCTAGTCTTAGGAAATATTAATTATGTATTATCTATTCTATTGATATGTTTTAGGTCATTGTTTTTTTACGTGAGTTTAAGGTGATGTGAACAGTGATAGTCATTATTCATAGGCCAGTTTTAGGAAATAAAACAGAAAAAAATAATAATACAGAGCAGTGTAGGCTACATGCCTGGTGCCAGGTACTAATAACAGGAACAGTTGGCATTTAGGTAAAAGAGAGGGAATAGCAAAGGGTGGAGGAGCAAGAGGTGGAAGAGGAGGGAGAGAGGAGGAGGAAAGGGAGAGAAGAGGAGGAGGGAGAGAGAAGGAGAAGGAGAGAAGAGGAGGAGGGAGAGAGGAGGAGAGGGAGAGAAGAGGAGGAGGGAGAGAGGAGGAGAGGGAGAGAGGAGGAGGGAGAGAGGAGGAGGAGGGAGAGAGGAGGAGGAGGGAGAGAGGAGGAGGAGAGGGAGAGAGGAGGAGGGGGGAGAAGTAAGAAAAAGGAAGAAAAGAAGAAGAAAAGAGAACGAGGAGGAGAAGGAGGATGAGGAGGAAGAGGAGGAGGAGGCAAAGAGGAGGAAAGAAAAATCACTTAATCCAGTAGTTCTCAAGCTTCCTGATGCTGTGATCCTTTAACACAGCTCCTTGTGTTAAATTACTTTTGTTGTTACTTCACAGCTGTAATTTTGCTAATGCTATTAATTGTAATTTAAATATATGATATGCAGAATATCTGAGATGACACCCTTACTGGAGTCATGACCAACAGGCTGAGAACCACTGACATAAAACAGAAACTAAAAGGTGAGGGATCTTGGAAATGGTATTTATTTGATTATATGTATAGGATCAAATCATGGATTGGCTATAACACGGTTTATCTCTGTGGGGGATGCATTTAAAATTTTCATGAGAAAAGAGAAAAGAAGTGATCTTGTAAGTGTATCTGTGGGTTTTTACCTTAGTCACCCAGGACAAATAGCCACATTTGTGTCTGTCACATATGGTCTCTGTCCCTAAAATATTAGGAACTTTGGGAAAGAATGAAATAAAACCTTTTAAAAGTTGAATGAAGTTTTTTTCAGCAGAGGAGAGGGTCCTTGGGCTTTTGCGGGCATCTGCAATTTTATTGTAGATCTGCAGTGAAATTATTTTCTGAACCAGTAGATGAAGAAAGGAAAGTTAGCAGTGTACTAACTAGTTATTAAAGGGATACCTCAAATTATAAAACATTTTTTCTAAGGATATGGTTAAAAAAATCCCAACATTGGTGATAAGGAAGGACTGAATGCAGGCACTGGACACTTGATTCCTAAAGAGTACAGAGAGCTAATTGTTTATCCAGTTTTAATGTTGTCATTGATTTCTCATTTTGCTTAAAACTTGGTAGATCAATGCATAAAAATGTATTTGACAGTAAAAGTCTAAGACCCAATTTGAAGTTCTGCAGCTTCAGAATGGTTACTCTAATTGCACAGAAATCATTCTCACACATAGGTGGCTGTCCAGTTAATTTTACTGTGTGCTCGTTTATTTGCAAGTTATTTATAATTAAGTTTCAATAAATTAAATCAAATAAAAAATCCCCTTAGGCATAAAGGCAGACACTACCTCAGAGTAAAAGGCTGGAAAACAATTTTCCAAGCAAATAGTCCCAAGAAACAAGCTTGTATAGCCATTCTAATATTGAAGTAACCTTTAACAGATATTATGAAGAGAGAGTGATGTTGGTTGGAACTGTTTATAGGGCCTGGATCTCTGATGCTTTACATCCATTTTAACCAAATACTCAAATCAAGTATTTGAGAATTTGGAGTCAAAGAAAATCCATGCCAGTAGAAATAAATTAAGTGAAACAACCACTGAAAAATATATAAACTTAAAATATGAGTCAATATATTTTCCATAGTCAAAAAAGACTGTGGCAAAATCTTAGCAGGTGCTCAAGGGAAGATACAGGGGTGGTGGGAGACTCTGGATGTTGAGTGATCTGAAATATAGCCAAAATGAAAACTATTTTAGGTTTAATGCAATCAAATCTTGGCACAGTCTGTAGATAAAAATGAAAACTATTAAAAAACGTGAAATTGGGAACATTTAAACTACCCTGGAGTGAGCCACATTTATTTCATTTTAAAAGAAACTTTGTTTCTTCCCTTTGTCTCTTGCTGAATGAATACCAGAAGGTACTCGGTGTTCACTAAGGCTTCCTGAGAAGGTCAGAAACAAGTGTAAAGAAACAGAAGATAAGGAATGACTGATTGTCTATGTTCAAGACTATTGGGGAAAATGTATTTTTCATGTTGCCAAGCATTTATTGAAGTTTAAGTAAACAGTATCATAAAAGTCATTTTTTTGAGGGAATTGGCATTCACATCTTAACAAAAATTAAAACGAGGTCCCACTGCTTGCTTTCACTCCTAGTGAAATTTTCCTTTGTGGTGTTCATTATGGCTTACTAAATATTTATCTGTGAGTAATTTTTTCCCTAAGGTCCAAGTTCCTTAAGGGAAAGGGCCCAGTCTCTGGTGTCTTCCTGTTTTTCTAAGACTCACCATGATGGCTTGTACCTTGGAGTTTACAGGGTCACGGTATCCATGGAACGATGCTACTATAGGACAAAATCCAAAGAGGACATTTGGAAGACTCATCAAAGGTTTTGTGGCAGGGAAAGAAGAGTGAAGTTAGGTGGATGCTCTTTATGCTTAGCACGCAAGGGCAGCAGCTACCCTAGTGCTTGTCAAACTTTGAGCCAGTGGAAAGCCTTCTAGTGTTAACAAAGCACAGGTATGCTTTGATTGCTGCCATCACAGTGTGAAACTATAAGGTAATTACTTGTGTAGAGCTGCTGTTTAGAGTACTTTTGGCTTTCTCTGGTCAGTCTTGAGTTGGGGCCAATAACTGGTGGAGACTTGACCCTTCCAGGCCAATAACTGAAGAGGTTGTGTGGTTTGATTTTTTTCTGGTTGGTTAGACTTTTACTGACAGATACAATCTGGCCATTTTCATGCATATATTTAGAGTTCAGTTGAGTACTCCCTAATCTGAGGGAGTTTGAGGACATAATTTGATTTCTTAGACCAGATGCATAGTAGGTGTTTATTACATCATGAGATGAAGAAGTCTGAAGTTCTTTGTTGCAAGATTCCCTCTGGTGTAACAGTTGCTAAGCACATATACCCAGTGAGCACCTGAAGCCTGACTAGGCTGAACTGAAACATGTTATGGATGTAAAAGATACAACACACCTCCAAGACTTGGATAAAAGAATATAAAATATTACTTGATCGTTTTCTCCTGGGCAGTGGTGACTCACAGTGGCTTCTAGTGCGTGGTCCCCCCCCCCCCCATGTAATAAGGCAAACCCTATCAATGCTTTTATCCTCTTTACTGTCCCAAGACAGGCATATTTGATAAAGCTGGGGACAAATTCATACATTATTTATTCCTCAAAATATATTTTCAGCTTAGTGTGTACAGACAACAAGATAAGTCTGTTTACATTTAAACAGTTCTCAACCATTGCCTTCCACAGTTGGGAAGACAAAAAGCAGAAAACTTAATGGTGAATTGTTTAATGAATATATATATATACACATATATATGTGTATATATATATATATATATATATATATATATATATACAATTATTCATGCATCTCAATTTTCACAATTATTAATCAATGTGCTAAAATTAATTATCTGAAAAATACAGGCTTGTCTGAAAATTAATCTCAAGATAATATTTTTATATATTTTCAGTCATCAAGACCAGCGCTGATGTGTTTTGTTTTTCGTCCCATGTTACAAGTGGTGTGACCTTGATAAAAACAGAACCCTATGGGAGTCACAGTCTCCTCTTCCATAAACTGGGGTTGTCTCAGGAGATTGCTCTGAGGCTCAAACAAGTTAACATGTGTGAAAAACCAATATGAATATGAAGGATAATTATGGTTATTATTAGAAACAGTTATGGCCATTAGGTTGTAACGAGGGTACCGGCAAAAAGAGAAGTTTGGAGACTCACAAAGTAACTTTTAGCTGGTAGAGGCTCTAACAGCAGAATAAAGAAATGTCAGAATGTAAAACATAACACAGAACAATAAGGTCTAACCATTCACATGCCCTTGAATCACTGTTAAAAATGGCTCAGGGCTGAAGGACGTGAGATGCTCTGAGGAAAGAACTGCTTCAGAGCTGTATCTCTGATAAACTATACAGCTTCAGGCTTTGTTCTTCATAAGAATTAATGCATTGAAAGCAAACCAATGTTTCTTGCTAATTCTCTCAGGCTTCTGATACCACCGACCTTGTGAGCACACATGGCTAGCTAACATGGGATTAAGTGAGGGAAGGTGCGAATTGATAGTTCAGAGATAGCCCAGGACTATGGGATGGGCACTGCCTCCTGTAGTCCTCCAGTCTAATGCGGCACTGGGTGTGAATGTAGAACACTTACAACATGGCTGATCCAAACTGTCATGTGTAGTCAGTATGAAGAACACTTCAAGCTTTGAAGACTTAGTATAAAAAATTTAAAATATTAATTTTTTATTTATCACTTATACAAATAATATCTTATATAAATTGTATTAGAATATATTAATCAAATAAGTATATACGGTGTATATATCAAATAATTTTTATTTAATTCTACTATCTCTAATGTGGCTAGTTGAAGACATAAAATTAATACACGCATATATATCTTGTGCCTCCATTTACTTATTTTTAAATATTTTTTGTTTGAGAATTTTACATGCATACATAATGAAATACTATATCCATCTCTTGTTTTCCCCCTTTCAACTCTCCCTGGATTCTACATGTCCATCTCCCAGTTTCATGTTTTCTTCTTTTCTTTTTCTTTTTTAGCCCACTAAGTCTATTGAATGTGGTCCACATATGCATGGGTTTGGGGGCTATCATAGGCAGCTTACCAATGGTCACATCTACAAAGGATAATTATACATCCCTTGTGATGATCAATAGCTCCCCAGTTAAGGGTGAGACCTAGATTGTCTCTATTCATCTTCTGCTAGAAATTTCATTGACTTGATCTTGGGCAGGTAACCACCGTAGCTATGAGTTCATGAGTGTGATCACCGTACTACGTCCAGAGGACAGCATTTCACAGCATCCTTTGGGACTTACGCTCTTCTACATCCTCTTCCTAGATGCTTCCTATGGGCTGTTTGATGTCTATGGAGTTCTGTGAGGTAGAACTTGCTGGCAGCTTTAGTAGAGTGTATTGATAATTCAAGTCCTTGCATGGTTGGGTTTGGATCCATTTCCTCCCCTTACATAAACTTTCTCATTTTCTTTTCTGAATCTAATCAACTATTCAACTCAACTACCTAGAGAATAAGAGCCTACTGACTCTTTCCTCCTATTTCATAGGTTTCCCTCATTCTTTCCCCATTCCCTTTGTTGTAGATAAGACACACTTTTGGCTGAAATGACTAGGAAGAGTGGCTTAAAAATTCCGTTGGATCACAATAGAAACCATAAGGCAATTTCTCCTTGCTTGTCACTGGCTTTGGTTTACTTCGAGGTGATCTATCGCCGCCCATATGTGCACTAAACTTGATTTATCAGTGCTTTCAGTGACTAATTTTCTCTTGCACTATACAGCTCCACTTAAGTACCTCATCTGCTCACAAATCTGTACCAAGAAGGAAGCCTCATGCCAGAACCAGATTAAAAAGCCCCTTTCTTCCCCCTCATGCCTCCCCCCTCCTGCCCCTCACCCTTCACCCTTACTAGGAAAAAGCAATAAAGTCACAAAGGAACAAAGATTTATGGGATCATGTTTAAAGGTTAACTGAAGGAAGACAGTTGCACAGGATGATTTAAAACCGCTGAAAGTAAAATCCGAGATTTATAAGGTTTTGTGCACACAGTGTGCCAGGAATGATTGCAGGCACCGGCAGCAACAGACAAAAATTCCTTCCATCCCTCAGTCCACATCCGGATGTGAGCACACACACAAGCAGCAAGCTGGAATATAATTCAGGAGAAGGCCGTGTAGTGATGCTTATGCAGATATCATCCGGGCTCACGTCAGATTGCGGCCAACTCATTAGTTGACAAATAGCAAGGTACTAAAATGGCTCTGGAGATCACTGAAGCGTAGCAGCTAGCAGCGGATCTTAAACCACAGCTGTATTCCACGTGAGGCGAGCATTACTCTCCAGACCAGAGCCGCGAGGCCACACTCCTCACGGTGTTCCAGAATTTTACCCGTGGGTTGGTGATCACCTCTGACTGTACCTTTTCCCTGGCTTTCTGTTACGCTGCTGCTTTAAGGAGAATACATGTTGTTCAATACAAGATAGACCACGGGTCTTCTGGACTGTGCTTCACATTGGCTGAACTCTGATAATCTCCAAAACTTTGCACTGAGCTAGCAGTTCCCTTGAAGTTTCCCAGGAGAAAGAAAGCATTTTCATTTTACTGTGTTTGGAGAATCTAAGACAAAACATGAACAGTCTTTTTTTTTTTTTGTCTAATTAAACTCCCTTAGTTCTTTAAATCCTTTCTTATGTGGCCCCTACATGGTACATTCTTGTCTGTCTGTCTGTCTGTCTATCTATCTATACATATCTATCTATCTATCTATCTATCTATCTATCTATCTATCTATCTATATCTATCAATCTATCTATCTATCTATCTATCTATACATATCTATCTATCTATATCTATCTATCTATCTATCTATCTATCTATCTATCTATCTATCTATATCTCAAAAATTCTTTATTCATCATATGATAAGGACCCTAACTAGTGCTTAAGGGAAGCAGGTCAATAAAGTTTTTCAGTTTAGAAGAAGTGAGCTCTAACCTGTGTGTACTGTTACAGGTACCTTCACTTCAGTTTCCCATCTCAAGTTACATTGTTCTTTTGTGACATTTTTTGATTCTTTTCATTTTGTCTTTTTTTCTTTTCTTTTTCTTTTTTGTAGGCTTTTATTTTGGATTTGGTAAGTTGTCTGTTTTGGGATTTTGTTTGTTTGTTTTGAAGTAGAAAAAAAACATAAAGGTGGGTGGATAGAGAAGGAGGAAGGAAGGGAAAACATGATCAAAATATATGGAAAAAAGTTAAATGAAAAATGGTCCTTAAAAGCAACATGTATCAGAATATACTATATGAAGGAAACCTATTTTCAATTTTTAAAAAGCCACTTCCTCTTACCAAAAGAAGCAAGTGTTTGTCAATTGCTATGAAGTAATATCCTCGGTCCCAGGCTGCTCAGAGAGCAAGTCTTGCTTGATTTACTGTGCTTGTCTGTCTGTATGAAGTGGCTGAGGAGCCCACAAATTGTGATTTGAAGATAATTATAAACTCCATTTCTCCATGCTTCTGTAAACTAGTGTAATTGCTCAGGGGTGGGGATGTGTGATTGATACCAGGGACACTTTCCTGTAGAATTTTCCTTTGCCATGAGTATCAAATATGGATGGCTTCTTGGTTAGGGATGGGACCCTGTGAGCCACTATGGAAATAAACAGAAGGTCTGACAGGAAGTGAAGACGAGATCTACCTCAAGATCACGTTACAGCACACTTAGGCAGGCACATACCCCAAAGGATTCTGTATCCTAGCACAGAGGCACTTGCTCAGCCTTGTTCATTGCTGCTCTATTCATCATAACAGCTAGGAATTGGAAACAGCCTAGATGCTGATCAACTGAAGAACAGATAAAGAAAACCAGGGGCATTTACACAATGGGACGTTGTTCAGCTCCTGAGAGAAATTAAATGTACAGGTAGATAAATGGACATGGGTTTTTTTTCCTCACCACATCACTCTGTGTTTTTCCTCCTCTAACATTTCACAAGGTTTACCTCTATAAGCAATGCGAGTTACAGTCAACCCTCATCACTCATGTATCTTGAGCATGTGGCTTAGCTTGCTGGCTAGAATTCACTTGTAACTCTTCAGAGATTTTAATCAGTGCCTGTGGTGCTTTAGTGATCATGTGTAGAGATGCACAAAATGGAGGTGATATCAAACAATGAGTTATGAACAAGTCTCCTTGGCATGCTCTACCTAGTTACTTTTAAAAGTTATTGTTTAAAATGACTCCCGTGTGTTGCTGGGGGCGGGGAGCTGGGGAGCACTGTCTCAGAGCTAAAGGGGTGGGGGAATGGGGAAGAGAACTCTAGGAGGGAGGACTGGGAAAAGGGGTAGCATTTGGAATGTAAATAAATAAAATAATTCAATAAAAATCTATAAATGTAGAGGGTTGAGGTGTTAAAAGGCACCGATATGGAAATTTTTCCATATCAAAAAATTTCATGGATTAGAAAAGCTTTATTCAGGCACGAGTTGCAGGAGTTCAGTGTTATTAATTAAAAACAGCCTTAAGTGAGGTATCTTCAAACAGAAACACACAAAGGACACAGTTATGAATGGGTCTGTTGGCAAAGATGCAGTGACCCGAGTCATTGAGAAACTCGGACAATGACCCAGTATTTGCTAATTCAGTTTTTGGTGTTTTTATTGTTTTTTTTTTGTTTGTTTTTTGTTTTTGTTTTTGTTTTTTTTTGTGGTGCTGTGAGCAACAAGAGGTGTCTACTGTTTTCTATCTGCAGGGTATTAGGGGTGGTCAGTCTCCACATGGACGTGTAGTGGAATGGTCAGTGTTCACCTAAGGTTTCCCAAGTTAGTAGAAGGGAGCATAGTGCAGACTTGTTACAGAACACAGGAAAACCTCATGCTAGGCCTGAGTCTCTGGTTGTCTCTACTGTCTGTCGGTCAGGGCAGTTGGCATGCGTGGGGAAGCTTAAATATAGCAAGGATCCAGGTGGGAATGTAGACAGGACTCTGAAACAAATGAGCCAACATCTCTGCTGGTCTCTGCCACTATCGCAACATGCCATTTGGGGGAAATGATCGTGTCTCCCTAGACCTCAGTCATGTTGGATGTACAATGAAGCGACTTTACTACTTTAATGTTTAAGGGCCAGTGAACTGAGAATGTGAAAAGGGAGGCCTGGCATTTCCTGGGATGTAACCAGAGCTTAAACCCCATGCCATCTGCTCCCCACAAGGCTCAAATGCACAAATATAAACAACCATGGGAGTACCCACGTCCAATTGTGCTGGCAACAGATTGCCCCTTGTTCAGACAAATCCATGGACAATTCTATAGGCGTGTGCTCTCTGATCAAGACCTCTGACTCTGGACCACAGACCCGACCCCTTGGATTGGTCTGAATGATGCTTCGAGGAACTTTCATCTTAAAATTGATATTTTAGGTCAAATAAAATATTTTTCAAAGCCCCATATGTATTCTCCAAAACAGCAATAAATCACTCAGAAAGTTATGTGCTCATTTGCACATGGCTTCAAATTACTGATTTAGCCAGCTGAGGGCACGCATTATGGTTTTTAGCATATGATTTTTTATTTCTGGTGTTCTGATCATCCAGTAATTAGTGGATACAGATGAAATTACATGCTGCTTCCACTGCCTCAGATGGTCAGGTTTCCAGCATGCCAACTCTCAGCTTCTTTGGAGTTGACATAAATATTATGGAAGCAAAAAATTATAGTCATTTGCAGGGAAATCATGTGTTTAATTGCCAAGTGAAGCAGAGGAAAAATAGCAGAAGCACACTTCATGTATCAGTTAATGTGAGCGCATTATTGCATGTTGCAAAAGGGTCTGAGAGGACTTCTCAGTTGCAAAATGAGAACAACACTATTCTAAAAAGTGCCATCTGTGAAGCCTCCAGATATGTCTGACTGGCTCATTTCCTTTCAAAAATAGTCCCTGCATTCCAAAAGACATTAATAATGAATGGAAATTACCACAGAATAAAAATGGACCATGGCTGATGGAGTGGGGCTTAATGTGAGGGGTTGCCACTGAAATAAACAGGAGGAGCATCCTGCAGTCCCACTTCCTGTCGATGCTTCCGTGCTTGCTGCAGATGGCACTTTAACACAAGATACAACAGCCTGCGCATGAGGGATGCTGGTTCTGGCCATTTAAGCTTCAGAATTTACTT
The DNA here is from genome assembly GCF_947179515.1 of Apodemus sylvaticus. Lineage (NCBI taxonomy): Eukaryota > Metazoa > Chordata > Mammalia > Rodentia > Muridae > Apodemus > Apodemus sylvaticus. The sequence goes on from NC_067484.1 coordinate 26,974,238, forward strand.
CTAAATAAATACTACTTACAAGAAAATTTTACAGAGCTTCCGTTTTTTTTCCCATTTTTGCTATTTAGATTTTTTTTTTGTAAATCTTGAGACAGGTAATTAATAGAACTCTGTCAGTTTGTCTATTTGTTTTGTTTGACACCCCAAATCAATTAAACGTGGAATTCCTATGTATTTCTGTATTGAGTAGACAGCTAATCATTACAGAAACATAACACCTGTGATTTCTTCCCCATCATAAAAGACATATACACCTGGAGAGATCATCTGTTACTCTGAGAGCAAAGATAAAGCTCTCATAAGGTCAGTGTGAGACATTGTCTGGTGGCCACCATACTTGGAGCAGTCAAGGCCAGGTTCTGCAGTGAATTTCCAGGTTCAAATCCTTGCCTATCACTTACCAACATGTGATTTGGACATGATTTTGTTCACACACACACACACACACACACACACACACACACTGGACTTGGCTTTTATGAAAGAGATGTTACTCAGATAAATTTCATGTATGGCCAGGATAAATAGATGCGAAGATGTTTATGAAGCAGTTGGCATAATAACCAACCTGTAATATGTGTCCCATGCTCCATAAATGTTAACTTCCGTGGCAACTGAACACACAAGCATTCTACACTGTTACATAATGATCCTTATTCTCTATATTGTAAAAACTGATGTGCTATGGGGGCCTGCTGTTATATTATTACAATGCTTGCTTTAGGCTTATGGAAGTCTGAAAAACAAACAGACAAACAAAAACAAACCCAAATGCATAGAAACACAAGTCAGGCCAGAAAGAATTAGTTCTATTATTGTTTGGAAAACAACTTCACATTTACTCTTGGTTTCTAAAATGACAGACAGAAGTTCAATATATATTTATTTTGACTTTAAAGATGGAAAAAATATAATCATGGATGTGAAAGAGGTTTAGTTCTTATTATTACTACCAAATACTCACGGATCCTGCAGATCATTGCCTTCATCTTAGGGTCTATCAGATATGCAGAGGGCTCAAGGGATGGAGCTGAGTTTGTTTTGACTGTGGCCTTCCCTCCAGTCCTCCATCCACCATTCACCATGGATGGAGACAGAAAAACAGACAACCCCATGTGGAGCCTGGCCCTCTGGGAAATCTCGGTGGACATTCCTGTTCTGCCTCTTCTGCCTAGCAGTGACTTTTCCCTTCCTTCCTGTTTCCTGACCTCTCAGCTCAGCCTTGGCACTGTTGAAATGCGACATGAGGGTGTTTCTGACTGTCTCGAGAGTCTTAATCTACTCTGTCCCCTTGTATCACCTCTGAGCCTCACAATCTCACTCTGCCACAGAAGTCCAACTGTGCTTCCTCTCCCGAGAAGGAAATTTATTTCTCATCTAGTCTTTCATTAAGAAAGCCATCAGTGTTTTGTCAGAATTGAAGTCTTTAATAGTTCATAGTTTAATAGTTTAATAGACTTACACTGTTGTATTTGTTAGGGATGGGATAAAAACATTTCATTTTAGACCAGGAACTTTAGGCTTGTGGAGGTCTGGGAACACCGTGATATTTACCTTGCCTCACCAACAGGATGGGAGCTAAAATTAGATCATAGTAGACCACTGGTATCTCTGTATTCAAGGGAATTTTAATAGATTTTTATTTAATATTCTAATATTTTGAGGCATGTGAAAAAATCACTTTTGATTTTCCTCCTACCTTTCTTGATTTTGGCATTTGATGCTTTTGGTCCAGTTTTTATTTGCTCAATGCCATTATCTAGAGTTCTTGTCCAATCTCTATATTGTGATGTGAAGTCTGAAAGAAACTCAGGACAAATGGCTAGCTGTGGGGCCGATTAGCTGACCAAAGTGTCAACTGGCCTCTAGAGTCATTTAGTACCAGTACGTCCTCTCAGCTCTTCTCACCCGACACCCTACCCTAAACCTCTTCAGCTCACTGGCTTCTCTTCCCTCGGCTTTTTATTCTTATATAACCCTGCCATTTTGGTCTTGTGCCCTCTTGGTCCTCTTGGCTCTCCCGACAGTCTTGCTCCTCTCCCTTTCGCGGTCCTCTCTTCTTTGTGCTGTCTCTCTTTCCTCCTCTTTCTTGCTCCCTGACCTCACTCATGGCCCCTTCTATTCTGCTGGCCCTCATCAGTGTATTATTTTCCCTCCCTGCTCTGGACTTTACTGGTGGTCCTCTCCCTCATATCTACAATAAAGTAACCTTCTTCTCAACCATAGCTTGGAGCGATCATGTCGTCATTTTACAGTGTTCAATCCCTCATGTTATACTTTTGGTGTGGAAACAGGCAGGGACATATATGAGCCTCCTTCCAAGGGGCTCTACCTCTCATACCCAAACTGCTGATTTGACTCTCCAAAGTTATGTATAGATCACTTATTTCTGCTATCCACCAAATCCCAGAGTCCAGCTCTTCAGCTGCTTATCTCCTCTACACGCTGTACTTCTGACTTAGGGAATGTCTTGGTTTCTGTGGCTCCTAGAGCCTGCTATGCCCTCCTGAACACCCATCACATGGAAAGGCTCTGTGTTTCCCTCTGACTGCTTACTCCTTGTCTGCCTTGTAGGTGTTCTGTTAGCCTTACTGGTTCCTGGAGCCTGATATATCCTATTGTGGGCCCAGGAGGATATAGGAGGTTCTGAGAGCCCAAGATACTGAAAGATACCCTGAGCCATTATTCATGTTTTTATACTCTTACAACAAACAATTATACATCTTAGAATACTTTCTTATACCCTGACAACTTATGTAAACTTCAACCCTTTTTCAATCCAATCACTGATTATAAGACACAAATGGTTGATTACTGAGAATCACCACACAGGACTTTCCCTTTGTTGGATGATTGAAACCAACATTTTGAAGTGACTTGGTACTCTTGGTAACAGTTATATTTTGTATTACTCTTTCAGGTTAATCCACTTCCTTTGGGATAATAGAGATTTGGGGCTACTGTCCTGAGAAGCTACCGACCTCACATTATTTCCTAACTTTAGCTGAATATTTCCTGCAATAGCACTTAACTACGCCCCTTTCAGTGACTCTTTTTCTTCATACATTTTCCAAATGACTTATCTGTTTAGTTTTGCACTTTGCTCATGGCTGGTTGTCTCCCTTGTATTTTCCCTGACTTCTTCCCTTTGGAGCCTTAGGGTTGAGTTCTTGGATTCTTTCCCCCTCATCATTGGTGTTCTCATCATTGGTTTACTGCTTGTTGTTCTACCAGGCCAGGCAATTTACAGCCCTCATCAGACTTTTCTAAACCAAGATTTATTTCAGATCTCATTGTCTACCCAGCAGCTTTGTTTGAAGGCCAACAGAGATCTTACATTCAACATGCCCCAGAAGAGAAGGCCCAGGACTATGTGACTAGAAAGTGAGATTACAAAGCAGACTCAAGAGGCCCAAACAAGAGTCAGAGCAAGAGCAAAGGAGAAGAGGCTGTGACCAGTCACACAAACTGATCTGTTGCAGCAGTTTGGTGACCAGTTGAAGCAAGTCCAAGAGACAGAAGAGTGACTTCCTAGTAGGGATATCAAAAATGTTCCACTGACTTAAGGGGGAAAGTTGCAAGGGGATCTAAATTAATTCTATGAAGATGTGGATTTTTTTGACCACCATTTTGGATCTGTGATAAATTGGAAGAGACTTTTTTTCTACAGTACTTAATCAAGTAGATTCATAATAGTGTTAGGCATTGGTGCTTGCCCATGGGATGGGTCTCAAGTTGGGCTGTTATTGGTTGGCCATTCCTTCAGTCTCTGCTCCATCCTTGCCTTTGCATTTCTTTGGGTCGAAAGTTTATGGGTGGGTTGGTGTCCTTATGCTTCCACTGGGGGCCCTGCCTGGCTGCAGGAGGTGACATATTCAGGTTCCATGTCCCACTGCTTGGCATCTCGGCTGAGGTTACCACATTCTTGTTGTTCAAGCTTCCATCAAGAACAGCCCATTAAGCTCTGAAGATTCCATGTCTTTTCCTCCTCAATGCTCCCACTATCCTGGTCAGTCCAATTTGGCTATCCTTTCCATGTCAAGAGCCTCCTCATCCTTGTGGCCAGAGTAGAGTTTAGAGAACACCTTCAAGGACTAGTTAAATACCCGATCACACATGATGTCCAGGTAGTTGTGCTCATTAGCTTTTTATGGAAGAGGAGAACAAAGGGTATGAGATACCAGAACACAAATCAGCTCCCCCAATAATTTCTGATATATTTAGCCTGAATAGAGATGCTACTAGAACTAAGGACATTGAAAGATTCTGGCCAAAACAGAATTGGTTGGTAAGGATAAAAAGAACTGCTTGTTTTCAAGGTGCCCTAAACTGCCTGATTGTAACCTCCCTGTTAGAAACTTGGGGTGCCAGTTTCTGTGAAGGCCACCCCACTTCTCACAAGCAACACTGATCTCTCACAGATGAGTTTTTCTGCAGTTTTCTCCAGTTCCCTCCACATCCATCTACCGGCATCGGGAACACATTGGTCAGTGTTCTGTGCTGTACCTGATGGAACCCCACAGGAACATTCACCATAAAGCCATGAGCTGGAGTTTTGAAAGATACACCAACAGACATCATCATATCAGCTGTCGTTATTCCTATTTCAAGTCAGACAACTTAACAAGGATATTGATGCACTAAAGCTTCAGAACTATGACTTCCAGAGCCCCACAACTTTTTATTACACCCACCCCAACCCAGCTTACAGGGAGACTTTCCATTTTTATAGATATCAATGCTACAAATTCCATGGAATTCACATCCATAATAAGCTCACTGTGTCCCTCTTCACAATAGCTAGGATATGCATGACTATTAACTGATGAACAAATAACAACTTTTTCAATATTCATAGCAATGGCTACTTGATATCAGCCTTAATTGGGAGAGCTTCTGTTTTTAATTGATGATAGTGAGTTCAGTGACTTTTGGCTGTTAAAGGTGTTAAAGATAAGCGACTATTGTATGTTCAGCTCTAAACAAGACATTCATACCATTCCATCTAAGGCTCAGGGAACATCATGAAAGGAGACACAGGGATATAAATGCCAATAGATACAGAGAAGGTTGCAAATGTTTTCTTTTGAGCAGGACACAGCCACTTTAACCATAAGCTCACAGCATCTATCCTTGCTTGCATTGTACAAGAAAGGCCTGCTATGGATAGGGGATGGGCACGGAAATATCAGTTGTGATGTATGAATGTAATAAAGTAATTTATGGATGGCAAGTGGGTGGGGGTGGAAAATAAGAGTGTGAGTGATTAAAAAATAATCATGATGTATTATGTACAGGTATGAAATTGACAGAGAACAAATTTAATTAATAAAAAAATTACAAAATAATGGAACAGTAGAGAGAAAACCTCATACTATTTAAAACATATATATTGTTAAACTGTGTTTAACATGTAAGCATTTTAGTTTTGTTAATTAAAAATATTTATTTTTGTTTTTAATGATGTGTGTGTATATGTATGTATGCATGAGTGTATGTACCCCCAGATTTCCTGTAGTTGGAGATACAGGCAGCTGTGTGATGCCTGATCTGGGCACAGTGAACTGAACCTGTGTTCTTTGCAAGAACAGTATATTTCTTAGCTGCTTAGCCATGTCTTCAACCCCTACTTCTTATAATTTTTTTTAAATTAGTGCTAGAGTTAAATATTTAATAAAAAATCCACACTGACTAAAAAACTAAAATATGGAAACAAATATCAGAATAGTATGGTTCAGTTTAGGATTAGAGCCAATCTTAAGAACCCTTTCTGTCATTGACGTGAGATTTAATGATTGGAATTGAGTTTATGATTAAAGAATTTTAATAACAAGGGTAAATAGCCATATTCTGAGGCTTTGATCTAACCTCAGAATTTTAGCACAGAAATTACTTGGGTATGAAAGACAGGACAAAATGAAGGAAAAAAAAACAAATTAAAAAATTATCATGATTGCCTTTTGGATAGAAGTAATCCAGACTGGCTGTGAGGAAGGAGGATGGAGGAAGAGGAAGAGGAGGAGGGGGAGAAAAAGAAAAAGAAGAGGAAGAGGAGGAAAAAGAGAGATAGAAGAAACGGATGGAAGACAGGAAGGAAAATAAGTCAGCCAGGAATGAAGGAAGGAAGGAAGGAAGGAAGGAAGGAAGGAAGGAAGGAAGGAAGGAAGGAAGGAAGAATACTAGAGAGATGTGTCAGTGGTTAAGAGTAACTGCTGTTCTTCCAGAATACTAGGGTTTAAGTCCCTGTACCACATGGCAGCTTCCAACCATCTGCCCCTCCAGTTCCATGGAATCCTAAGACCTCTCCCTTGCTCCACAGGTCCCAGGCTCATGGATATGGTGCATAGACTTGCATGCAGGCAAAACATCCATACACATAAAGTAAACCAGTGAATGAATCAATACATAATTAAAAAAAAAGAAAGATGTCCTGTGGAGATGGAAATTATTCTCCACACTTCATATGTACTCAGGAGGATCTCAGATGTGGGTGCTGTTGTTCCTGGATCAAAGGTATGGCCAGCTGGTATCTTAAATAGGAGAGTGATGATTCATAAACTCCCACAGGCCCCCGCCTCCCTCATCACAGGCACCTTAATAAATATAAAACAGCTGAAGGACTGTCTCAAATCCATCATCCAACAAATTATGTAAAAGGTTCATCAAAAAGCAAAACAGGATTTCCATAAGAAGCATTTATTTAAAGACAGTTTCAGGAATGTAGAGGAAACCAGACACTAACAGCATGCAGAAGACTGGAAGCTGAATGACCCCAGACCCAAGGGAAGCCTGGAAATTCAGCAATGCTTTTAAGAAAATGCTGCCTCATTTGACATGGTCCATTCTGTCTTAGGGTTACCATTACTGTAGTAAAACATCATGAAAGAGTTTATTTGCCCTATGTTTCTACATCACAGTTCTTCATCAAAGGAAGTCAGGACTGGGATGCAAATGGGACAGGAACCAGGAGACAGAAGCTGATCCAGAGACCATGGAGGAGTGCTGCTTACTGGCTATACAATGGACAGGAACCTTCACAACAATCACTAAATAAGAAAATGCTCTACAAACTTGCTCACAGATCCAACTCACGTACATGTTTTTTTTTTTTTTAATTTAGATTCCCTCCTCTCACATGGCTTTAGCTTGTGTCGAGTTGACATGAAACCCCATCACACAATCACTCATTTTAAATTATGATTTACCATGAAGCACATGTTATCCACATATCACTATCTGCTCAATGAGGTATGCTTTTGTGTAAATTTAATTTAGAACATTCTGGGAAGACATTACAGTTTATAAGACAACCAAATAGCAACTATGTACTTACTGAAGATGTGCAGTTGGATTTGAGACTTTTATGTCTTTGTATTTTCTTCTGAGGCAGTTTTTCACTATGTCACCCAGGCTGGCCTTGAATTTGTGATGATTCTTGCTCAGCCTTCTGAGTATCAGGACTCTGAGTATGCGTCATCATGCCTGGATATATTCTTAATGGATTGGTGAGCATTAGGTATAACAACACAATGAAAATAAAATATTCTTGAGTAGGTAACCATTTTATATGAACTATAGTAAAACAAAATTATTGATAGTTGAAAGTAATGTGGGGGAATTTTGTGGAAGTTGAAATTGAGCCTGGATTATGCATATGAAATTTGAGGTGCTGTTTAAGGGAAGTGTGAGGGCCAGGTATGCCTAGGAGAGGAACAAAGCAATTATGTGGATTGGTGCAGTGAGTTAAAGGAATGTGATCTTTCCTTTTGCTTGTTCAGAGGTGATTCCAATATTTCCATTATTTGCTTAAAGCACCATAAGAGGTCCTTCCTGAGAGACCATGAAGCTGTTGATTTTCTGTAGCCCCAGTCTTTGAGGTTATTTTAATTTTAAGACTTTGCACAATACTTTACTTTCTCAAAGTTTCTCTCCTCTGGTGTAGATATTAATCAGCTATTCCTCTTTCCTTCCTATTTGAAGCATTTCTGGAGCCCAGGTGCCAGCATCCAGCTCTGATCACCTGGGCCAGAATGATATCAACAGTACAGAGCTAATAAAAAAGGCATGGATACACTCTAATGTTGTTAGGGAGATATGTCAATCAGAACTATAGGACACAGTTACTGTGATTTTCTTTTATGTCTTCATTGTCCTAATATATACTTTACATTTGGTTTGGCTGCAGATTCATTATTTATAAACTACCAGTAACTGAGTTGTATTGAAGACATTTAGTGCATATTTATATAACACTAGTTGTTGAAATGGTTTCATGTAGACATGTTTGCTAATGTGTATAGTTCTCATATGGATCCTTTTGTGAGGAAAAACCAAGAAGAAATTGTTTGTCATCTCTCCTAAGTAAAAATTATTTAAAAATCAGTGAAAAGATGAAACGATCTTATATACAGAAATGAGACGAATTAAAAGTGTTTTAGACCTTAACTTACAATATGATTCTATTTTAAAGAAAGAAAAGAAACACATGTTAATACAATATGTTTGAAAGCAGTAGTTATTCCAGACTGTGAAATGCTAGAGGGGACTTTCAATGTGTGCGTTGAACATTTCTGTAGTATTTCATGTTTTGCTAATGGGCCCACATATTCATCATTTTAAAAAGTGAAGTTAACAGTTAAAGCACAGAACCTGATGTAATCACCCTTCAGACTTATGGCAGAATACACACATAAACAGATAAGAATGGACATTTTATTTATTTTATTTTTTATTTTCTATATTCTTTGTCTACATTTTAAATGATTTTCCCTTTCCTGCTCCCCCTCCATAAGTCCCATAAGCCCTCTTCCCTCTGCCCATTCCCCAATCAACCCCACTTCTCTGTCCTGGTAATCCCCTACAATACCCCATCAAGCCTTTTCAGGACCAGGGCCCTCTCCTTCCTTCCTTCTTAGGAATGATTTGATATGCGAGTTGTGTCTTGGGTATTCAGAATTTTCACCTGAAGAACTTTGAATGGCTGAGAAGCATCTTAAGAAATGTTTAACATCATTAGTCACTAGGGAAAAGCAAATCAAAAGAACCCTGAGAGATTTCATCTCACACCAGTCAGAATGTCTAAGATTAAAAACTCAGGAGACAACAGGTGTTCACGAGGATGTGGAGCAAGAGGAACACTTCTCCACTGCTGGTGGGATTGCAACCACTGTGGAAATCAGTCTGGAGTTCCTCAGAAAACTGGGCATGACACTTCCAGAGAACCCTGTTATACCACTCCTGGGCATATACCCAGAGGATTCCCTGGCATGCAGTAAGGACACATGCTCCACTATGTTCATAGCAGCCTTATTTATAATATCCAGAAGCTAGAAAGAACCCATATGTCCCTCCATGGAGGAATGGATACAGAAAATGTGGTATATTTACACAATGGACTACCACTCAGCAATTAAAAACAATGAATTCATGAAATTCTTAGGCAAATGGTTGGAACTAGAAAATACCATCCTAAGTGAGATAACTCATTCAAGAAAGAACACACATGGAATGCAATCACTGATAAGTCGATATTAGCCCAGAAGCTCTGAATACCTAAGAATGCACATTTTAACATGGATGCATAATGCCGTGTGATTTTCCTCTAGTGTGCATGGTTTGCAAAAGAATTCAGAAAAGCTAAAACATGAGCACTTACAATTTTTGCAGCCCAGAAACTCTTTTCTTCTTCGATCATATTTACTTCAAGTCTTTGTAGTTGATATAAGTTGTTCATACCCACTCTTATGATTTTCAGTATGTGTGAATACAGTAATCACAGAAGTGCAGAAGGAGATTTGATAAGGAATGGAAGAAAAACATATCTCTACATTCTAATAATAAAACCATATTTGGGGCCAGCTATGAGAGAAGTAGACAATTTGACCCACCAAATATGCCCCATCTCTTATGGAAAAAACTTGTGGCCATCAGAAAATAAAACAAAAATGACAATGAAGGTGTAGCTACCACTACCAATGAGCCATTTCTGTTGTCACTGCAACTAATTAGGTTGTTCTGACACTCCTGAATGTTCTTTTTAATCTAAGAGGTGTGGATCACAGCTCTAGTGAATTATCTTTACTATTTTCTCTACTTCTGCAGTGATATTTTGATTAAGTTTAGTCTACATGAAGGAAGTGACTAGAAGAGTAGAGACATACTTCATTTTGAATGTTGAATAATATTCATTACTAGGAAGATTTACTGGCACTTTCATAAATCATCCTGAGTACTTTGATTTTCCTCTTTCAAGATGTTCTTAAACAGAGACTCAGGTCATTTAACTATAAAAATAGTACCAGAACTTATTTTCAGGGATTTCACACGAAAGACTCAAGTTTGCTAATGAGTATAGTGCAAATGGACATCTAAATGGATGAAAACTTGTGAGTTGGCTTTCTGTTATTGTACCAAATACCCAGAGTTAAAATAGCTCATCAAAAGAAAGGTTTATTTTTGTTGACAGGTCAAGGCTTCATTTAAAAGTTGATTATTACCTATTGTCTGTGGCAAGACAGGACATCACATGGAAAGAACACAACCACTCAGCCCATAGTGGCTCCAGAGTGAGTGAACAGGAGGGAGAGGAACAGCTAGGGCTCCTCTGTCTTCTGTGGTGGGACATCATAGGTAGCTAGAAGACATTTTACAAAGATAGCTTGAAAACTTTTTTTAAATTTCATGGTTTTCTTTCTTTGTAGAGTTACATGCATGAGCACTCTTTCCACACTATTCTTCCCCTTTCATCTTCCTCCTCCAATCACTCCTTCCCAAACTCATGATCTATAATTATTATTGTTACCTGTATAAACATATATGCATATATTTACATATATATGTATATGTGTGTGTGCATGAATGTGCATGTGTGTGTATACACACAGACATAACCTACTGAAGTCCACTTAGCTCATCCATGGGAGGTGGATATGTGTTCATGGATGGCCACTTTGGATGAGGCAATTCATGTGAGAGTCCTGCTTGGACTCTAAAGTTACCATTGACTTTCTAAAGTTACCATGACCTAACAATAGCATTACTCAACTAACAAGACATGAGGCTTAGGGAACATTCAAGGTCAAAACTACAGAATAATTAGAAAAAAAGTATGTTTTTTATCGTGGCTTCTTGTAGATTTAAATGTTTGATTGTTACTATCCCATAATATTCCCTTGTACATGTGTGTGCAAATGCTAACAGGCAAGAAATTTAAAATTCTGATTTTATTCTGATTGCAACATTTGGACTGAAGACTGAGACAGGAACTATAGATGGCTCATTCCTCAGTGGTTGCCACTCAAAGTTGAACTCTCTCATTGGTGTCTCTATATGTTTTGGGAATTGATGTTGAACATTAGGTTTGGAAATATCCAGCATCCTTTGGGAATGATGCTGTATGTAAATGTAACTTTCATTCACTTGATGTAATTGTCATCTCAGAGACTTACTTCTAGATAAACTCACCTTTACTGGCTCTTTCTGGATCTGGCTGGTTCAACTCAGCTGTTCTGGCTCAAGTGCCTCTCCAAGCTGACTGATTCAAACTGGCCTCTTTTGGCTTCTGACTGAATTGCTCTGTTTGGTAAAACTGCCTCTGAATTTCACAAACTGGTTTTATGGAGTGAACTGAACTCCACCCAACTGAATGGCTCTTCACTCAACTGAATTCAAGGAACTAGTTCTCACCTGACTGACTCTCTCTACACTGTTCTTACATAGCTTATCTTTCCTGTGCTGTTCTCATGAGAGCTGGGCATATCCTATCTCTCATTCTGTCAGATCTTTTTCTGATTCATTGCTTCGTCTGCCCCTCACTTAGATTTCACTTTAAAGCATGGTTACTTCCTTCTACAAACTAATTTTACCTTAAAGGTGTGAATTTAGGGCATGTCTGTATGCCATCTCCAGTGGGATTAAAGGTATGTGGTGTGTCTGCATTCTGGCTGGATCACACCACAGATGTACACTAAAGTATCAAATATCCAGACTATGGCATATCCAAAGAAAACACAGAACCCCAATGCTGTTGTCCTTTCACTACACATCATCATTTTCAGCAATGAAGATTTGCTACTTTATAAACCCAATCTAGCAAACTCTGGAGGGTTGATAAAAAAAGATCACCTCTGTAAGTGCTGTTGTTGGAATGCATTTGGTCTTTGTCTTTAACAAGTTCTTGAAGAGTGGAGAGAAAAAAGACCAAAGATATTACTCAGTCTAACAAATGGCCAAAGTTTCATGCTGATTTGCCAGGTTTCAACTCTGAGGACTCTTCTGCAACTGAGTTCAACTTTGACTCAGTCTAGACTGTGGTACAGGAAGGAGAATTTGTGCCAAGTAAACCAGCAGTCTCAATTAATCTGAACCCATGAGATCTCTCAAACATTGGACCAGATAGTGTACATATCATCTATATGAGGCCCCTAGCACACATACAGGAGAGGACTGTGGGGTCTGTGTTCATTCAGAGATGATGCACCTAACCCTCAAGAGACTGGAGACCGCAGGGAGTTTAGAGGTCAGGTGGGGTGGGGCATGGAAACATCCACATGGAGATAGGGGATGGGGAGGAGGTATGGGATGTGGAACAGTTGGAGGGTGAATATGGGGTGGTGAATAAAATATGGAGTGTAAATATATAAATAAAATAAAAAGAAAATATCCAATAAAAATCTTTCTTGGTTAAAAAAAAACAAAAAAGAAGAAAGAAAGAAAGAAAGAACAAAAGAAAGAAAGAAAGAAAGAAAGAAAGAAAGAAAGAAAGAAAGAAAGAGAAAGAAAGAAAGAAAGGTGAGGCTTCAAGGTGAATACCTAAGAAAGAAAATCTATTTCAGTGGGATTCGAATCCTTTCTTAGCTTACTGATTTTCTAGATCCATTTACTTGTTAGCCTAAGGCAGCCATCCCTTAGAGGAATGTTACTTCATGTGATATGGAACACATTAGAACTCAGCCACATGAGGCATAATTTCATGATTAAATATATAGTCAATCTTAGTATGTTAATTTTAAATGTTTATTTCAAAACTCTGTAGTCAATACCTTTCTGGTTTTGGGAACCATGTGTCAGATATGACTATGGATTCTGGTAGTTTCTCAGAGGTGATGTTTGTCATAACCCTCTCTCCCTACCCCTGCACATCTTCTATAGAATCTGTAGATTAACATAGAACACGGAAGTGAGTCCTTTGCTTCAATGTTCCCATGAAGTTGAACACATATCCTATGTGAGTCTGATTCACTGTTCATTTCCCAAGATTATCTAAGAGCATTTGAAACTCTTAATAGAGAAGCTGCTAGGTTGTCTGTTGGGGAAGAAGTTAGTAGATAAGATCTTTGACCTTGCCAGTCACCTGCAGGTGTCTAGAGTTCTTTGTCTGGTGTCTGTGTACAGGAATTTGTAACATGCTGTGTAACATCAGAGTAGTATCTGATTACTGTCTGCTGCCAGTCAGAGAAGACAGCTTCCACCATAATCCACTGTATGAGTTGCCAAGCTCATTTCCTCAAGGTTGCCTTGGCGAGGCAGCTGACCCAGGGAGTCAGACTAAAGGCAGAGGCCTGCCTGCATTGCTGGACTGAATAAGGCCTCTGAAACTAGGACCTGGCTGAAGAACAGTGGGCTTCTAGACGCTTTCCTTTCGAGGACCAGAGCAGCCTCACCCAGTAACAGGTTCCCAGTCTCATGGTCACTGACCCTAATATGGTCCTTGCTTATATTGGTACATATTCTAGGCTGCAAGTTTTCCTCCTTTATACATATGTTTTAAAGTTTTTGAGTTTTGTTATCATTGTGTATTTTGCATGTGAGTGTGGGTACATATGTGTCAGATGGTAGAGGCCAGGGGACAACTTTTAGGAGACGATTCTCGCTTCCCTTTTAGCTTTTGTGGATTGAATTTAAATCATTAGTGTTACATGGCTGGCACATTTACTTCCTGAGCCAACTCAAGGAACCACCCCCCACCCCAACCCCATATTTGATCATTTTAATTTGCATGAAGGCATGCAAATGCCTGCAGGATACAAAATGTATTAAAGAAGAAATATAAAATATTAAAGCTATAAGACAAGAAAACTTAGTCATGAATAACCAGAGAAAAATGTTAATGGACAAAAGGGACCTTGTCACACCAGAAACCCTCTATCCTGACCATATGTGAAAATCATTAGGAAAGATGTAAAACTTAAAAAAAAGTTAAAAATGTGTTTTTGTATTAGATTGTTATATTGCGGGACTGTTTGGCAAAAGGAGGTAAAGGTGTTTTGTATGAACCAGTAACCCAGCTAGAGTAAAAGCCTCCCTTAGTCAAAGTGTCAGTGTTTTGGGGTCAGCCAGCCAGCTCAGTGAGGGAAAACGCTTGCTGCCAAACCTGATAACCACCTCAGCCATGCTATGGCAAATGCCTTTACACAGAAACACACACACACACAGAAACACACACACACACACACACACACACACACACACATACACACACACACACACACACACACACACACACACACACACACACGTGCTTACTGTAGGGAGAAAGCCAGAAGGAAAGGGAGAGGGAGAGGGAAAGGGAGAGGGAGAAAGAGGGAGAAAGAGGGAGAAAGAGGGAGAAAGAGGGGGAGAAAAAGAGGGAGAAGGAGAGGGAGAGGTAGAGGGGGGAGGGGCAAGGGAGAGGGAGAAAAAGGGCGAGAAAAAGAGGGAGGAGGAGAGGGAGAGGGAGAGAGAGGGAGGGGGAAAGGAGATGGAGGGGAGGGGGAGAGGGAGAGGGAGGGAGAGGAGAGGGAGAGGGAGTGGGAGAGGGAGAGGGAGAGGGAGGGAGGGGGAGAGGAAGAGGGAGAGGGAGAGGGAGGTGGAGAGGGACAGGGAGGGGGAGAGGGAGGTGGAGAGGGAGGTGGAGAGAGAAAGGGAGGGGGAGGGGAGGAGGAGGGGGAGGGAGAGGGAGAGTGAGAGGGGAGAAGGAGGAGGAGGAAGAGGAGGAGGAGATGATGAAGATGACGAAGAAGAAAACATGCTTTCTGCTTTTGGAACTCGGGGAACTTATTCTCATTTAAATATTTTATTAGCATATATTAGTCGTGCAAGCTGATGAGTTTCATTTTGTTTTCATTCATGGTCATAATGTATTTTGATTATATTTACCCCTTCTCACCTCTACCTATCTGTCCTCCCCCTCCCATTTTCCTGACTTTATACCTTTAATAGTCCCTCTTTTATATTCAAGTTCCCCCTTTAACCCCTAAATTAGCTAAATGAGAGAAATTTTAATGCTTACTTTGGTAAGTCTGACTTATTCTGCTTTGCATAATCTCCACTTTGATCCATTTACCCTATAGACAACGTAATTTCATCTTTTATCTACATCCAAAGAAAACTCCATTGTGTTTATGCTCCACACTTTAATTATCCATGTGTTCACTGATGGATGTTTGGCTTCCCTGAGTGCTGTGTTTATGAGCATATATATATATTCCGTTATCCCTGTGGATGAACTTTGTTTAGGATGTATACTCAAAAGGGTTTAATTAGATCATACATTAATTTTAGTAATTCTAGTTTAATGTTGAGGATTCTTCATATCTATTTTCACAGTGGCTAGGCTAATTTACATTCTTACCAGCAGTTCCTTAACCCTCTAACACTGACAGTGTGCATGTTCGTGTGTGTGTGTGTGTGTGTGTGTGTGTGTGTGTAGGCATTATGGGCATTGTGTGCATTGTGTACATTGTATGCATGCAACCTGTGCTCTTAATGATACCCATAATTACTCAGGTGATCTGGAATAACAGTGTAGGTTTTTGTGTTCTTTTTCATGAAGGCTAGGGTTATTGAAGGTCTTTGCATGTTGTGTGTGTGTGTGTGCATGTGTGTATGGGCACACATTTACAAGTGACCAGGTATGAGGAGGCAAGAAGATGACCTCAGGTCATTCCTTGTTAAGTGTTATTTGCTATAATTTTTGAGACTAGGTCTTTTAAACATTTTTTTTATTTACATTTTTTTTATTCGATATAATTTATTTACATTTCAAATGATTTCCCCTTTTCTAGCCCCCCCCCCACTCCCCGAAAGTCCCGTAAGCCCCCTTCTCTTCCCCTGTCCTCCCTCCCACCCCTTCCCAGTTCCCCGTTCTGGTTTTGCCAAATACTGTTTCACTGAGTCTTTCCAGAACCAGGGACCACTCCTGCTTTCTTCTTGTATCTCATTTGATGTGTGGATTATGTTTTGGGTATTCCAGTTTTCTAGGTTAATAACCACTTATTAGTGAGTGCATACCATGATTCACCTTTTGAGTCTGGGTTACCTCACTTAGTATGATGTTCTCTAGCTCCATCCATTTGCCTAAGAATTTCATGAATTCATTGTTTCTAATGGCTGAATAGTACTCCATTGTGTAGATATACCACATTTTTTGCATCCACTCTTCTGTTGAGGGATACCTGGGTTCTTTCCAGCATCTGGCAATTATAAATAGGGCTGCTATGAACATAGTAGAGCATGTATCCTTATTACATGGTGGGGAATCCTCTGAGTATATGCCCAGGAGTGGTATAGCAGGATCTTCTGGAAGTGAGGTGCCCAGTTTTCGGAGGAACTGCCAGACTGCTTTCCAGAGTGGTTGTACCAATTTGCAACCCCACCAGCAGTGGAGGAGTGTTCCTCTTTCTCCGCACCCTCTCCAACACCTGCTGTCTCCTGAATTTTTAATCTTAGCCATTCTGACTGGTGTAAGATGAAATCTTAGGGTTGTTTTGATTTGCATTTCCCTAATGACTAATGAAGTTGAGCATTTTTTAAGATGCTTCTCTGCCATCCGAAGTTCTTCAGGTGAGAATTCTTTGTTTAACTCTGTACCCCATTTTTTAATAGGGTTGTTCGGTTTTCTGGAGTCTAACTTCTTGAGTTCTTTATATATATTGGATATTAGCCCTCTATCTGATGTAGGATTGTTGAAGATCTTTTCCCAATTTGTTGGTTGCCGATTTGTCCTCTTGATGGTGTCCTTTGCCTTACAGAAACTTTGTAATTTTATGAGGTCCCATTTGTCAATTCTTGCTCTTAGAGCATACGCTATTGGTGTTCTGTTCAGAAACTTTCTCCCTGTACCGATGTCCTCAAGGGTCTTCCCCAGTTTCTTTTCTATTAGCTTCAGAGTGTCTGGCTTTATGTGGAGGTCCTTGATCCATTTGGATTTGAGCTTAGTACAAGGAGACAAGGATGGATCAATTCGCATTCTTCTGCATGCTGACCTCCAGTTGAACCAGCACCATTTGTTGAAAAGGCTATCTTTTTTCCATTGGATGTTTTCAGCCTCTTTGTCGAGGATCAAGTGGCCATAGGTGTGTGGGTTCATTTCTGGATCTTCAATCCTGTTCCATTGATCCTCCTGCCTGTCACTGTACCAATACCATGCAGTTTTTAACACTATTGCTCTGTAGTATTGCTTCAGGTCAGGGATACTGATTCCCCCAGATTTTCTTTTGTTGCTGAGAATAGTTTTAGCTATCCTGGGTTTTTGTTGTTCCAGATGAATTTGATAATTGCTCTTTCTAACTCTGTGAAGAATTGAGTTGGGATTTTGATGGGTATTGCATTGAATCTGTATAGTGCTTTAGGCAAAATGGCCATTTTAACTATATTGATTCTACCGATCCATGAGCATGGGAGGTTTTCCCATTTTTTGAGGTCTGCTTCCATTTCCTTCTTCAGAGTCTTGAAGTTCTTGTCATACAGATCTTTCGCATGTTTGGTAAGAGTCACCCCAAGATACTTTATACTGTTTGTGGCTATTGTGAAGGGGGTCATTTCCCTAATTTCTTTCTCAGCCTGCTTATCCTTTGAGTATAGGAAGGCCACTGATTTGCTTGAGTTGATTTTGTAACCTGCCACTTTGCTGAAGTTGTTTATCAGCTGTAGGAGCTCTCTAGTGGAGTTCTTTGGGTCACTTAGGTAGACGATCATGTCGTCTGCAAATAATGATAGTTTGACTTCCTCATTTCCAATTTGTATCCCTTTGACCTCCTTATGTTGTCGAATTGCCCGAGCTAGTACCTCAAGTACAATATTGAAAAGATAAGGAGAAAGGGGGCAGCCTTGTCTGGTCCCTGATTTCAGTGGGATTGCTTCAAGTTTCTCTCCGTTTAGTTTGATGCTGGCTACCGGTTTGCTGTATATTGCTTTTACTATGTTTAGGTATGGGCCTTGAATTCCTGTTCTCTCCAAGACTTTAAGCATGAAAGGATGCTGAATTTTGTCAAATGCTTTTTCAGCATCCAATGAAATGACCATGTGGTTTTGTTCTTTGAGTTTGTTTATGTAGTGGATTGTATTGATGGATTTCCGTATATTGAACCAACCCTGCATTCCCGGGATAAAGCCTACTTGATCATGGTGGATGATCGTTTTGATGTGTTCTTGGATTCGGTTGGCAAGAATTTTATTGAGTATTTTTGCATCGATGTTCATAAGGGAAATTGGTCTGAAGTTCTCTTTCTTTGTTGGATCTTTGTGTGGCTTTGGTATCAGCGTAATTGTGGCTTCGTAGAAGGAATTGGGTAGTGTTCCTTCTGTTTCTATTTTGTGGAATAGTTTGAAGAGTATTGGTGTTAACTCTTCTTTGAAGGTCTGGTAGAATTCTGCACTGAAACCATCTGGTCCTGTGCTTTTTTTGGTTGGAAGACTTTCTATGACTCCTTCTATTTCTTTAGGCTTTATGGGACTGTTTAGATGGTCTAGTTGGTCCTGATTTAATTTTGGTATTTGGTATCTGTCAAGGAAATTGTCCATTTCCTCCAGATTCTCCAGTTGTGTTGAGTACAGGCTCTTGTAGTAGGATCTGATGATTTTTTGGATTTCCTCAGTTTCAGTTGTTATGTCTCCCTTTTCATTTCTAAGTTTGTTAATTTGGATACTTTCTCTGTGCCCTTTGGTCAGTCTGGCTAAGGGTTTATCTATCTTGTTGATTTTCTCAAAGAACCAGCTCCTAGTTTTGTTGATTTTTTGTATGGTTCTCTTTGTTTCTACTTGATTGATTTCGGCCCTGAGTTTGATGATTTCCTGCCTTCTACTCCTTCTGGGTGAAATAGCTTCTTTTTGTTCTAGGGCTTTCAGGTGTGTCATTAAGTTGGTAATGTATGCTCTCTCCATTTTCTTTTTGGAGGCACTCAGGGCTATGAGTTTTCCTCTTAGCACTGCTTTCATTGTGTCCCATAGATTTGGGTATGTTGTGTTTTCATTTTCATTGTGTTCTAAAAAGTCTTTAATTTCTTTCTTTATTTCTTCCTTGACCAAGGTGTTATTGAGTAGAGTATTGTTCAATTTCCACGTGTATGTGGGTTTTCTGTTGTTTCTGTTGCTATTGAAGACCACTTTTATTCCATAGTGATCAGATAGGAGGCATGGGATTAGTTCTATCTTCTTATATTTGTTGAGGTCTGTCTTGTGACCAATTATATGGTCGATTTTGGAGAAGGTACCATGAGGTGCTGAAAAAAAGGTATATTCTTTTGTTTTAGGATAGAATGTTCTATATATATCAGTTAAATCTAATTGGTCCAAAGCTTCAATTAGTTTCATTGTGTCCTTGTTTAGTTTCTGTTTTCCTGATCGGTCCATTGAGGAAAGTGCAGTGTTGAAGTCACCCACAATTATTGTGTTAGGTGCAATGTGTGCTTTGAGTTTTAATAAAGTTTCTTTTATGAAAGAGGGTGCCCTTGCATTTGGAGCATAGATGTTCAGGATTGAGAGTTCTTCTTGTTGTATTTTTCCTTTGACCAGCAAGAAGTGTCCCTCAGAGTCTCTTTTGATGACTTTGGGTTGAAAGTCAATTTTATCTGATATTAAAATGGCTACTCCAGCTTGTTTCCTGAGACCATTTGCTTGTAAAATTGTCTTCCAGCCTTTTACTCTAAGGTAGTGTTTGTCTTTGACCCTGAGGTGTGTTTCCTGTAAGCAGCAAAATGTAGGGTCCTGTTTACGTATCCAGTCAGTTAGTCTGTGTCTTTTTATTGGGGCATTGAGTCCATTGATGTTAAGAGATATTAAGGAATAGTGATTGTTACTTCCTATCATTTTTGATGTTATTTTTTAAATTTGATTGCTTAACTTCTTTTGGGTTTGATGAAAGGTTACTATCTTGCTTTTTTCAGGGTGAAGTTTCCCTCCTTGTATTGGTGTTGTCCTCCTATTATCCTTTTTAGGGCTGGGTTTGTGGATAGATATTGGGTGAACTTGGTTTTGTCGTGAAATATCTTAGTTTCTCCATCTATGGTGATTGAGAGTTTTGCTGGATATAGTAGTTTTGGTTGGCATTTGTGTTCTCTTAGAGTCTGCATGAGATCTGCCCAGGACCTTCTAGCCTTCATAGTCTCAGGTGAAAAGTCTGCTGTGATTCTGATAGGTCTTCCTTTATATGTTACCTGGCCTTTTTCTCTTACTGCCTTTAATATTCTTTCTTTGTTTAGAACATTTGGTGTTTTGATTATTATGTGACGGGAAGTATTTCTGTTCTGGTCCAGTCTGTTTGGAGTTCTGTAGGCTTCTTGTATATTCATGGGCATCTCTCTCTTTAGGTTAGGGAAGTTTTCTTCCATAATTTTATTGAAGATATTTGCTGGCCCTTTAAGTTGTAAATCTTCACTCTCATCTATGCCTATAATCCTTAGGTTTGGTCTTCTCATTGTGTCCTGGATTTCCTGGATATTTTGGGTTACAAGCTTTTTGCATTTTGCATTTTCTTTAACTGTTGAGTCCATGGTTTCTAAGGAATCTTCAGCATCTGAGATTCTTTCTTCTATTTCTTGTATTCTGTTGTTGATATTTGCATCTCTGTCCCCTGATTTCTTCCCAAGGCTTTCTATCTCCAAAGTTGTCTCCTTTTGAGTTTTCTTAGTTGTTTCTACTTCTGTTTTTAGATCCTGGATGGTTTTGCTTAGCTCCTTCACTTGCTTGTTTGTGCTTTCCTGTAATTCTTTAAGAGATTTTTGTGTTTTTTCTTTCATGACCTCAGCCTGTTGACCAAAGTTCTCCTGTATTTCTTTAAGAGATTTTTGTGTTTCGTCTTTCATGACCTCAGCCTGTTGACCAAAGTTCTCCTGTATTTCTTTAAGTGTTTTTTGCATTTCCTCCTTGTTGGCTTTTGTATTCTCCTGGATTTCTTTCAATGATTTTTGTGTTTCCCTTGCAAGGGCTTCTAACTTTTGATCCATTTTCTCCTGAATGTCCTTCATGTGTTCCTGTACCAGCATCATGACCAGTGATTTTAAATCCAAATCTTGTTTTACTGGTGTGATGGGGTATCCAGGACTTGCTGGTAGAGGAGAATTTGGTTCAGATGTTGCCATATTGCCTTGATTTCTGTTAGTGACGTTCCTGCGTTTGCCTTTTGCCATCTAGCTCTCACTGGTGTTACTTGGTCTTGTCAGTGCTGGACTCACCAGTGCAAGCTGCCCCTTCCCCGTTGGCCTCTGGTGCACAGCTTACACTCTGCACTGCCTGTAGACAGGGTGCTGTTGTCCAGGCTGTTCAGATCCCGAAGCAGGCACCTGAAGGCTCCCGTTGGGGCCCGCAGGATTTATTGGAGCACACCGACTTCTCCCAGCTGGCCGCCCGGAAGCCCCCACTAGCCTCTTGAGGGACCTGGAGATGTGGCGGCCACCCAGGCTGATCTGAAGCGGAGAGAGTTGAGCTGGGGGCTTCTGCCTGAGGCCTTGCCCCAGATTGTGTCTGTGGACCAGGTGGAACCCGTGTGCACCCCCAGGGAGCTCCGAAGGTATATGTTGCTGTGACCTCCCCTGTGCTCCGCTCACTCTGCTGGGCAGCCGACTTCCCCAACCGGGCTGGCGCACACTAGGTTAGCCTTGTCGCCCGGGCCCTGAGTCCAGGCAAACACCTGGGAGGCCAAGGTCCGAGCAAAGTTCCCCTAGGGCTATGTCTGTTATTTGGGTCCGCCAGGTGACCCGGATGGCGGGCGTGCGTGTCCGCGCTCCGCGAAAGCACCGGGAGAGTCTGTTGTGCTAATAACCTCCTGGGCGGGTTGACACACAGATGGCCCACCAAGCCGCCCAGTTCTTGGGGTCAGTCCTGTGCCTTTTGGGGCCTAGACCCCCGTTTTGTTAGCCTCAGGCTACGCTTGTTAGCAGTCTCTGCCCTCCCGAGCACTCTGGCTCCTGTAGGCAAAATGGCGGCACGTGCGCCGGCCAGGGCAAAAAAAAACTCCTGGCTGGGTTGGCGCCCCGATGGCCACTCGAACAGCCCAGGGCCTGGGTGCAGGCCAACGCCCGTCTGGCTCAGACCCCTGCGGTGTTGGGCCTAGGATTATGTTTGTGTACCTCAATCTGACCGATCTCTGGAGCCCGGGATCAAGATGGAGGTGAGTCTCTCCTGACTCAGGTCTTTTAAACATTTTAAAAACACATATATTGACCATTTGTACTTATTCATTTGTAATGTGTCATTTGAGTTCATTTCCCCATTTAATATTGGAAGATATTTGCTTTTTGGGTATTTAAATTTTGAGCATGTTTTTCGTTCTAGATGATAATCCCTCTTCAGATGAATATCTGGAAAAGATTTTCTTCAATTCTGTAGGTTGTCTCTTTTTTCTGTTGTTGCTTCTGTTTGATGAAGCTTTTTAATCTGATGTAATCCTATAATCCTATTTGTCAATTCTTGTTATTATTCTATGGACATTTGAACTTTTTGAAAGTAATTCACTGCTATACTAATATCTTCATGCATTTAACTTATACTTTAATGTTTCATGCCTTATATTAAAATCTTTCATGCATTTGAATTGATTTCTGTACAAGGAGCTATATTGGTGACCTTGTCTCATTTGTCTGCATGGATGTCTAGCTATCTCAGCTCCACTTGTTTTAAAGCTTCACTTTTCCAATGTAAATTTTGGCTTCTTCTCTCAAGATTCAGATGACTATAAATGTGAACCCTTGTGTATGTGGGTACCTCTGTGGTATGCTTGCTTTCATTTAGGGGTGCATGCTCAGGGGTTTTCTTTTCCATTATTTACATATCATTGTTCTAGTACTATGATGTTTTTATTATTATGATTCTGTAGTATAGATTGAAGTTATGTACTGGTGCTTGGGTTGGCACTGCTGTTTTGGTTTGAGAAGGACTTGGGTGTTTGCTATAAACTGTGTTTCTTTGAGGGCAGTGACTATATTAATGGGGCTTATGAAGCTACTTCTGGAAATGTGGTCATCTCACTAATATTGATTCTGTTGTATTATGAACACAAAGTGGCTTTCCATCTATTGCTGCTCTATAGATTGTATTATAGAAGCCTTTAACAACTTTGGTTAAGGCATATCCGATTATGTATGTATGTATGTATGTATGTGTGTATGTATGTATATATATATGTATGTATGTATTTACTTATTTATTTATTTAATGAAGTTGATGAAAATGGGATCATTATTCTGATTTTCTTTTCATTATGTTGGTTTTTGGTATTTGGTAAAATTATTGAATTTTATAGATTAGTTTTGTATTTTAGTACAGTGTTAAGAATGTTTGTAAGACACTCTTAAGAGTTTTCTACCAGAGCATCCTGGGTTTAAGTATAGGATCATGTCATCTGGAAACAGAGGTAATTTGACTTCTTCCTTTCCTAGTCGTTTATCCCTTCCTTCCCTTGCCTTATTGCTTTAGATAAGCTTTCAGCGACCATACTGAACACAAGTGGAGTGAGTGGACAGTCTTTTCTCCATCTCTAAGTTCAGAGGAAATGGTTTGATTTTTTTTCTCATTCACTAAGTGTTGGATATGAGTGTCATAGACAGATCTTTTTAAGGAAATAATTTTTGATTTAATTTAATGTTATGTGTGTGGTGAATGTCTTCAGTTAGCTGTGTATGTATGTTAGTGTGCATGGAGGGCAAAAGTCAAAGAAGTTGTTTTCACCTCCCTCCCCATTACCCTTCCTGCCCAAACCCTCATTATTTCAACAACCCCCCTTTCATGTCTTCCTGGGTGTATGACCTACTATTTTTGAATTAAGAGATGATAATGAAAAACTGCAACCAGTCCTACTTTGTCAGTTTTCCCTTGAGCCATTTTAAGTAGAAAAATGAATGTTTGTAAGTCACTGGTTTAAGAAATGGAAGCCATGCTTTCTGCAGAAGACAGGAGAAAAACTCCAGGAAGCCACATGAAAAGACTGAGCAGAGTGGTAGCTTTCAGGCTGCCCTTTAGAAAGAAGCATGGGAGTCTGAGCGTGGGGCACTTGGAATCCAACTGCTCATTGACTGTGAGCAAACTCTTACCCTCCAGAAGCTCCTCTGCTTCTGTGTCTCATGAGAATGCAGTGCTATGTGAAAAAAAGCAGTGTTATGTGCTCCTAAATACAGCTGTGAGGATTCAATGTGAAAGTGCTCCTTACATACTGAACTCTGAACCCAGGCCTGATGCCGAAGGGTCAGAAGATTCTAGTGGGATACAGGCATGCATGTGTGTGAATATTATTAGCTTCACAGTGAGGAAAGGTCATATACAAGTGGCAATCACATACCAGTTTGGGTAATCAGCTCTTATTCAGTAAATTAAAATAATAAGAACTTCCAGTGTTTATCTTTTTTTCTTTAAGGTCAGCTTTTAAAAATGCTAAGATATCTGGTTGTCTTGCATTCTATGACCTAATTTTATATTATTTTTGATACAAGCTTGGGTGCTCTAGCCAATGGTCTTAGTTCTGATGATATTGGGTGACTGCCTTTAAACACAAGCTATGGAAAACAATGCTGTTTTCAGAGAGGGAGTGACCACCATGGAAGCTATTCAAAGAAGTAGAGGTATGCTAAGAATTGGGTCAGGACTGGTTCAACCACTGTTCCAGGGGAAGGTCAGGGTAAGACCAGACACATTGGTGTTTGAACTCTCATGCTGCAATGGCATTGTTATGTGCCTTAAACAGATTATTGAACAATTCTGAACTGCAATTTATTTTTTAATATAAAATATATTGATAGTGTGGAAATTTTTTTCATATGGTTATTCAATAAACACAGAGTAGCAATTTGCCCTGTGGGAGAGCCCGGAGATATGATGAAAACTATGAAATTTCAATCTTAGTGAATGTTCTCATGACCAATGGAATAGTGGATGTCATATAAATAAACATAAAACGAATATTTATTGATTACTTGTCAAGTTTTTTCTCCCTTTTTATTAGATATTTTCTTCATTTACATTTCAAATGTTATCCCCTTTCTTTGTTTCCCCTCCACAAATGCCCTATCCCATCCCCCCTCCCCCTGCTCACTAACCCACCGTCTCGCACTACCATGACCTGGCATTACCTTACACTGGGGCAATAGAGAGATGTACTAGGAGGTTCTAGAAGCAGAACTTATTTAAAGTACAGCAGAGGGAGGGTGTGTAGATTCCTGTGGCTACTCTTGCAAGAATCACTGACATAGTAACTTTGAAACATCACAAATGTCACTTCCCAGAGGTAAGGAGCCCACTCAGCACTTCACCAAAATAAAGGCCACATATCTGAAGGATATCTTGAAGCTTGGTGTGTGAACATGATTCTTTGCTTTACCAACATCAGGTCTACACTTTAATCCACAGTCTCCTTTTGTCTGCGATTCCAGTAAAATTCCATTTCTGATTATTTTCTTTGGGACCTGCTTTGTAAGTCATGTGTACTCCTTTTCTGCTTTTAAGGTTTGTGCAGTTGCATTCCCTGCAACCATGTGGGATAATCTTCCTATTTATAAACATCAGCTAATCAACCACATCGTTTCATTTCTCATTGTAACTCGCCTGATTGTGTAACTACTTGTAGAGCTTGTGAAATGGGCCTCTCCAGGAAGATCATTTCTTTTCATAGACTGGCAAGAATGAGCCTGCCTAAGTGGTAGGGGTGTGTGTGTGTGTGTGTGTGTGTGTGTGTGTGTGTGTATGTGTGTGTGTGTTTATTCTAAGCAAGCATCTTAGATTTTGTGAACAATTTTAAGGGCCTTTGGAATTTGTTAAATAGTTTTTGTTTGTTTTATTTTTTTATTTTGTTTAGCTTTCTTGAAGGCTTTGGGAATCATTGTTGAGTTGATATTGTATCATGTGATGGAATCTGAGGATTTTCTCAGGAGGACAATAGACAGGGGAGGCCATCAAGGAGGCCACTGTAGTCACCAGAGGAAGAACCACAGAAGACTACAGCACAGGCCTGAAGTTGGCACAGATTTCATGCTGGTAAATCTCTGTAACCCAGATATTCTCCAGCATCTCTACCCATAGCATCCATGTTTGCCTATGCTCCTCTCTCAACGGCTCTCATGTGTTTCCCTTATGCAATTCCTGGCGTCTTTTAATACTGAACACAGGATTTACAACCACAAAGCAGTCACTGGCTTTGCTCTATATGAATGTGTCTAGTTCTTGTGGTTGGCCTAGTCATGGTGGTAGTGATTGCAGAAAAACCACACTTGAATATGACATTGAATATATTTCATGTAAAACAGTATGCTGTATCTACATAAAACTCACATAGAACATTCCACTTGCTTAAATCATCTCTAGAAGCAACCATTTCTAGATGATCCCTAAAATACCTCTAGATTATCCAATATCTAATTCAGTGTAAATGGTGTATAAACAGTTGTTACTGTTGTGTATGTGTGTCATATATGTGAGTACATACATATGTATGTCTGTGTACCTGCAAGTGGTAGCCAGAGGTCAATGCCTGGTATCTCTCTCTAAACAGTAGTGTTTGGAATAGTGTCTCACAGTGAACCTGGTGTTAAAATTAATTCCACTAGGCTGTCTGCCAATGAGCTCCAAGGGTTTCCCTGTCTGCCTTTTCTAACACTGGATTTACACATGTATTCTGGTAGCCCAGATCTTAGTTGCGGATCCAAACCCAGATCCTCATACATACACAGAGGCAAGCAACTATAGTCACCAGGACATCTTCTTATCACCTCTAAATTCTAATATATTTTCAAGGAAATAATGACAAGATTTAAAAAGTTGCATCCATTCAGTAGAGATGTTAATTGTTTTTGATGAATAGTGGTTGTGCGGATTAGATGAAGATGACCTATAGATGCAGATGACCAATGTGTGAGCTGCTTCCCTTTTGGCATTCTATGTTTTCATTCTGTTTCTCTTACCAGAACATACTATGCCCCCTTAGAGTGGCTTCTGTCTTCAAATCATAAGCATTCATAACTGAGATTATAAGTGGACTCTAGAGTTAAATCCTTAATTTTGAATATTTGGATATTAAAGTCTTGTGTTGTCTACTGTTCCTTGAAAATGGGTTCTTGTCCTTGAGTTGACAAAGTTGATGCTTCAATGGGAAATCTTTGGTTCCTTGTGTAGTATGGACAATGTAGATTTTCCTGCTTTAATAAGCATCTGGAATATTGCAGTGATTGGTGACTACAATGCTCTGTTTCTTCTTCTAGCTGCTTTGATATATCTTGAAGCATATAATTAAAATATAGAATTTCTTGATTTACTTTTTTAATCCATAAGTAATTAAATTGTTATCTCACCATCTCATCTGTCTCTAAATTTTCTAAGTATTTGATGTACACCGTGACTAGAATAAGGAATTTAACAACAATTTTTTTTGAGGAAATTAATGGGGGATCACCAACTTGGGAGTCATGAAACATTTTTAAGTGCTAAGGTATTTTTTTGGTGAGGAAAATGGGGAAGTGATAATTCAGAAAGGAATTAGGAGGATTAGATGTGATTAATGTGGTATGCACAGAAGAAGGCCTCTGTCCACAGAAATGCCAACAATACGACAATCCCTGGCTGAGTCAGAGCCTCTAGTTGTGAAGCATCTTTGGGTGATACATCGTGTTCCTCAGAAAGAGATGCAAGATCTGTTGCTCTGTATTTCACCCACATTTTAACTGCTCTCCAGTAGCTTTCTCCATTTTCCAAGGAACATTTAAACAACTCACTTAAGCCCTGTTTGTTGAATTCCGTTAGATTTTTCACTCTTCTGCCTGAGCAGAATCTCCCATATAACATTGGATAGTTTTTATTTTGATTAGCTATTTACAAATTACCAAGCATCTTGAGCCAATACCTTTTCCAGTTTGGATAGATGAAAACTACCAGTCTAACTAATGTAATGAAGCCTTTGATCTCTGAAATCTAGTTACTCAGTCACTAATTAATCTCTCAATACAACATGATGTGCTGTAATAATATTCTAGCCTGAGAAAAAATGTTAAAGATGGGAGAGTTAGAACTGTCATCCTGGATTTCATCACTTAAGAAGATCAAAGGAGAGGTGCAGGGATGTCTTAGTTAATGTAGAACATGGTGAAACTTCAACTGTGGAATGTGGGTAATATAACCCACGAATCAATTGTGTTGTAATCCTTAAGACTACAGTATGCTCCCTTTTAGCAAGACAGATGGGATACATTGACAGATTAGACATCATTTTCTCTAAAAATATAATTATCAGTTGTTAAAAGAGTGCCAACCATTCTCGATTAATACAGACTTTCAAATTTTTCCAGGGTAAAGATCTACAGATGTAAAAGACTTCCCGGATATTTTCAGTAAACTAAGGAGAGATGTCTGTATTTTTCCACATTATAATAATCCAGGTGTACTATGTTCTTGTTGATGGTCCATAAGGTAACAAATAAAATAGAGTTTAAAAATAAATACTTAATTCATTACTGAACAGTTATTTACACGGTAATTTATATTTCATTTCTGCTTTGGCTCTCATAAAGGCTAATTGATTAAAGGCAGTGAACTTGGCAGCTTGGCAATATCTTGCTAGTCAGAGGATTATAAACATGTCATATGGATAGTCTGGGGTTGAATGGGCTTGCACAAGTTACACCTCATGTCAAGCAAACTTACTAAGAAGTACAGCATCTTATATATTATTTCTGGAGAGAAATGGGACATCAGCAGAAACTGTAATACAATGAGATGACAGCAGGAGGATAATCAGGCAATGTTTCACAAAGGGAACATACAGTGTATCTTAAGAACATTATAGTCTGAGTGCAGAGTGTCTTGGGACTGATAGCACCAGTCTCTTAAAAGCCAAGTTTCTAGGAACTGAAACCTTCATTTGTTTGATGCCCTAGCCCCAGAATAGCCTTCCCAAGTTCCCCATGTCCCTTTATTGGGGCCTCTGAGAATGCCTTGGGCTTTCTTACATGCTATAGATATAAATCAGACCCTGTTTATGTTTCATTAACTTAATGACTATGCTACTATCAGTGAAATATTTAAAACTACAGGTCTCATCTCCACATTGACATCCTCGGTTTAAGAACTACTCAAACCTCTGGGTATATGGCCAGGAGTGGTATAGCAGGGTTCTCTGGTAGTATTATGCCCAATTTTCTGAGGAACCACCAAACTGATTTCCAGAGTGGTTTTACCAATTTGCAATCCCAGCAGCAGTGGAGGAGTGTTCTTCTTTCTCCATATCCTCACCAGCATCTCCTATTACCTGAGTTTTTGATCTTAGTCATTCTGACTGGTGTGAGGTAGAGTCTCAGGGTTGTTTTGATTTGCAAGATACAATTTACAGACTAAATGAAGCTCAAGAAGAAGGAAGAACAAAGTATGGATATTCTGGTCCTTCTTAGAAGGGGGAACAAAATACCCACAGGACAAAGTGTGGAGCAGAGATTGAGGGAAAGACAATTCAGAGACTGCCCCTCCTAGGGATCCATCCCATATATAGTTACAAAACCCAGACACTATTGTGTATGCAACAAGTGCTTGCTGACAGGAGCCTGATATAGGTGTCATTTGGGAGGCTCTACCAGTGCATGACAAATACAGACGGGGACCCTCCCAGCCAACCATTGAACTAAGTCCAGGGTACCCAATGGAGGAGCTAGAGAAAGGACCCAAGTAGCCAAAGGGGTTTGTAGCGCCATAGGAGGAAAAATAATTGTACCACCCAGAACTCCCAGAGCTCCCAGGGACTAAACTACCAACCAAAGAATACACATGGAGAGACCCATGGCTCCAGATGCATATGCAACAGAGGATGGCCTTGTTTGATATCAAAGAGAGGAGAGGCCCTTGGTCCTGAGAAGGCTAGATGCCCCAGTATAGGGGAATGCCAGGACAGGGAAGTGGGAGTGGGTGGATTAGTGAGCAGGGGGAGGGGAGATGGGTTAGGAGATTTCACAGGAGTGGGGGGTGGGTGGGGTGGGAGGTGGGTGGGTGGGGGGTGGGTGGGGTGGGGTGGTGGTGGTGGGGGGTGGGGGTGGACCAGGAACAACAATTGAAATGTAAATAAAGCAGGGAGCTGCAGAAGGAGAGAAGCCCCTTGACCATATTTGCTGCCTGCCTGACAGAAAAGGATCACTAGTTACTGTATCACCCTGAGCTTTAGATTTCTGGTGGTGCAAACTGCCAGGGGTCTGCCTGCACTCAGGAACTGAGCACATAGGCGGGTTTGTCTGCCAGCACGCCGGGCACAGGGTCTGTGTCCTGCCCAGTGAGCTGCAGAAGGAGAGAAGCCCCACATACTTGCTGCCTGCCAGGACAGAAAAGGGTCACTAAGTACTGTATCACCCTGAGCTTTGTATTTCTGGTGGTGCAAACTGCCAGGGGTCTGCCTGCACTCAGGAACTGAGTTCATCTGCAAGCCAGTCCATCGCAGGACCTGTGTTCTATGTGAGAATCAACTACTGGGCATATATTCAGAGGATTCTTCAGCATGCAATAAGTACACATGCTCCACTATGTTCATAGCAGCCCTATTTGTAGTAGCCAGAAGCTGGAAAGAACTTAGGTGTCCTTCAATGGAAGAATGGATACAAAAAATGTGGTATATTTACACAATGGAGTACTATTCAGCCATTAGAAACAATGAATTCATGAAATTCTTAGACAAATGGATGGAGCTGGAGGACATCATACTAAGTGAGGTAATCCAGTCTCAAAAGATCAATCATGGTATTCACTCACTGATAAGTGGATATTAGCCTAGAAACTTTGAATACCCAGGACATAATCCACAAATTAAATGATGTCCAAAAAGAATGGAGGAGTGGCCCCTGGTTCTGGAAAGACTCAGTGCAAGAGTATAGCGGAATTCCAGAACAGGGATGTGGGAAGGGGTGGATGGAAGAACAGGGGGAGGGAAGAGGGCTTATGGGACTTGCGGGGAGTGGGGACCCAGAAAAGGGGAAATCATTTGAAATGTAAATAAAAAATATATCAAGAAAAATTATGAAAAAAGAAATGTAAATAAAGAATATATTTGATAAAAAAAGAAATACTCAAACCAATCAGTATTAAGAATTGTGATGTCCAGGTCTAGTGGATAAATGTACAAAACATCTGCACCTTTATGGCTCAGGTAATGATGCAGAAGAGGAGGCAGAAATATTGTAAGGGCCAGAGAATCAGGGGCTCTGCTGTGAGATTATGTCACATAGTAACATCAGAAGCTACACCCATAATGTCTCATAACATGACTGCCTAAATGTGACCCAAACAAGGAGAACACCAATGAAAATGACCAGCACGATGGAGAAAATCCTAAGAGGCCTTAACGCAAAAATCACTTAAAGAAATACAGGAGAACTTTGGTCAACAGGCTGAGGTAATGAATGAAGAAACACAAAAATCTCTTAAAGAATTACAGGAAAACACAAACAAGCAGGTGAAGGAGCTAAGCAAGGCCATCCAGTATCTAAAATCAGAAGTAGAAACAACTAAGAAATCCCAAAGGGAGACAACTTTGGAGATAGAAAACCTTGGGAAGAAATCAGGGGATATAGATGCAAATATCAACAACAGAATACAAGAGATAGAAGAAAGAATCTCAGATGCAGAAGATACTATAGAAACCATGGACTCAAAAGTTAAAGAAAATGCAAAATGCAAAAAGCTTGTAACCCAAAACATCCAGGAAATCTAGGACACAATGAGAATAACAAACCTAAGGATTATAGGCATAGATGAGAGTGAAGATTTACAACTTAAAGGGCCAGCAAATAACTTCAATAAAATTATGGAAGAAAACTTCCTTAACCTAAAGAGGGAGATGCCCATGAATATCCAAGAAACCTACAGAACTCCAAACAGACTGGACCAGAACAGGAATACCTCCCATCACATAATAATCAAAACACCAAATGTACTAAACAAAGAAAGAATATTAAAGGCAGTAAGAGAAAAAGTTCAAGTAACATATACAGGAAGACCTACGAGAATCACACCAGACTTCTCACCAGAGACCATGAAAGCTAGAAGGTCCTGGGCAGATCTCATTCAGACTCTAAGAGAACACAATTGCCAGCCAAAACTACTATACCCAGCAAAACTCTCAATCACCATAGATGGAGAAACTAAGATATTCCATGACAAAACCAAGTTTATCCAATATCTATCCACAAACCCAGCCCTACAAAGGATAATAGGAGGAAAACACCAATACAAGGACGGAAACTTCACCCTGGAAAAAGCAAGATAGTAACCTTCTTTCATCAAACCCAAAAGAAGTTAACCAATCAAATTTAAAAAATAACATCAAAAATGACATGAAATAATAATCATTATTCCTTAATATCTCTTAACATTAATGGACTCAATGCCCCAATAAAAAAACATAGACTAACCGACTGGAAAAGTAAACAGGACACTACATTTTGCTGCATACAGGAAACATACCTCAGGGTCAAAGACAAACACTACCTTAGAGTAAAAAGTTGGAAGATAATTTTACAAGCAAATGGTCTCAGGAAACAAGCTGGAGTAGCCACTCTAATATCAGATAAAATTGACTTTCCACCCAAAGTCATCAAAAGAGACTCTGAGGGACACTGTTGTTGGTCAAAGGAAAAATACAACAAGAAGAACTCTCAGTCCTGAACATCTATGCTCCAAATGCAAGGGCACCCTCATTCATAAAAGAAACTTAATTAAAGCTCAAAGCACACATTGCACCTAACACAATAATTGTGGGTGACTTCAACACTGCACTTTCCTCAATGGACCGATCAGGAAAACAGAAACTGAACAGGGACACAGTGAAACTAATTGAAGCTTTGGACCAATAAGATTTAACAGATATATATATATATATATATATATATATATATATATATATATATATATATATATAGAACATTCTATCCTAAAGCAAAAGAATATATCTTTTTCTCAGCACCTCATGGTACCTTCTCCAAAATCGACCATATAATTGGTCACAAGACAGACCTCAACAAATATAAGAAGTTCGAACTAATCCCATGCCTCCTATCAGATCACTATGGAGTAAAAGTGGTCGTCAATAGCAACAACAAAAAAAAAACAGAAAACGAACATACATATGGAAAGTGAACAATATTCTACTCAATGATACCTTGGTCAAGGAAGAAATAAAGAAAGAAATTAAAGACTTTTTAGAACTTAATGAAAATGAAGACACAACATACCCAAATCTATGGGACACAATGAAAGCAGTGCTAAGAGGAAAACTCATAGCCCTGAGTGCCTCCAAAAGAAAATGGAGAGAGCATACACTAACAGCTTAATGACATACCTGAAAGCCCTGGAACAAAAAGAAGCTATTTCACCCTGGAGGAGTAGAAGGCAGGAAATCATCAAACTCAGGGCTGAAATCAATCAAGTGGAAACAAAGAGAACCATACAAAGAATCAACAAAACCAGGAGCTGGTTCTTTGAGAAAATCAACAAGATAGATAAACCCTTAGCTAGACTAACCAAAGGGCACAAAGATAGTATCCAGATCAACAAAATTAGAAATGAAAAGGGAGATATAACAACAGAAAATGAGGAAATTCAAAAATCATCAGATCCTACTACAAAAGCCTATACTCAACACAACTGGAGAATCTGGAGGAAATGGACAGTTTCCTAGACAGATATCCGACACCAAAACTAAATCAGGATCAAATAGATCATCTAAACAGTTCCACAACACCTGAAGAAATAAAAAGGGCCATAGAAAGTCTCCCAACCAAAAAAGCACGGGACCAGAAGGCTTCAGTGCAGAATTCTATCAGACCTTCATAGAAGACCTAACACCAATACTCTTCAAAATATTCCACGAAATAGAAACAGAAGGAACTCTACCCAACTCCTTCTATGAAGCCACAATTACGCTGATACCAAAACCACACAAAGATCTAACAAAGAAAGAGGACTTCAGGCCAATTTCTCTTATGAATATCGATGCAAAAATACTTAATACAATTTTTGCCAACCGAATCCAAGAACACATTAAAACGATCATCCACCATGATCAAGTAGGCTTCATCCCAGGGATGCAGGGATGGTTCAATATAAGGAAATCCATCAATGCTATCCACTACATAAACAAACTCAAAGAAAAAAACCATATGATCATCTCATTAGATGCAGAAAAAGCATTTGACAAAATTCAGCATCCTTTCATGCTAAAAGTCTTGGAAAGGACAGGAATTCAAGGCCCATACCTAAACATCATTAAAGCAATATACAGCAAACTGGTAGCCAACATCAAACTAAATGGAGAGAAACTTGAAGCAATCCCACTAAAATCAGGGACTAGACAAGGCTGTCCTCTCTCTCCATATCTTTTCAATATAGTACTTGAAGTTCTAGGTAGTGCAATTAGACAACATAAGGAGGTCAAGGGGATACAAATTGGAAAGGAAGAATTCAAATTATCACTCTTTGCAGATGACATGATAGTCTACTTAAGTGACCCGAAAACCTCCACCAGAGAACTCCTACAGCTGATAAACAACTTCAGCAAAGTGGTTGGTTATAAAGTCAACTCAAGCAAATCAGTTGCCTTCCTATACTCAAAGGATAAACAGGCTGAGAAAGAAGTTAGGGAAATGACACCCTTCATAATAGCCACAAACAATATAAAGTATTTTGGTGTGACCCTAACCAAACAAGTGACGCCAAGAACTTCAGGTCTCTGAAGAAGGAAGTCAAAGAAGACCTCAGAAAATGGAAAATTCTGCCATGCTCGTGGATCAGCAGGATTAATATAGTTAAAATTTCCATCTTGCCAAAAGTGATCTACAGATTCAGCGCAATCCCCATCAAAATCCCAACTCAGTTCTTCACAGAGTTAGAAAAAGCAATTCTCAAATTCATCTGGAATAACAAAAAACCCAGGATAGCTAAAACTATTCTCAACAACAAAAGAAATTCTGTGGGAATCAGTATCCCTGACTTCAAGCAATACTACAGAGCAATAGTATTAAAAACTGCATGGTATTGGAACAGTGACAGAGAAGTGGACCAATGGAATAGAATTGAAGATTCAGAAATGAATCCACACACCTATGGTCACTTGATCTTCAACAAAGGAGCCGAAAACATCCAGTGGCAAAAAGATAGCCTTTTCAACAAATGGTGCTGGTTCAATTGGAGGTCAGCATGCAGCGGAATGCTAATTGGTCCATTCTTATCTCCATGTACTAAACTTCACTCCAAGTGGATCAAGGACCTCCATGTAAAACCAGACACACTGAAACTAATAGAAAAGAAACTGGGGAAGACCCTTGAGGACATGGGCACAGGGGAAAAGTTCCTGAGCAGATCACCAATAGCTTATGCTCTAAGATCAAGAATTGACAAATGGAACCTCATAAAATTACAAAGTTTTTGTAAGGCAAAGGACACTGTTAAAAGGACAAAAGGGCAACCAACAAATTGGGAAAGGATATTCACCAACCTTACTTCTGATAGAGGGATAATATCCAATATATACAAAGAACTCAAGAAGTTAGACCCCAAGGAACCAAATAGCCCTATTAAAAAGTGAGGTACAGATCTAAACAAAGAATTTTCACCTGAAGAAATTCAGATGGCTGAGAGGCACCTTAAGAAGTGCTCAACATCATTAGTCATTAGGGAAATGCAGATCAAAACAACCCTGAGATTTCAGCTCACACCAGTCAGAATGGCTAAGGTAAAAAACTCAGGAGACAGCAGGTGTTGGCGAGGATGTAGAGAAAGATCATCCTCCACTGTTGGTGGGGCTGTAAGATGGTACAACCACTTTGGAAATCAGTCTGGCAGTTCCTCAGAAAAACTGGACATGACACTTCCGGAGGACCCTGCTATACCTCTCCTGGGCATATACCCAAAGGTTCCCCCGGCATGCAATAAAGACACATGCTCCATTATGTTCATAGCACCCTTATTTATAATAGTCAGAAGCTGGAAAGAACCCAGATGCCCCTCAAAGGAGGAATGGATACAGAAAATGTGGTATATTTACACAATGGAATACTACTCAGCAATTAGAAACAATGAATTCACAAAATTTTTAGGCAAATGGTTGGATTTGGAAAATATCATCTTAAGTGAGGTAACCCAATCACAAAAGAATACACATGGAATGCAATCTCTGATAAGTGGATATTAATTAGCCCAGAAGCCCTGAATACCCAAGGCACAAATTGCTTAACAAATGACTCCCATGAAGAAGTATGGAGAGGGGTCCTGATCCTGGAAAGGATTGATCTAGCATTGGAGGGGAATATAAGGACAGAGAAAAAGGAGGGAGGTGATTGGAGAATGGATGGAGAGAAGAAGGTTTATGGGACATATGGGGAGGGGGGATATGGGAAAGGGGACATCATTTGGAATGTAAACAAAGAATATAGAAAATAAAAATATTAACAAAAATGTTTATTAGACAGAACACAAGGGAGTAAAAGACCCAAGACCATCTATGGGAGGTCAGAGCCTCTGCCTCTTCCCCATTCAACAGTTCAGCTGCTCAGACACTGCCCAGCTCTTTACATCTCTCCTCAATATGGTTGAAAATCAGGGATTACTGAATAAATAAGCAACTTCATCACAATTACATTTAGGTAAATTAGGGTTTTTCCCCTCAAATATGATTTTTCCCAAAGATATTAAAACCCTCACTATTATTGTTTTGTAAAATATTTTTAGCACACTATTTGATGTTTGGACTAAGAGTGAGAATTCCTGATCACCAGAGTGTGACTCAGTCTCAGCTGGCACAGGTACATTACAGGCTCTGCAAAGGATCATGTCTAATGCCAGACATTTGAAATACATCTCTTTGATTTCCTGCTAGACTTTTCATCTTCTTAAAATGCCACCATGAGTCAACTTTTTGTACTGAGACATTAGGCTGGTTCCACACCACAAATAGCCTGACTGGAATATGACCATTTAGACATCATGAAATCCTACGACTGGGGGATTATGGTATTTGAAACATGATCAATATTTGATGAAGAAAACAGTGCTTCATAAGACATTATTTTCTAACCAAAAGACACAAGTATTTTTAGTTTGTTGTTTCACTTACAACAATTTGTGTATTAATTACTAATGAGATAGTTTTAGACTCTAATATTTAAAAAATATTTTTAATTTTATTTGGATTTATTTAAATCCATATTTGAAAACTAATTGAAGAATATTTTTTATATCACAGATTAAGATAATTTCTCTACTTTTGCTATTTAAAATCTAGCTAGAGACATTTATACAACAAAACAAAACAAACAAAACCCTATGCTTTAGAAAGTAACTCAGAAAAATTTGAAAGAGTCTCGCATTTCCAATGCCCTGTAATAAACCACAGGAGCCCAGAAGAAGGGCAGGAAAGTGATTCTTTATGCATGAAAACATGACAGATATAGTTACAGTGACATCTTCACTCCATTGATTGTCTCTGTTGGCTTGGATGCTGTGGAATTATAAGCCATGTGAGGAGAGAATTTTTCCAAATGGATATGGGGTGTAGGGAAGGGAAAATAAGGGGTAGAGGGAAAGGAAGGCAGGGGATATTAGAAAATTCTTAGAACGCAAGATGAAACACCAAAGAGGCAAGGCTTGAAAAGCTGTGAGTCGCCTTCTGTGTCTAAGAGCTGCTGGCTTCACACACATGAAAAGTTAGCCATATTTAGCCAGTCAGAAGAAAGTCTACTTATTTCAGATTTTCTGAAGTCAGAAGGGTCCTGTAGCAATGGGTTAGAGGCAAAAGAGGGAGCCCCACATGACTTCACAGGCTCCTTGGTGAAGTACTGAGAAGCCACTGCAGTGAGATTTATTGTCTTGTGCTTTAAGTAATTGCTAACACCCCACTTCTCCCTCTAAGCCAGATCTCACATAAACAATAATTATTTACTGCTTGGCCTAATCCACACTGGCAGTTCTTTCTCACAGTGGCATATTAATCAACTTAATTATTCCTCAAGGTTGCAGGTATAAAGCGTGATGAACAATCAGAAAAATGTGTCTGGAATTAAGGGTGTGATGCTGGCA
The DNA here is from genome assembly GCF_947179515.1 of Apodemus sylvaticus. Classification (NCBI taxonomy): domain Eukaryota; kingdom Metazoa; phylum Chordata; class Mammalia; order Rodentia; family Muridae; genus Apodemus; species Apodemus sylvaticus. The sequence continues at coordinate 27,012,506 of NC_067484.1, forward strand.
GCTAACAAATGAATGGCCAGAAAACACAGGAAAAACATAGCAAATATTGATTGAGTCTTCCCTTCTTTAAACCATTCAGGGTGTAAGCACGGCATTGCTGGGGCATGATCTGATAGTACAAAGGCTTTAAAAATGTATAAGTATACACATAATAAATATATATCTCAAATATATTTTAAATATATAGATATATTTAAATATATAAAATGAATAGATTATGCATATGTTTTTAAAAATAATTTAAAAATCACAATATAGTTCTCCAAAGGGAACTTTTAATCAAATTCTTAATTTATGGACAGTTATATATATTTTATCACTACTTACTGATAGGAATATTTCTATATAGGAACATTTAAATATAGAGTGATCAGTAATCTAACACATTTGCCATTGTATGTTACAAGTTTAACAACTACTTTAGCGTACAGATATAATTCAAACAGCAGCCAATGAATGAGGCTTCTGTTGCACGGAAAATTGTTTAAAATGTGGTCTGTTGACTTCTCAGAATTTAATAAATTCTATGTTTGTTAAGGCCAGAAGCCAGTGTTAGCAGCGCAGCTAAACCTAGAAAGTTGCCAGGAGCCATTCTCACAGAGATCTCAGTCATTTCTAGCCTGCTTTCTCTAGGCTGCTTTTAGAAGGAAATGTACTAGTTTAAAGATTAGCCAAGTAAGCTAGATGGTCAGTACATGCAGAGCTCACCAGAGGGAGCTCGAACAAACAAAGCTCACCTGTAGTTAGGTTACCATAGCAACTCCTTTCCATGTCACCGCCTCATGATCGAAATATGATGCCAAGTTCCTACTGCACCTGCCAAATCTTCCCTGAGATTCTGAGAGACAATTCTGATAAACTGTTCCTGAGCAATGATGCTAGCCCCCTGAGATTGTTTCCCCGAATACAATGACTTTCCCCCTTCACCCCTCCCCATACCTGCTTGCTTGCCTTTATAACACCTTGTGTGAAAATTAAAGATTGACAGCTTGATCAGAGTACAGACTTGCTGTCCATTTCCTTGTGTCTCTTGTTTCTCGCCTTTCCCTAGGTGGTTCCAGGGACCTGGTTGACTGTCCTGTGGGATGGGACAGAAAGTGAATATTGTAATCAATCCATAGATCAATTTCAGACTAACTACTTACAAATTTTTTTTTAAGTATAAAAAGAGAATTGATTTGAAACCATATAGATTATTTAAACTGTGAATATTAATGGACTTTTTGAACTCTAAAACCTGCTGAATTCTATATCTATGTACATACTCATATGGAAATATACATGTGCATGTATCACATGCATATGTAGGCAATACTCTCTGACTCCCTGTGAAACAGAACATTTCTAACTTGCACTAAAGTATCTCATTGGCATGCAATTTAAGTACATGACCCTGATGCCAAAGCTTACCCAGCTGTATATTCAGTATTACCTCTTATATCATATGAACAAACATCAGCAGATATTGGCACAGTAATTCAGAGTTTACAATGTAATTTTATATTACTCTATTAAAATAAACTTACTGCAAACTTCTGTGGATGAGAGGACAGACTAAAGGAAGCAAATATCTTCTTTTGCCACAGATGGGAACACACAGAGAGACAAACTCACAGCTGGACAGTGTGTGGAGAATGAGAGACCTTGGAATGCTCAGTTCTAAAAGGGATGTCTTCATCCTAAAAGGTAGAAACCTGAAATCATTTGGTAGTTGAGGTTGTTAAATAACTGTAGTCAACAGTTGTTCCCCAGACATAGATAGAGATGCTTCTTTTGATAGTGGGAGATATAGGAGGTAAAAAGTTTTTATGTCTCAACAAATCTGTTATTTTTAAACTTTTAAACATAGACACAAAATAAGAAAGCATAAGTTTCTGTAAATTTCTTTATTCTAATATTAAAGAAAATGTAAAGAAAAAGTCTTTACCAATGAATAATTAAAGCTTGAACCTAACATTTGTTATGTAAGACTCTTAAGCTTGCTTTCTTGTTTCTATAAATTCTTGTAATTAAATTGCCATTTCAGTAGTCTACCAGAAAGCCTTAGGAATCAAGTAGGGTGATTATGGAATTTCCAAAGATAAATAAAGGTCTGTGGATATAGATAAGTATTACTGTGTCTGCCCCTGGGGTTAATCCAGGGACACGCGCGCGCGCGCGCGCGCACACACACACACACACACACACACACACACACACACACAAAGAGAGAGAAAGACAGACTGACAGACAGACAGAGACAGAGACAGAGACAGAGACAGAGACTGACAGAGCCAGACAGAGATAGAGACACACAAACAGAAAGAGAGAGAGTTGTGGTCAATAGATTTTGATTAAGATGTCAAATATTACCAACTGGAAAAATAGTATCTTTGATAAATATTGCTAAGGCATCTTATAAATGAAAAAATAAAATTAAACTTTCATCTTACAGTATTTAAAAAATAATCAGAGAATGGATGGAAGATTTTAAAGTAATATCTAGAATTATAAAATAACTAGAGGAAATTTATTATACAAAGGATGATAAATGGCATTAATTTCTCAGGATATTGACTTTATCTTTAGTAATTATATTATAATCTTTTCCAGGTGGCACAGAACCTCGTCAGTATCTAGTCTCTGTGGAAAAATCTTCCTGCCTTGTTTCTTAGGCTTTGTGCTAACAACAGTAATGGCAGCAATTGTAATAATAACAGCAATATAGTGGTCTTGATATATAATGGAAAAACAGCAATGTTCCCATAATTATTCAACTTTCTCCAAACTATGGGACACCTTCATCTACTACTGCAACAACTTTATCTATGAGTTCTAAACATAGTTTCCATTCTTACAATATGAACCTTAACTTAACCTTTAACCACAACAGCCACTGCTAGCACTTCAGTAGCACCTACTAGAACCATAACCATTACTAATGCTTTGGAAAGTTATTCAGAATATCCAAGCATTGTCTTTGACAGTTGTTTTATATTTGTGAAGTCTAAAAATTATTCTATTAAATAATATCTCTCTTTCTTTAATTTTGTATATTTTGTGTCTTGATTATTATGTGTCAGGAGGATTTTTTTGGTCCAATCTGCTTGGTGTCCTGTAAACTTCTTGTGCATTTACAGGCATATACTTGTTTAGGTTAGAGAGTTTTTCTTCTGTGATTTTGTTGAAAATGTTTTCTGGGCCTGTGAGCTTGGAATCATCCTATATTCCTATTACTTTTAAGTTTGGTCCTTTTATAGCATCTCACATTTCCTGTATGTTTTGTGTCATGAACTTTCTAGATTTTCCATTTATTTTGACTGATGTATTGTTTTTTTTCTATCCTGTCTTCTATGCCTGATATTCTGCCTTCTATCTCCTGTATTCTGTTGGTGATGCATATGTCTATGGTTCCTGTTCTCTTTCCTAGGTTTTCCATCCCCAGAATGGCCTCAGTTTGTGTTTTCTTTATTGCTTCTATCTTCTTTTTCAAGTCTTGGACTTGAAAGTTTTACTCATATCCTTGACTGTTTGATTATATTTTCCTATATTTCTTTGTATTTCTTTGCTTCCTCTTTTAATGTCTCTACATGTTTGAATGTATTTTCCCATTTTTCTTTAAGGGATTTATTCATTTCCTCTTTAAAAGCCTCTATCATCCTTATAAGATTAAATTTAAGATCATCCTCTTGTGTTTCAGTTTCATTAGGATATCCAGGGTTCACTATAGCAGGATAGCTGAGCTCTGGTGGTTTCATAGTGCCCTGGGTCTTGTTGATTGTGTTCTTATGCTATCCTTTAGGCATCTAGTTTTCCCTGGTTTGCTTGGAAGACCCTGATGGCAGTAGGACTTCTTAGGAAGGTGGGAGGAGTCACAGGTCAGACAATACCGAACTCTGCTGGCTTTTTCTCAGGCAGATCCCACTGGCAAGGGATTGGTGGAGCAATGTTCCAAGCAGGTACTTTTTAAAGTCTCTGCTGGCCTCTATGGGGAAGCAAGATTCTCTTGGGGACTTGCAAAGCTTCTCAGGGCTGAAGAGCAAGCCCAGAGGCAATGGAGTTCAGGGGACTGTATGCAGCTTACCTCTACCTGCTGTGTTCTGGGTGGACCAGAGATGGGACTGGAGGAGCAAGTTTTACACCTGGTTACTCTTAGGGTCCCAAAGGCTTCTGTGGGCATCAGGATGCTCTTGGGATCCCGCAAGGCTCCTCAGGACTGAAGAGAGAGCTCAGAGCTAGACAATGGAGTTCAGGAGACTGTGTACAGGTCTTAGATCCATTCTGAACTCTCAAACACTCCTTTGTCCTCCTAATACTCTTCCACACCCACAGCAACCACCTTAAATGAGCATAACACCATATAAATGCCAGACACTTCTCCTGAACCTGCAACCACACTAGTCACTTCTACTAGCTCCTTAAACCCTCTACTATACCAACAGTGACTATTGTAACAGAACCAAGTAGCATTAAAGCAGGCACTTTTTTTGAACCCACAGCAACGACTGCCTCCCTACAACTTTCCACTACACTATCAGTCACCACTGCAATGGGGCCACTACCAAAACAGCTACTACAGTAGGCACTTATACTGACAACAGCAGTATCTAGTTGTACTACTGCCTTCTCATAGACATCTACTACAACAGCTGCTTCTGTAACTGCACCAAGCTTTCCTATAGTTGGTGCTTGTAATTAACCCACACCTGGTATCACTACTACTTCATCTCAAACCTCCGTTAGAGTAATAACTCCAAAACAGAACCAAGGTCTACTACAATAGGCTATTAAACCCACAACAGTACCAAGTACTAAGTATTACCTCCTCAAACCTCTGCTATAGTAAAGGCCACTATTCCAAGTGAACCAGGTTTTCTCTTAGCAGTCACTTATGCTGAATCTATAGCAATACTGGGACTCAAGGCTGTACCCTTCCAAGTCTCAACTATAACAGTTGCAACCGCATGCACTGAACTAAGCACTAAACTTGCAGGCACTTCAGTGGAGCACATAACCTCATTGCCTGGTTCTACTTACTACTCTCAACCTTCCACTACAATAACAGTTATGACTTCAATGGAACCTAGTGCTGTAACAATGAGCACTTCTGCTGAACTCACAAGCACTTTGGCCAGAACTGGTACCTCCTACAAACCTTCCTCTACAACAGCTGTGAATATTTCATATGAACTACATATAAAAACTGCAACAACTTCCACCAATGACACAACCACTTTGTCTGTCCCTTCTATTTCCTTCCAACCATCCAACACAACAGCAGTCATCACTTTAACAGAACCAAGAAATACACATGTAGGGACTCCCAATGAAACCACAACCACACTGGCCAACACTAAATCTCCTCTACAATAACGTTGACTTTTTTGGCTGGACAAAGTACTACAACTGTACACACTTCCACTGAACCTACAAGTACTTTGTGCCTTACTCTCTTGTTTCAATCCTTTACTATAAAAGTACTCAAGGCTTCAACAGAACCAAGGACTGCAACTGTAGGAACATCTACTGAGTGCATAATTCCATTAATTACCAACACTGCTTCCTCCCAACCATCCTCTATAATCACAGTCAACATACTAACTCAACTAGGAATTATGAGCATAGGCACTTCAGCCAGGGCTCCAACCACGCTGATCACCACTGTACTCCAGCTATGCTAGCCACATGACAACCTTGTCTCAAATAGCCCCTTCCACCAAAAGCCACTACAACAAATGAATCAATAGCTACAAATGCAGATATGTCTGCTGAATCAACAACCACACAGTCTGTTTCCCATTGTGTATTCTCCCTCTACTGCAATAGCAGCCATAACTTCAACTTGTGAGGGTCTCTACAAGCTCTACTGTTAGCAGAGAAGCAAACTCTGAGAGGTAAGAATAAAGTCCCTGGTTCAGCAGGAATTAGTGAAATAGGCGAGTTCAAACTTCTGGAATCTAGCACTGGGTGGTTTATTTTTTGATGCAATTAAGCAGGGCACAAGCTTAGAAAACAGTTATCACAAAGAAGCTTAAGGAATGACTACACAAAACTTTTTTGCAAAGTCCTGAAAGCATCTTCCACAAGATTGTGTTCTATTAACCGGGAAACAATGCTCCAGTAATCTGTGGAATTCAGGGGAAGACTGGATCTGCAAAATAGCAAAGGTTACATACATAACATCCACTCCCCGCCTTCCTAGGGGAAAAGGTGTAAATCTTTTCCATTAAAAAGAATAGCACACAAATTTAACAATTCTGATTTTTTATTGCTATTTGTGGGCATGAGGACCCCACTTCATTTTGCAACAACTGAAATAAGTACAAATTTAGAAATTACCACTGAACATGCAACCCCATTAGCAACTTCTTCTTACTTCTGAACCCTCAAATACAATAGCAGTCTCCACTTCAATGGAATTGGCTGTAACTTTAGATGCATCCACTGAATCCACAGCTACATTTGCTAACACTATTGTCTCTTCTCAATCTCCCAGCACCACAGCACTCATCCCCTCAATAGGACTGACTTCTACTACTACTAGCTTCTACTGAACCTCCAACCATATTGTGTAGCACAACACCCTCCGCTCAAGCCTCCACTGTAGCAGCAATAACCTCTTCAACAGAAACAAGCCCTGCAAGTACAGGGAATTCCACTGAACCAGCAACCACAGTGGCTACCAGTACTCAATACTTCGCACCTTCCACTACAACAGTTTACACTTGGGTTCACTGAAAACTGCTAACTAAAGCAGACCCCTTCAGGGAAACTACAACAACTATCACTAATGTCTCTGTTGAATCTACCTTTACCCTAGCAGTCATCTCTTTAACTGAACAAACTTTGCAATGAATGACAAGCCACCTACTGAGGCTACAGTGCCATTGGCCAACACTACGGCTTCTACTGTATTCAGCACTCCAGCTATGACTGTTTGCCTCACCTAAAAATAAACTGGCTACTATTATAAGTTCTTTCACTGAAGCTACAATCATGTTGACCATCACCCCTGCTTCCACTCAGTGTTCTACTGCAATGGGAACCACTCACTGTTTGAACAGAACTGAGTACTGTCACAGACACACTGCTAACAGCTACCCTTTCCTTTCAACCCTACACAACAAAAGAAGTTATTGTTTCAACTGAGCAAACTTTTAATACATCAGATTCTTCAACTGAATCTACATCATCCACACTTATGTCTCTACTTTACTTTTTACTGCCAAGAAAGCCAGCACATCAACTAAACTGATCTCCAAAGTGAACTCTAGCATATCAACTGAGGCTATAACTATATTGGCCCCTATGTATGCCTTCCCTGCATTCACTGAAGAGAGTCAGGACTTCAAGTTAAGCTGCATCTATGTTACCTACCACATCTGTCTCCATGGAATCTATCATTACAGTAACAATCGCTGCCTTTACTGAATAATCTATTAATGCAAGCACTGCCATTGAGCCTATTGCTTATAAGCCAATACCACTGTTTGCTATCTCTCCTCTGTTACAAAGGGAGACTCACCTTCTATTGAACTGCCATTTCCAGTACTTGCAGTGAAACCACAGCTATAATAGTTACTTCTACCACATCCAATGAGCCTATCATGACAACATCAGTTATTATTTCATCACAAGTGGCCATTGCTGTAACTGTTTCAACTCCTGACTCTATAACACAACGTTTCCTACTATAGATTCTATCGAACCCACAACTGCAACACTGTCCCTGCTTAAGTCAACTGGAAAACTGATACTTCTATTGAGGCAACAGTGACAACAGTCACCTCTACAATGTCCCGAATTCACTAGCGTTATCACTATCATCATCTCAAGCAAACCGTTGAACAACCACTGCCAGTATCTCCACTTAGTTTGCGAGTACAATAAGCATTACTAGTTCATAAATTTGTCAAAGCAAGAACTGACATCATTTAAGCTACAATTTAAAACTGGCCTATGACTATAACCATTTGGATTATTGCTTTAATAGAGGCAGTTGTTGCAGTGGAGATAGTCCTTGAATTGAGCCATAAACCACACAACTACTTGTGGCCATTCAGGTGAACTTAAACAACAGTACATGCATTATTTTTAGCTGAGTATGTAGGCACAATTCTGTCATTTGAATGAATTAATCACCACAACAGCAGCAAATACTTTAAGTGAACTTAGTGATTACATGACTACTGGTAGTATTAATCAATTATACTGCCAGCATAATTGTGAGTAGGATATTTTAGTCAAAATCCACCACTATACTTCTAAACTTTCTTCCTTCAATGAGCTTGCATTGCCACAATTACAACTGTCTCTTCAATTATATCTTCAGTCATATCCATTACTACCAAATTCATATAAACTAGTCCATGAGTATCATAATTTTATTAAATCAATTCAAGTAAGATTTCAGTAAGAACTCACCTTGTTAGTATCCATTTGTACTGTATCTGAAACCATATAGGTATAAGTCATTTAGCATCAACTCTGTTATGGTTTGAGTATGAATACCACCTCCCTTCATAGGCTCATGTGTTGCGAACTTGGCCCCTAGTTGGCAGTGTTATTTTGATGCCTACTAAAAAGTTTAGGCAATGACATCTGGCTGAAGGATGTAGTTTCTAGTGACATGTTCTTGGGCAGCCCTGTCTTGGGAAGCCCTTAGGCTTCCTAGTTTAATGAAATAGCTTTTTCATCACAACCCATATTATATTCTGCTTAGTTTCATGGGACCAAGAGACCAGGGAATGAACTCGGTAGTGTGAACCCACATAAATGTTTCCTCCTTTGAGCTGTTCTCTCTGGCATTTTGGTCACAGTTAAAAGAAAACTATGCAATACAAATTTAATTTCAAAATTGTCATGTTTCTAGTGAATATAGAAATAAAACTTTATAAACTTTGCAGAATCTGGAGACAGTAACACCTTATCATCAAATGGATTTACACCCCACCATAATAGCTGTCTCTACCTTAGTGTTTGAATCTATTATTTTTTTCCTGACACACTCAACTTTTATTTTTTTATTTATTTTTTTCCAATTTTTTTATTAGATATATTTTTTATTTACATTTCAAATGATTTCCCCTTTTCTAGCCCCCCACTCCGTGAAAGTCCCATAAGCCCCCTTCTCTCCCCCTGTCCTCCCACCCACCCCTTCCCACTTCCCCGTTCTGGTTTTGCCCTATACTTCTTCACTGAGTCTTTCCAGAACAAGGGGCCACTCCTCCTTTCTTCTTGTACCTCATTTGATGTATGGATTATGTTTGGGAATTCCAGTTTTCTAGGTTAATATCCACTTATTAGTGAGTGCATACCATGAGTCACCTTTTGAGTCTGGGTTACCTCACTTAGTATGATGTTTTCTAGCTCCATCCATTTGCCTAAGAATTTCATGAATTCATTGTTTCTAATGGCTGAATAGTACTCCATTGTATAGATATACCACATTTTTTGCATCCACTCTTCTGTTGAGGGATACCTGGGTTCTTTCCAGCATCTGGCAATTATAAATAGGGCTGCTATGAACATAGTAGAGCATGTATCCTTATTACATGGTGGGGAATCCTCTGGGTATATGTCCAGGAGTGGTATAGCAGGATCTTCTGGAAGTGAGGTGCCCAGTTTTCGGAGGAACTGCCAGACTGAATTCCAGAGTGGTTGTACCAATTTGCAACCCCACCAGCAGTGGAGGAGTGTTCCTCTTTCTCCACATCCTCTCCAACACCTGCTGTCTCCTGAATTTTTAATCTTAGCCATTCTGACTGGTGTAAGGTGAAATCTCAGGGTTGTTTTGATTTGCATTTCCCTAATGACTAATGAAGTTGAGCAATTTTTAAGATGCTTCTCCGCCATCCGAAGTTCTTCAGGTGAGAATTCCCTGTTTAACTCTGTACCCCATTTTTTAATAGGGTTGTTTGGTTTTCTGGAGTCTAACTTCTTAAGTTCTTTATATATATTGGATATTAGCCCTCTATCTGATGTAGGATTGGTGAAGATCTTTTCCCAATTTGTTGGTTGCCGATTTGTCCTTTTGATGGTGTCCTTTGCCGTACAGAAACTTTGTAATTTTATGAGGTCCCATTTGTCAATTCTTGATCTTAGAGCATACGCTATTGGTGTTCTGTTTAGAAATTTTCTCCCTGTACCAATGTCCTCAAGAGTCTTCCCCAGTTTCTTTTCTATTAGCTTCAGAGTGTCTGGCTTTATGTGGAGGTCCTTGATCCATTTGGATTTGAGCTTAGTACAAGGAGACAAAGATGGATCAATTCGCATTCTTCTGCATGCTGACCTCCAGTTGAACCAGCACCATTTGTTGAAAAGGCTATCTTTTTTCCATTGGATGTTTTCAGCCCCTTTTTCGAGGATCAAGTGGCCATAGGTGTGTGGGTTCATTTCTGGATCTTCAATCCTGTTCCATTGATCTGCCTGCCTGTCACTGTACCAATACCATGCAGTTTTTAACACTATTGCTCTGTAGTATTGCTTGAGGTCAGGGATACTGATTCCCCCAGAATTTCTTTTGTTGCTGAGAATAGTTTTAGCTACCCTGGGTTTTTTGTTATTCCAGATGAATTTGTTAATTGCTTTTTCTAACTCTGTGCAGAACTGAGTTGGGATTTTGATGGGTATTGCATTGAATCTGTATATTGCTTTTGGCAAAATGGCCATTTTAACTACATTGATTCTGGTGATCCATGAGCATGGGAGGTTTTCCCATTTTTTGAGGTCTTCTTCCATTTCCTTCTTCAGAGTCTTGAAGTTCTTGTCGTAAAGATCTTTCACATGTTTGGTAAGAGTCACCCCAAGATACTTTATGCTGTTTGTGGCTATTGTGAAGGGGGTCATTTCCCTAATTTCTTTCTCAGCCTGCTTATCCTTTGAGTATAGGAAGGCCACTGATTTGCTTGTGTTGATTTTATATCCTGCCACTTTGCTGAAGTTGTTTATCAGCTGTAGGATTTCTCTAGTGGAGTTTTTTGGGACACTTAGGTAGACTATCATGTCATCTGCAAATAATGATAGTTTGACTTCTTCCTTTCCAATTTGTATCCCTTTGACCTCCTTATGTTGTCTAATTGCCCGAGCTAGTACCTCAAGTACAATATTGAAAAGATAAGGGGAGAGGGGGCAGCCCTGTCTAGTCCCTGATTTTAGTGGGATTGCTTCAAGTTTCTCTCCATTTAGTTTGATGCTGGCTACCGGTTTGCTGTATATTGCTTTTACTATGTTTAGGTATGGGCCTTGAATTCCTGTCCTTTCCAAGACTTTAAGCATGAAAGGATGCTGAATTTTGTCAAATGCTTTTTCAGCATCCAATGAAATGACCATGTGGTTTTTTTCTTTGAATTTGTTTATGTAGTGGATTACATTGATGGATTTCCGTATATTAAACCAACCCTGCATTCCCGGGATAAAGCCTACTTGATCATGGTGGATGATCGTTTTGATGTGTTTTTGGATTCGGTTGGCAAGAATTTTATTGAGTATTTTTGCATCGATGTTCATAAGGGAAATTGGTCTGAAGTTCTCTTTCTTTGTTGGATCTTTGTGTGGCTTTGGTATCAGCGTAATTGTGGCTTCGTAGAAGGAATTGGGTAGTGTTCCTTCTGTTTCTATTTTGTGGAATAGTTTGAAGAGTATTGGTGTTAACTCTTCTTTGAAGGTCTGATAGAATTCTGCACTGAAACCATCTGGTCCTGTGCTTTTTTTGGTTGGAAGACTTTCTATGACTCCTTCTATTTCTTTAGGCATTGTGGGACTGTTTAGATGGTCTAGTTGGTCCTGATTTAATTTTGGTATTTGGTATCTGTCAAGGAAATTGTCCATTTCCTCCAGATTCTCCAGTTGTGTTGAGTACAGGCTCTTGTAGTAGGCTCTGATGATTTTTTGGATTTCCTCAGTTTCCGTTGTTATATCTCCCTTTTCATTTCTAAGTTTGTTAATTTGGATACTTTCTCTGTGCCCTTTGGTCAGTCTGGCTAAGGGTTTATCTATCTTGTTGATTTTCTCAAAGAACCAGCTCCTGGATTTGTTAATTCTTTGTACGGTTCGCTTTGTTTCCAATTGATTGATTTCAGCCCTGAGTTTGATGATTTCCTGCCTTCTACTCCTCCTGGGTGAATTGGCTTCTTTTTGTTCCAGGACTTTCAGGTGTGTCATTAAGCTGCTAGTGTATGCTCTCTCCATTTTCTTTTTGGAGGCACTCAGGGCTATGAGTTTACCTCTTAGCACTGCTTTCATTGTGTCCCAAAGATTTGGGTATGTTGTGCCTTGATTTTCATTAAATTCTAAAAAGTCTCTGATTTCTTTCTTTATTCCTTCTTTGGTCAAGGTGTCATTGAGTAGAGTATTATTCAGCCTCCATGTGTATGTGGGCTTTCTGTTGTTTTTATTGCTATTGAAAATCACTCTTACACCATAGTGATCTGATAGGAGGCATGGGATTAGTTCGATCATCTTATATTTGTTGAGGTCTGCCTTGTGTCCAATTATATGGTCGATTTTGGAGAAGGTACCATGAGGTGCTGAGAAAAAGGTATATTCTTTTGCTTTAGGGTAAAATGTTCTATAAATACCAGTCAAATCCAATTGGTCCAAAGCTTCAATTAGTTTTACTGTGTCTCTGTTTAGTTTCTGTTTTCCCGATCGGTCCATTGAGGAAAGTGGAGTGTTGAAGTCCCCCACAATTATTGTGTTAGGTGCAAAGTGTGCTTTGAGCTTTAGTAAAGTTTCTTTTACGAATGAGGGTGCCTTTGCATTTGGTGCATAGATGTTCAGAATTGAAAGTTCTTCTTGGTGGATTTTTCCTTTGACCAGCAAGAAGTGTCCTTCTGTGTCTCTTTTGATGACTTTAGGTTGAAAGTCAATTTTATCTGATATTAGAATGGCCACTCCTGCTCGTTTCCTGTAACCATTGGCTTGTAAGATTGTCTTCCAGCCTTTTACTCTAAGGTAGTTTTTATCTTTGACACTGAGGTGTGTCTCCTGTATACAGCAAATTGTAGGGTCCTGTTTCCTTATCCAGTCTGTTAGTCTATGTCTTTTTATTGGGGAATTGACACCATTGATGTTAAGAGATATTAGGGAATAGTGATTATTACTTCCTGTCATTTTTGATGTTCTTTTTATATTTGAGTGGTTATCTTCTTTTGGGTTTGATGAAGGAAGGTAACTATCTTGCTTTTTCCAGGGTGTAGTTTCCCTCCTTGTATTGGAGTTTTCCTCCTATTATTCTTTGCAGAGCTGGGTTTGTGGAAAGATATTGTGTAAATTTGGTTTTGTCATGGAATATCTTGGTTTCTCCATCTATGGTGAATGAGAGTTTTGCTGGGTATAGTAGTCTAGGCTGACATTTGTGTTCTCTTAGAGTCTGCATGAGATCTGCCCAGGATCTTCTAGCTTTCATGGTCTCTGGTGAGAAGTCTGGTGTGATTCTGATAGGTCTTCCTTTATATGTTACTTGGCCTTTATCTCTTACTGCCTTTAATATTCTTTCTTTGTTTAGAGCATTTGGGGTTTTGATTATTATGTGACGGGAGGTATTTCTGCTCAGGTCCAGTCTGTTTGGAGTTCTGTAGGCTTCTTGTATATTCATAGGCATATCTCTCTTTAAGTTAGGAAAGTTTTCTTCCATAATTTTGTTGAAGATATTTGCTGGCCCTTTCTGTTGTAAATCTTCACTCTCATCTATACCTATAATCCTTAGGTTTGGTCTTCTCATTGTATCCTGGATTTCCTGGACGTTCTGGGATACAAGCTTTTTGCATTTTGCATTTTCTTTGACTGTTGAGTCAATGGTTTCTATGGTATCTTCGGCATCTGAGATTCTTTCTTCCATCTCTTGTATTCTGTTGTTTATATTTGCATCTATGGCCCCTGATTTCTTCTCAAGGTTTTCTATCTCCAAAGTTGTCTCCCTTTGTGATTTCTTAGTTTTTTTCTACTTCTGTTTTTAGGTCCAGGATGGTTTTGCTCAGTTCCATCATTTTTTTGTCTGTGTTTTCCTGTAATTCTTTAAGAGATTTTTGTGTTTCCTCTTTCATGACTTCTGCCTGTTGACTCAAGTTCTCCTGCATTTCTTTAAGTTTTTTTTTGCCTTTCTTCTTTATTGGCTTCTATCTCTTGGGCCTTATTCTCCTGCATTTCTTTAAGTTTTTTTTTTGTGTTTCCATTATACGGGTTTCTAGCTTATTCATGTTCCTCTGTATTTCTTTAAGAGATTCATTTATGTCCTTTTTGTGTTCTTCTAGCAGCATCATGAACAGTGATTTTAAATCCAAATCTTGTTTCTCTGGTGTGTTGGCATAACCAGGACTTGCTGATGTTGGAGAGTTTGGTTCAGATGCTGCCATATTGCCTAGATTTCTGTTAGTAGCGTTCCTGCATTTGCCCTTTGCCATCTTGTTCTCTGGAGCTAATTGGTCTTGTCCCTGGCTGGTGTTTCAGCCTGCTGAGAGGCTCTAGGGCTATTTCTGCACCACTGGAGGGCAGGGTTTCCCCTGTTGCGGATTGCTAATGTGCTTTCCTCCTCTTGGGTGCCCTTGCAGCCCTAGTGTTCTTTGCCCCAGACTGTGTCTGTGAGCCAGAAGGTGCCTGTTTGCTCCTTCAGGGAGTGCTGAGGCTGTATGCTGCAGGGACCTTTTCTGCGTGCTGATCTCTCTGCTGGGCAGTGGAACTCCCAACCGGGTTGGTGCACACAAGGCTAGCCTAGCTGCTCAGACCCTGAGTCTAGGCAAAAGCCTGGCAGGCCAATGTCTGAGCAAAGTTCCCCTCAGCTGTGAGTGTTAATTGGGTCTGTCAGGTGGCTAGGATGGTGGCGTGTGCGCGCTCCCTGAGAGTGCTGGGAGAGTCTGCTGGGCTAACAACCTCCTGGCCAGGTCAGCACACAGATGGCCCAGGGCCTGGGGGCAGTCCAGGGCCTTGCTGTCTGAGACCCCTGCTATGTCTGCCTCGGGCTATGCCTGTTAGCTGGTTTGGTTTTGCCTGCTAGGTCTCTCTGGCTTCCCGTAGGCAACATGGTGGCGGTGCACGCCGGCCACGGCAAACAACCTCCTGGCTGGGTCGGCACACAGATGGCCCACCGAGCAACCCAGGACCTAGGGGCAGTCCAGGACCTGACCGTCTGAGACCCCTGCTATGTCCGCCTTGGGCTATGCCTGTTAGCCGGTTTGGTTTTGTCTGCTAGGTCTCTCTGGCTTCCCTTAGGCAAAATGGCGGTGGTGCGCGCACGGGGGGGGGGGGGGGGGGGGAGGAGAGGGGGAGGAACCTCCTGGCCGGGTTTGCACCCTGGTGGCCCCCCCCCATCAGCCCAGGGCCTGGGTGCAGGCCAACGCCCGTCGGGCTTAGACCCCCCGCGATGTTGGTCTAGGGTTATATTTGCGTACCTCAGTCTGATTTCTCTGGCGACCAAGAACCAATATGGAGGCCTGGTAACTGACTGGTGGGAGGCAGAGTTCTGATGTGGCTTCTGTGTGGTGAAAGGCGCCGTAAATCCTCCGCTGCTCGCAGCCTGGCTGGCCAGCGATGGCCAGTGGTCGTGGGCGCAGGGTCTGCCTGGACCCTGTCCGCTTGGTTCTACTGCTGATGGCCCTTCAACTTTTATTTTTAACCTCAATTTACAGTTCTCACCTAAAATAAAACTAACACATTATACCAGTAACTGACTTTACAATGAAACCAACATAAATCATCAGCATAGTTTATAACACTATAAATATCATTACCTGATAAGAAAAAGTGCAACTATTTCTGTGAAGTTTAATATGACAATACAACTTGTAGTGGCTAATATTGATTGTCACAAATTGACACTTGCAAGGACTTGTGTGGATTAAGGTTGGCCTCTAAAAATGTTTGCGAGAAATTGTCTGGGTGATGTAAATTGGTATGGAAATTTAGTTATGAGTGGAACTGTTCCCTGGGCAGGAGATCCTGTAATGTATAAAACAAAGGATGTAAGCTGACCACTCATGCATTCAATGACCTTTTTTTTCTGACTGCATGAAATGTGAAGAGATACTTCATGCTCCTGCTACTATGACATTGTTATCACTATGGATTATACCTTTGAACCACACCAAGAATAGACTGTGCTATTGGAACTTCATAATAGGAACTATCCATCCATTCATCTGGTACTACTACTACAAAGATGGTTCTGCAGAACCATCATATCTACCAAATATATCACAATAACAGATGACAGGACACCAAATTATTCACTATCTCAATTAAATATGCAAACACCATAACTTCAATAAATGTTGCATTCAAAGTCACATTTGACTTTTCCATAAACCAGAAGCTACTGATATTTCTGGTATGTGTAGTCAATTATACTACCTATCTCTCTTGACATAGTGACAACTCCATAATAACCTTTCCTACTGCCACTATAATTAAGTTTGATGGCTGTTCTTGGTTGTCAACTTGACTATATATACCTACAAATTAAATCCTAATGTCTGTTAGCCTTATTTTCACACACAAACTGTATCTACTATCAGAACCATGGATGAGTTTATAACCAGTATCACTTCTAAAATATGATATGCATAATAGAATTTTCAACTATCTTCCAATAATTATTCATTGTATTCATAAATTATATAGAAATTGAAACATAGAACTTTCAGATATAAAGATAAAAACATGAAGTTTTCCCATTTGTTTAAAAATTTAGATAATTTATTTAAAAATCAGATAATTATATAATTATTTAAAAACTTAAATAATGAGCATTTAGTCATATACAGTAAGTACAATGTATTTGTTTTTACTTGAAGCCTGTCAGATGAAATCAGTGTCTTCTAATATGAATAAAGTCCTATTCTCAAGCTTTCGCGTTTAACACCTGGATTTCATATGTAGCACAGTAGGGAATTCTGTGTGGTGCAAGAATGTTAAAAACTTATGTTACAGCATACTTTTACTTTTTCAGTTCATGTAGGGTTATCTCTATCAATTTATTCAAGTTGTTCTACTAATTAATATTTTTGTGTGGTCTATTGTTCATTTCAGTTAAAATTGGAAAATAATGAAAACAACACAGGATTATAAGTTTGGATTCTTTTATTCAGTACTTTTGGTAAGTGACATATTTAATTAACAAATTTATTTTATTCTATCAGGAAGCCAATGAATCAATGTTATAAAGGATGAGCTAGGGAGAACCTTGGAGATAGGAAACCTTGGGAAGAAATCAGGGACTATAAAAGCAAGTATCAAAAACAGAATACAAGAGATAAAGAATCTCAGATGCAGAAGATACCATAGAAACCATTGACTCAATAGTGAAAGAAAATGCAGAAAGCAAAAAGCTTGTAACCCCAAACATCCAGGAAATACAAGGCACAATTAGAAGTCCATACCTAAGGATTATAGGTATAGATGAAAGTGAAGATTTACAACTTAAAGGGCCAGCAAATATCTTCAAAAAATTATGGAAGAAAACTTCCCTAACCTAAAGAGAGAATTGCCCATGAATATACAAGAAGCCTACAGAACTCCAAACAGACTAGACTAGAACAGAAATATCTCCCGTCACATCATAATCAAAACCCCAAATGTACTAAACAAAGAAAGAATATTAAGAGCAGTAAGAGAAAAAGTCCAAGTAAGATATAAAGGAAGACCTATCAGAATCACACCAGACTTCTCACCAGAGACTTTGAAAGCTAGAAGATCCTGGGCAGATCTCATGCAGACTCTAAGAGAATACAAATGCCAGCCAAAACTACTATATCCAGCAAAACTCTCAATCACCATAGATGGAGAAACCAAGATACTCCATGATAAAACCAAATTTACACAATATCATTCCACAAACACAGTCCTACAAAGGATAACAGGTGGAAAACACCAATACAAGGAGGGAAACTATACCCTGAACAAAGCAAGATAGTAAACTTCTTTCATCAAGCTCAAAAGAAGATAACAACTCAAATATAAAAATAACATAAAAATAACAGAAAGTAATATTTACCACTCCTCAATATCTCTTAATATCAATGGACTCAATTCCCTAATAAAAAGACATAGACTAACAGACTGGATACGTAAACAGGACCCTACATTTTGCTACTTACAGGAAACACACCTCATGGTCAAAGACAAACACTACCTCAGAGTAAAAGGCTGGAAAACAATTTTACAAGCAAATGATCTTAGAAAACAAGCCTGAGTAGCCATTCTAATATCACATAAAATTGACTTTCAACCTAAAGTCATCAAAAGAGACATGGAAGGACACCTTTTACTGGTCAAAGGAAAAATCCACCAAGAAGAACTCTCCATTCTGAACATCTGTGCTCCAAATGCAAGGGCACCCTCATTCGTAAAAGAAACTTTACTAAAGCTCAAATCACACATTGCATCTAACACAATAATTGTGGGTGACTTCAATACTGCACTTTCTTCAATGGACAGATCAAGAAAACAGAAACTGAACAGGGACACAGTGAAACTAATTGAAGCATTGGACCAATTGGATTTAACATATATGTTGTTATTTCTTAGGCAATGTCATATTAGATGACACTTCAACAAGATTTCATGTATTTAATGCTTCATGTCATGTTTAATATACTCAGATTGCTAATGGCTCACAGGCTTCATATGTATTTCTTGGGAGATATTGTGTTATACTGCTTTTTGAAAGAACAAATCACTTAGACTGTTTGTTTCATTTCCTTCCACATGACTTCCTTGCTTATACGATCTAGAGGTTGGGTCAATGTCACTCTGCTGTGGTTGATTCAGGTTAGAACCACTAACATGAAAATAGTGAATACAGTATAATTTTATACTTTCCTTACCCATCCCTCATATTTTCCCAGATGCTCCTTCACACCCATACAACTTCTTATTATTTTTTTGTATTGTAAAACCAAAACCAAAACAAACAAAACATCCTGCCCCTAACATAGGGTTCAATTTGTGTTGCCCACCAACTCCTGAACATGAGGCCTGCCCAGATGTGAAAGACTCAAAAGACAAATACATAGATTTTGAAAAAGTGGGGAATATCTTTGTAAGACTTTTTAAAAGGCAAAGCTTTGCACGCACATATTTCTTTTCAGCAGTGCCATGGGTTTGGACACAGTCTCTAGTCTAGAGTTTCACATAAAAATATGTCCTGTAACTTGAAAAATCTATAGTTTACTTCAAAGCTAAAAGATAAAACAAACCCCAAAGGAAAACAAAATAAAAAACCTCTTAACCCCCTCCTCCAAAACTCGTTTCCTTGATACTTTAGGGGAGCTCAATGCTTCTTTTTAAAATATTCTTTGCTTATAATTCTTACATGTGCTGAGCACAAGGTATGAAGATCCTTCCACTGTCATCTGGGGGCTTTGGGCTAAGGCCCAGGGATCAGCAGTTCCAAGATATATTCTTGTCTCTCTAACTCTAGAGCTTGATTTTCTTATTTCTTTTTGCTTTCTCCATGAAATCAAATGCGTTTTTCATGGGAGTATCTGTTTCTTCACTCTTAGATCAGTCCTGAAGGTAGGCTCTCTAAGAGTATAATGCTAGATTATAGAGGCTACTCTCTTTCTACCTCTCACCTGTACTGTCAGGCACATACTGGGGCATTGTCTGCAAGCAACCTGCTAGCAGACTTTCTCACACTTTTGAAATTTCACCAGGAAGTGGGATGTCAGGTGCCTTCCCACTTTTCCTACCTTCTGCCCAGGAACAAAAGAGCCTGGCTACCAGATCTTGTTCTGAACCCTATTTAATTCTCAAAAGGTGGCTAAAAAGAGACTCCTTCTCTCTTGGCGTCCCCGAAGAGAACTGAATTGCCCTTGGAGTTCCTCCATACTATTGTCCCTCTGTCTGTCTATGGAGTTTAGTACTTTTCTGATAAATGCTTTACTCCCTAGTAATTCATCTCAGTGTCTCTTGAACCATCTGCTCATCTAAAACTTAATAGCTATGAGCATAAAAGTCAGAAAGAATTTCCTGACCACAATAAACAACTGGTTCCTTTATCCTCTGGGAGTATAAAAATGGCTGAGTTAGAGTAGATAGGAAGTCTAGATGTCCATTCTATCCCTAATAAAAGGTGTTGTTGGATCTTTACTTGATTACTGCTAATAGAATAGTTATCATAAAACAGAATTACTTTTGAGAGTTTTTAATGATCATCTTAAGAGTTGTTTCACAGAAAGCTTAAAAGCGATCCAAATATTACTTTTACAAACCCGTTGTATATCAGTTTCATAAGGATCTTTCTAGATATGTGTGCTGGGTTTAAATTGTTTACTTCTTCACTGAGAGCAGCTCATTGACTTCATTTGTTTGTTTGTTTTTTTGTGCTTATGCTAATAAGAGGCTTTCTCAGCAATTATGTGTAAAGACATTAGAATTCATTTGTTATAGTTATATGTCTTTTATTCTTGGGAATCTATCAGGAATGTAGACAAACTTGGTAAATACATTAATAGTTATTTGTGTATCAGATTCACTGGATCTCAGAGTTACATCCCTGTGGAAAATACTCTGGATAGATACTCCTTGCCCGCACCTGACTAGGAGCTGAGGGAGTAGAGCTAGAAAGTTTTAGTGCCTGGAAAGGATCCTGAGAATGTCAAGCTGTGATGAGTTAAGTTATAAATACCTAAGAACAGGAAGGAAGATGGCCATGTTGAACTGGGAAGGAAGCAATGACAAGAATCGTCTTTTAAAATTATTATGGAGATAGCTCCAAAGGCAAAGGGAGGGATATTGGAGAGATGTTTTAAAAATATATAAAAAAATGTAATGTCATAATTTCAGAATTTTTTTCCCAGGAGGGTTGAAAGGGAATCATAACAGCTCTCTCATGAATGGTTGCTATTCACCTGTATTGATTGCTCCTTGGTGTCTTCTCTAAGCAGATGTACCAGATGTACCAGATGTAATAAGATAGTATCCTCAACCAATTGACGTATTTCTAAAGAGTTTAAGCATAAAGGACAATGACAAAACTGAATGTAGATATTGGTGATAGGTATGTGCTAGTCTATTTTCATAGAGGAGAACAGAGGAAAATATACAGTGAACATTGAAGTCATGTGTTTCATTGTTATAATTTTCTTTTATAGTGATAGATGCAATATTTACATAAAAACTTGTTTTTTTATCTTCAGAGAAAATAATTAAGAAAGACTTGAAGAAAAGACAGCTTTTTAAGCTTTCAACATAGTCTATCACAAACATTAGCATTTTCTTATGTAGTATATTATGCATGGATAATTTAACATAGTTTCTAATTTTTATTAACCTAAATGTACAAATTTTGATAAAGTAATTTTTTAAAATTCAGTTTACATCTGGTTAGAGGCCTCCTCTTTTTCCAGTTTGGCCACTACAAATCCCTCCCACACTGACCCTTTTCCTTCTCAGAGAAGTGAAGCTTTGGTAACATAATTTATTGTTCACATTTTAGCTTAATGAAGCCCCAGGGTATCCAATGCTTTTTTTTGGATTTGTTGAGCCTTGCATGCACATGGCACACAGATGTGCATGCATACAGAAGGCCTGTACACATGAAGCAAATAATAATAGTTATTTTTTTAAAAAGACATAAACTCAGATCCATTTTTTTAAACCTCACCCTACTATCTTTGATTAAGCCTACCTGGTCTTCCTCACTCAAACTACTGATCTTTCTTTACAGAACCTATGACCAGTGTTCTGACTCTGTTGAAGGACTATTTGTAATTGTGAAGGCAGTTATTTATAATTCCACCTTATAAAATTATAAGAAAGCTCAGTATATTCTTGGTTGCTTGATCTCCACCACAGATTATTTGGTTTATCAAAACTTCTGCCTTTGCCTTTTCTACCACCCGTTACTTTGTCTTTTAAGCATAGAAATGAAAAGGTAAGTGGAGTTGGAATTCTAATGCTATCTTTGATATCAGAGAGTACTTTGACATCTTGTTGGGAAGGCACACATGATAAACATACCTGGAGATCTGATGAGAACCAGATTTTTTTTTTCATTCTTTTTTTTTTATTCGATATAATTTATTTACATTTCAAATGATTTCCCCTTTTCTAGCCCCCCCCACTCCCCGAAAGTCCCGTAAGCCCCCTTCTCTTCCCCTGTCCTCCCTCCCACCCCTTCCCAGTTCCCCGTTCTGGTTTTGCCAAATACTGTTTCACTGAGTCTTTCCAGAACCAGGGACCACTCCTGCTTTCTTCTTGTATCTCATTTGATGTGTGGATTATGTTTTGGGTATTCCATTTTTCTAGGTTAATAACCACTTATTAGTGAGTGCATACCATGATTCACCTTTTGAGTCTGGGTTACCTCACTTAGTATGATGTTCTCTAGCTCCATCCATTTGCCTAAGAATTTCATGAATTCATTGTTTCTAATGGCTGAATAGTACTCCACATTGTAGATATACCACATTTTTTGTATCCACTCTTCTGTTGAGGGATACCTGGGTTCTTTCCAGCATCTGGCAATTATAAATAGGGCTGCTATGAACATAGTAGAGCATGTATCCTTATTACATGGTGGGGAATCCTCTGGGTATATGCCCAGGAGTGGTATAGCAGGATCTTCTGGAAGTGAGGTGCCCAGTTTTCGGAGGAACCGCCAGACTGATTTCCAGAGTGGTTGTACCAATTTGCAACCCCACCAGCAGTGGAGGAGTGTTCCTCTTTCTCCGCACCCTCTCCAACACCTGCTGTCTCCTGAATTTTTAATCTTAGCCATTCTGACTGGTGTAAGATGAAATCTTAGGGTTGTTTTGATTTGCATTTCCCTAATGACTAATGAAGTGGAGCATTTTTTAAGATGCTTCTCCGCCATCCGAAGTTCTTCAGGTGAGAATTCTTTGTTTAACTCTGTACCCCATTTTTTAATAGGGTTGTTCGGTTTTCTGGAGTCTAACTTCTTGAGGAGAACCAGATTTTGATCACATAGTACATTCA
The DNA here is from genome assembly GCF_947179515.1 of Apodemus sylvaticus. Taxonomy (NCBI): domain Eukaryota; kingdom Metazoa; phylum Chordata; class Mammalia; order Rodentia; family Muridae; genus Apodemus; species Apodemus sylvaticus. The sequence continues at coordinate 27,035,420 of NC_067484.1, forward strand.
TCGGTAAGAACACCCACATCTTTTCATTCTAAGTGTCTTAAAAACCTCACAAATTCACCTGACACAGCTAGTAGCACCCACTGAGTGCTATCCAGTGGTGTCTAAAAGTAGAGATTCATTGTCCTATCACTAACAAATACTTCTTTTTAAATTTTATCATTGGACACAAGTCAAAATTATATGTACCAAATTTGGCTTTTAGAAATAAGGTACTAGGGGCATAGAAATATGACACGTCTTCAAATGCTTGAATTTTTATTGAAATAATTACTGGTTGGCCATTAGGTGATCCTATCTCTTTCTACACATACTCTTATGGTCAGGATATTTTCCCCTAATGCATGTGGACAAGTGTCTTAATTACTATCCTATTGTTGTGGAGAGACACCATGACCAAGGCAACTTTTATAAAGGAAAATATTTAACTGGCAGCTAGCTTACAGTTTTAGAGGCTTAGTCCATTATTGCCATAATGAGATACATGGTGACACACAGAGATCTGCATTCTAACTCACACACACACACACACACACACACACACACACACACACACACAGAGAGAGAGAGAGAGAGAGTGAGAGAGTGAGAGAGAGAGAGAGAGAGAGAGAGAGAGAGAGAGAGAGAGAGAGAGAGAGAGAAAGCCCTGAGTTTGATGATTTCCCGTCTTCTTCTCCTCCTGGGTGAATTAGCTTCTTCTTGTTCCAGCGCTTTCAGTTGTTCTGTTAATCTTCTAGTGTATGCTCTCTCGAATTTCTTTTTGGAGGCACTCAAAGCTATGAGTTTTCCTCTTAGCACTGCTTTCATTGTGTCCCATAGATTTGTGTATGTTGTGCCTTCATTTTCATTAAATTCTAAGAAATCTTTGATTTCTTTCTTTATTTCTTCCTTGACCAAGGTATCATTGAGTAGACTATTGTTCAGTTTCCATGTGTATGTGGGCTCTCTGTTGTTTTTACTGTTATTAAAGACCACTTTTACTCCATAGTGATCTGATAGGAGGCATGGGATTATTTCAATCTTCTTATATTTGTTGAGGTCTGTCTTGTGACCAACTATATGATCTATTTTGGAGAAGGTACCATGAAGTGCTGAGAAAAAGGTATATTCTTTTGCTTTGGGATGAAAAGTTCTATAAGTCTGTTAATACTTGCCCTAAGTATTCTTTCTTTGTTTAGTTCATTTGGGGTTTTGATTATTATGTGACGGGAGGTATTTCTGTTCTGATCCAGTCTGTTTGGAGTTCTGTATGCTTCTTGTATATTCATGGGCATCTCTCTCTTTAGGTTAGGGAAGTTTTCTTCCATAATTTTGTTGAAGATATTTGCTGGCCCTTTAAGTTGTAAATCTTCACTCTCATCAATGCCTATAATCCTTAGATTTGGCTTTCTCATTGTGTCCTGGATTTCCTGAATGTTTTGAGTTACAAGCTTTTTGCATTTTGCATTTTCTTTAACTGTTGAGTTCATGGTTTCTATGGTATCTTCGCCATCTGAAATTCTTTCTTCTATCTCTTGTATTCTGTTGTTGATATTTGTATCTATGTCCCTTGATTTCTTCCCAAGGCTTTCTATCTCCAAAGTTGTCTCCCTTTGTGCTTTCTTAGTTGTTTCTACTTCTGTTTTTAGATCCTGGAAGTTTTTGCTCACTTCCGTCATTTGCTTGTTTGCGTTTTCCTTTAATTCTTTAAGAGATTTTTGTGTTTCCTCTTTCATGACTTCTGCCAGTTGATCAACCTTCTCCTGTATTTCTTTAAGTGATTTTTATGTTTCCTCCTTATTGGTTTTTGTATTCTCCTGAATTTCTTTCAATGATTTTTGTGTTTCCCTTGTAAGGGCTTCTAATTTTTGATCCATTTTCTCCTGAATTTCTTTAAGTATGTCCTTCATGTGTTCCTGTACCAGCATCATGACCAGTGATTTTTAAATCCAAATCTTGTTTTTCTGGTGTGTTGGGGTATCCAGGACTTGCTATTGTTGGAGAATTGGGTTCAGATGCTGCCATAATGCCTTTGTTTCTGTTAGTAACGTTCCTAAGTTTGCCTTTAGCCATCTAGTTCTCCCAGGTGTTAGATGGTCTTATTGTCACTGGCTGGTGCTTCAACCTACTGTGGATCTTTAAGGTTATCTCTGCAACACTGGATGACTGGGTTTCTTCTGGCACAGATTACTGATATGCTGCCTTCCTCTTTTGTGCCTTTGGAGCCCTTCTCAGTCTTGCCTTAAGCAATGTTATACTTAAGTTGTCAAGGTCAACCAGGTGTTCTCTGTCTGCTCTATTATGGTGAGAAGATGTTGTGGTGGGTGTCACTCCCTCTGTTGATTCTCACATAGAACACAGGTCCCGCGATGGACTGGCTTGCAGATGAACCGCCTATGTGCACAGTTCCTGAGTGCAGGCAGATCCCTGGCGGTTTGCACCACCAGAGATCTAAAGACCAGGGTGATACAGTACCTAGTAATCCTTTTCTGTCCCGGCAGGCAGCAAATATGGCCGTGGGGCTTTTCTCCTTCTGCAGCTCCCTGGTCAGAACATGGGCCCTGAGCCTGGCGGGCTGGCAGACAAACCGCGTATGTGCTCAGTTCCTGAGTGCAGGCAGAATCCTGGCGGTTTGCATCGCCAGAGATCTAAAGCTCAGGGTGATACAGTCATCATTGTGTTTCTTTTTTTTTTTTTTTTTTTTTTTTTTTTTTTTTTTCAATTTCAGCATTGAACTGTAATTAATAATTGCCTCAAAAACCTAGACTAATTGTACAGAACTTCAATGGGAAACTATATGGGGGTACTTCATATGGTTCTATATAGCTTGTCTAATCCTGGAATCAGATTTTTTTTTTTTTTTTTTTTGTCTTTTTTTTTTATTTGATATAATTTATTTACATTTCAAATGATTTCCCCTTTTCTAGCCCCCCCCCCCACTCCCCGAAAGTCCCGTAAGCCCCCTTCTCTTCCCCTGTCCTCCCTCCCACCCCTTCCCAGTTCCCCGTTCTGGTTTTGCCAAATACTGTTTCACTGAGTCTTTCCAGAACCAGGGACCACTCCTGCTTTCTTCTTGTATCTCATTTGATGTGTGGATTATGTTTTGGGTATTCCAGTTTTCTAGGTTAATAACCACTTATTAGTGAGTGCATACCATGATTCACCTTTTGAGTCTGGGTTACCTCACTTAGTATGATGTTCTCTAGCTCCATCCATTTGCCTAAGAATTTCATGAATTCATTGTTTCTAATGGCTGAATAGTACTCCATTGTGTAGATATACCACATTTTTTGTATCCACTCTTCTGTTGAGGGATACCTGGGTTCTTTCCAGCATCTGGCAATTATAAATAGGGCTGCTATGAACATAGTAGAGCATGTATCCTTATTACATGGTGGGGAATCCTCTGGGTATATGCCCAGGAGTGGTATAGCAGGATCTTCTGGAAGTGAGGTGCCCAGTTTTCGGAGGAACCGCCAGACTGATTTCCAGAGTGGTTGTACCAATTTGCAACCCCACCAGCAGTGGAGGAGTGTTCCTCTTTCTCCGCACCCTCTCCAACACCTGCTGTCTCCTGAATTTTTAATCTTAGCCATTCTGACTGGTGTAAGATGAAATCTTAGGGTTGTTTTGATTTGCATTTCCCTAATGACTAATGAAGTGGAGCATTTTTTAAGATGCTTCTCCGCCATCCGAAGTTCTTCAGGTGAGAATTCTTTGTTTAACTCTGTACCCCATTTTTTAATAGGGTTGTTCGGTTTTCTGGAGTCTAACTTCTTGAGTTCTTTATATATATTGGATATTAGCCCTCTATCTGATGTAGGATTGGTGAAGATCTTTTCCCAATTTGTTGGTTGCCGATCTGTCCTCTTGACGGTGTCCTTTGCCTTACAGAAACTCTGTAACCTTATGAGGTCCCATTTGTCAATTCTTGCTCTTAGAGCATACGCTATTGGTGTTCTGTTCAGAAACTTTCTCCCTGTACCGATGTCCTCAAGGGTCTTCCCCAGTTTCTTTTCTATTAGCTTCAGAGTGTCTGGCTTTATGTGGAGGTCCTTGATCCATTTGGATTTGAGCTTAGTACAAGGAGACAAGGATGGATCAATTCGCATTCTTCTGCATGCTGACCTCCAGTTGAACCAGCACCATTTGTTGAAAAGGCTATCTTTTTTCCATTGGATGTTTTCAGCCTCTTTGTCGAGGATCAAGTGGCCATAGGTGTGTGGGTTCATTTCTGGATCTTCAATCCTGTTCCATTGATCCTCCTGCCTGTCACTGTACCAATACCATGCAGTTTTTAACACTATTGCTCTGTAGTATTGCTTGAGGTCAGGGATACTGATTCCCCCAGATTTTCTTTTGTTGCTGAGAATAGTTTTAGCTATCCTGGGTTTTTTGTTGTTCCAGATGAATTTGATAATTGCTCTTTCTAACTCTGTGAAGAATTGAGTTGGGATTTTGATGGGTATTGCATTGAATCTGTATAGTGCTTTAGGCAAAATGGCCATTTTAACTATATTGATTCTACCGATCCATGAGCATGGGAGGTTTTCCCATTTTTTGAGGTCTTCTTCCATTTCCTTCTTCAGAGTCTTGAAGTTCTTGCCATACAGATCTTTCGCATGTTTGGTAAGAGTCACCCCAAGATACTTTATACTGTTTGTGGCTATTGTGAAGGGGGTCATTTCCCTAATTTCTTTCTCAGCCTGCTTATCCTTTGAGTATAGGAAGGCCACTGATTTGCTTGAGTTGATTTTGTAACCTGCCACTTTGCTGAAGTTGTTTATCAGCTGTAGGAGCTCTCTAGTGGAGTTCTTTGGGTCACTTAGGTAGACGATCATGTCGTCTGCAAATAATGATAGTTTGACTTCCTCCTTTCCAATTTGTATCCCTTTGACCTCCTTATGTTGTCGAATTGCCCGAGCTAGTACCTCAAGTACAATATTGAAAAGATAAGGAGAAAGGGGGCAGCCTTGTCTGGTCCCTGATTTCAGTGGGATTGCTTCAAGTTTCTCTCCGTTTAGTTTGATGCTGGCTACCGGTTTGCTGTATATTGCTTTTACTATGTTTAGGTATGGGCCTTGAATTCCTGTTCTCTCCAAGACTTTAAGCATGAAAGGATGCTGAATTTTGTCAAATGCTTTTTCAGCATCCAATGAAATGACCATATGATTTTGTTCTTTGAGTTTGTTTATGTAGTGGATTGTATTGATGGATTTCCGTATATTGAACCAACCCTGCATTCCCGGGATAAAGCCTACTTGATCATGGTGGATGATCGTTTTGATGTGTTCTTGGATTCGGTTGGCAAGAATTTTGTTGAGTATTTTTGCATCGATGTTCATAAGGGAAATTGGTCTGAAGTTCTCTTTCTTTGTTGGATCTTTGTGTGGCTTTGGTATCAGCGTAATTGTGGCTTCGTAGAAGGAATTGGGTAGTGTTCCTTCTGTTTCTATTTTGTGGAATAGTTTGAAGAGTATTGGTGTTAACTCTTCTTTGAAGGTCTGGTAGAATTCTGCACTGAAACCATCTGGTCCTGTGCTTTTTTTGGTTGGAAGACTTTCTATGACTCCTTCTATTTCTTTAGGCTTTATGGGACTGTTTAGATGGTCTAGTTGGTCCTGATTTAATTTTGGTATTTGGTATCTGTCAAGGAAATTGTCCATTTCCTCCAGATTCTCCAGTTGTGTTGAGTACAGGCTCTTGTAGTAGGATCTGATGATTTTTTGGATTTCCTCAGTTTCCGTTGTTATGTCTCCCTTTTCATTTCTAAGTTTGTTAATTTGGATACTTTCTCTGTGCCCTTTGGTCAGTCTGGCTAAGGGTTTATCTATCTTGTTGATTTTCTCAAAGAACCAGCTCCTAGTTTTGTTGATTTTTTGTATGGTTCTCTTTGTTTCTACTTGATTGATTTCGGCCCTGAGTTTGATGATTTCCTGCCTTCTACTCCTCCTGGGTGAAATAGCTTCTTTTTGTTCTAGGGCTTTCAGGTGTGTCATTAAGTTGGTAATGTATGCTCTCTCCATTTTCTTTTTGGAGGCACTCAGGGCTATGAGTTTTCCTCTTAGCACTGCTTTCATTGTGTCCCATAGATTTGGGTATGTTGTGTTTTCATTTTCATTGTGTTCTAAAAAGTCTTTAATTTCTTTCTTTATTTCTTCCTTGACCAAGGTGTCATTGAGTAGAGTATTGTTCAATCTCCACGTGTTTGTGGGTTTTCTGTTGTTTCTGTTGCTATTGAAGACCACTTTTATTCCATAGTGATCAGATAGGAGGCATGGGATTAGTTCTATCTTTTTATATTTGTTGAGGTCTGTCTTGTGACCAATTATATGGTCGATTTTGGAGAAGGTACCATGAGGTGCTGAAAAAAAGGTATATTCTTTTGTTTTAGGATAGAATGTTCTATATATATCAGTTAAATCTAATTGGTCCAAAGCTTCAATTAGTTTCATTGTGTCCTTGTTTAGTTTCTGTTTTCCTGATCGGTCCATTGAGGAAAGTGCAGTGTTGAAGTCACCAACAATTATTGTGTTAGGTGCAATGTGTGCTTTGAGTTTTAATAAAGTTTCTTTTATGAAAGAGGGTGCCCTTGCATTTGGAGCATAGATGTTCAGGATTGAGAGTTCTTCTTGTTGTATTTTTCCTTTGACCAGCAAGAAGTGTCCCTCAGAGTCTCTTTTGATGACTTTGGGTTGAAAGTCAATTTTATCTGATATTAAAATGGCTACTCCAGCTTGTTTCCTGAGACCATTTGCTTGTAAAATTTTCTTCCAGCCTTTTACTCTAAGGTAGTGTTTGTCTTTGACCCTTAGGTGTGTTTCCTGTAAGCAGCAAAATGTAGGGTCCTGTTTACGTATCCAGTCAGTTAGTCTGTGTCTTTTTATTGGGGCATTGAGTCCATTGATGTTAAGAGATATTAAGGAATAGTGATTGTTACTTCCTATCATTTTTGACGTTATTTTTTAAATTTGATTGCTTAACTTATTTGGGTTTGATGAAAGGTTACTATCTTGCTTTTTTCAGGGTGGAGTTTCCCTCCTTGTATTGGTGTTGTCCTCCTATTATCCTTTTTAGGGCTGGGTTTGTGGATAGATATTGGGTGAACTTGGTTTTGTCGTGAAATATCTTAGTTTCTCCATCTATGGTGATTGAGAGTTTTGCTGGATATAGTAGTTTTGGTTGGCATTTGTGTTCTCTTAGAGTCTGCATGAGATCTGCCCAGGACCTTCTAGCCTTCATAGTCTCAGGTGAAAAGTCTGCTGTGATTCTGATAGGTCTTCCTTTATATGTTACTTGGCCTTTTTCTCTTACTGCCTTTAGTATTCTTTCTTTGTTTAGAACATTTGGTGTTTTGATTATTATGTGACGGGAAGTATTTCTGTTCTGGTCCAGTCTGTTTGGAGTTCTGTAGGCTTCTTGTATATTCATGGGCATCTCTCTCTTTAGGTTAGGGAAGTTTTCTTCCATAATTTTATTGAAGATATTTGCTGGCCCTTTAAGTTGTAAATCTTCACTCTCATCTATGCCTATAATCCTTAGGTTTGGTCTTCTCATTGTGTCCTGGATTTCCTGGATATTTTGGGTTACAAGCTTTTTGCACTTTGCATTTTCTTTAACTGTTGAGTCCATGGTTTCTATGGAATCTTCAGCATCTGAGATTCTTTCTTCTATCTCTTGTATTCTGTTGTTGATATTTGCATCTCTGTCCCCTGATTTCTTCCCAAGGCTTTCTATTTCCAAAGTTGTCTCCCTTTGAGTTTTCTTAGTTGTTTCTACTTCTGATTTTAGATCCTGGATGGTTTTGCTTAGCTCCTTCCCTTGCATGTTTGTGTTTTCCTGTAATTCTTTAAGAGATTTTTGTGTTTCCTCTTTCATGAGCTCAGCCTGTTGACCAAAGTTCTCCTGTATTTCTTTAAGAGATTTTTGTGTTTCCTCTTTCATGACCTCAGCCTGTTGAGCAAAGTTCTCCTGTATTTCTTTAAGTGTTTTTTGCATTTCCTCCTTGTTGGCTTTTGTATTCTCCTGGATTTCTTTCAATGATTTTTGTGTTTCCCTTGCAAGGGCTTCTAACTTTTGATCCATTTTCTCCTCAATGACCTTCATGTGTTCCTGTACCAGCATCATGACCAGTGATTTTAAATCCAAATCTTGTTTTACTGGTGTGATGGGGTATCCAGGACTTGCTGGTAGAGGAGAATTTGGTTCAGATGTTGCCATATTGCCTTGATTTCTGTTAGTGACGTTTCTGCGTTTGCCTTTTGCCATCTAGCTCTCACTGGTGTTACTTGGTCTTGTCAGTGCTGGACTCACCAGTGCAAGCTGCCCCTTCCCCGTTGGCCTCTGGTGCACAGCTTACACTCTGCACTGCCTATAGACAGGGTGCTGTTTTCCAGGCTGTTCAGATCCCAAAGCAGGCACCTGAAGGCTCCCGCTGGGGCCCGCAGGATTTATCGGAGCACACCGACTTTTCCCAGCTGGCCGCCCGGAAGCCCCCACTAGCCTCTTGAGGGACCTGGAGATGTGGCGGCCACCCAGGCTGATCTGAAGCGGAGAGATTTGAGCTGGGGGCTTCTGCCTGAGGCTTTGCCCCAGATTGTGTCTGTGGACCAGGTGGAACCCGTGTGCACCCCCAGGGAGCTCCGAAGGTGAATGTTGCTGTGACCTCCCCTGTGCTCCGCTCACTCCGCTGGGCAGCCGATTTCCCCCAACCGGGCTGGCGCACACTAGGTTAGCCTTGTCGCCTGGGCCCTGAGTCCAGGCAAACGCCTGGGAGGCCAAGGTCCGAGCAAAGTTCCCCTAGGGCTATGTCTGTTATTTGGGTCCGCCAGGTGACCCGGATGGCGGGCGTGCGCGTCCGCGCTCCGCGAAAGCACCGGGAGAGTCTGTTGTGCTAATAACCTCCTGGGCTGGTTGACACACAGATGGCCCACCAAGCCGCCCAGTTCTTGGGGTCAGTCCTGTGCCTTTTGGGGCCTAGACCCCCGTTTTGTTAGCCTCAGGCTACGCTTGTTAGCAGTCTCTGCCCTCCCGAGCACTCTGGCTCCTGTAGGCAAAATGGCGGCGCGTGCACCGGCCGGGGCAAAAAAAAAAAACTCCTGGCTGGGTTGGCGCCCCGATGGCCACTCGAACAGCCCAGGGCCTGGGTGCAGGCCAACGCCCGTCTGGCTCAGACCCCTGCGGTGTTGGGCCTAGGATTATGTTTGTGTACCTCAGTCTGACCGATCTCTGGAGCCCGGGATCAAGATGGCGGTGAGTCTCTCCTGACTGGCGGGCAGCCGACCATCATTGTGTTTCTTAAAGCCATAGTTGGAATTATAGTTCTTCTGGCTACCGGCAAACTGGAATTTTTCCCTGTGTAAAACTTTAGTCACATGTTTCTTGTTTTAAAAATCCATATAATAATGTGAACCATGTTACAGTATCATTAGCTCCCTAGATTATCCCAAATCATAATGAACTATCATCTAAATTTCTGTTAAATAATTCCCAACCTCAGATCCACCTCAGATTCATTGTCAGGCTAGGGGTAGAATGCTCTACTAATATACATTTTTAATTTTGTTAATTCAATGTTGCTTTAGTTTTTCAAAGGGCTTACATTTGCTATCTACAGGATGCCTTTCTCCATCTTTCATGTGCTTGACAATGTGAGAAGAAACTAAACTGAAAGACAGGAGACATAACCTATAGGATTTCAGTGCTTGGGTGGTGTTTCCTGCCTTTCAGTTTCCTTATTTCAAATTCATCTTCAGAGGTTAGCTTGACTTTCTTTTTTCTTTTTTTGATGGACAGTGTACATAAAATTCATCAATCTGAAACTTTCACACACATACCCATGTTGTACATAATGACAAAGGACAAAGATCCTGTATGGTCTCTTTCATAGCAATTCCTCCAACCACATTCCCTATGACTTCTATTATTGTCTGAATGCTTTTACTTAACCCTGACTGCAGGGTTAAGTAAATTGCAAATCACACATATATCTGATTCATTTTACTGGACAGTGAATGGGCATGAAGAATGCTATTGTCTGTAACAATAACAATTTAAAATTCGATGTTCCTGTACATTATTTATTTGATTATATGTTGTATCCTAGAGTATGAGCACATCAAAACTTCCTCATGTATAACTGGGTTTTGGATCTTTTCTAGTTTATGGCTATCAAGGACAAGATTATATAATCTTACGAATATCCATGTTTAACATGTAAACTCAATCCCTTGGGATATGAGCAAAGTTGGTAAGTAGCAGGATAGTCAAATACATACAGCATCCACAGAGCTGTTAGAGAAGAGACAGATGCCACTTTTCACTCCCACCAGCAACACCTGAGAGTTCCATTTGCCATCACCAATATTTCAGTCTTTTAATTTCAGCCTGTCAGGAGGTAATTCTGACTTGACAAGTTTGATGTACGTTGAGATGATTAATAGCAATGATGTCATCATTTTATGGAAAGAACAAACCTAATCTGCCTTGGCTGCTTCATTTTCATGGCATTAGTTTGGATTATTTACACAAATTTGTTGAGAACTTTAAAACATTTTATTGGCATTCTTGCCAAAGATCTTTTAAACGTGTGTTAGTTTTAGGTAGGTTACTTAAGACCTACATATTTGATTCAAATGGGAAGTTTTTTCTTTCTCAGTTCTCAACAATTATCTTGGTTAAAAAAAGACATTTCTACAGTGAATAAAGGAGTTTTTCTTCTGAGATAATAGAGGAGGTTTGGAAGCAATGAATGCTTTATATTATTTAACTAAAGGTTTAAATTATCAAAGTCCATCAAATCCCTAAAATGTTAGGTTTATATATATATTATTCTGTAATAGAAAAGAAACTTGGTAAATGAAGTAGCTGTTGGCTTTTTTATTTAGCATTGTTACACTTCATGTAGAGACAAAGTTTTATCCAAGGAAATTTCCTCAGGTGATTTTTGTTTTGACCTACGTTGGGGAGAAAGAGGAAGAGGGACGCAGCTCTCAGATTGGGAAGTTCAGCACAATTAAGAGGCTGCTGTGGTCAAGCGTTCTATGGATGCTGTAGAAGAAGGACCAAATGGAAGTCCTTAGTTATTTTTGAATTCCATGAGAGACAAGGCTTGGACTCTAGAGAAATGGAATCTAAAGGCTAATTGTAAAGGAGAAGTGAGAGAATATTAAGTAACTTCTCTTGAGGGAAAAGCCTCAGTATCTCTCTAGGTGGGTTGCTTCCCAGCTTCTGAACATGCTTAACAAGTACTTCTGACTTAAGGTGGGTCTTCTGTTAGATGTGATGTTTATTGCCTCATTTATCCACTGCTTGCTGCATTCTCATTAACTTTCTATTTGTTAAGTAAAATATGACTCAAGGTCCATGCTATCTAGGGCATGAATCAAAGAGAAAAATAACCCGATATGAAATATCTTGCTGACAGCTCAAGGATGGAGCAAAAATGTGGGAAATACAGACGCATAGGGCAACAGCTGGTGAGTGCCACTCCATTTTAACAGTGTGGCCCTGACTTCTAGTTCTAAGAGAAAACTATAGTTTTCCTATAATATCTGAGGAATAATGCTTATGAAATTTCTCCCCATAAAATATAATTATGAGTATTGATGGACAGTGACTTTTTAAAAATTATTTTAATTTTTTATTACTATATTGTATGTATGTTTGTGTGTATATGTATGTGTATTTAATTATTATTTTTTATATTCATTTTACATCTCACTCACTGCCCTTTCCCAGTCCCCCCCTCTCACTAATCCTTGTCCCCATTCCCCCTCTATGCAAATCAAAACAACTCTGAGGTTCCTTCTTATACCCATCAGAGTGGTTAAGATGAAAAGCTCAAGAGATCGCACATGCTGGCAAAGATGTAGAGCAAGGGGGAATACTTGTTCTTTGCTGATGGGAATGCAAACTTAGACAACCACTTTGGAAAATTTGCTAAACTATCTTCATAGCAGCTTTATTCATAAGAGCTAGAAACTGGAAACAACCTAGATGTCCCTCAAAGAAGAATGGATAAGGAAAAGTGGTATATCTACACAGTGGAATACTATTCAGCTATTAAAACCCAAGACATCATGAATTTTGCAGGCAAATGAATGGAACTTGAGAATATCATCCTGAATGAGGTAACCCAGTCCAAAAAGGAGACACATGCTATCTACTCAATTTTAAGTGTCCATTAGCCATGAGATACCCACGCTATACTCCACAGATCCAAGAAGCTATACAAGAAGGAAGGCACAATCGAGGATGTGTTAATCTCACTCAGAAGGGGGAATAAAACAGAAGAGGCAGATGGAGGGAGGGAGGAAAGTGGGTGAGGGAGGGAAAGAGAAGGGGAATGGGAAGGATCAGGATCAGGTGTGGGGAGGGACAGGAGAGAAGGTCAGATTGCCATGAGAATGAATGGAAATCTTCAACTAACAGAGCTGGGGAGGTGGGGGACATCTTCAGAATGAGACAGAGACCTGGGGTATGGGAGGCACCCAAGAATCAGTGGCAGTGACCTTAGCTGTGACTCATGGCATTGATATGGAACCTGCAGAGGCCACCTTCTGTAGCCAGGCAGGAACTCCCGTGGAGCGATAGGGACACCAACTCTCCCATAAATCTTTTGATTCAAAATTTATTCTGTCTACAAGAAATGTAGGGACAGGGATATGGAACAGTGACTGAGGGAATATCAAGCCAATAACTGGCCCAACTTGAGACGCATCCCACAAGCACCAATCCTTGATACTATTAATAATACTCTTTTATGCTTGCAGACAGGAGCCTAGCATGGCTGTTCTCTGAGAGGCTCCACCCAGCAGCTGACTCAGACAGATGGCAGACACCCACAGCCAAACAGTGGATGGAGCTTGGGAACTCTTATAGAAGAACAGGAGGAAAGATTGTGGGTCCTCAAGGGGATAGGAACTCCACAGGAAGGCCAACAAAGTCATCTACCATGGACTCTTGAGGCTCTCAGAGACTGAACCACCAACCAAAGAACATACATGGCCTGGACCTAGGCCTCCCTGAACATATGATGCAGATGTGCGGCTTGGCCTTCGTGTGGGTCCAAAACAAACGGACCTGGGCTATCCCTAAAGCTGTTTCCTGTATGTGTGATATGCTCTTCTCGCTGAGCTGCCTTGTCTGGCCTCAGTGGGAAAGGAAGCACCTAGCCTCACACACAGATTTTATATGCCAGGGTAGAGGGATATCCAGGGGGAAGGGGTGGGCACCTGCTTAGATAGTATCTTAACTTAAAATCAGAAATTGTATATTTTGGGTGTTGATAGTTAAAAAAGCATTGAGCTTTCCCAATGTACTTATGAACCAAGGTATTAATATTTTCCTGAAGTGTAACTTGATTATGAGTTAAAATACTATGCAGTTGTAATTATGCATTATTGGGTAGAGTTAGGTGCTTGAAAAGATCTTTTTAAAATTATGTTTAGCTTTCTTTATGTAATTAATACAGTTTAAATGTATCTAGAATTTTCAATGCTCAAGAATTCTGTTATATTTGAAAAGCAGAAGTTAATACTGTACATACATAGTGGATCAAGTAACTCTAGTACATATAGTGACATAAGTAGGTTTCATACCTAACAACAATCTTCTTGTTCAATTTGTATAGTTGCTTTGATAGAATAAGCAAATGTGAAAATGTAGTTTGAAATAATATTAAGGATCTGAAAGAATATTTTTCCCCTCAGGCAATAAATCAAAGAAGAAAATCAAGTTGGTTACCAGAACTTTCTATGTGTTCAATTATCTTATGGGATTTCATTATGCTAAACAGTCTGCATATCTAATAATGATATATGCCTCATATATGGAATGATGATATGATATATATTATATATTCTGTTATATCTATATCATCTCTCTATAAGTATGTTTTATCACTCTATATTAATATAGCTATGTAGTTCACTTTTTGATCCACTTCTATATATATAACTGTAATTCTGTCTTCTGCTTGTATATTTCGAGAACTCAAATCTCTTCTGAAGCTAATTTTTATGCTTGGAATGAAATATCACTTTGCAGTTATATCTCATACTTGATTCTAAGTATTATTTTTAAGTATAAGAAGTGTTTCTACTTGAACAGTAACATCATTAATTATCAAAAAGCTAAAATGAATTTTGATTGAACTGAATGACTAATTTTTACTATGTTGACATCATTCTCAAGTCTCTATATATTCAAAGTTAAAATTTTAGGGTTAGATCAGAGACAAAGCAATGACAAATGCCAGGAACTGAGCTACAGCATTTACAACAAAGTGCACAATAACCATTCAGTGAGGTCTGATCTGTGCTAAGCGCTATCAACATTAGCTGAGATGCTATATCCTAAGATGGAGTGTTAAGAAAGCTCAACTGTTGGGCCTCATTGATTACAGATCACATGAAATGCTCAATTTCTTAGGACACCTTAGGCAATAAATCATTACTAGCACATAGCATCAAAACATTTGAAAATAAAATAATCAAAATCCAGGATAAAACAGTTTAGCTACTTATATAAACAAATCCAAATTCTTCCCATATTTCAGTGTAACTGGCAATATTTGCTAGAAGTTTTCTTCTCCCACTTCAGTTGTTTGTATTGTTGATGTATCTCCACTACTTTGCATTCAGAAGTACAATGCATATTCTATAACTGTGATGGACACAACAGAGAAGATCCACAGATATTTACCTACATATCATTGCTGACCAATGAATTCACTAATTCTATAGCAACATGCTCTAGAGAGTGTGTAGAGACATCACACTGTACATGTTGAGAAAAATAAGTTATTCTAAGTTTCTTTAGAGATTAAAAAAAAATACCTGGCTAGATTGTGTAGTATTATTCTGTCATTTTAAATAAATGTGTCAGCTGCTGCATGAAATATGTAAATATTTATGGGTGCCATGTGGCTTTACCATGAATGCATATGTGGAGTAGCCTCCAAATCAGATTAAATATACCATGTACTCAAACACGTATCATTTCTATGATGGCTATTCTTGGTTGTAAATTAGAGTATATCTGGAATAGACTACAATCCAGAGACAGAGAACACACCTGTGAGAGATTTTCTGCTTGGTTTGAAGTAGATGAATCCGCTTTTAATCTGTATTTTTGAGGAAGGAAAACCCACCTTGAGCCAGATCTTGAGGCAGGAAGACACGGATCTTTAATTCAGATCTTGAAGCAGAAAAACATTCCTTTAATATGGGACATGCCTTCTTCCTGAAGTCTATATAACAGCATGGAAGAAAGAAGCTTTTGCTCTTTGCCTGCTTGTTCTCATATTGCTAGAACATCCCCTCCACTGCCATTTGAACCTACTTCTTCCAGATTCCAGCATTCATAGAAGACCAGCTGAGACATCCAGTCTTGTGGGACCGACAACTACTAGATTCTTGGACTTTCCATTCACAGCTATTCATTGGATTAGGTGGAATTCAGCCTGTCAGTCACTTTAATAAATCCTTCCTATCTATCTATCTATCTATCTATCTATCTATCTATCTATCTATCTATCTATCTATCTATCTATCTATCTGTCTGTCTGTCTGTCTGTCTGTCTGTCTGTCTGTCTGTCTGTCTGTCTGTCTGTCTGTCTGTCTGTCAGTCTGTCCATCTGTCCGTCCGACCATCTGTCCGCCCGCCTCCCCGCCCGCCCACCTGTCTACCTACCTACCTACTTATCTATCTATTCATCTATCTATCTATCTATCTATCTATCTATCTATCTATCTATCTATCTATCTATCTATCTATCATCTATCTATCTCTAACTATATCACCTATAGAGTCATACCCACACCATAAGTTCGATGACTGTAGAGAACCCTCTTCTTTAGTCTACCAGCTGAGTACACAGCCAAAGCTATGCCTTTGTCACTTCTTTTTTATTAGATATATTCTTTATTTACATTTCAAATGGTTTCCCCTTTCCTGGTTCCCCCATCCCCGAAAGTCCCATAAGCCCTCTTCTCTCCCCCTGTTCCTCAATCAACCTCCTCCTGCTTCCCTGTCCTAGTATTCGCCTACACTGCTGCATCGAGCCTTTCCAGGACCAGGGGCCTCTCCTTCCTTCTTGGACATCATTTGATAAGTGAAAAGTGTCTTGGGTATTCTGAGCTTCTGGGCTAATATCTACTTATCAGTGAATGCATATCATGTGTGCTCTTTTGTGATTGGGTTGCCTTACTTAGGATGATATTTTCCAGATCCACCTATTTGACGAAGAATTTCATGAGTTCATTGTTTTTAATAATTGAGAAGTATTCCACTGTGAAAATATAGCACATTTTCTGCATCCATTCCTCCACTGAGGGACATCTCAGTTCTTTCCAGCTTGCAAGAATTGAACAGTTCTAAGTTGTCTTACAGCATTTAAGCCAACAACCACAGCAGTTACCACTCTAGTAGCTGAGCCTCAGCCCATTTCTTTTACAATGAATCCATTACCATGAGTGGGAACGAAGGTGACTTTACCTTTATCTACTACTGCAAAGATCACTGATACCACTACCTTCACACTGGGCCTACCACTGTAACACTAATCACTCTTATTTTAGCAGAACTTACTGCCACTCAGATATAATGAAATCTATAAATTGTTTTACTTCTGTGGCAATGCAAAAAGAGCTTAAAAACCCAAACCATTTTATTAATTCTTCATTAACTTTACATTAGGTACTCTGATTTCATTTATTTTCCTGGCTTTCCATATCTGCCCTCTATCCCTGAAAAGCCCCACCAAAGAAAACAAGAAATAAAAACAAAGAACAAACCAACTCATCTTGCCCTGTAAGCTATGATGTGTCACAGTAAGTCACACAGTGTACACATATGCATAAACAGTTTCACTTGAAAATGTTCATGGCAAGAATCATTGGTCTGGTTCAAGGTCTGTGGCTTCTGTACACTATTAATACTGGATCCCAACTGGGACTTCTCTTGGATATCCTGTTGTTGCCTTGTGGCATGGAGATCCTACAGCTTTTGTTGTGCAGGTCTAGCGCCTTCACATGTTCATAGATGTTGGGGTGGGCCAACTCAAAGCCTTGGATCTGGGCCTGTGTGGTAGCTCAGTTGTTCAGCCCACCAACTCTCCTGTGCCAGTGCCACTAGGGCCAGATCTTCCTCATCACAGCACCAGGGCCAGCTTTCCAGCACTGTCCCAAGGAGGGGCCGGGCCAGCTTTTGTGGTCTCAGGCCCTCAGACTGGCTCTCCCTCATCCATTACTACAGATCCAGTTCTACTGTGCTGCCCAGTAAACTCCTGAGTGCTATAGCTGTCAAGGAGTGGGTCCAGCTCTCCTGCTCTCATGTTCTCTGGGCTAGCTCGCCCATGCTTCCCAGCTGCCCAGGTGAGGGGTGGGGCTCTCTCTTCCTCCTGGCCTGCCTGCTGCAGGCAGCAAGGAGCTGGGGAGAGCATCTCCCTTGTATCCATGCCACTGCAGGGTTGATGGGAACAGGGTTGGCTCTGTGCAGCCCCTGTATCTTCAGCATGGCCCCCGGTGGCACCCCAGACCAGTAATGTCCACATGGCCTTTGGTGGTAAAATGGGCCAAGAACATTGATGCAGACCCCTGGGGCTGCAAACATGGCTCTTGGTGGCAGCATGGGCTGGTACATCACCATGGCCTCAGTTGGCAGTGCAGGCTACTCATATCAGGCGGTTCCTCTCCACTCTCCTTTCTTTGTAGTTTCATTCAGATTTTCATAGTTTCATTTTCATAGTTTCATAATTTCATTTTCATAGTTTCATTCCATTTCATTCAGATTTTCCAGTTTTGTTGAGTAAAGGCTTTTGTAGTAGGATCTGATGATTTTTTTGAATTTCCTCAGTTTCTGTTGTTATCTCCCTTTTCATTTCTGATTTTGTAAACTTGGATACTGACTCTGTGCCCTCTGGTTAGTCTGGCTAAGGGTTCATCTATCTTTTTGATTTTCCCAAAGAACCAGCTCCTGGTTTTGTTGATTCTTTGTATAGTTCTTTTTGCTTCTACCTGGTTGATTTCAGGCCTGAGTTTGATTACTTCCTGCTGTCCACTCCTCTTGGCAGGACGTGGGGGTGGGTGGGGAGGGGGGTGGGTGTTGTATTTGCTTCTTTTTGTTCTAGAGCTTTCAGGTGTGTTGCTAAGCTGGTAGTGTATGCTCTCTCCAGTTTGTTTTTGGAGGCACTCAGAGCTGAGATTTCCTCTTAGCACTGCTTTCATTGTGTCCCATAAGTTTGGGGATCTTTTGCCTTCATATTCATTAAATTCTGAAAAGTCTTTAATTTCTTTATTTTTTTTCTTGACCAAGTTATCATTGAGTAGGGCATTGTTCAGCTTCCATGCGTATGTGTGCTTTTTGTTGTTTTTGAAGACCAGTCTTAGTCCGTGGTGATCTGATAGGATGCATGGGATTATTTCAGTTTTCTTGACCTGTTTTATGACTGATTATATGATCAATTTTGGAGAAGGTAGCATGAGGTGCTGAGAAGGTGTATTCTATTGATTTAGGATGAAATTTTATACAGATATCTGTTAAATCTATTTGGTCCATAACTTCTGTTTATGGACCAAATAGTGTCTCTGTTTAGTTTGTGCTTCCATAATATTTTCCATTGCTGAGATGGGGTGTTGAAGTCTCCCACTATTATTGTGTGAGGTGAAATGTGTGCTTTGAACTTTAGTAAAGTTTCTTTTATGATTGTGGGTGTCCTTGCATTTGAAGCATAGATGTTCAGAATTAAGAGTTCTTGGTACATTTTTCCTTTTATGAGTATGAAGTGTCCTTCCTTATCCTTTTTGATAACTTTTGGTTGAAAGTTGATTTTATTTGATATTAGAATGGTTACTCCAACTTGTTTCTTGGGACCATTTGCTTGGAAAATTTTTTTCCAGTCCTTTGTTCTGAAGTAGTGTCTGTCTTTGACACTGGGGTGGGTTTCTCGTATGTAGCAAAATGCTGGGTCCTGTTTACCTATTCAGTCTGTTAGTCTAGGTCTTTTTATTGGGGGAATTGAATCCATTGATGTTAATACATATTAAGGAATAGTGATTTTTGCTTCCTGTTATTTTTTATTTTATTTTTATGTTTGTGTGCTTATCTTCTTTTGGGTTTGTTGAATGAAGATTACTTTCTTGCTTTTCATAGGGTGTAGTTTTCCTCCTTATGTTGATGTTCTATTTTCCCTTGTAGTGCTGGATTTGTGGAAAGATGTTGTGTAAATTCGTTTTTGTCATGGAATTTCTTGGTTTCTCCATCTATGGTAATTGCAGTTTTGTTGTGTATTAGCCTGGGCTGGCATTTGTGTTCTCTTAAGGTCTGTGTAACATCTGCCTAGGATCTTCGAGCTTTCAGTCTCTGGCTCAAGTCTGGTGCAATTCTGATAGGTCTGCCTTTATTATGTTACTTGACATATTTCCCTCACTGCTTTTAATATTCTTTCTTTGTTTTGTGCATTTGATGTGTTGACTTATGTGATAGAAGGAATTTATTTTCTGGTCCAATCTATTTAGAGTTCTGTAGGCCTCTTATATATTCATGGGCATCTCTTTCTTTAGGTTAGGGAAGTTTTCTTCTATAATTTTGTTGAAGATATTTACTGTCCATTTAAATTGGGATTCTTCACTCTCTTCTATACCTATCATCATTAGGTCTGGTCTTTGCATTATGTCCCAGATTTCCTGGATGTTTTGGGTTAGGAGTTTTTTTTTGCATTTTGCATTTTCTTTGACTGTTGTGTCAATGTTTTCTTTGGTATCTTCTGCATCTGAGATTCTCTCTTTTATCTCTCGTATTCTATTGGTGATGCTTGCATCTATGATTCCTGATCTCTTTACTAGGTTTTCTAACTCCCGGCTTGTCTCCATTTGTGATTTCTTTATTATTTATATTTCCACTTTTAGATCCTGGAAGTTTTTGTTTAATTTCTTCACCTCTTTGGTTGTGTTTTCCTATAATTCATTAAGAGATTTTTGTGTTTCCTCTTTAAGGGCCTCTAGCTGTTTACCTGTGTTCTCATTCTCTATTCTCTATTCTCATCATAAGATGTGATTTTAAATCAGAGTCTTGGCTTTCTGATGTGTTGAGGTATCCAGGGCTCTTTGAGGTAGAGGAAATGTTTTCTTTCTTTTTCTTTCTTTTGTTCTTTCTTTCTTTCTTTCTTTCTTTCTTTCTTTTGTTCTCTTTCTTTCTTTCTTTTGTTTTCTTTCTTTCTTTCTTTCTTTCTTTCTTTCTTTCTTTCTTTCTTTCTTTTTTTGAGAAATGATTTTTGATAATGCCAATTGCCCTTGGTTTCTGTTGTTTATGTTCTTGCCTTTCCTCTCCCCATCTGGTTATCTCCGGTGTTAGCTGGTGTTTCTGTCTCTCACTATGGCTTGTCCCTCCTGCAAGCCTGTGTGTCAGTATTCCTGGGAGACCAGCTCTTTCCAGGAGGAATTTGGGTATGGAGAACTGTGACACAGGGTCAGCTCTGGGGTGCAGAAAGAAACTGGAAGGATCCTGTCCCCTGCTGTTCCTTGGTTCCTGTGTTCTGAGATCTCTGGGTGAGCCCCTTGGATCGCAAGTGATGGTCTTACCTGTGCTCACAGGCTTGTCAGAACTTCTGGGGGACCCACTTGCTCCTGGTGATGGCATTTCGGGAAGGAGTGCTATGGCACAGGATCAGCTCTGGGCACTGTGGCACCGATTCAGTTTTACACAGGCAAATTCTTAATAACATTTGTTAGTATTTCTTATCAGAATCATTTTTTTGTTCTGAGGAAATTAAATGGCCCATCAGTGGGAAGGAAGAGTTTTGCTGCTAAGAGTGTATTGCTTTGTAGTAGTACCCCTGAACTCATGCAAAACATTTTATATAAACAGAGAATAATTTTAAGCACCATACTTTGGTACCTTAATGTATACAATTCTATTTTCATTTTTTTCTCCTTACAATATTGTTGTTTAGTACCACAGTTACTAGAATTGTTTGATGGTTATTATGTAAATTTATAGTCACTCAGTTGAGCATTAAGCTTGTACCCAGGACTCAATTGCCAAGACATTTAAGGGTACACAGAAAGACCACTAACATTGTGGACCAACAATAAACAATTTTCTGTTCGCTTAGAATTCTTGACTATTACAGAGATGTAAGTAGATTTTGCCATTACTTGGATTCCTGGGCTCTTTCCAGTTTCACTTCATCAGAAACAAAGAGTTAGTAAGCCAGGAATGATATATATTCATAAACACCTTCAGAGTTGATTCTAGTGCAGAGCCAGTTATCAATAAACCTAGGAAATTTTGAGGTGGTATATGTTACTAGTGAGCTTGGTGAAACTAATACAAAGTATGAAGTGTTTTTAAAGCATTAAAAGTAAAATCTAATTTTCAGATGAAAATTAAAAACATGAAATAAAATATTATCAAGCTTATTTCAATAACTGACAAAAGAATTTCTTTTAGATGTGTTATATGCTTTGACTTAGAAAATGGAAAAAATCTGGTGAAAATTTAAAAGATACATTTAGTAGTTTCAGTAATACTAATACTAATAATAAAATAATAAAAGTAAATGTTAGTGGTTCTTCAATTGTGGTCTTACTAACTATGATATAATTTTACTAATATATAAATAAATTTTGTGGTTATAATATGCAACTTTAAAGAGAATTACATTGAGCTATAGGCTTAAGATTGTGTACCTCACTGGACATTCTTTTTCATACTTCAGTGCTAAAAGTAAGACTATATTGTACTTCAATGTTAGATAAAATCATAGGTTTTGGTTATTTGAGAAATTGGCCTTTCTAGGTGGTGAGGTGGCTACAGAAGCATTTAATGGAGAAAACAATCACAAATTAAGGAGAGTGAGTACCTCTAACAGGAAGGGCAAGAAGGGCTGATGAAAAGCCTGTTCAGGAAGAGGTGGTTCTAATTATACATAAGGAAATGCTCTCTCTGAACCGGATGGTGGGAATTTGACTATTTCCCTGATTTCTTCATAAGTAATAGATCAGTATTTTAACACATGAAATGCTTCATAACACACATTTTAATTGGGAGATTAATTTTAATATCAGCTAAGATTTTTACTCTAAGGGTAATGAGGCAACATTTAGGACTTCAGTAAGGACATGGATTTAAGTAGTTTTATATTTTAAAAATACCCTTTTGACTGCCTTATAAAAATGAATCTGGGGCGGCAGCAGCAGCAGCAGCAGCAGCAGCAGCAGCAGCAGCAGCAGCAGCAGCGGCTGGTCCAGAGGAAGGGCCATCAGTAGTAGAACCAAGCGGACAGGGTCCAGGCAGACCCTGCGCCCACGACCACTGGCCATCGCTGGCCAGCCAGGCTGCGAGCAGCGGAGGATTTACGGCGCCTTTCACCACACAGAAGCCACATCAGAACTCTGCCTCCCTCCAGTCAGTTACGAGGCCTCCATATTGGTTCTCGGTCGCCAGAGAAATCAGACTGAGGTACGCAAATATAACCCGAGACCAACATCGCGGGGGTCTAAGCCCGACAGGCGTTGGCCTGCACCGAGGCCCTGGGCTGATCGGGGGGACCACCGGGGTGCAAACCCGGCCAGGAGGTTTTTTTCCCCCCCGGCCAGCGCGTGCACCACCGCCATTTTGCCTAAGGGAAGCCAGAGAGACCTAGCAGGCAAAACCAAACCCGAGGCATAGCCCGAGGTGGACATAGCAGGGGTCTCAGACGGTCAGGCCCTGGACTGCCCCCAGGTCCTGGGCTGCTCGGTGGGCCATCTGTGTGCCGACCCAGCCAGGAGCTTGTTTGCCCCAGGCCAGCGCACTCCACCGCCATTTTGCCTATGGGAAGCCAGAGAGACTAGCAGACAAAACCAAACCAGCTAATAGGCATAGCCCGAGGCGGACATAGCAGGGGTCTCAGACGGTCAGGCCCTGGACTGCCCCCAGGCCCTGGGCTACTCGGTGGACCATCTGTGTGCTGACCCGGCCAGGAGGTTGTTTATCTGGTCCAGTTTGCGCACCACAGCCATTTTGCCTACGGGAAGCCAGAGAGACCTAGCAGGCAAAACCAAACCAACTAACAGGCATAGCCCGAGGCGGACATAGCAGGGGTCTCAGACGGTCAGGCCCTGGACTGCCCCCAGACCCTGGGCTGCTCGGTGGGCCATCTGTGTGCTGACCCGGCCAGGAGGTCGTTAGCCCAGCAGACTCTCCCAGCACTCTCAGGGAGCGCGCCCACACCACCATCCTAGCCACCTGACAGACCCAATTAACACTCACAGCTGAGGGGAACTTTGCCCCAACATTGGCCTGCCAGGCTTTTGCCTAGACTCAGGGCCTGAGCAGCTAGGCTAGCCTTGTGTGCACCAACCCGGTTGGGAGTCCTGCTGCCCAGCAGAGAGATCAGCACACAGAAAAGGTCCCTGCAGCATACAGCCTCAGCGCTCCCTGAAGGAGCAAACGGGCACCTTCTGGCTCACAGACACAATCTGGGGCAAAGAACACTAGGGCTGCAAGGGCACCCAAGAGGAGGAAAGCACATCAGCAATCTGCAAAAGGGAAAACCCTGCCCTCCAGTGTTGCAGAAATAGCCCTAGAGCTTCTCAGGAGGCTGTAACACCAGCCAGAGACAAGACCAATTAGCTCCAGAGAACAAGATGGCAAAGGGCAAATGCAGGAACGCTACTAACAGAAATCTAGGCAATATGGCAGCATCTGAACCAAACTCTCCAACATCAGCAAGTCCTGGTTATGCCAACACACCAGAGAAACAAGATTTGGATTTAAAATCACTGGTCATGATGCTGCTAGAAGAACACAAAAAGGACATGAATGAATCTCTTAAAGCAATACAGGGGAACATGAATAAGCTAGAAACCCGTTTAATGGAAACACAAAAAACACTTAAAGAAATGCAGGAGAATAAGGCCCAAGAGATAGAAGCCAATAAAGAAGAAAGGCAAAAAAAAAAAAAAAAAAAAAAAAAAAAAAAAAAAAAAAAAACTTAAAGAAATGCAGGAGAACTTGAGTCAACAGGCAGAAGTCATGAAAGAGGAAACACAAAAATCTCTTAAAGAATTACAGGAAAACACAGACAAACAAATGATGGAAATGAGCAAAACCATCCTGGACCTAAAAACAGAAGTAGAAACAACTAAGAAATCACAAAGGGAGACAACTTTGGAGATAGAAAACCTTGAGAAAAAATCAGGGGCCATCGATGCAAATATAAACAACAGAATACAAGAGATGGAAGAAAGAATCTCAGATGCCGAAGATACTATAGAAACCATTGACTCAACTGTCAAAGAAAATGCAAAATGCAAAAAGCTTGTATCCCAGAACATCCAGGAAATCCAGGATACAATGAGAAGACCAAACCTAAGGATTATAGGTATAGATGAGAGTGAAGATTTACAACAGAAAGGGCCAGCAAATATCTTCAACAAAATTATGGAAGAAAACTTTCCTAACTTAAAGAGAGAGATGCCTATGAATATACAAGAAGCCTACAGAACTCCAAACAGACTGGACCTGAGCAGAAATACCTCCCGTCACATAATAATCAAAACCCCAAATGCTCTAAACAAAGAAAGAATATTAAAGGCAGTAAGAGATAAAGGCCAAGTAACATATAAAGGAAGACCTATCAGAATCACACCAGACTTCTCACCAGAGACCATGAAAGCTAGAAGATCCTGGGCAGATCTCATGCAGACTCTAAGAGAACACAAATGTCAGCCAAGACTACTATAGCCATCAAAACTCTCATTCACCATAGATGGAGAAACCAAGATATTCCATGACAAAACCAAATTCACACAATATCTTTCTACAAACCCAGCTCTGCAAAGAATAATAGGAGGAAAACTCCAATACAAGGAGGGAAACTACACCCTGGAAAAAGCAAGATAGTTACCTTCCTTCATCAAACTCAAAAGAAGATAACCACTCAAATATAAAAAGAACATCAAAAATGACAGGAAGTAATAATCAATATTCCCTAATATCTCTTAACATCAATGGTCTCAATTCCCCAATAAAAAGGCATAGACTAACAGACTGGATAAGGCAACAGGACCCTACAATTTGCTGTATACAGGAGACACACCTCAGTGTCAAAGATAAAAACTACCTCAGAGTAAAAGGCTGGAAGACAATCTTACAAGCCAATGGTCACAGGAAACGAGCAGGAGTAGCCATTCTAATATCAGATAAAATTGACTTTCAACCTAAAGTCATCAAAAGAGACACAGAAGGACATTTCTTGCTGGTCAAAGGAAAAATCCACCAAGAAGAACTTCAAATTCTGAACATCTATGCGCCAAATGCAAGGGCACCCTCATTCGTAAAAGAAACCTTACTAAAGCTCAAAGCACACATTGCACCTAACACAATAATTGTGGGGGACTTCAACACTCCACTTTCCTCAATGGACCGATCGGGAAAACAGAAACTAAACAGGGACACAGTAAAACTAATTGAAGCTTTGGATCAATTGGATTTGACTGATATTTATAGAACATTTCACCCTAAAGCAAAAGAATATACCTTTTTCTCAGCACCTCATGGTACCTTCTCCAAAATCGACCATATAATTGGACACAAGGCAGACCTCAACAAATATAAGAAGAACGAACTAATCCCATGCCTCCTATCAGATCACTATGGAGTAAAAGTGATCTTCAATAGCAACAAAAACAACAGAAAACCCACATACACGTGGAAACTGAACAATATTCTACTCAATGATACCTTGGTCAAGGAAGAAATAAAGAAAGAAATTAAAGACTTTTTAGAACACAATGAAAATGAAAACACAACATACCCAAATCTATGGGACACAATGAAAGCAGTGCTAAGAGGAAAACTCATAGCCCTGAGTGCCTCCAAAAAGAAAATGGAGAGAGCACACATTACCAGCTTAATGACACACCTGAAAGCCCTGGAACAAAAAGAAGCTATTTCACCCAGGAGGAGTAGAAGGCAGGAAATCATCAAACTCAGGGCCGAAATCAACCAAGTAGAAACAAAGAGAACCATACAAAAAATCAACAAAACCAGGAGCTGGTACTTTGAGAAAATCAACAAGATAGATAAACCCTTAGCCAGACTGACCAAAGGGCACAGAGAAAGTATCCAAATTAACAAACTTAGAAATGAAAAGGGAGATATAACAACGGAAACTGAGGAAATCCAAAAAATCATCAGATCCTACTACAAGAGCCTGTACTCAACACAACTGGAGAATCTGGAGGAAATGGACAATTTCCTTGACAGATACCAAATACCAAAATTAAATCAGGACCAACTAGACCATCTAAACAGTCCCATAATGTCTAAAGAAATAGAAGGAGTCATAGAAAGTCTTCCAACCAAAAAAAGCACAGGACCAGATGGTTTCAGTGCAGAATTCTATCAGACCTTCAAAGAAGAGTTAACACCAATACTCTTCAAACTGTTCCACAAAATAGAAACAGAAGGAACACTACCAAATTCCTTCTATGAAGCCACAATTACGCTGATACCAAAGCCACACAAAGATCCAACAAAGAAAGAGAACTTCAGACCAATTTCCCTTATGAACATCGATGCAAAAATACTCAATAAAATTCTTGCCAACCGAATCCAAGAACACATCAAAACGATCATCCACCATGATCAAGTAGGCTTTATTCCGGGAATGCAGGGTTGGTTCAATATACGGAAATCCATCAATGCAATCCACTACAAAAACAAACTCAAAGAACAAAACCACATGGTCATTTCATTGGATGCTGAAAAAGCATTTGACAAAATTCAGCATCCTTTCATGTTTAAAGTCTTGGAGAGAACAGGAATTCAAGGCCCATACCTAAACATAGTAAAAGCAATATACAGCAAACCGGTAGCCAGCATCAAACTAAATGGAGAGAAACTTGAAGCAATCCCACTGAAATCAGGGACCAGACAAGGCTGCCCCCTTTCTCCTTATCTTTTCAATATTGTACTTGAGGTACTAGCTCGGGCAATTCAACAACATAAGGAGGTCAAAGGGATACAAATTGGAAAGGAAGAAGTCAAACTTTCATTATTTGCAGACGACATGATAGTCTACCTAAGTGACCCAAAAAACTCCACTAGAGAGCTCCTACAGCTGATAAACAACTTCAGCAAAGTAGCAGGTTATAAAATAAACACAAGCAAATCAGTGGTCTTCCTATACTCAAAGGATAAGCAGGCTGAGAAAGAAATTAGGGAAATGACCCCCTTCACAATAGCCACAAACAATATAAAGTATCTTGGGGTGACTCTTACCAAACATGTGAAAAATCTGTATGACAAGAACTTCAAGACTCTGAAGAAGGAAATGGAAGAAGACCTCAAAAAATGGGAAAACCTCCCATGCTCATGGATCGGTAGAATCAATATAGCTAAAATGGCCATTTTGCCAAAAGCAATATACAGATTCAATGCAATACCCATCAAAATCCCAACTCAATTCTTCACAGAGTTAGAAAGAGCAATTATCAAATTCATCTGGAACAACAAAAAACCCAGTATAGCTAAAACTATTCTCAGCAACAAAAGAAAATCTGGGGGAATCAGTATCCCTGACGTCAAGCAATACTACAGAGCAATAGTGTTAAAAACTGCTTGGTATTGGTACAGTGACAGGCAGGAGGATCAATGGAACAGGATTGAAGATCCAGAAATGAACCCACACACCTATGGCCACTTGATCCTCGACAAAGAGGCTGAAAACATCCAATGGAAAAAAGATAGCCTTTTCAACAAATGGTGCTGGTTCAACTGGAGGGCAGCATGCAGAAGAATGAGAATTGATCCATCCTTGTCTCCTTGTACTAAGCTCAAATCCAAATGGATCAAGGACCTCCCACATAAAGCCAAACACTCTGAAGCTAATAGAAAAGAAACTGGGAAAGACCCTTGAGGACATCGGTAGAGGGAGAAAGTTTCTGAACAGAACACCAATAGCGTATGCTCTAAGAGCAAGAATTGACAAATGGGACCTCATAAAATTACAAAGTTTCTGTAAGGCAAAAGACACCATCAAGAGGACAAATCGGCAACCAACAAATTGAGAAAAGATCTTCACCAATCCTACATCAGATAGAGGGCTAATATCCAATATATATAAAGAACTCAAGAAGTTAGACTCCAGAAAACCGAACAACCCTATTAAAAAATGGGGTACAGAGTTAAACAAAGAATTCACACCTGAAGAACTTCGGATGGCCGAGAAGCATCTTAAAAAATGCTCAACTTCATTAGTCATTAGGGAAATGCAAATCAAAACAACCCTGAGATTTCATCTTACACCAGTCAGAATGGCTAAGATTAAAAATTCAGGAGACAGCAGGTGTTGGAGAGGGTGTGGAGAAAGAGGAACACTCCTCCACTGCTGGTGGGGCTGCAAATTGGTACAACCACTCTGGAAATCAGTCTGGCGGTTCCTCCGAAAACTGGGCACCTCACTTCCAGAAGATCCTGCTATACCACTCCTGGGCATATACCCAGAGGATTCCCCACCATGTAATAAGGATACATGCTCTACTATGTTCATAGCAGCCCTATTTATAATTGCCAGATGCTGGAAAGAACCCAGGTATCCCTCAACAGAAGAGTGGATACAAAAAATGTGGTATATCTACACAATGAAGTACTATTCAGCCATTAGAAACAATGAATTCATGAAATTCTTAGGCAAATGGATGGAGCTAGAGAACATCATACTAAGTGAGGTAACCCAGACTCAAAAGGTGAATGAATCATGGTATGCACTCACTAATAAGTGGTTATTAACCTAGAAAACTGGAATACCCAAAACATAATCCACACATCAAATGAGGTACAAGGAGAAAGGAGGACTGGCCCCTGGTTCTGGAGAGACTCAGTGAAACAGTATTCGGCAAAACCAGAACAGGGAAGTGGGAAGGGGTGGGTGGGAGGACAGGGAAAGAGAAGGGGACTTAAGGGACTTTCGGGGAGTGGGGGGCTAGAAAAGGGGAAATCATTTGAAATGTAAATAAATTATATCGAATAAAAAAAATGAATCTGGGGCAAATATGGAAGACAGAAGACATCATGTGGTTCCCTTGAAGGAGAATTGTACAATCAATACTCCCATTTCATCACATAACAGAATCAGGACTATAAAGAACAGTTAAGTATGCAATCATTCATATTACTACTAGAATTAAGTTGCCACCTGATTAGATATTCTACAAGTAGTCTTCACTTTCTCTGAAGAATACTTTCTTTTTCCTTTCTCAATTCATAAAAACAAGACCTGGTGGTAAAGGCCTATATTCTCAGCTTCTTGGGAGACTGAGGCAGGATGATCTCAAGTAAGGGCCAGTCTGTGTGAGTAAAGACCAACCTAAGCAACTTTGAGACCTGTCTCAAAATGAGAGCTAAGTAAAAGGACTGTGGGTATATTCATCAGTGTTAGATGACTAGTCTAGAATGTATCAGACCCTGTGTTAAATGCTTAGTCCTACAATCTATCTATCTATCTATCTATCTATCTATCTATCTATCTATCTATCTATCTGTTTGTGAGTCAATTTATTAGTCTGCTATTAATCATTTTTTTCACATTTTTATTGTATCTTCCCTTACCCAAGTAACCTAATTACATTGACCTCTCTTTTTCTTATACTCCAACTCTACTTCCAGACCACTCTTCTGTATTCCTGTCTATAGTCCTAGCTTTGTATCAAATCATGATAGTCTCAGCAGCCCTCATCCATAGCTTCCTTTACTTCTCTTTTCCCATCTATGCACACTGAGGCCCTTTAAATTCTTGATCTAATGTTCCCTTACACACCATGGCCAGGCCATCCTTCCCTAAACATTTCCTTTGCTTTCCTAATACCTTGATTACTACCTTGATAGGTTTATTTACATTTTATCTTACTACACTGCCTCACTGTCCCCTCTACACTATTTCCTCCAAGTTGAATTCTCTGTAACCTTCTCCAGTTCTGCCCCAATTTCGCACATATAAAAAAAACCTTTTCCCAGTATAGGTTCTAGGAGCTGCTCCAGTCTTCTTAGGCTGTTGTTACCCTATCTTCCTCTCCAAGTGTGGTCAACCTTGAGTTCTCTTGACTGCTGGATCCATCTGCACAATGAGCTCTGAAAAGGGCTGTGACCTCTCACCACTGAGACTTTGTGTCCTGCTCTAATCCTGGTTTAGAATTATCCAAGACTGGTGGTAATCCACTTACGGTTTTAGACCTTGTAAGCACCCATCTCTCCCTAAGAACAGATTTTCTTCAATTTTTATTCTTACCTCACGTGCTAAAATCCAGTCTATTTGTTGCAATTAATTTTCCTTTTTATTTATTCTTCTCTTATGTATTTTATCCCAACTTTGGTTTATTCCCCCTCTCTCCCCAAAGTCCTTCCCTCCAATCTACCCTTTCCTCAAGTTCCACTCCTCTTCCCCTCCCCTTAGAAAAGAGCAGACCTTCCAGGGACATTAACAAAATACAGCATAATGAACTATAATAAGATCAAGCACATATTCTCATATCAAGGCTGGGAGAGTCTACCCAGTAGAAGGAAAAGGGTCTCAAATGCAGGCAAAAGAGTAAAAGGCAGTGCCCACTTCCATCGTTAGGAATCTCACAAGAACTCCAAGCTATGCAACACGCAAATTGCAATTAACTTTACTGAGTCCCAACACTCCATCTCCTTTTATGCCTACTACTGTCAACTCTCACTCTGTTATTGGGTAAACCATGGTTTCTGGATTGGATTGAAGGATCTGCAGGCCTAGGAATGTTCTGTCTGTGCACATGGTTTTCATCCCCCAAAGCTCTGTGAATAGGAACAATTGCCTGATAATGACCTTGCAGGGCCAATATGAGCCGAAGCCTTTCTCCACCCTGGGAGTTGCTGACTCCTAGTAGTTGACTACTGGCACTCTTTGGTCATTGGAATGGCTCTAAATTATGATGACCATACCACCTGTCTTGGCCGTTAATAAATATGCAGACTTCCTTCATTGACTTTAAACAATATTCCTTTTAGCTGGAAATCTGCCTTGGAACAAAGAGCACAAACATCTCCAAAGATTTAAACAGCCATATGCATGTTTTTTTTATAAGTGTGGCCAAACTCTAAGCTGTCTTTACTTTTTCTCCCAATTCTTAGTCCTGTGGTACACAATAAGAAACTACATAATTCATTATCAAGTAGAAATGTATGAAAAAGCTGAGCATCACACACTGGACATTACTTAGTGTCCAGTGGAATAATATTTTAATCAAATATTACACCAGAGACACAATTACAATCATTGAAACCAAGCTATTTTTGTTCTATTTTTTAACAGGCTTTACTCTTAGATCATGTCTAGACCCATAGCTGAGTGGAAGGGACACAGAAGAAAATATGTTCTGAGCATATAAAAGTGTTTTTGATTGAGAGTATATTTATTTTTTTATTTTTATTTTTTATTTGATATATTTTTTATTTACATTTCAAATGAGTCCCCCTTTTCTGGTCCCCCACTCCCCGAAAGTCACATAAGCCCCCTTCTCTCCCCCTGTTCTCCCACCCACCCCTTCCCACTTCCCTGTTCTGGTTTTGCCTTATACTGCTACACTGAGTCTTTCAAGTACCAGGGGCCGAGACTATATTTCTTAAAATTGATTAAACCTGAATTTTTGTCTTTTCATATCCCCTCTTTTCATAAGGCAGAGCTCGCTTATGTAGTATAAGATGGCCTACATACTATGTATCCCAGTTTGATTTGAATTGATGGCAATTATTCTGTCTCAGCCTCCCAAGGGCTGGGATTGTAGCCATGTACTTCAGTCTTGTTTTTAAAACATGCACCATAAATGTTCATTTAATATTTGAAGTCTCTGGTGAAATAGCTCTTCAAAGCAAAAATAATAAAAAGGGACATAATTACACATACACACATACACACACACACACATACACATACACACACAGACACTCATGCACACATGCCAAATTTCTGCATCAAAATAATTTTCATCTTCTAACCAGGGTCCATAGCCCACATTATGATATTGTGAACTGTAACAGTTTTTGTTTTGGTAGAAGGAGGGAAAGGAACACTTTGGATCATAAGAAAACAATTTTCTTACATAGCAGATTACCTTAAGGTGGAATATTAGCCCTGAAAAAAGTCACATATTTTCTGACTTGGTCACTGTGGTTAAAACACAGATGAATTATACAAATGCACCTTGTTTTTTGAATCTGACACATATTTACTATTAGGATTTTTTCTGAAATTCACCAGACACAAGTAATTTACTTTACAAGCTGATTGCAGCTTCCCTTCCCTCCTGTCCTCCCTGGTCCTCTTTCTCCCCTGCTCTCCCATCCCATCTTCCCTTACCCACCTCTCTTTCTACTCAGAGAAGGGGAGGCTTCCCACGGATATCAACTCACTTTGGAATATCAAGCTGCAGCAGGACTAGGTGCATCTTCTTCTATTGAGTCTAGATAAGGGAGCCCCAGTAAGGGGAAACAAATCCAAAGAGCAGGCAACAGTCAGAGACAACCCTTGTTCCAGATGTTAGGGGTCTTGCATAAAGACCAAGCTGCACATCTGGTACGTTGTGTAAGGGCTTGGGTCTGTCCCACGCATGCTCTTTGGTTGGTGATTCAGGCTCTGTGAGCCCCTTGAGGTCCAGGTTAGCTGATTTTGTAGATTTTTTTTTGTGGTGTCCTGACTCCTCTGGCTCCTTCAATCCTTCCTCCCCCCTTTTCACAAGATTACCCAAACAATGAATTCAGGAGCCCATCACTCATATAAAAAAGCTGGCACATTGGTGTTTGCCTGCGGCCACACTGCTGTGGAGAAGCAGAGAGGACAGTTAGGGATCACTAGGCAGCTAGCTGGTTTTGATGAATTGTTGGGCACCAAGTTCAACAACAACAACAAGAACAAAATCTCATTTTTTAAAAAACAGAACAATTAAAGCTGGTAGGGATTAAACATGATACCTGAGGTTGTACTCTGGCTTCCATGTCTACATGTGTGCATGGAGACCCACATCTACACATATGTACATATGAGTGCATGCATTTGTGCACATACTATGTTTATATTTCCTAAACTTTCTGAGTCTTAAAATCTTGGTCAATTAGCAATTGTGAGAATCATATTCTTTATGCTGCAATTTAATTGAATATGAGGGTAATATGCAAAGGCCTAGAGCCCCTCCCCCATGCCTTCCAGTTCAATATGGAATGTCTGTGCAGAATAAAATCATCACACTATGATGGAGAATATATGTTAATTATGTGTAAGTTTTTATTTTCTAAAATTGTGTTTCAGATTACAGAATCTTCATCCATTTGCAATGCTTTGGGATGTATAAAGTTGGGCTGCAGAGACGGCTCACCTCAGGAAGTCATAATTACAACTCCAGGGAATCTGATGCCTTCTTCTGGCCTCTGTGGGAATGTGCACCTTTGAAAATTACTAAGTAATTGGTTTTACTTTTCAATTTTTGTTGTATTAAAATATACATATTGAATTTACTATCACAGCCATTTCTCAGTGAGCACTTTCATGGTATTACATTGCCAATGTACAGCCATCGCCACTGCCTGTACCTTTTGATCTTTTATATCCAGGAAGTTATAAGCCTTCTTTCTCTTCTTCATCTAGCCCCTTGAAACCACATCTCAGGTTATGTCTTTGATGATCTATGTCTGTAGAGTCTAACAGCTTTATTTCTTTTTCAGATACTGAACCATTTACTTATTTAATGTCCGCACTGTTCCTCTGCCTTGTAGCAAGTCATTGGTGCCTTTATTCTCTCTTAGAATGAGCCTTTCTCCTTCTCTAATCTAATCTAAATATCTCAGGTTTTACATGCTCTTTCTGTTCTGAGTTTCAAGGCTATGTTGCTTTAGCTGCTCCACCAACACTCCTCACGTTGCTGAATACTCTTACAAGAAACATCACAGTGAATCAACTGTTTTAGAAACATATCAGGATGTAAATGTTGTACAGAAACGGCTGACAGAGGTCTGTGTTCTTTGCTACTGACACTTTTGCACAAGGAAAATACCTGCTATGTCTTCCAAACAGTATTCTGACTTGTTGAAAGGATAAGCCAGAAAAGATTTAATGATTTTTTCAATTGAAGACAAACTAGATTTGTTTGTGTGTGCATGTGTGTATGGTGTGTAGTGGGGTGAAGGGAGGGAAATGCGTGTGCCATGATGTATGTATGACATCTAGCCCACAACTGTGGACTTGGTTCTTTCTTTCCTCATTGCCGTTATTGCCCTGTCCACCCTCTGACTGTTCCACATCCTGTACTTCCTCCCCAATCTCTGACTCCATGTGGATGTCCCTACCCCATACTACCCCCTCAACCTCTAAACTCCCTGGGGCCTCCAGTCTCTTGAGGGTTAGATGCATCTTATCTGAATGAACACAGACCCTGCAGTCCTCTACTGTTTGCGTGTTGGGAGCCTCATATCAGGTGGTGTATGATTCCTGTTTGGTGGTCCAGTGTTTGAGAGGTCTTGGGGGTCCTGATTAAATGAGATGCTGGTCCTCCTACAGGGTTGCCCTTCTCCTCAGCCTCTTCCAGCCTTCTCTAATTCAACAACAGGGGTCAGCTGCTTCGGTCCATTGGTTGGCTGCAAATATCTGCATCTGACTCTTTCAGCTGATTGTTGGGCCTTCTGCAGTGCATTACACCAATCAGAATAGCTAAGAGCAAAACCACAGGTGACAACACATGTTGGAGAGGATGTGGAGAAAGAGGAACTCTCCTCCATTGCAAACTGGAATAACCACTCTGGAAATCATTCTGGAGGTTCCTCAGAAAATTGGAAATAGATCTACCTGAAGATCCAGCTATACCACTTCTGGGAATATGCCCAAAAGATGCCCCACCATGCTACAGGAGCATGTGTTCCACTATGTTCATAGTGGCCTGATACCAATTATTTTAATGTGTAAGTTGCACGAGCAAATGGTCAATTGATGTCCAGACATAAATGGAAGAGCTGAAAAGCTGGTTATCCCCCATATGCAAAGGAGACAGTGCTAATAGGGATCTAAGGGCATCGGTACTTCAGAATAAACAAAGTGATGGCAGCTTCTAAATCAGAAATCTGTTTAGGGTTGGCATTTGTCCTGAAATAGAAGGCAAATGCCTAAAAGAGAAGGGTCACAGGAATAATTATGGAAAATGTTCAAAGGTTTTTTTTTTGTGTCCTGAGTGTTGTAAGCACAGTCACAACAGCACTGAGGTAGTGTGGATCTTTTTGTGTGTCTGTAATTAACACTTCATTTGCTCCTCTGAGGTGGATCCCATTCTAGCGAATAATTATATATTATTTACTTTACTCACACCTGCACAGATGCATCACAGTGATTTCCACAGTGTGCTTTAATTGTTTCTTGTGGCTGCAGATATAAAGGACAATGGACTGTGGAAAATATTCTTGGAGTTAAGCTTAAGATATTTCCAGCTCAAGAATGGATAGAAAGCATGGAAAATATGTAGTGAAGTTGGAGCCCACTGGAAGACAACCGGTGAGTATTGTCTGTCCATTTTTTTATTTTACCGTTATTAAAAATCTCACTTTTTGTGCTAATAACATGACATCTCTTTGCTCTTATGTAGTAAAGATCTTATCTCTGTAGCTTTCTCCAAAAGAAAGTTATCCTGTCCCATTCCTTCTTTAGCGATGTAATTTTATAAAAATTTCATATTTGACATTAAGTAATTATAATTATAAAGTGGTAAGAATGTCTTGATGACAATATGATACATAAATAATAAATGACTATATGACATGTAAGTAATAACAAATCATTGTTTACAAATTATCACAATATACAGTATATAATAACATGTTATTATAATATAAATTAAAGATGTTCATTATCATCAGAACATAAATCCTCAATGACATTATTTGAAATTATATTTTTGCAATGTGATGCTTTGGGTTTTATGATTGATCTGTTTGTCTCCCAAACCTCAAACAAGCAAACAGAGAAACCTATCAGACTGAAATTGTAGGTAGCCTTTGGTCCATTAGGATTTGTTACTAAAAGTGTAAAAAAAATGTATAATTTTCATTAAATATTGATAAAACAATAATCTTGGAAAGACCTCCATGATAACTTAAGTTAGGTATTTCTATAAGTATGAAATTTAAAAAAAGATAATAGCTCAATGTTTAATGAAGAAAATTAAAGATAATCCACTAGGCACGTTTGAGAAAGTTTGAACTTACTCCCTAGCAGATGTTTATCTTCCTGAATGCTGTAAAACTAGAAATTAATAGTACATACTAGTAGGAAAGAACTCTAAATATAGCTGTTTCATGTAAAATAACATTATCTCCTTTTAGTTCTTTTCATACCAAGAACTAAACTACTTGTGTACAGTTTCCACAAATGCTTGTATGTATATTTGTATCTGATCAAACAATATTTGATTGAATATTTTGAATTCAATCAAAGAAGGGTATATTTTGAAAAGTAAAATGACAAGTTAAAATTCCCCATGTAAAGAATAAGTGAAAGAAGTGTGGAGAAATATTGCCAAGGCCACAAGGAGCTGTGACAATCACCCTGCATGAAACATTTATAAGGTACATCAGAGAGAGAATGCCTGCTTTTCAATCAGTGACAGTGTTAACAAAGGAACACACAAGCAAATAAACAACAACAACAACAACAACAACAAGCATCCTGGGAGACTGTTCATTAATGCACACACTAAAAAGATGTTTTTCTTCCTCAGGATGCCTCAGTGTTCTGTGCTGAAAACTGTCTCCTGTTGATCTGTCATCTTGATGCTTTTAGACAAGAATGCATTTTCGTGAGTTTATAAATATTCCTTCGCGTTTTTCTTATAGGATGCACCTTGACAATAGCTGTTTCAGTTTACTATAGACATTTAAGTTTAAGACATTTAAGTTTACTATAGACATACTAAGACATTCCTTCAATAACTTTTGAGATCAGATTCAAATGCCATTAACTTAAAAGTTGCTTCCAGATAATAAACAATAAGGGAGGTGAACATTGCTAGATTATTTTCAGTTAGGGCTTATGTCAGTCCTTACAGAGTTAGGAGATACCTACAGAATTTTCTCTGCCAGTTACAGGTATGCACATGCCAGTTGCCTCTGGTTTGTATGAGTTAATGCCAATTACATGATTCTATAATGCCCATATTCTCTAGCTATTCCAATATTGTAGACACTGCCTATACTAAGAACTATAGCAACTTAACTCAGTAAAATGGTCACCCAGGCTGCAATGTCTCTTCAAAACTGAGTCCATATTAGAGTTGTATTGCTGTAGTTTGGACTCACTTATCACCTTCTTGGAAAGGACTAGCATTCAAAAAGGACCAGAAAACTCAGAGAAAGAAAATAGGCAACCAAATCAATTTTACTTAGTCTTAAATTATTTGAGTTTGTCAGCCATAGCCAGACAGAATGAAACCAACTCAGTAGAATCAGATCAGTGTGATCAAGTAGACACCCTCCTCAAAAGCACATTGAATTTTCCTCATTAAGCACAGATCTGTTGTCTTTGGTTCTTTGATTTTATATTTACAAAAATACTTATCCGATTTGCTTTCATACAGAGAATTTTTTATTTTTTCATTATTTAGTAAAAAATTGTACTTATCATTCTTTTAATAATAGTTTTTAATGTGTTAACTGCTTTATACAAGTCTAATTTGAACATTTTTACTTGTTTGTAGTTTGAAAGTTTTAATAGAGCTTTTAAGTTGTTGAGCATTAATTCTGCATCTATTTAATAGTGGGTGATTAAATCAATGTGATATAAAACAATTTCTAATAGTATCCATAATAATAAAATCGTTAATGCTACCGTAATAATGGCACTTAGTGGTTAATGAGCACACACTGTGCTAGACATTCATTCCTTTCATTACTTTACAGTCTTTCATTCAATCACTCCAGTTAATCTGTGGCAGGTGATTATTACAGTAGAGTGAATTCAGGAATGCCATTGAGTCTTAGTGAGACAAGTAAACATATTTTCCTATGAGAGGAAGAGTTTCAGGTAATTCATATACATGAATTTGAATTTCTATTTTTTGGTTTGCGTGTGTGTGTGTGTGTGTGTGTGTGTGTGTGTGTGTGTATGTCTACAAGAGTATGCAGGTACACATGTCCGTGTGTGGAGACCAGAACAGGACAATAGGCACCTTTGTCTGTTTCTCTCTATTTTATTATCTTGAGACAGGTTTGTCACTGAATGGGAAGCTTACTAGTTTGGCTAGACCGGCTAGCCAGTCAGCCCTTTGGATCAATCTGTTTCAGTGTCCTAAGACTGGGTTGCTGAAAAATGACCACACCTATTTTTTTTTTTTTGGTGGATTTTTGGGATTTAGACATGTGTCCTCATGATTACAGGGAAAGTGCTCTTACACATCAGCCCTTCCCAGACTCATGTAACATTTAAAAACTGAAACCAGAGTCTCATTCTTTAGTTCAGGCTGTTTTCAGATTCATTGTAATACTCTTGTCTCAGCCTCCCAAATATTACTCCAAAGCACAGGCACTGCAGTGTTTTTGAGATGCAACCCAAACTTTTGCCCAATACCATGGACCTACGGGATTTTCATGTTAAGTACCTTCTTTTTTCCTCTTCACTCCACATTTTAAGAAAGTGCATGGCCCTAAGGTTTTCCCCACAAATTCATTCATTTTAAATTCTCATCTATCCCTCTTTTTCAACATTTTGCAATGAGAGTAACTATTATCTTTGAATCTTCTTTGTCTCCCTATTACCAAATACATTTCTGAAGAATGAACATTTTGTTGTGTTAAAACTTTTTTTCTTCTCATATTCAAGGAGCACACAGCAAATACATATCATAAACTAAATAAACTCTGTGTTCCTGACATGGAGTTACATCCCACTGGATACCGTTTGGTATCAATTGCGTGAAGGAGTTTTTTGGAAATTTTTTGATGGATGAAGAATGATACACACAATATGTACTGTATTTGCAGATCATAATAATATAAGCGTAAACGTTCTACCTTCCTCAGTGGTTTGCAACATGACCATATTTAACACTTGTGTAATATGATGCAGAAGGTGCATGATACACATTCCTCAAAATCAGTTGAAATATAGTAAGAAATCATCTATCTAGAATTTTTGTTTTCAAAGAGTAAAAAAATATTCTTTTCACAGGTCACACTTCATCTATTTTTGACAGGAACATTTTCTTTTAGAATTGCAGTCACTGGAATTTTGCTTACTTGTATTTCATCTCTGCAGCCAAGCATGTGTGCACATGGCCAAGAAGCTCAGCGTCCCACATGTTGGTGTCCACCTTCAAATGACGTAACTGGAAATGTCTCCACCAGCTTATCTGGAGTCTGGGTGAGCCCAGGAATCCTTGCACACTCAGAATGCCAACATCCAGAGCCTTGTAGCACACAGGTAATTTCTACTGGTTTTGGTTGTGTTGTGCCATGAGGTGCACTGAGCCTGCTCTTTCCCAGGCCATATGATTAGGAAACTGTTTCACATTTGCTGTAAGCTATACTTTGAAAAAATACTATTTGATAACCAGGTTTTACAGAACTAATTTCTAATCCTGAACTCGAATGGTCACTACAGAAAAAATAAACTGAATGAAAATTAAAGAAAATGCATTACTTAAAGAAAGAAAAATAATTATGAAATATAAATATTTGCTCTACATGAACAGCTGAGGAGCGAGCAAGGAAGCAAACATGTTGGCACAGTGTTTTCTGAGCTGTTTAGACTTTGATGGGAAAGTTGTCCTATGTTAACCTTCATGGATCCCACTCTACGGATGACTTCTTGGCTTCCTTACACTGTTTTCTTTTACAGCTCCAATAGCTGTGTATGCCACTCTATATAGGTCTTTGAATTCTGACATTGGAGCATGTGAGTTTTATCTAAAATCTGAACTGTCCTTTGGAGCATCTCCACTACCTTTGGAAGTCAGACTAGGCTTTGGTTCCTGAGTCCATGTTCAATCGGCTGAATAGCTTTTAATTCATAATTCTGCCTCTAAGTATTCATCTCTGATCGAGAGGACCTTTCCTACAACTGACCAACATCGTGTGGCAGTTGGGCTGGTTCCCCAGCTCCTGAAATCTCTTCTCCTCTACATAATCTTGCTATTTGAATCAGAACATTATTTTGAGCTGAGTTTCTTGATTGTGGATAAAATGTCAACCAGTTAAAGTATGTCAGGGAAATATGAAATAATGAATACAATTCAATAAATATATTTTCTTTGTACCAGTTAAGTATTGAGTGCCAATCATAGAATCGGAAGAATTCTTGGTAACTTCTAGTCTTCTGGATTTTAATCTTTACTGCACAGTTGAATCTCCTGTGGTTATGTCAGACATATGAATAGATGGTGGTAAGCTTACATTAATGATGTCTAAACTCTAGATTGGAGCTCATGCAAAAATAATGTGGATCTGATGTGCAGGAAGTAATGACAACGGCTTACCTATGACCCTCGTGGACCTTTAAGGCCAAAGGAAATGAGGAGATTTTTAAGGAACTCATCATTTTTGCTAGAGTAGCCAGAACATAAGAAAAATTTCGCTGTTTATTAGCTGTAGTATATTCCACTAAAGGAATCCCTTTAAATCTTCCTAAGGCAGTGTTGTAGAGCTATACAAGATGCACAGCTTCATGGTCATTTGCTGTTCCCAAGACGATTTTTTAAGCTATATAGTAATTTCTTTATTTTAAGGTTTTCTTTTTTATTAGATATTTTCTTTATTTATATTTGAAATGTTATCCGCTTTCCTTGTTTCCCCCCCTGAAAACCCCCTATCCTATCCCCCTTCCCCTGCTCACCAACCCACCTGCTCTAGCTTCCCTGCCCTGGCATTCCCCTACACTGGGGCATCGAGCCTTCATAGGACCAAGGGCCTCTCCTCTCATTGATGCAGCTGGAGCCATGGGTCCCTCCATGTGTACTCTTTGGTTGGTGGTTTAGTTCCTGGGAGCTCTGGAG
Source organism: Apodemus sylvaticus (assembly GCF_947179515.1). Classification (NCBI taxonomy): domain Eukaryota; kingdom Metazoa; phylum Chordata; class Mammalia; order Rodentia; family Muridae; genus Apodemus; species Apodemus sylvaticus. The sequence continues at coordinate 27,076,423 of NC_067484.1, forward strand.
GTACTGGCTGGTTCATATTGTTATTCCTCCCATGGTACTGTAAACCCCTTCAGCTCCTTGGGTCCTTTCTCTAGCTCCTCCACTGGGGACCCTGTGCTCAGTACAATGGTTGGCTCAGAGCATCTACCTCTGTTTTTGTCAGGCACTGGCAGAGCCTCTCAGGAGACAGCTGTATCAGGCTCCTGTCAGCAAGCACTTGGCATCCACAATAGTGTCTGGGCTTGGTGACTGTATATGGGATGGATCCCCATGTGGGGCAGTCTCTGGATGGCCTTTCTTAAGACTTTTAAACCTTTGGTAATGCTGCTTTTGTCAGGCTTACCTTGATTGCCTGTCTAGGTTGCCTGTCCTTAGCTTTTATCTCACTCCAGCTGTTTTAGTGCTACTCCCTTTTTTTTCATGAAACATCATAGTTTACACCCTGGATTTCTCCCATCTCTATGGAAACTCTAAGCTTTGGATTCTATTCCTTAAGGGCTTTGTTCTATTCCAAGTGCTAAGAAATAATGTTTGATCTCCAGACTCAAATTCCCAATCCTAAATTGTACTGCTTTAAGAACTGGTGATTTTATACATGTTATTTCTACTATTCATAACAAGATATTTGTAGTCTGATATTTCAAGACAAGGACATTTGAATATCAAGGAAAGCTGGAGGAGTTTAAAGATTTCATATCTCTGAAATATAAATACATCTAATGAAATAGATTTTATTTTATACTATGCAATATGGTTTATAAAAAGTGGTAATAACAAATAACTTGCAAAACCATCTTAGAATCAATAACATAGCTTGCTTTTGTTAAGACTTGCAGCTACAAGTTATTTTTTCCACTAGCTCAGGGGTGAAAAAAAAAATGGGCTGAAAGAAGTCCAGCAATTTGGCTAACCCTATGCAGATTCCAGAACCGGACTTCACACTTCATAGATCATGTTTAATATTATTAACAAAGTAGGCATATTATACAGTTTATGATAAGGACAGAGTAAATGTGCAGGTATCTGGCTTACCTCATTAAAATGTCACCAAACTACAAAAATCTTTAATATATTTTGAGAATTTCATATGTTCATATCATTTTCACATCTTTTTCTAATGTGCACATATGTGAAGGAACTCCAACTCCTTCTCGTGTGCACAGACGCATGCGCACACACACACACGCACACACACACATGCACGCATCACTTTCTCCCATATACATAGATATATATTTATATACTTATCTCTCATATATATGTATCAATAAATTGACTATATCTGTCTATAATCTATATCTTCATTCTATCTCTATATTATCTATCTATATATCTGTCTATCTAAATCTCTCTCCCTCCCCATCTCTTTCTCTCTCTGTGTGTATATGTATATACATATACACTTTAGACACTGGACTTTGAGAAATCCAATTAGAAATACTCAAAAATCCTCCTTCCTGAGGACTGGCTCTCATAGTATTGGAAAGTGCTATACAAGCTTCCAAGAGAGAAAAGCAAACAATTACCCAGTTGTAAAGCCGACAAAACACAATGACTGTTGGAGAACAATCTCTCCAGTGTTGCAATAGAGCTTTTATTATCTTCAGTATAACCAACATTTGTCTAATTGGACTTGAGACCCACTCAGTTAGAGGCCATTAATGCCTATTCCTATAAGCATGGTCAGTTACTCATGGCTTGGGAGGCCATAGACCATGGAACATACTACCATAAATACAAACTTTTGAGGCGATTATTTTCATTGTGTAGCTCCAGATGTTAAACCTGGTAGAAAAATAATGACCATGTTCTGGTCTTACTAGTACCTAGATGATCACCTGCATATTGAAGAATAGAAAATTATAAAGTATATCAAAACTAATTATTATTATAATTTAATATATCATCTAACAATCAGCATTCCTTAAAGAATTAGGATTCCTAAAAGCAATCTTTAAGCCCATATACAGTATCATTCCTTTGCTAATGAAATAATCATTGACCACTGTTTAGGTATTAATGCAAAAGTAAGTGCCAGCAGAAACTACATCATGTAGAAGGTTTACTATTTGGCATTATGTGTAGTGGATGGAGGATAGAAAAAGGTATTCTCAATAATAGGTGAAGGACAAACATGACATTCTCATCTGATAAACTGGCCTATGCCAATGTTCTAACTTATAAGTAAGCATAGTACAGAACAGGGCTCAACTAATCCAAAGTCAGTGCTCAATTCAAAGCAAAGAGGAAGGAGACTAGTACTGAGGGATATCATCAGAGATGAAGATAGTGTGGAAAATACTGGAATAGAGCAGAATGAGTTAAGAGGGCTTAGCAATGTAGCGATACTTCAGGGTTAACCCCCTCATTCTAGTGAGTGTAGATTAATAGATGGCCTGGATAAATTTGATGGGAACAGAGAAGCTAGTCAGCATTCACTGGAAATATATTATTATATATAAATTGGAGGCATATATGAAATATCAAAGACTGATATCTGTGTTCACTTGAAGGCTGGAGGATAGGCCTAGCCTAGAGATAACCTTGAGAGTCATTCAGTTATGAGTGATAAAAATAAAAATATTGAAACTGATTAGAGGATGCAGAAGTGCCCCATATTTCCCATAATTTGACTTGGAATGAAAATTTTTCATGAAACATCACCTCCTTCATTTTCTACTGCACACGGTGACTGCTTTCACACAGTGGCTCATTGAAATAATTGTGATAGAAACTGAAAACAACTATGGAAAAAAGAGAAAGTTGCTGACTCCAAAGCAAGACTGGAGGAGATAAAGTGTGAGACCATTACCAATGAAGGCTGAGCATAAATGGTGAGCCTTCAAAAGAAAAAGTGAAGGTTCGGGGGATTGGGAAGGAACCAAAGAGACCGGAATACCACAGAAGCAAAAGAAATCGATGGCTCCAAAAAAGAAGTAATAGTCCCTGGTGGCAATTGTTGCCAAAGGCTTAAGTCAGACGTGGGCTTTGCACGTCAGGAAGATCTGTGTGTGAGTGTAATGGATGACATTTTCGGTGGTGCGATGGGAACTGATACCACATTGCACTGTGTTGAAGAATGTGTAAATGCAGACACTGAATGTAGAAAATACAAGAAAACGTTTTTCAGAGAAAGGGAAAAACAGATAAGGGAATTTGGCATCAAAAGGAATTTGTGTATGTGTAAAATGGGACAGATTGGAAGTGAGGTAAATGCTAAGTATTTTATCCGTGAGGAAGGGGAGGGTAATCAAGCCAGAAAGTGGCTGGAAAGGCTAGAGATCCTGGTATACAAAGGGCAGGTTAGGAGGTATTGATATTTAGGGAATACCTAATTCATTTAAGTACAAAATGTATGTAGAGTTTCTATATATCTTCCCTTCAGTTTAGTTGTTTGCCTAATTCTGCCATAAAATACAAAGTCTGTTTCTTAAAAGAAAATATCATTAGAAAAGAGATATTAAGAGGTTTGACTTTTCTAGCATAGGGAAAGAATGAATTACTTCCAACCTCAATATAACCAGGATTTTTATGTCTAAAGTTCAGATACTTAGTGATTCAAAAAATGTTATAAGTTATAAGAAATAGAAAAGAGATGACATATAAGCAGTTTGCTTTATCAATGATATTCTAATTTATACTTTTCATAGGTGGCTGGAAATAGCTGTGGTGACTGGTCTTTGTAGAAAGTCTTCCTGGCTTGCCTCTTAGTCTCTGTGCTAACAACAGTCATTGGAGTACTCATACTAAGCTTAGTGAATAGAAACAATTCCTCCATTGTTATCCAGTTATCAAACACTGAAGCCTCTACAGTTACACCTCAAACAGCCTCTACTACTTCTCAAACAACAGTGATCACTTCCATAGGGTTGACAACTACAACATCCCCTGAAACTGCACCCACAACAGTCACCATAACTTCTAGTGAACCAGCAGGGACATCCACTGCAGCATCTTCCGGAGCTAGTGCCACAACCACAGTCATGACTTCAACTCAACCTGTGACCACAACAACTCCATCCACCACAATTCCGTCTGTACCCACAAGCACAGCCACCTCAACATAGCTCACAACCTCTTCTGAATCCACTGAAACATCAGACACAACCATCTATTCAGCTCATCCTGAGACTACATCAGCTTCAGCATCAAGTGAAACCATGCCCACCGCCAGTGCTACAGAAATTCTAAATCCAGTCTAACCTATCAAAGAAGTGGTTATGACCATTGCTGCAAGTTGGGTCTCCAGCTGGATCTTGTAAGTCACAATTGCAAAAGCTGCTTGAACCAAGATGCCACCATGTTAACAAACTCTCTAACAGTGGAAGTGTTAATAGCCCCAGATGCTACTACTATTGAAAATGAGCTGGCAGCCAACGCAATCATATGCTCCTTATCGTTTTAATGGAACCTTTGTTCATCTAAATTGACAACCACTGCTACTGGCATTTAACCTACAACTATAATTTCTGCTTTGCCTACAATTACTTTTAAGTACTCTTTATTCTCCTTACATAAGTTATAATCTCCTTTTGGTCATGGGAACCAGGCACAAACACCACTTTTGACAGACTCACTGTCAATCATAAAAATAATTTATTGTACATCAAGGACACTTTTAGTTATCATTCCTGTCAATCATCTCGTAGTTACTTGCACACTGACTTTTCGCCAAACTTAAATGGCAGTTACCTCTTCCATATTAGCTGAGTTTAATATGTATCACTGACATGTCTCAGGCATGTCCACAACAAGGATGCAAATTGATGAATAGTAATTTAGAACACTGTTAATGCAATAGTCATCCCGATTTTCACAAATCCAACCCAGACTTTCTTAAAGTATCAAAATTTTTAATATGACTGAGCTTTTGAGTTATAAGAATCTGAACTTGGTTCTGTAGCTTCATTAGCATAATTCTGTACAGGCAAGTGATCCAGGTGGCTCACTTAGGTAGAAGGTCATTAAGAAGTTTCATCTAAAATCTAGCAAAACTAGGCATTCAAATTTTAGTAGGTTTTGCTTAAGCTCATAACACTACATTTCTCAGTGCATAAATTATTCATTAGACATAGAAATTTTATACAGAGTTTTGTACAAATTTATTTATAACAATGGAAAAATTTAAATAATTGTTTCCTTTATGTTGAATTTTGTTGTTTCTTTATCCTTCTCTATATTGTAAATATCTTCTAATCTCTCATTGTATACCCTGAAGACTCATGTTATAGGCTGTTGATCTCTGAAAAGGATTTTGATTGGGGAAGACAAAAGTAATTATTAAACAACTCTTGTATACTAGGCATTATTATAAAGCTTTTCAGGTATATTTGGTTCAATTCCTATTTTTTTCCATTGTTCTTTTACCATGGGGCAAATCTGCAATTCAACATTTTCTCTATTCCCTTTCCTGTTTTAGTAACAGCTGAACTAGATAAAAGTTTCTCAGCTTTAATAGCTTTAATTAATAACATTTAGTAATTTTTAATCTCCAAAGTGGTTGTCGATCCAAAGACGTTGTACATTTGTTTAAGAAATTCATATCTAGCTCTACTGTACACCTTTGTGAAGTGGAAGGACCTTTCAAGGTATGACTATGAGTAATAATTAAAGTGTATGTGAATGGCACCTCAAACATTCATCAGTTCTTTGTGTTGAGAAATATTCAAATCTCTATTTGCTATTTTGAAAGACATAATTAATTAGTTTGATTAACTCAAAATTATTCATTGTATAGTCTCCATTTCTATCATTTATCTATTCCCTCTTACCTCCCAGCCTCTGGGAATAACCACTCTACTCTCTACATTTAGGAAATCAATTTCTTAGAACTAACACATGAGAAAATATGATTTTTGTCCTTTTATGCTTGATTCATTTTACTTAATTTAACAATTTCCAATTCTAAAAATTATGCTTCATATGACAGAATTTTATTTTATATATGGTTAAATATATTCACTAAATACAGATTTCACATTTTCTCCATCCATCCATCCATCCATCCATCCATCTACCCACCCACCCATCCACCTATCCATCCATCTGTCCACATCCATCCATCCATCAATCCACCCACTGATGCACAGGTAATTTGTTCTCATTTCTTGTCTGTTGTGAATAGTGCTGTGGTTAAAATGAACATGCAGATGACTCCTCAATCAGCTTTGTGTCTGCTTGATAACTACTCAGTGATGAGACTGTTGGATCGTTGTTGTTATTACAGATTTTAATTTACATTTCCAATAATTTTGTCAGAAAATTTCCCCCCTTTTTTCTCTTCTCCATCATTTGTGTGTGTGTGTGTGCGTGTGTGTGTGTGTGTGTGTGTGTGTGTGTGTGTGTAATAGATACTCTAACTCATTGTGGTACAGGAATACAGTTTCAGACATTGTAATTTACATGATACTAGGAGATGCAGTACATGTCAAAGAGTTGAAAATGAGCAAGTGGTGGATGTGAAGACCTGAGCACCATCCCTCAAACTTTTTCTATTGTAATCCCATTCATTGCCTTTTCATGCTGAATAATTGCTGTGGGCAGCTGCCAGATGCAGTGTAACGTGTCCGGCAGCTTTTATGCCTCCTACTCATTAGGAATTGGCAGCACCTACCTCCTGTTATGATGGCCCAAAATACTTCATGTCATTGCTAGAACTGAATTAAGAGGGTTGATAATACAGAGATATAAATCTTGTCCTAAACACATAAATATGGGTTTTAATAATAATGACGGTCACCAACCAAAGTGAAAACAAAATAAAACCTTGACACCTAATCCATCTGCCTTTGTGGATCTAAATAAAACATTAAAAACTCTCTCTCTCTCTCTCTCTCTCTCTCTCTCTCTTTCTCTCTCTCTCTCTCTCTCTGTGTGTGTGTGTGTGTATATATGTATATATGTACATGTGTGCATGTGATATATGTGCATGTGATGTGTTTGTGTTTGTATGTGTGATGTGTGATGTGTGTGTGTGTGTGTGTGTGTGTGTGTGCCAGAGCACATACATGGAAGTTGGAGAACAGCTTTGTGGTGTGGGTTCTAGACCATGATCACATGGTCTAGTGGGTTCAGGGAATCAGTCTCAGGTTTTCAGGCTTGCAGAGTGAGCATGCCTTACCTGATAAACTATCCTGCAGACCCTAAAACAGAAGAGTTCACAGGAATACTGAATTGGACAAGCTGACCTGGCTGGGGCTGGGGAGGTCTGTTCCAATGCTCTGTTTGCTGGGTTGGCTTCTCTTTCTTTAAAAAAAATGGTTTTCCACTGACTCCTAATAATATGATTATTATTGTAAGAACAAGTTTCATTCCCATCATTCAAAGCACTGTGTTCCTCAAAATCTTAGGAGCTAAACTTAACTGAGAATCAAAAGGATTGGAGTTGCAGAGCTCTGACACATCTCGCAGTCTCACGTCAGGGATCCACCACAATGGGTGACGTGTGACATAAGCTAACACTAGTACGACAGGCACTCTTCAGGACTGGACACCCAGCTTGGTTGTGCCAGGTGCATGGAACTTGCATGGAGTCACTGCTGAGGATGACATCCTCATTACCTTTGATATTTAGTATGTGCTGACTTCATAAAAGAAGTTGCAAGTGGTTGCCTATCTCACCATTACTGTCACTTTCTGTCTTTAGTCAGGACATTGACAAATTAAGAGCAAATCCGCCAGTTATTGTGTAGAATGGCTCTAATTTTCTTTTATTCTCTCGTCCTAAATCTTGTTATTATGAGCTTCGAGAAGAGAGCCAGAGGGGCAAGGAATCATCTTACTATGTCACACTGGAGATCCATTCGGCTCCACCCAAAGTCACTGGTTTTACTGAACTCAATCATTTGCTTAAGGTCTTACTTGCCAGATTCCAAACTACAAAGTGCTCTTAGCTTTCTTTTTTCTGTATTACTTGGCATCCAGTGACTGAGGACAGCTCAGCCTTAGTGACATCGTGTTTAATAGCATCTTCGCCCTCTTCTAATCAGGCATCAGCAGTGTCCATATTGTAATCACTGAAACCCCTTCAAACATGGTAAATGTTGTCAGATGGATTGAAAAGTTTGATAAGCGCAATAAATTACACCCTTAATTTGGACAATAATTTAAATGAATAGTATTTTATCCTTTTATGGGGAGAGACAAAACAATTCTGTAATCTAAAGGAATTCTTTTTATTGGAAATTCATATGATACATTGTGATAACAGCTTCCCCTTCTGCGTACTCCCAAGACCCCGCCCACATGCCCCACCATCAAACTTCACTTATTTCTCTGTCTCTTTAGAAAATAAATAGGCAAGGTGGGGCAGCAGTGGCAACAGCAGCAGCGGCTCATCCAGAGGAAGGGCCATCAGCAGTGGAACCAAGGTGACAGGGTCCAGGCAGGCCCTGTGCCCACTACCACTGACCATCGCTGGCCAGCCGGGCTGCAAGCAGCAGCGGATTTACAGCGCCTTTTACTGCACAGAAGCCACTTCAGAACTCTGCCTCCCGCCAGTCAGTTACGAGAGTCTCACCTCCATCTTGGTTCTCCGATGCCAGAGAGCTCAGACAGACTGAGGTATGCAAACATAACCCGAGGCCAACATCGTGGGGGTCTAAGTCTGATGGGCGTTGGCCTGCACCCAGGCCCTGGGCTGTTCGGGGAGCCATCGGTGTGCCAACCTGGCCAGGAGGTTGTTTGCCCACCCAGCGCGCACTGCCATTTTGGCTACGGGACACTAGAGAGTTCTAGCAGCCAAAGCCAGCTAACAGTCATAGCCTGAGGCTAACATAGCAGGGGTCTAAGACTGACAGGTCCTGGACTGCCTGCCCTCAGGCCCTGGGCTGCTCGGTGGGCCATCTATGCGTCAACCCGGCCAGGAGGTTGTTAGCCTAGAAGACTCTCCTGACACTTTCAGGAAGCCCACCACCATCCTGACCACCTGACAGACCCAATTAACACTCATAGCCCAAGGGGAACTGTGCTCAGTCCTTGGCCTGCCAGGCTTTTGCCTAGACTCAGGGCCTGAGCTAGCCTTGTGTGCAGCAACCCGGTTGGGAGATCGGCTGCCCAGCAGAGTGACCAGCACTCGGAAAAGGTTCCGCAGGATACACCATCAGCACTCCCTGAAGGAGCAAACAGGAACCATCTGGTTCACAGACACAGTCTGGGGCAAGGCACACTAGGGCTGCAAGAGCACCCAAGAGGAGGACAGCACATCAGCAATCTGCGACAGGGGAAACCCAGCCATCCAGTGTTGCAGAAATAGCCCTAGAGCCTCACAGGAGGCTCAAACACCAGCCAGAGACAAGACCAACTAACACCAGAGAACAAGATGGCAAAGGGCACACGCAGGAACGCTACTAACAGAAATCTAGGCAATATGGCAGCGTCTGAACGAAACTCTCCGACATCTGCGAGTCCTGGTTATGCCAACACACCAGAAAAACAAGATTTGGATTTAAAATCACTGGTCATGATGCTGCTAGAAGAACACAAAAAGGACATAAATGAATCTCTTAAAGAAATACAGGGGAACATGAGTAAGCTAGAAACCCATATAATGGAAACACAAAAATCACTTAAAAAAATTCAGGAGAATAAGGCTCAAGAGATAGAAGCCAATAAAGAAGAAACGCAAAAAAAACAAAACAAAAACAAAAACAAAACAAACAAACAAACAAAAACCTTAAAGTAATGCAGGAGAACTTGAGTCAACAGGCAGAAGTCATGAAAGAGGAAACACAAAAATCTCTTAAAGAATTAAAGGAAAACAAAAACAAACAAATGATAGAACTGAGCAAAACCATCCCGGATCTAAAAACAGAAGTAGAAACAACTAAGAAATCACAAAGGGAGACAATTTTGGAGATAGAAAACCTTGAGAAGAAATCAGGGGCCATGGATGCTAATATCAACAACAGAATACAAGAGATGGAAGAAAGAATCTCAGATGCTGAAGATACCATAGAAACCATTGACTCAACAGTCAAAGAAAATGCAAAATGCAAAAAGCTTGTATCCCAGAACATCCAGGAAATCCAAGACACAATGAGAAGACCAAACCTAAGGATTATAGGTATAGATGAGAGTGAAGATTTACAACTGAAAGGGCCAGCAAATATCTTCAACAAAATTATGGAAGAAAACTTTCCCAACTTAAAGAGAGAGATGCCTATGAATATACAAGAAGCCTACAGAACTCCAAACAGACTGGATCTGAGCAGAAATACCTCTCGCCACATAATAATTAAAACCCCAAATGCACTAAGCAAAGAAAGAATATTAAAGGCAGTAAGAGAAAAAGGCCAAGTAACATATAAAGGAAGACCTATCAGAATCACACCAGACTTCTCACCAGAGACCATGAAAGCTAGAAGATCCTGGGCAGATCTCATGCAGACTCTAAGAGAACACAAATGTCAGCCAAGACTACTATACCCAGCAAAACTCTCAATCACCATAGATGGAGAAACCAAGATATTCCATGATAAAACCAAGTTTACACAATATCTTTCCACAAACCCAGCTCTGCAAAGAATAATAGGAGGAAAACTCCAATACAAGGAAGGAAACTACACCCTGGAAAAAGCAAGATAGTTACTTTCTTTCATCAAACCCAAAAGAAGATAACCACTCAGATATAAAATTAACATCAAAAATGACAGGAAGTAATAATCACTATTCCTTAGTATCTCTTAACATCAATGGACTCAAATCCCCAATAAAAAGACATAGACTAACAGACTGGATAAGGAAACAGGACCCTACAATTTGCTGCATACAGGAGACACACCTCAGTGTCAAAGACAAAAACTACCTTAGAGTAAAAGGCTAGAAGACAATTTTACAAGCAAATGGTCTCTGAAAACAAGCTGGAGTAGCCATTCTAATATCAGATAAAATTGACTTTCAACCTAAAGTCATCAAAGGAGACACAGAAGGACACTTCTTGCTGGTCAAAGGAAAAATCCACCAAGAAGAACTGTAAATTTTGAACATCTATGTGCCAAATGCAAGGGCACCCTCATTCGTAAAAGAAACTTTACTAAAGCTCAAAGCACACATTGCACCTAACACAATAATTGTTGTTGACTTCAACACTCCACTCTCCACAATGGACCGATCAGGAAAACAGAAACTAAACAGGGACACAGTAAAACTAATTGAAGCTTTGGACCAATTGGATTTGACCGATATTTATAGAACATCTCACCCTAAAGCAAAAGAATATACCTTTTTCTCAGCACCTCATAGTACCTTCTCCAAAATTGACCATATAATTGGTCACAAGACAGACCTCAACAAATATAAGAAGATCAAACTAATCCCATGCCTCCTATCAGATCACTATGGAGTAAGAGTGGTCTTCAATAGCAACAAAAACAACAGAAAGCCCACATACACATGGAGGCTGAACAATACTCTGCTTAATGACAACTTGGTCAAAGAAGAAATAAAGAAAGAAATCAGAGACTTTTTAGAATGTAATGAAAATGAAGGCACAGCATACCCAAATTTTTGGGACACATTGAAAGCAGTGCTAAGAGGAAAACTCATAGCCCTGAGTGCCTCCAAAAAGAAAATGGAGAGAGCATACACTAGCAGCTTAATGACATACCTGAAAGCGCAGGAACAAAGAGAAGCCAGTTCACCCAGGAGGAGTAGAAGACAGGAAATCATCAAACTCAGGGCTGAAATAAATCAAGTGGAAACAAAGAGAACCATACAAAGAATCAACAAAACCAGGAAATGGATCTTTGAGAAAATCAACAAGATAGATAAACCCTTAGCCAGACTGACCAAAGGGCACAGAGAAAGTATCCAAATTAACAAAATTAGAAATGAAAAGGGGGGATATAACAACAGACACTGAGGAAATCTAAAAAATCATCAGATCCTACTACCAAAGCCTATACTCAACACAACTGGAGAATCTGGAGGAAATGGACAATTTCCTATACAGATACCAAATACCAAAATTAAATCAGGACCAAATAGATCATCTAAACAGTCCCATAACTCCTAAAGAAATAAAAGGGTTCATAGAATGTCTTCCAACCAAAAAAATCACAGGACCAGATGGTTTCAGAGCAGAATTCTATCAGACCTTCAAAGAAGACCTAACACCAATACTCTTCAAGCTATTCCACAAAATAGAAACATAAGGAATACTACCCAGTTCCTTCTACGAAGCCACAATTACGCTGATACCAAAACCACACAAAGATCTAACAAAGAAAGAGAACTTCAGACCAATTTCCCTTATGAATATTGATGCAAAAATACTCAATATAATTCTTGTCAACTGAATCCAAGAACACATAAAAAACGATCATCCACCATGATCAAGTTGGCTTTATCCCAGAGATGCAGGGTTGGTTCAATATATGGAAATCCATCAATGCACTCCACTACATAAACAAACTCAAAGAAAAAAAACCATATGGTCATTTCATTGGATGCTGAAAAAGCATTTGTCAAATTTCAGCATCCTTTCATGATTAAAGTCTTGGAAAGAACAGGAATTCAAGGCCCATAACTAAACATAGTAAAAGCAATATACAGCAAACCAGTAACCAGCATCAAACTAAATGTAGAGGAACTTGAAACAATCCCACTAAAGTCAGGGACTAGACAGGGCTGCCCCCTTTCTCCTTATCTTTTCAATATTGTACTTGAGGTACTAGCTCGGGCAATTAGACAACATAAGGAGGTCAAAGGGATACAAATTGGAAAGGAAGAAGTCAAACTATCATTATTTGCAGATGATAATGACCCAAAAAACTCCACTAGAGAACACCTACAGCTGATAACAACTTCAGTAAAGTGGCAGGTTATAAAGTCAACTCAAGCAAATCACTAGCCTTCCTATACTCAAAGGACAAGCAGGCTGAGAAAGAAATTAGTGAAATGACACCCTTGACAATAGCCACAAACAGTATAAAGTACTTTGGGGTGACTCTTACCAAACATGTGAAAGATCTATATGACAAGAACTTCAAGACTCTGAGGAAGGAAATGTAAGAAGACCTCAAAAAATGGAAAAACCTTCCATGCTCATGGATCAGCAGGATTAATATAGTTAAAATGGCCATTTTGCCAAAAGCAATATACAGATTCAATGCAATACCCATCAAAATCCCAACTCAATTCTTCATAGAGTTAGAAATAGCAATTCTCAAATTTATCTGGAATAACAAAAAACCCAGGATCGCTAAAACTATTGTCAACAACAAAAGAAATTCTGGGAGAATCAGTATGTTTAACCTCAAGCAATACTACCGAGCAATAGTGTTAAAAACTGCATGGTATTGGTACAGTGACTGACAGGCAGGCGGATCAATGGAACATGATTGAAGATCCAGAAATGAACCCACACACCTATGGGCACTTGATCCTCGACAAAGGTTCTGAAAATATCTAATGGAAAAAAGATAGCTTTTTCCACAAATGATGCTGGTTCACCTGGAGGTCAGAATGCAGAAGAATTCGAATTGATCCATCCTTGTCTCCTTGTACTAAGCTCAACTCCAAATGGATCAAGGACCTACACATAAAGCTAGACATTCTGAAGCTAATAGATAAGAAATTGGGGAAGACCCTTGAGGACATCGGTACAGGGGGATAGTTTCTGAACTGATTACCAATAGCGTATGCTCTAAGATCAAGAATTGACAAATGGGGTCTCGTAAAATTACAAAGTTTCTGTAAGGCAAAGGACACCATCAAAAGGACAAATCGGCAACCAACAAATTGGGAAAAGATCTTCCCCAACCCTACATTAGATAGAGGGCTAATATCCAATATATACAAAGAACTCAAGAAGCTAGACCCCAAGAAATCCAAATAACCCCATTAAAAATGGAACAGGGGGAGGGAAGAGGGCTTTTGGGACCTGTGGGGAGTGGGGACCCAGAAAAGGGGAAATCATTTGAAATGTAAATAAAAAATATATCATTAAAAAATGGGGTACATAGTTAAACAAAGAATTTTCACCTGAAGAACTTCAGATGTATGAGAAGAATCTTTAAAAAATGCTCAACTTCATTAGTCATCAGGGAAATGCAGATCAAAACAACCCTGAGATTTCACCTTACACCCGTCAGAATGGTTAAGATTAAAAACTCAGGAGACAGCAGGTGTTGGTGAGGATGTGGAGAAAGAGCAACATTCCTCCACTGCTTGTGGGGTTGCAAATTGGTACAACCATTCTGGAAATCAGTCTGGCGGTTCCTCCGAAAACTGGGCACCTCACTTCCAGAAGATCCTGCTATACCACTCCTGGGCATATACCCAGAGGATTCCCCACCATGTAATAAGGATATATGCTCTACTATGTTCATAGCAGCCCTATTTATAATAGACAGAAGCTGGAAAGAACCCAGGTATCCCTCAACAGAAGAATGGATGCAAAAAAATGTGGTATATATACACAATGGAGTACTATTCAGCCATTAGAACCAATGAATTCATGAAATTCTTAGGCAAATGGATGGAGCTGGAGAACATCATACTAAGTGAGATAACCCAGTCTCAAAAGATCAATCATGGTATGCAGTCACTAATAAGTGGATATTAACCTAGAAAACTGGAATACCCAAAACATAATCCACACATCAAATGAGGTACAAGAAGAACGGAGGAGTATCCCCTTGCTTTGGAAAGACTCAGTGTAGCAGTATAGGACAAAACCTGAACAGGGAAGTGGGAAGGGGTGGGTGGGAGAACAGGGGGAGGGAAGGGGGCTTATGGGACTTTCGTGGAGTGGGGGGCTAGAAAAGAGGAAATACAGGACAACTTTGATCAACAGGCAGAAGTCATGAAAGAGGAAACACAAAAATCTCTTAAAGAATTAGAGGAAAACACAAACAAGCAAATGACAGAACTGATCAAAAACTTCCAGGATCTAAAAACAGAAGTAGAAACAACTAAGAAACCATAAAGGGAGACAACTTTGGAGATAGAAAACCTTGGGAAGAAATCAGGGACCATAGACACAAATATCAACAACAGAATACAAGAGATAGAAGAAAGAATCTCAGATGCCTAAGAAACCATGGATTCAACAGTTAAAGAAAATGCAAAATGCAAAAAGCTTGTAACCCAAAATATCCAGGAAATCCAGGACACAATGAGAAAGCGAAATCTAAGGATCATAGGCATAGATGAGAGTGAAGATTTACAACTTAAAGGGCCAGCAAATATCTTCAACAAAATTATGGAAGAAAACTTCCCTAACCTAAAGAGAGACATGCCCATGAATATACAAGAAGCCTACAGAACTCCAAACAGACTGGATGAGCACAGAAATACCTCCTGTCACATAATAATCAAAACCCCAAATGTACCAAACAAAGAAAGAATACTTAGGGCAGTAAGAGAAAAAGGGCAAGTAACATATAAAGGAAGACCTATCAGAATTACACCAGTTTTCTCACCAGAGATCATGAAAGCTAGAAGATCCTGGGTGGAGCTCATGCAGACTCTAAGAGAACACAAATGCCAACCGAGATTACTTTACCCAGCGAAACTCTCAATTACTATAGATGGAGAAACCAAGATATTCCATGACAAAACCAAATTTACACAATATCTTTCTACAAACCCAGCCCTACAAAGGATAATAGAGGGAAAACACCATTACAACGAGGGAAACTATACCCTGGAAAGAGCAGGATATTAAGCTTCTTTCATCAAACCCAAAGAAGATAATCACACACGTATAATATTAAAATCAAAAATTGGAGGCAGACTGGGAGCGCACAGCTTGCTCCGGTGGCAAGGAGCTTAGGTTCCAGTCCTGAGGCCTCTGGCGGGAGCCCTCAGATCTCTCTGCTTCTTGATCCAGATCAGCTTGGGCAGCAATGCCACTTCTCCAGGTCCTGCAAGAGGCAAGAGGGGCTTCCAGAAGACCGGCTGGGAGGAGTCAGTGTGCTCAGGTGAATCCAGCTGGCCCCAGCAGGAGCCTTCAGGTATCTGCTTCGGGATCTGAACAGCCTGGGCAACAGCACCCTGTCTCCAGGCAGTGCAGGAGGTAAGCTGTGTACCAGAGGCCACCTGGGAAGAGGCAGCTTGCACGGGTGTGTCCAGCATTGACAAGACCAACTAACACCAGTGAGAACTAAACGGCAAAAGGCAAACGCAGGAATGTCACTAACAGAAATCAAGGCAATATGGCAACATCTGAACCCAATTCTCCTTTACCAGCATGTCCTGGATACCCCATCACACCAGTAAAACAAGATTTGGATTTAAAATCACTGGTCATGATGCTGGTAAAGGAACACATGAAGGACATACTTAAAGAAATTCAGGAGAAAATGGATCAAAAGTTAGAAGCCCGTGCAAGGGAAACACAAAAATCATTGAAAGAAATTCAGGAGAATACAAAAGCCAATAAGGAGGAAACGCAAAAAACACTTAAAGAAATACAGGAGAAATTTGGTAAACAGGCTGAGGTCATGAAAGCGGAAACACAAAAATCTCTTAAAGAATTACAGGAAAGCACAAACAAGCAAGTGAAGGAGCTCAGCAAAACCATCCAGGATCTAAAATCAGAAGTAGAAACAACTAAGAAAACTCAAAGGGAGACAACTTTGGAGATAGAAAGCCTTGGGAAGAAATCAGGGGACAGAGATGCAAATATCAACAACAGAATACAAGAGATAGAAGAAAGAATCTCAGATGCTGAAGATTCCATAGAAACCATGGACTCAACAGTTAAAGAAAATGCAAAATGCAAAAAGCTTGTAACCCAAAATATCCAGGAAATCCAGGACACAATGAGAAGACCAAACCTAAGGATTATAGGCATAGATGAGAGTGAAGATTTACAACTTAAAGGGCCAGCAAATATCTTCAATAAAATTATGGAAGAAAACTTCCATAACCTAAAGAGAGAGATGCCCATGAATATACAAGAAGCCTACAGAACTCCAAACAGACTGGACCAGAACAGAAATACTTCCCGTCACATAATAATCAAAACACCAAATGTTCTAAACAAAGAAAGAATATTAAAGGCAGTAAGAGAAAAAGGCCAAGAACATATAAAGGAAGACCTATCAGAATCACAGCAGACTTTTCACCTGAGACTATGAAGGCTACAAGGTCCTGGGCAGATCTCATGCAGACTCTTAGAGAACACAAATGCCAACCAAAACTACTATATCCAGCAAAACTCTCAATCACCATAGATGGAGAAACTAAGATATTTCATGACAAAACCAAGTTTACCCAATATCCACAAACCCAGCCCTACAAAGGATAATAGGAGGAAAACACCAATACAAGGAGGGAAACTTCACCCTGGAAAAAGCAAGATAGTAACCTTTCATCAAACCCAAAAGAAGTTAACCAATCAAATTTAAAAAAATAACGTCAAAAATGATAGGAAGTAACAATCACTATTCCTTAATATCTCTTAACATCAATGGACTTAATGCCCCAATAAAAAGACACAGACTAACTGACTTGGATACACCAACAGGACCCTACATTTTGCTGCTTACAGGAAACACACCTCAGGGTCAAAGACAAACACTACCTTAGAGTAAAAGGCAGGAAGACAATTTTACAAGCAAATGGTCTCAGGAAACAAGCTGGAGTAGCCATTTTAATATCAGATAAAATTGACTTTCTGCCCCTTCTTCTATGAGAGTGCTCCCCCCCCACACTCACCCACTCCCACATCAGCTCCCTAGAATTCCCTTCTGTTGGGGCCTGGGGCATTGAGTCTACACTAAACCAAGGGCCTCCCTTCCCATTGATGCCAGATAAGGCAACCCTCTGCTACATAAGCAGCTGGAGCCATGGGTCCCTCCATGTGTATCCTTTGGAACTGTACCATTTCTCCATACTTCCTAAGCCTACTCTTGATAACACCATCAGGGACATATCTATAGCAAACAACCTACCTCATCATCCACATCTGTGTGTCGTGTATACACATCATGCACAATGTGTGTATGAAGAAATTCTGTTTATGTTCATATTAGCACTTGGGGGAGCCACAACCATGAGTCCTGTCCACTGTTGTCACAGCATGCATCACTGCCTACTCCCCTGTCGCTCTGCTGCTCAGAGAGAGGGAAATTCTGAATCAGCTGTGTTTACAGTAAAGAAAATCCTGATTGTCACTAGTAGGTTGAAATTTCATTTGAAGATGTGGCTTTTATTATCATTGTAAAAAAACAAGAACAAAGCAACACAGTACAGGGGACATCTCTCACCATCCCTGTTTCTTTCTTATGTGGCTCTTTTGAAGTTAATTTTATTTTTTCTACTTTTTATTAAGATTGTTCTTTGTTAACTTTGGGCATGATTACTCTCATAGTTGTCTCTCTTTTATCTTTACCCTGCCAACATCCTCTCCTTCCTACAAGTCCCTTCTCATAGCCACATTCAAGTCTTTTGTTTTGTGGCTCACTGAGTTTACACAGGGCTCTTAGCATGACCATAGTTATGGATCCTGGTGAGCTCACCAGTGGATATGTAACCAAAAATGGTGCGCCCACACCCCTGAATGTATCAGTAGCCAATATTCACTAGAAAAGGGTAGGAGTAAGACCATACCAATTCATGCCTAATTCTAGATAAGCGATGTGTATGTGTATGCATGATGAGAATGTGTATGTAGCTGTGCGTGTGTGTGATTTTGGAGCACACTATGTTGTGGTTTATGTGTAGAGTCAGAGGACCTCGCCTTCTACCTTTTTTTGAGCCAGGGTCTCTATTTTTATGGCTTCTTACACCAGACAAGGTATCCTGTGAAATGTAACCAGGCCATGGTGGTATATACCTTAAATCCCAGTACCCAGGAGGCAGTGGCAAGAATATCTGTGAGTTCTATGCCAGCTTGGTCTACAGTTAAAGTTTCAGGAAAGTCAGGGTCACAGAGAAAAACACTGTTTTGATCTTCCACCTAACCCCAGTTAAAGATTCCTGTAGGAGCTCTGGGAGACACTCAAGCTCTTCTTGCTTTTACATAGAGCTCTGGGATTGTCACTCAGGTTGTACAGCAGGCATTGCTTCCCATGGACCTAGCTGCCCTGTCCCATTTCGTATGTATGTAAACACAGAGTGATAACTAGGTCTTAGCACCTTTGCTGCTCACTTGGTTAGGACACTAGTCCCTGTGTCCCCACCTGCTCTTTGAATTCTGTGTTCTTCTCCATCCGATACTTTGATCACTTCTTTTCCTCCTCGTCCTTCTTTTATCCCTTTTATTTCCTCCTCCTCCTCCTCTCCTCCCTCTCTTTCTCTTTTCTGAAATGTTCTCTTTGGAAAGGGCAATATGTACTTTGCTCAAAGCAAGCATATCACTATTTTTGGAAGAAGACAAACCTATAAAAGAGACAGGGGCAGAACTCAGACATAGGAGGAAATGGAAGACACCCTGGTACATTGTAGTTAAAGAGGACAATATGACAAGAGAAGGAGGGAGAGGAGAGAAGAGGAGGTATGCATATGAACCAACCAACCAAACAAACAAACAAACAACACAAAGCAAAACAGCATGATTTAATAATAAGGGAGTCAGTCAAAAGTAACAGAATTGTGGAGAGGAACATCAGGCGGACAAGTTAGCCATAGAATAGAGGTTGGAGGAGAATTAGCCATAAAGAACATTAATCCTTCTTTACAGAATTCTAGGATGAGAATGAGAATCGTTTTTTTAAAAAAGGAGTGCAGAGTTATACCAATACTTGTTTTTCTTTTTTCTGTTTTTTCAGATTCTAAGACTTGATTATGTTTAGTAGCCATTATGTGGGAGCTACTTAGAATATTTTGAAACCTGTGTGTTATGAGTATAGCTAAATATCTTACTTTTTCTGCATAAGGGGTCAATCCTAGTCAACCACACAACGGCATATTTCATTCATTATCTGTTCAATAACTAACCACTGGTTACTTATTGCTTAGTAGATACTGTTGGATCTAGTAAACTTTCGTGAACTGTACTATCTAGTAGTGAAAAGACACAATAAAAATACAAATAAAAGAAATTTGCAGAGATCCATAGCCAAACACTAGGTGGAGTCAGGGGAAGCCCACAGAAGGGAGAAAGAGAAGGATTGCAGGAGCCAGAGAGGTGGACTACACCAGGAGAACACAGCCCACAGAATCAGCTAAGGAGGATGCATAGGGGCTCACAGAGACTGAAGGAATAATCATAGGTTCTTTATAGGTCTGAGCTAGGGCCTTTGCCTATATGTTATGGTTATGTAGCCCAGAGTTCTTGTGGAACTTCCAACAGTGAAAGTAGAGGGTGTTTATGACTCTTTTGCCTGACTTTGGGACCCTTTTTCTCACACTGGTTTACCTTGTTCAGCCTGGATATGAGGGTTTGTGCTTAGTCTTATTGTAACTCATTATGCTGTGTTTGGTTTATATCACTGTGAGGCCTGTTTTTGTTGGTGGTGGTTTGGGTTTTGGTTTTTTATTTTTTGTTTTTGTTTTATTGTTGCTTGTTTTTTGAAGGGAAATGGAGGAAGAGTGGATCTGGGGAAGAAAGGAAGTAAGAAAAAGGGGGAAATGCAGTGAGAATATGATGTATGAGAAAAGAATAAGAGAAAACATCTGTATATTTCAGTTAAAGTTAAGTGTTATGTAGAATATTCAAATAAAAAGAAGGGATGTAATGTTTCCAAGGGTAAAATTATATATATGATGGTGAAGAAAAGCAACAACTCTTCTTTTTTTTCAATTTCATGTATACATGCCATACATAGTTTATTAATTTATTTTATTTCATTTTTTATTTACGTTGCAAATGATTTCCCCTTTTCTGGGTCCCCACTCCCCGCAAGTCCCATAAGCCCTTTTCCATCCCCCTGTTCTTCCATCCACCCCTTCCCACTTCCCTGTTCTGGAATTCCCCTATACTCTTGTACTGAGTCTTTCCAGAACCAGGGGCCACTCCTCCATTCTTTTTGGACATCATTTAATTTGTGGATTATGTCCTGGGTATTTAAAGTTTCTAGGCTAATATCCACTTATCAGTGAGTGCATACCATGATTGATCTTTTGAGACTGGGTTACCTCACCTAGTGTGATGTTCTCCAGCTCCATCTATTTGTCTAAGAATTTCATGAATTCATTGTTTCTAATGGCTGGATAGTACTCCATTGTTTATATATACCACATTTTTTGTATCCATTCCTCCGTTGAAGGACACCTAGGTTCTTTCCAGCTTCTGGCTACTACAAATAGGACTGCTATGAACATAGTGGAGCATGTGTCCTTATTGCATGCAGAAGAATCCTCTGGATATATGCCCAGTAGTGGTATAACAGGGTCCTCAGGAAGTGACATGCCCAGTTTTCTGAGGAACCGCCAGACTGATTTCCAAAGTGGTTGCACCATCTTGCAATCCCACCAGCAGTGGAGGAGTATTCCTCTTTCTCCACATCCTCGCCAACACCTGCTGTCTCCTGAGTTTTTGACCTTAGCCATTCTGACTGGTGTGAGGTGAAATCTCAGGGTTCTTTTGATTTGCATTTCCCTAATGATTAATGATGTTGAACATTTCTTAAGGTGTTTCTCAGCTCTCCGAAGTTCTTCATGTGAAAATTCTTTGTTTAGTTCCATACTCCACTTTTTAATGGGGTTATTTGGTTCTCTGGGTTCTACTTTCTTGAGTTCTTTGTATATATTAGATATTAACCCTCTGTCGGATTTAGGGTTGGTGAAGATCCTTTCCCAGTCTGTTGGTTGACGGAAAAGCAGCAACTCTAATAGAGGAAATTTCCATGGTAACTGAGGAGAGGGCTACAATGTACCCAGAATGAACCACACATCCTAGGGCCCATAAAGATTCAGGAAATAACTAAAAAGCAGTTGATAGAAGTCAGAGGAGAGGGTGGTGTTGGGAAAGACTGTACTAGGCCTTTCATATCATGAGAAAGACACTTCCTAGTGAAATAGGAATCCATGGGAGAGTTGGAGCAGAATATCAGACATAATTATTCTGTTCTATAGTGAATAGAATTAAAAGGCCAACGGTAGCAGCAAGCACTCTAGTTAGGAGAGAACTGAAATAGTGCAATAAAGGGTGGGTGGGCTTAGACTAGGATGGAAGCAGTAGCGGTTAGGAAAAATGCTAGGTAGGGTTGGTTAATTTGGTAATGGGGCCAAAGGAATTCACTTGGGTGGATTGTGAAGATGTGAATAATAACAACATTTCATATGTTTGGTTTTATTTAATTGGAAGGAGTAGGGTTGTTGTTCACTGAAATAGGTAATGATGTTAGGACTACACCCCCAAAAACTAACTCCTTTAAGGACACTGGACTGAAGACAGCTTCTCTCTTATGGTTGACATCTACCTGCCTAATAAGGACTCTCAACTACCTCCACCTTCATCACCTGCAGGGTCATTAACTGATGGATATAATAGCCTGCTCACAGGAACTAGGTCTCCCAATTTACTCTCTAATCTCAATAAAGCCAGCTCTTCTTACCCTGCTATGTCTAGTCACTTTAAGAGCTTCCTTCTACACTTCTATACTCTGCCGAAAGTCTGATCAATTGAGTCATAATCCTGTCATAGTCTTATGGTGTCTGTGTGTCATTGTTAGTCACACACAACATCTGTGTTAGATTTTGGGTGGAGGTTATGTACAACAGAAATGAATCAATGTTGTGGACTGTAGAAGGGTTTAAAAAGTAGACTAAGGAATTTATCTGTTGACTTATAGAAGCTTGAGAGGCATGGTAGACATCTGAGTGGCATCAACACAAGTGTCTGAAGGTTTGAATATAGTCCTTGCTTCAGAGAAACACTCAAAAGTCATTAGCATACTTACAGTGTGGGTCTTCTCAGGATGGATGAGCTAAGGCCTGAGATTCAACCTGTGGCGGGGCAGGCTAACTGGCGCTGTGGTGATTAAAGGATGATAAATGAGCTAGGACAGCTAGCTTTCTTGTAACTTATGAGGGCCAAGAAAAATAATGTCCTGCATAGCCCAGTGAAGGAGCTACACAGAGAAAGGAAGTATGGAATGGAGAAAAGACTACATGATGAATTAGTCTATGAAGAATGTGTCCCCTGTTCAGATTTATGGAATAAGGAAATAATGACTTTGAAAAATAGGAAAGGGGAAAACACCCTGACAGCAAAGGAATTTGGAACATCCAGCCATGAGTTTTGCACATAGGTTTTAATGGATTTCCCTAACTTTCTGCAGCCTATCAACACCCATTTATTTATTTTTTCCCAAATGCCCTGGCTCTAAATTTCTAGTCTTTGTTTTCCTAACTGTAGAACCCTATCTGCATCACCAGCATGGCTAAGCATCCTCTGCTACAAGAATCTACCCATTGGGTATTCACATGCTGTACTGATCATCCAGTTATTTCCTAGATTCAGGCTCAGCTGTGACTATGGTTTCTCTAAGTGTGGTGGTGGTGGAAGATAAAGCTCATTTGTTTGAGCCATGGGGCTATTGCAAGCTCCTCTCTATGACTCTGCTGGCAGCCAAGAGACCTCAGAAACCCAACCTAGTCTATTTGTGATATGGTATCTGGGTTTCAGCTCCAGTACTAACAAGGTAAACCCCATGCCCATTTTTCTTAGGTGTTTGAATTCAAGGCCCTTCTTGTGTTTATAATCTTCTGCAGTTCCAGCAGTTTCAAATCTGACCTGATAGAGGGCTAGAGAGCTCACAGGGCTTAGGTGAGATAGGCCTCTAAGATGTCATCCTGAAAGACAGAGGCAAAAGGTCCAGGGTAGAGTGAAGAATGGGAAAGAGACTGTGGGAGAGTCTTCCTAGTCTCATCTCTCCACACACCTGTCTTCTACTCAGCAAAATTCCCAAAGGAAAGCTCCTGTTACAAACAAAGTAGCTAGAAATAGAGACTTAAAGTGATGACTGCAATCACCAAGAAAGACAAAGTCTTTCCTCATGGCTAGTCTGTGATGGTCAAAAGTCAGGAACACAAATGTGACAGTTATGGAAGGAAGTATCTGCTGTTTCTGGGAAGGGAGGAAGGGTTGGAATCAGTTTTCCTGGGTGTGGAAATCTGAGTTCTGAAAGTACCAGCTTTGTAGCCTCTGTGTAAAATGGTGATAATCCTGTTTCTCAGTTGAGTGTAATATGCATTAAAATTGAAGACCCTCAAGTAAGTGTTTTACAGACAGAAAATACACAAGAGAAAGGTTGATGGTGTTGATCACTCTTGTGAAGGCTTGTGTGGCCAGTCAGAGCTGCCAGATGAAAGGAGATGACTTTGGATCAAAGCAGCAACCCAACTGTGTTGGGTCTGTGGCACACTTCATCTTCAGAGAAATAGAAAATGATAGAAAGTGTAAAAAGAGTCTGCTTTCCTCTTAACACATTGGCACTGGCTTTAACCACTATTAATGCAGGCTCACTGTGAGTCATGTGATAACTTAAGGCATATTTCTGTTAGGGGTCATATCATCATTGTCTCTTTCCATTTCATTCTGGCTTGTTTGGTTTTCTTTCATTGTATTTAGCTAACCATGTAAAGGTGAACACTTTGAAAATGTCTACTTAGTACAATTTTTATTGGTATGCCTCTTTAATTATGGTGGGTTCTTAATTCCACATAAATATTTTCCTTTTCTTAAAAAAACATTTTTTAAATGTTCTAATTATATTTTGCAGAAAACAACAGACATCTTATGTGGTGGGTGATTAATCACTGCATAATAAATATGACAATAAGATAACATGTTTGAAGTATTAGGAACAAGTAAGCAAAGAGGTGTCTATTTAACAATTGTCCAGAGAGTATATACAAAGAAGATTTCTATCGTATAGTCTTAGTCCTTCCGATGAATCAGATTAGCCATCAAATAGTAATGAGGTACTAATATTACCAGAACACTGCACTTAGCATTGTCTATTAAAGTGAATTATTTCTATCATTCATTTTATTCCATTGATGTGGTTTGGATAATTGCTATATGCCCAGCTCTGTGCTAAGCACCACGAATGCAATGGATAATGTGGTAGGATGAGAAGACTATTTCCAAGCTGAGTTATAAAGACTGTGAAGGAGAGAAGAAGAGAATAGATTATGACACTGGTTTATGTGCAATGTGGAGGTTGTATTTAGCCATCAAAAAGCATGAGATTATGGTATTTGCAAGAAAATTGATGGAAATTGAGATAATACTATTAAGTCTTGCAAAGGATCACCTGTTCCCCTTCATATCTGGAATGTGGGGTTGGGGGCGGGGAAGAAAAGACATGACAAGAACATTAAGGCAGCATTATGGACAGAGGATGGTGGTAGAAGTCACAAGATGTAAGTGCGTTCAGAGTATGTGTGCATGTATGGGACTGTGACAAAGGAATCCCTCATTGTATACAATTGATATATGCTTATTTAGAATGTGTAAAATAATTCAAATGACTCCATGGGCTGAATGTTATCATGAAAGGCAGGTAGAAGAATAGACAGCCTATGCTATGGTAGAAGTAAGGTTAGAGAAATGTGAGAAAGAGCCACAAGCCACAGAATGGAGATAATCTCCAGAAGCTAAGGACAACAAGAGGATTATTTAGCAAAACCTTCAACAGGAAGCACACATGTCAACACCCTGACTGTAGCTCAGCGAGAGTGCTTTTAGACTTCTGATTTCCAGAAATGAAAGACAGTGTTATATTTTTTCTTTTTATCATTGGATAATTTCTTTATTTACATTTCAAATTTTATCCCCTTTCCTGGTTTGCCCTCCAAAAACACCCTATCCCATTCCCCCTCCCCCCTGCTCACCAACCTACCCACTGCTGCTTTCCTGTCCAGGTATTCCCCTATATTGGGGCATCTAGCATTCTCAGGACCAAGGGCCTTTCCTCCCTTTGATGTCCAACAAGGCCATCCTCTGCTACACATGCAGCTGGAACCTTGGGTTCCTCCATGTGTGCTTTTTGTTTGGTGGTTTAGTCCCTGGGAGCTTGGGGGGAGATACTTGTTAATTCATATCGTTGTTCCTCCTATGGAGCTGAAAGCTCCTTCAGCTCCTTGGGTCCTTTCTCTAGCTCCTCTATTGGGGACCCTGTGCTCAGTCCAATGGTTGGCTGAGAGCACCCACCTCTGTATTTGTCAGGTACTGGCAAAGCCTCTCAGGAGACAGCTAAATCAGGCTTCTGTTAGCAAGTGTTTGTTGGCATCCACAGCCTCTCCCTGTTCTCCCACCCAATAAAATTCTTGCCAACCAAATCCTAGAAAACATCAAATGATCATCCACCATGATCAAGTAGGCTTCATCCCGGGAATGCAGGGTTCATTCAATATACGGAAATCCATCAATGCAATCCACTACATAAACAAACTCAAAGAGAAAAATCACATGGTCATTTCATTGGATGCTAAAAAAGCATTTGACAAAATTCAGCATCCTTTCATGCTTAAAGTCTTGGAAAGAACAGGAATTCAAGGCCCATACCTAAACATAGTAAAAGCAATATACAGCAAACCGGTAGCCAGCATCAAACTAAATGGAGAGAAACTTGAAGCAATCCCACTAAAATCAGGGACTAGACAGGGCTGCCCCCTTTCTCCTTATCTTTTCCAATATTGTACTTGAGGTACTATCTCGGGCAATTAGACAACATAAGGAGGTCAAAGGGATACAAATTGGAAAGGAAGAACTCACTGTATTTCTAAAAGTCATAAATTTTTATTTTTATACCAATGACATGGAAATGTCACTCCTGTGTGGATCATTTATTTTCTCTTTTTGGGGTTGCAACTTCTATCACATATCTCTTCCCTCCTCCTATCTCTACTGGTGCCCTTTCTTAATTACAACTTAACTAAGTCTGCACACAATTGCCTTTAGCTTCTGCTCTGTTTATTCTGAGAATTGTCTGTCTCTGGCACAGAAACATGAAACCGAGAAAGAACTCTCAAGCTGGGAAATTTTTTGCTAGAGTTGGAAAATGACTACAAACAATTAAATTGCCAGTTTTTTCCAGAATGTGGTAATTCTTTTCTCAAAATTGGTGCTATCTTTATGGGGGCATTTCCTAAGATTCTTGGT
Organism: Apodemus sylvaticus; assembly: GCF_947179515.1. Taxonomy (NCBI): domain Eukaryota; kingdom Metazoa; phylum Chordata; class Mammalia; order Rodentia; family Muridae; genus Apodemus; species Apodemus sylvaticus. The sequence continues at coordinate 27,103,409 of NC_067484.1, forward strand.
TGTTGAGGACTTCTGTGTATGTCTTATGAAAATATAGACAGCCTTTGCACATCTCATTCTAGTAAATGTAGCTTTATTTATTATGAAGGAAAGAGAAATTTCTCACCATGTAGAAATATTTTATACCTTATACATAGGAAAATATTTTTAACTCTGAAAATATGAAATATGAATAGTGATCTAGTGTGGTGGGTATTCTTATGCATGAAGAGTAGTGCAGATGAAAACCTATTTGGAATTTTACAACAGGATTGCAATGTAATCTTGTAACATAAACTCAATTCCATCTAATATGCCAGTGAGAAGCATCAGGAAGTAAAAGATATCCATAGATTATTTATTTATTTATTTATTTATTTATTTATTTATTTATTCATTCATTCATTTATTTATTCGCCTACCTAATTAAATAGAAAATATCTTCTTCTCTCATACAATACATCCCAAGCACAATACCTCTCTCTCTCTCTCTCTCTCTCTCTCTCTCTCTCTCTCTCTCTCTCTCTTTCTCTCTCTTTTTCTTTCTTTCTCTCTCTCTCTCCTCTCCTCCTAGCTCCCCTACTAACCTTACCTCTCTCCCTTCTGTTTCTTCTGCAGGAAAGAGTAGGTTTCTAAGAGATAACAAGATAGGGCAAATCAATAGAAGAAGAGTTAGAGATACCACTTTCTCCCACTGTTAGGCGTCACACAGAACTACCAAGCTAATATCCATAGCCCACGCACAGAGCAGCACGTACAGAGTCTCCTGCCTTCGGAGATGAGGGATCCTACTGAAGAGGGACAGGAAATACTGTAGGTGTCAGAGAGGATGGAGGGCAGAAGGAGAACATGTCCCACTGAATCAACTAAGTAGGGATGACATGGGTCACAGAGACTGCAATGACAAGCATGGGGCATGCATGGGTTGTTATTGCTTATTTTAAAACCACCATCATAAAAATAAAAAAAAATGACAAAATAAAAGCAAGCCCATGAGCATACTTGTGATACCTTCATACTCATTTCCAAAGCCACAGTGATAACTATGGCTATGGAAATATCTATGAAGATAACTACAGAATGATAAAAGAGGGATTTGAAAGTCAGACGACATTGTCTTGTATGTGTATTGGAGTATCATACTAGTGGTTTCTATTCATTATCATAGGCATTAGATACAAATGAGTTTTGTCGTTCTTTACATTTTTGTTGCTAATCTCCAGGAATTCCTAGAATATGTCTTAATGAAATCATCCTTTTTGCTTCCCTAACTCATATTCCTATGTAGAGATTGGCTGTTTGTGTCACTCTGAGTAGGGTAGTTTCAAATGTAGCCACACTCCATGGAAGAAATAGCTCCAGAAGCCTGGGGGACTTCAGTGTCTGGGTGCTGTAGCTAGTTCATAGCAGTGGTAGCCACTTGACAGGGTGAAGGATTAAAAACTATCAAGATAGCAGAAATGAGAAACTTGAAGCTTTCACTGTTAGTGAAACTTGCTGTAGGATGGGTAGAGTTCTCAGACATAAACATGGCACCTGGTATTTATGGGCAGTAATTCTCTCACCAACCTTAACTCTCTTAGCTATGCTAAAGTCTCAAATGCGGGGAACACTCTTTGTAATTATCATAAACTATATATTTATGGAACTGCTAAGCCAATCCAGTAATTTATCAGTTAGCAACCCATAGTAATTAGGTTCTAATAAACTATAAGGTTATATTTCCACTCAGGAAATTCTTTTTATATAATTAACCTAGTTCCTACCCTTGAAGAACTAATGTTTTAAATTACAGTTGCTCATGCTTGGTTCTACAGTATACCTAAACTAGTAATAATGTGTCTGTAGGGAGAAAACTGAGTCAAAGGATAAAAATGTAGAGATGAAGATAGTGATTAAAATGATGAAACTGTTGCAGAAAAAGCAATTTGACAGGACCTCTGTCAAAAGTTAAGTGCCCACCCTACTTGACACCGATATGGGTCATTACTGTGAAGAATATATATCAGTGTTAATGCAATGTCAATCAACTCTCCAACCACCTAATAAATGTGTAAGTTCCAGAAGTCCTTAAAGTTCAACGTTCAAAACTTTGCATGTTCATGGAGTATTAACCAAAGTATTCACATCCAACTTGTGGTAGTGTCCAAAATTAAAATTAAAAAATATATTGACAATTGGAGCATTCATGGTATTAACCAAAGCATTCACATCCAACTTGTGGTTGTGTCCAAAATTAAAATTAAAAACATATATTGACAATTGAAGCATGGTAACATAAATATAAAAAGTTGTAATGAAATATACATGGCTTTTGTTAATTGATTTTGACTATGTGCAAGAACATACAATGAGGAAAAGATAGTCTCTTCAAGTTCATGGCATTAGGAAAGTTGATATTCCAAGCAGATTCACTAAAATTCTACCCTTTGCATAGCAAGCATACATGATGCAACTAAAATCAGATCAAAGGCATAAAAATGTAAGATCTGAAACTGCAAAAAGTATTGTAAGAGAACAGGGGATAGTTACATAGCAAAGGTTTGTGAAGTTCCTCAGATATGACTCCAAAATAAAATCAGATGAATGTAGGGTCTGCCCTTCTGCACAACAGAGAATACAATCCACAGTATCAACGTACACAGAGGGAGAATTTGTAGCATATGCATTTGATGAACTAGTCTTCAAATATACAAGGACCTAGTATTTCATAATAAGGAAACAAATAGCCTCACTTAAAAATGGGCAACGACTGTAAGTAGGCATGTCCAACACAAACGCAAATGATTAGCAGGTAAATGAAGAGTTAGATGTTCAACATCATGGCCATCAGGAGCTAAAATGAAAACTGTGGTGGGGTATTACCTTTAAAATAACGATTATCTAGAAGGGAAAAGTCAACAAAGGTTGATGAGAATAGAGAGAAATAGGAACCATGAATTGTGGGAATGTGAATTAATGTAATCATTTTGGGAAATGTTATGAAGGATCCTTCAGGATCTGAAATAGAAATTCCATATAATCAAGATATTTCACTTCTGGACATTTCACAGGAGCTCAGTAAACATGTTGAATATAATCTGTATTCCCCCCAAACACTATTTTTGGGGCAGTATTCAGTCTATTCCCTAGCTCCTCCTGAGAATAATCCTTTAGAAACTTGCAGCTCACAAAGCCTTTTAAGAAAGTTTTCTTTGTTCTCTACTACAAGTTGGATCTTCCAGAGGGTCACAGAATATGAACTCTGCAGTGTATTCCAAGTATCATCTCGTTTTTTGCATATTCTATCAAGTCCACTTTCCCCTGTGAAATGTGGAAAACAATCAAGGCTACAGCTTCTTTCTCTGAGTCTTTCCTGTTCCAAAAGAGTTCCACTCAGAGTGACGGGAAACAGAAAATCACTGTAAAACCTAAAGCAAGATACAGTATTTCAAGAAACAGGTGACATTAGCTTCATGTCTTCCTATATTTATAGAATTGGAAGCTTCTTAAATACAGTATCTCTAATATTTACCTTTAGCTAAAAATCATTCCAATATAATTTCCTTGACCAATTCAACACAGTCGCTGATTAGAATAACCCAACTGATGTTCTCTAACATCTAAATTTATCTTTTTAAAGATAAAATATAATTATGTTTATTGTTTGTTAGCAAAAGTTTTTCCAGTTACATTTGCTCAAAACTTCAGAAGTGTGTTTAACATTAGTAATTCACTTTTGTTTTCTTTTGCTATTACAAGACTTTGAAAGCATTTAGTTCTATCTAATTTTGTGGGACAACAATCTCAAACCTTGAGGAAACTTTGTTCATTTCAAGTATGTGACCACTGTGACCAAACTATTTCATGACAAGGAATGTACCCATGTTACTAATGTAAGATTGTTTCTATCTTTAAAATGGAGACAGTTGTATTTACTGTGAAGCTTAAATTTTTCTTAATCCCCAAATCTCAGCATGTCTTATCACTGAATCCTTTTAATTTCGTCAACACCCTAATCCTTCTGTTTGCTTAGGTATAGGATTCCTCAATATGAATTATCGGTGAGTGGCTTTGTGGCTTGTTCAGAAGCCTCTCAGGATTGCTAAACTGTGAGAAACTGCATGAAATCAACAAGGGATCACGAGTTTCTGTATTCCCAGAATCCTAAAGCTTTTCATATATAAGAGAATATTTCCTCCTTGGCACTTTAAAAGGCAGCCAGAGTCTCTATCTTTCTTTATCTAATTGTGTAGTATCCTTTAGACCTTTTCCAAGAGGACAAGTAGCTAGAAGTTTATAGATTTCACATCGACTAAAGGCACAGTTGTTAAGCTAGCAGAGGTTCAGCATTTCTTCATTCTAATCCACAGATTTGGCACAGAACTTCTTGCACTTGCATCTGAGATCATCTCCCCAGAATGGTTAGAAAGCAGCAGCAATATACCATGAATGTTGAGCAAAACGTGGCTGAGCAGGTGAGTACTCCAGACAACTTTTAATAGCCTTCATGTCTAATACTCTTGATTTCAGCATTTAACTGTGCAGGGGCTTTTTAACTTTACTATTGCAGAGGAAATCCGGTTGTCATTATCATAGATGTGTCAAGTAGTGTGCCAGACTATATTTGTATATTTTTGAATATCTGGGAATTAGCCTCGATGTATGAATGTTAGTATGTATAGCAAAACATATGATAAGTTGCCTGCAGGGAAACCAAAATCAAATCAACTTGGTTATATGATTTGAAGAGTCATTGTAATAGCAAATATTGTGATATTATTTTTATTTTTACGTAGATGAGTCCTTTTTAAGCACTTATTGTTTATTTTCCCACAGAAATGTGTCTACTTATAATCAAGGTAGTATCACATGGTGGAGAGTGCTTTGCTGATAATATATTATTCTGCTGATGCAAATCAGGCTTTTCTCAGACTAATGAAAACATATCTGAGTGATCTCAATCTCATTTCATACTAAAACCAATGCCTTGATTTCACAAATAAGGAAACTGAAATGTTTATGAGTGCATGCAGCTATCCAGACTCAGAAACTGAATTTTTCTCTCATATAGTCTTTATAAAAAATAAACTACTTTTCATTTCACCATTTTTGTCACGACACAGGAAAATAATTTTTTTTGACTAGACTTTGTATATAAACTAACAGCAAAGTTAGAACTTCCTAGAATATTGTTTTATTACTCTAGGAAAAACATGAGAGCAGTTTAGTTTTCTAAAACTAGACTCTTAATACATGTAATTTATATTTTCCCTGGGATTTCAAGAACCCTGCACATCATTGCTTTAACCTCATATGTTCTGCAGTTTGGTTATGACCCCATATGTAGCAGAATGTGATTTATAGTGCTTATTCACAATAATGAAAATATTGATTCAATTCAGTTCTTTATGTAATGTACTTATATTACATAATATAATGTAAACCAAGAAAACATATATTTGTCATATATGAGACAAAATTCCATGATGACAAAAAGAAAGAAAGAAACCAAGAAACAAAGAAAGAAAAGAAAAGGAACAAAAAAGAAAAAGAAAGAAAAAGAAAAAACAACCAAATAAAGTAGGGGGTTGAATCCATCATGAACCATTTTTGTACCGTTTTCCAGGTGACCTGAACATTCTTGTTGTACTTAAACTTCAGACAAAGGAGCCTTGTTTTGAACAATTATATGGTATTTATATTGGGAACCTTAGAAAATCATTAAAAACTAATGCATCCAGAATCTTGCTTAGAGAAAGTGTTGCTCTTTCTTCAAACTTAACTTAATCTAATCCTTCTAGTTTGTTATTTTATCACATGAAATTATTATCAAACAACCAAAGCATTTCTTCTAAAATTGTAATTATATTAACTGAATATCAATTAACTCATACCTTATATTACTTACAATTCAGGGAGCTGACAGGTTATACTATTATTAAACTTTCTGTAAGAGGCTGCTTATTGGAATTGCCTCTTGTTCCTCAAAAACGTTTATAGTTTTCCATGTGTGAATTCTATTGCAATTTATGAATTTAGGCAACTTATGTACTTCATTATTAGTGTGAACAGTGACACACATGTGCCCATCATGAGAAAGCACAAGCTTTCTCATGATATTTCCTTGTATATTTGTTTATTTTCATATATATTTATGCATATATACTCTTTATATATTTATGTATATTTCTTTATATATTCATAACTAATAGTGGGTTGTTATTTTAATAGATTCTATGGTTGATTATTCAAGATTCTGCTACTAGATTATCTTGTAAATGCTGGGAATTTTGTCTTTACATTTTTCTCTATCTATAAGTACTGAGGAGAAAAATATTTCAAGAAAACAGTCTTCACTTCTCCTTTCTTTAATGGGCAGCCCTCGGGCCTCACTGTTAAAACATTATTTTGAGGTAAACAGTTCACATTCAGGAATTATCCCATTGATTTTAGTTCATGAGAAGTCATTTAGCATGACCACTTTTGTTGGAACTGGCTCTTTATACTTGTTCAATTGTCCTGAGGAAGCTATTGATATGATCAATCTATTGTCCTTCTTTTATTTTTTTATGTGAACTAGAAACATATCTGTATCGACATTAAGCCACTATACTCATAGAATTTACCTAATTCTTCCTTTGGACCATGCTACATTCATATTATTTTGCTTTATGTACTATGTTCCCAGACCACATAAATCAGACCCACTCTTAAAGTTTAAAACTTGCTATTTGCTTTTTTATTGACCTTCTGTCTCTTTGTGTACAGTTATTAAGGAATCCATACTGTTCAACTGAAGGAACACACTGTGGCTGTAGGTCACACCATGTGACATGTGAGCTGCATCGGGTAAGGTCTGAGAAAGGTGGTTAGACACATCTATTGTTTCTTAGAATAACTTAAAATAACACAAATCAAGTCCTACTCCAGCACTTCTAATAGGCTCCTGGAACATCATAAGGTCTCCCACAAAGTGATAGCACTAGATTGTGTTTCTGTAAGATCACATAGATTAAAGCTAATTTACTCTCTCTGTATATTTTAGTGAGATCCTTGTATTTATGCTTGACATGCAAAATATGATTAATAATTTTAATTACAAGTGTTAATATTTAACTTGAAAATCTAGAAAGAATGAACAATGAGATCCTTGTATTTATGCTTGACATGCAAAATATGCTTAATAATTTTAATTACAAGTATTAATATTTAATGTGAAAATCTGGAAAGAATGAACAATGAGCAAAAATAAACAAAAAGGTTCCTGCAAAGTTCCATCTTCCAAAGACAACTATCTAAATACACCTGCACTTTTATACTTGCCACTGCTAATTAGAAAAATTATCTACTTTGAAACATTTGTACCTGATAATATTATGATGATTTTTAAGGCAATCTTTTTAATATGAAAACATTGCTTTAATACAGAAGGGAGCACTGAGGGATTTTGTTGTCCTTACAGAATTATATATATTGTGTGTGTGTGTGTAAGGGGAGACATTTGTATATCCCTAATAGCATTTAAGAATAATGAAATATATTTGTCTTCTAATTGAAATCTGTTTCAGATACACATTGCAGAAATAATCACTCTTGTAATGCTTTTCAGGTTACGAAAAGCCCGTGTTCCCTCTGGAAAATATTCCTAATATGCCTGTTGGCTTGTCTTGTTGCCACAGCTATTACAGCTCTGGCCTTTTACTTTGGCCCCTTTGGCAACTCCACCAATACCACCATCGTCATTCACACAGATGGAAGGTCCTGCCAAGATCCCTGCACCTCTCCCACGACACCATCTCCTACCACAATCCCTTCACCTGGACCTGAGACTACTCCATCTCCCACTAATACAACCAGCCCACCCTTGCCTACCACCTCACCCACGTTTATACACCCACGTTTATGACTAGTACCACCCCAGAACATGACGTTGAAATTGAATATGAACCAATAGCATGAACCCTCAGTCTTCAAGCCAGATCAATATTCTCATGGAAAGGGGATGCACGTATCCAAGATCCTGCTACGACAGCCCATAGCGCATGGCTGCGTTAGGCCTAGTTCTCTACTAACCTGTGCTGCTTTCCATGTGGTGATCGTCTTGGACTGATTACTTAATACCTGAGAAAGATATGGCTTCAGCAATTCCTGCCATCCTCTGGAAATTCTCTCCTTCTGAGACTTTCCGTGTCAGGGGTCAATGAAAAGGGATTAGGGCTAGGACTTAGCAGCTAAGTTAATCATGTTACTGCTTATGAATTCTAATTTTTTCCAACTTCCTTGAGAGAGTTGGGTGTGGTAAAGAAGCATCATGGAGGGCAAAAGAGATGTAGGTCTACTTATAGCCACTGGCTATCCAGGGGTTGGTAACTTGGCAAAGAGTACATGTATTGTTGGGCACTGTGAAAGACAGAAGCACTCTTTGCTAGCCCGTGTACTAAGTCTTAGTTTGTTAAGGTGTCTTCTGCCTTACTTTTTGTTGTTCTAGATTCCATACTTGCAATTTTCAATAAACCTAATCTTGCATGCCATACCCGAGTCTTATATTTGACTTCTCAGCAGCCTAGTCCACTTAGTACAGCTCATCTATGAATGACACCCCCACTATGTTAAGTGATTAGACAAGCAGAATTCCAATAGAATCTGAATGATTCACATGGGATAATACAAAAAGTGTTTTATTACCTATTTTGTACTATCAATCTTCTGGGAATTATTTTTATTAATTTTATATATATATATATATATATATATATATATATATATATATATATATATATATATATATATATTTCAAATGTTTTCCCCTTTCCTGGCTCCCCATAAGCCCTCTTCCCTCCCCCTGTTCCCCCATCCACCCCTTCCCACTTCCCTGTTCTGGTATTGCCCTATACTGCTGCACTGAGCCTTTCCGTAACCAGGGGCCACTCCTCCATTCTTTTTGGACATCATTTGATATGTGCATTATGACTTGGATAATCCAAGATTCTAGGCTAATATCTGCTTATCAGTGAGTGCATACCATGATTGATCTTTTGAGACTGGGTTACCTCACTTAGGACGATGTTCTCCAGCTCCATCCATTTGTCTAAGAATTTCATGAATTCATTGTTTTTAATGGCTGAATAGTACTCCATTGTGTATATATACCACATTTTTTGTATACATTCCTCGGTTGAGGGACATCTGGGTTCTTTCCAGCTTCTGGCCATTATAAATAGGGCTGCTACGAACATAGTGGAGCATGTATCCTTATTACATGCTGGGGAATCCTCTCGGTACATGCCCAGGAGTGGTATAGCAGGGTCCTCTGGAAGCGACGAGCCCAATTTTCTGAGCAACTGCCAGACTGATTTCCAGAGTGGTTGTACCAATTTGAAAATGGTATCCTCCAGCAGTGGAGGAGTGTTCCTCTTTCTCCACATCCTTGTCAGCAACTGTTTTCTCCTGAATTTTTGATCTTGGCCATTCTGACTGGTGTAAGGTGAAATCTCAGGGTTGTTTTGATTCACATTTCCCTAATGACTAATGATGCTGAACAGTTTTTAAGATGCTTCTCAGCCATCCGAAGTTCTTCAGGTGAAAATTCTTTGTTTAGCTCTGTACCCCATTTTTAATAGGGTTATTTGGTTTTCTGGGGTCTAACTTCTTGAGTTCTTTGTATATATATTGAATATTAGCCCTCTATCTGATGAAGGGTTGGTGAAGATCTTTTCCCAATTTGTTGGTTGCCAATTTCTCCTCTTAAAGGTGCCCTTTGCCTTACAGAAACTTTGTAATTTTATGAGGTCCCATTTGTCAATTCTTGATCTTAGAGCATAAGCTATTGGTGTTCTGTTCAGGAACTTTCCCCCTGTACCGATGTCCTCAAGGGTCTTCCCCAGTTTCTTTTCTATTAGCTTTAGAGTGTCTGGTTTTATGTGGAGGTCCTTGATCCACTTGGAGTTGAGCTTAGTACAAGGAGATAAGGATGGATCAATTCGCATTCTTCTACATACTGACCTCCAGTTGAAACAGCACCATTTGTTGAAAAGTCTATCTTTTTTCCACTGGATGTTTTCAGCTCCTTTGTCGAAGATCAAGTGGCCATAACTGTATGGGTTCATTTCTGGGTCTTAAATTCTATTCCATCGATCCACCTGCCTGTCTTTGTACCAATACCATGCAGTTTTTAACACTATTGCTCTGTAGTATTGCTTGAGGTCCGGGATACTGATTTCCCCAGAATTTCTTTTGTTGTTGAGAATAGTTTTAGCTATCCTGGGCTTTTTGTTATTCCAGATGAATTTGAGAATTGCTTTTTCTAACTCTATGAAGAACTGAGTTGGGATTTTGATGCTTCTTGTGTTGAATCTGTATATTGCTTTTGGCAAGATGGCCATTTTAACTGTATTAATCCTGCTGATCAACGAGCATGTTTACCTTCCCCTTACTCCTCTGAGAACTACTTTTTCCCTGCCCCCATCCTTCCCAAGCATCCTGGAGGTTATTTTTTTTAGGTGTTTTTCTTCTTTGCTCTTTGAGCTTCGCTCAAAGTTGGGCTTGCCCTAGAATATGGTAGTTGACCAGGGTCACATCTTTAAGTCTTAGGAATGGGGCTTGCTCTGGAATATGGTAGTCTACAAGGGTCACATCATTATGTAAAGTTGACTCTCCATCTCCCAGAAACTATGAAATGCCAATAGCTCCACATTCTGTGATGGCATTTCCTATCCATCTTCTCACCTCTATGCTGGAATTTTTATTTCGATTTTTTTGGTCTGGCTGGTGTTTATGCAGGTCTGATGCGTGCTCTCACTACAATGACTATAAAGTCATTTGTGCAGCTCCTCTGTTGAGTATTGGACACACTGATTCCTTGCAGAGAGCAACCACTGCTGCCTCTTAGAATGGCACTGCTTCAAAGATTCCCAAGCCTTGGGCAGAGGACTGTGATATGAACGTCCCGTTTAGCGCTGAGAATACTCCACAATTTTTGACCAGTTGAAGGGTTATTGCTCTCTTTATTGACATGCATTGCAAGGAGAAGCTTTTTCTGATGAATTTTAAGAGATATACTAGCATATGCATACAAAGATAAGAATTTAGGAGGCAGTTTAGTACTGTTAATTAGGAGAATAATAATATTAGGCTCTCACCAGAGCTCATGACTAAAGAAGTCATGGGTTTGGGGTTCTGTTAATAGTACAGGGCTTGATTTCTCTATCTTATGGAGCAGGGTTTAGATCTAGTCAGAAAATAGTTGGTCACACCCATTACATTTGTGCAATTATTTGTGAATAATTATTCACACATTACTTTCATGGGTGGACATATGTTCTTGCTTGCAGTGTTTCTAAGTGAGATAGAGGCATATTATTTTTCTTCTCCAACAGCATACACAGCAGCTTACAGTACCATGAACACTAGCCAGGAGGGGTATACTGCAATGAGAATTCCAAGACGAAAGAGGGATGCTTGTGGACTTGACTCAGTGTAGCTTTCTGCTTGTTAGTTCATTAGCCACTACCTACCAGCTAGCCAGAGAAGTGCCTTCCTAATCACTTGTAATTAACTGATTTTTATTTGTTTTAGATTTCCATGCCGCCACTGAGAGAAGCAAGATGTTCATCAAAGTAATTTGTAAAAATTAATAAATGCTTACTGACTTACATAGAAAAGATCTTCATATTAAAGAAATAAACTGGCAACCATTAAAAAATACACAATGAATGTTTCAGTCAAAGATTGAATGTAGGACAAGATGAATACCTGGATTAAAACAGAAATTGAGAATACAAGGGATAAAATAAAATTAAAAGCAAAGACACGGCGAGCGGCAGCTGTGGCGGCAGCAGTGCAGCAGTGGCTGGTCCAGCCGAAGGGCCATCAGCAGTGGACCCAAGGCGACACAGGGTCCAGATAGGTCCTGCGCCCACGACCACTGACCTTCGCTGACCAGCCGGGCTGCAAGCAGCTGAGGATTTGCGGTGCCTTTCGCTGCACGGAAGCCACTTCAGAACTCGGCCTCCTGCCATTCAGGAGAGGCTCACCTCCATCTTGGTTTCAGACTCCAGAGAGATTAGACAGACTGAGGTACACAAACATAACCCGAGGCCAGCACCCAGGCCCTGGGCTGTTCAGGGGGCCATCGGGGTGCCAACCCAGCCAGGATGTTTTTTTGCCCGGGCTGGCGCGAGTGCTGCCATTTTGCATACAGGACGCCAGAGAGCTCTGGCAGGCAGAGCCAGCTAACAGGCATAGCCTGAGGCTAACAAAGCGGGAGTCTAGGGCCCAACAGGCCCTGGACTGACCCCAAGAACTGGGCGGCTTGGTGGGCCATCTGTGTGTCAACCCGCCCAGGAGGTTGTTAGCACAGCAGACTCTCCCGGCGCTTTTGGGGAGCACGAGCATGCACGCCCGCTATCCTGGTCACCTGGCTGACCCAGTTGACAGTCATAGCCCGAGGGGAACTTTGCTCTGACCTTGGCCTCCCAGGCTTTTTCCTGGATCCAGGGCCTGGGCGGCCAGGTTAACCTTGTGTGCACCAACCCGGTTGGGGGATCAGCTGCCCAGTGGAGTGATTAGCACGCAGGGGAGGTCCCGGCAGCATACACCATCGGCACTCCCTGGGGGTGCACACGGGCTCCATCTGGTCCACAGACACAATCTGGGGCAAAGCACACTAGACCTGCAAGGGCACCCAAGAGGAGGACAGCACAGCAGCACTCTGCTACAGGGGAAACCCAGCAATATAGTGTTGCAGTAATAGCCCCAGAGCCCCTCAGGAGGCCCAAACACCAGCCAGGGACAAGACCAACTAAATCCAGAGAACAAGATGGCAAAGGGCAAACGCAGGAACGCTACTAACAGAAATCTAGGCAATATGGCAGCATCTGAACCAAACTCTCCAACATCAGCAAGCCATGGTTGTACCAACACACCAGAGAAACAAGATTTGGATTTAAAATCACTGATCTTCTGGCACTTTATTCTCCCACGCTTTCTCAGTCTTGTGTTTTACATGCCTTGATGACTCTTTACTGCTCTTGGTTTCTTGACAGTTCCTTTCAGACTTTGGCCTATATATCTTTGGAACTGTGGGCACATCACCGGCAATGATGGTTCCCCATCTTGGTCATACTACAGGATAAGACTTGTTTGTGGAAGCACCACAGAAGAGCACTTAGTTTGGTTTTTTGCTGGTTGCCAGCCAGTACTTTTCAGCACGACTGCTTTAACACAAAGTACAGAGCCTCCCAAACAAATGGGACACAGAGGCATCAAAGACAAAGAACAGTAGCCAAGGGCTGTCAACTGGACTCTGCTGTGGGGCCACACCTAAGCTTTGCTCTTCACATTTAGCTTATGTCTTCCTGGTTGTTAATGCCTTTCTAATTTTTGTGTATACCTTGGCACGGTCTTCTGGCTTGCTCGTCCTAGCTAATATGCTGGCTATAGTCTATCATTAATAACGGCTCTTTTATTTTTCCTTCTGATTTGCCATCAGACATAATAATAGTCATAAGCAGCAGCACTTGTGTTCAGATCTGAACTTCTGGAATATAACACCCAGTAATGTTTATTCTTGGTTATCATGTTGGCAAACTGATAGGAAAGTGGTATCACACACTTGGGGGTGGCTAGGGTAGTGTGCAGGTTATGAAGGTAGACAACCCTTCAGTGAGATTAGTTGCCTTTGTTAAATGAGAATAGAAACAATAAGAACATGGTTTCCATAATCCATGCTACATAATTCTCCATGAATCAAAAGGCAGACCCTTGCTACTTACTGACTCTGCCTGGATACTGGACTGCCAATATTCAGACCTGTGAGAAATAAATGTCTATGAATTTTTTAGGTATAACCTGACTATGAAATAGTGTCATGTTCAGAGGGGACTCCACCCCTCTCTTTGCTTCTGTACAAACTCTACATCTATTCTAGGAAACTTACTTCTGTTGACCTATCACTTCTATCATTTAGCAAATGGCCTTTCCCAAATGTGCTTTTGATTGTCTTAGTCCTTTTGGGAATAATCCTGCATTTCCAATGGCTTCTTAAACTTCTCTACTAGTTTGGTTGTCTCCACAGTCTGTTGACCTTTCTTAGGAAACCAGGATTCACCCCAGAGGTCTTGTGGCACTGATGCCTGGTCCAATAGCATAAGTCTGACCTCTGGTGTCCTTGTAAGGAACTGTTTTAATTTTTTAATTTGTTATTTTATTTATTTATATTTCAAATGTTATTCCCTCCCTTCCTGGTTTCCCCTCTGCAAACCCTCTATCCCATCCAGTCTGCCCCTGCTTCTATGAGAGTGCTCCCCAAACCACTCACCCACTCCTGCCTCAGCTCCCTAGCATTTCCCTATGTTGGGGCCTGGGGCATTGAGTCTACACTAAACCAAGGGCCTCCCTTCCCATTGATGCCAGATAAGGCAATCCTCTGCTACATAAGCAGCTGAAGCCATGGGTCCCTCCATGTATATTCTTTAGAACTGTACCATTTCTCCACACTTCCTAAGCCTACTCTCGATAGCACCATCACAGATAGGCCTGCAGCAACCAACCTACCTCATCAACCACATCTGTGTGTCGCATATACACATCATACACAATGTGTGTATGAAGAAATTCTGTTCATGTTCATATTAGCACTTGGGGGAGTCACAACCTTGAGTCCTGTCCACTGTTGTCACAGCATGCATCACTGCCTACTCCCCTGTCGCTCTGCTGCTCAGAGAGAGGGAAATTCTGAATCAGCTGTGTTTATAGTAAAGAAAATCCTGATTGTCACTAGTAGGTTGAAATTTCATTTGAAGATGTGGCTTTTATTATCATTGTAAAAAAACAAGAACAAAGCAACACAGTACAGGGGACATCTCTCACCATCCCTGTTTCTTTCTTATGTGGCTCTTTTGAAGTTAATTTTATTTTTTCTACTTTTGATTAAGATTGTTCTTTGTTAACTTTGGGCATGATTACTCTCATAGTTGTCTCTCTTTTGTCTTCTCCATGCTGCCAACCTTCTCTCCTTCCTACAAGTCCCTTCTCATAGCCACATTCAAGTCTTTTGTTTTGTGGCTCACTGAGTTTACACAGGGCTCTTAGCATGACCATAGGTATGGATCCTGGTGAGCTCACCAGTGGATATGTAACCAAAAATGGTGCGCCCACACCCCTGAATGTATCAGTAGCCAATATTCACCAGGAAATGGTAGGAGTAAGACCATACCAATTCATGCCTAATTCTAGATAAGCGATGTGTATGTGTATGCATGATGAGAATGTGTATGTAGCTGTGCGTGTGTGTGATTTTGGAGCACACATATGTTGTGGTTTATGTGTAGAGTCAGAGGACCTTGCCTACTACCTTTTTTTGAGCCAGGGTCTCTATTTTTAATGGCTTCTTACACCAGACAAGGTATCCTGTGAAATGGAACCAGGCCATGGTGGTATATACCTTAAATCCCAGTACCCAGGAGGCAGAGGCAAGAATATCTGTGAGTTCTATGCCAGCCTGGTCTACAGTTAAAGTTTCAGGAAAGCCAGGGTCACAGAGAAAAACACTGTTTTGATCTTCCACCTAACCTCAGTTAAAGATTCCTGTAGGAGCTTTGGGAGACACTCAAGCTCTTCTCACTGTTACATAGAGCCCTGGGAGTCTCACTCAGGTTGTACAGCAGGCACTATTTCCCACAGACCTAGCTGCCCTGTCCCCTTTCGTATGTATGTAAACACAGAGGGATAACTAGGTCTTAGCACCTTTGCTGCTCACTTGGTTAGGACACTAGTCCCTGTGTCCCTGCCTGCTCTTTGAAGTCTGTGTTCTTCTCCGTCTCATACTTTCATCACTTCTTTTCCTCCTCCGTCTTCTCTTATCCCTTTTATTTCCTCCTCTTCCTCTCCTCCCTCTCTTTCTCTTTTCTGAAATGTTCTCTTTGGAAAGGGCAATACATACTTTGCTCAAAGCAAGCATATCACAATTTTTGGAAGAGGACAAACCTATACAAGAGACAGGGGCAAACTCAGAGGTAGGGGGAAATGGAAGAGACCCTGGTACATTGTAGTTAAAGAGGACAATATGAGAAGAGAAGGAGGGAGAGGAGAGAAGAGGAGGTATGCATATGAAACAAACAAAGAACACAAAGCAAAACAGCATGATTTAGTAATAAGGGAGTCAGTCAAAAGTAACAGAATTGTGGAGAGGAACATCAAGCAGACAAGTTAGCCATAGAATAGAGGTTGGAGAAGAATTAGCCATAAAGAACATTAATCCTTATTTACAGAATTCTAGGATGAGAATGAGAATCGTTTTTTTTTAAAAAAGGAGTGCAGAGCTATACCAATACTTGTTTTTCTTTTTTCTGTTTTATCCAGATTCTAAGACTTGATTATGTTTAGCAGTCAATATGTGGAAGCTACTTAGAGTATCTTGAAACCTGTGTGCTATGAGTATAGCTACATATATTACTCTTTCTGCATAACGGGTCAATCCTATTCAACCACACAGTGGCATATTTCATTCATTATCTGTTCAAAAACTAACCACTGGTTACTTATTGCTTAGTAGATACTGTTGGATCTAGTAAACCTTCGGAAACTGTACTATCTAGTAGTGAAAAGACACAATAAAAATACAACTAAAAGAAATTTGCAGAGATTCACAGCCAAACACTAGGTGGAGTCAGGGGAAGCCCACAGAAGGGAGAAAGAGAAGGATTCCAGGAGCCAGAGAGGTGGACTACACCAGGAGAACACAACCCACAGAATCAGCTAAGGAGGATGCATAGGGGCTCACAGTGATTGAAGGAATAATCACAGGTTCTGTATAGGTCTGAGCTAGGGCCTTTGCCTATATTATGGTTATGTAGCCCAGAGTTCTTGTGGAACTTCCAACAGTGAAAGTAGAGGGTGTCTATAACTCTTTTGCCTGATCTTGGGACCCTTTTTCTCTCATTGGTTTACCTTGTTCAGTCTGGATATGAGAGTTTGTGCTTAGTTTTATTGTAACTCATTATGCTGTGTTTGGTTTATATCACTGGGAGGCCTGTTTTTGTTGGTGGTGGTTTTGGTTTTGGTTTTTTATTTTTTGTTTTTGTTTTATTGTTGTTTGTTTTTTGAAGGGAAATGGAGGAAGAGTGGATCTGGGGAAGAAAGGAAGTAAGAAAGAGGGGGAAATGCAGTGGGAATATGATGTATGAGAAAAGAATAAGAGAAAACATCTGTATATTTCAGTTAAAGTTAAGTGTTATGTAGAATATTCAAATAAAAAGAAGGGATGTAATGTTTCCAAGGGTAAAATTATATATATGATGGTGAAGAAAAGCAGCAACTCTAATAGAGGAAATTTCCATGGTAACTGTGGAGAGGGCTAGAATGTATCCAGAATGAACCACACATCCTAGGGCCCATAGAGATTCAGGAGAGTAACTAAAGAGCAGCCGATAGGAGTCAGAGGAGAGGGTGGTGTTGGGAAAGAGTGTTCTAGGCCTTTAATATCATGAGAAAGACACTTCCTAGTGAAATAGGAATCCATGGGAGAGTTGGAGCAGAATATCAGACATAATTATTCTGTTCTATAGTGAATAGAATTAAAAGGCCAACGGTAGCAGCAAGCACTCTAGTTAGGAAAGAACTGAAATAGTGCAATAAAGGGTGGGTGGGCTTAGACTAGGATGGAAGCAGTAGCGGTTAGGAAAAATGCTAGGTAGGGTTGGTTAATTTGTTAATGGGGCCAAAGGAATTCACTTGGGTGGATTGTGAAGATGTGAATAATAACAACATTTAATATGTTTGGTTTTATTTAATTGGAAGGAGAAGTGTTGTCATTCACTGAAATAGGTAATGATGTTAGGACTACACCCCCCCAAAACTAACTCCTTCAAGGACACTGGACTAGAGACAGCTTCTCCTTTATGGTTGACATTTGCCTGCCTAATAAGGACTCTCAACTACCTCCACCTTCATCACCTGCAGGGTCATTAACTGATGGAAATAACAGCCTGCTCACGGGAACTAGGTCTCCCAATTTGTTCTCTAATCACAATAAAGCCAGCTCTCCTTACCCTGCTATGTCTAGTCACTTTAAGAGCTTCCTTCTACACTTCTATACTCTGCCGAAAGTCTGATCAATTGAGTCATAATCCTGTCATAGTCTTATGGTGTCTGTGTGTCATTGTTAGTCACACACAACATCTGTGTTGGATTTTGGGTGAACGTTATGTACAATGAATCAATGTTGTAGACTGTAGAAGGGTTTAAAAAGTAGAATAAGGAATTTATCTGTTGACTTATAGAAGCTTGAGAGGCATGGTAGACATCTGAGTGGCATCAACACAAGGGTCTGAAGATTTGAATATAGTCCTTGCTTCAGAGAGACACTCAGAAGTCATTAGCATATTTACAGTGTGGGTCTCTTCAGGACGGATGAGCTAAGGCCTGAGATTCAACCTGTGGTGGGGCAGGCTAACTGGCACTGTGGTGATTAAAGGATGATAAATGATCTAGGACAGCTAGCTTTCTTGTAACTTATGAGGGACAAGAAAAATAATGTCCTGCATATCCCAGTGAAGGAGCTACACAGAGAAAGGAAGTATGGAATGGAGAAAAGACTACATGATGAATTAGTCTATGAAGAATGTGTCCCCGTTCAGATTTATGGAATAAGGAAATAATGAATTTGAAAAATAGGAAAGGGGAAAACACCCTGACAGCAAATGAATTTGGAACATCCAGCCATGAGTTTTGCACATATGTTTTAATGGATTTCCCTAACTTTCTGCAGCCTATCAACACCCATTTATTTATTTTTCCGCAAGTGCCCTGGCTCTAAATTTCTAGTCTTTGTTTTCCTAACTGTAGAACCCTATCTGCATCACCAGCATGGCTAAGCATCCTCTGCTACAAGTATCTGCCCATTGGGTATTCACATGCTGTTATTCACATCCAGTTATTTCCTAGATTCAGGCTCAGCTGTGACTATGGTTTCTCTAAGTGTCGTGCTGGTGGAAGATAAAGCTCATTTGTTTGAACCATGGGGCTGTGGCAAGCTCCTCTCTATGACTGTGCTGGCAGCCAAGAGACCTCAGAAACCCAACCTAGTCTATTTGTGATATGGTATGTGGGTTTCAGCTCCAGTACTAACAAGGTGAACCCCATGCCCATTTTTCTTAGGCTTTTGAATGCAAGGCCCTTCTTGTGTTTATAATCTTCTGCAGTTCCAGCAGTTTCAAATCTGACCTGCTAGAGGGCTAGAGAGCTCACAGGGCTTAGGTGAGATAGGCCTCTAAGATGTCACCCTGAAAGACAGAGGCAAAAGGTCCAGGGTAGAGTGAAGAATGGGAAAGAGACTGTGGGAGAGTCTTCCTAGTCTCATCCCTCCACACTCCTGTCTTCTACTCAGCAAAATTCCCAAAGGAAAGCTCCTGTTACAAACAAAGTAGCTAGAAATAGAAACTTAAAGTGATGACTGCAATCCCAAGAAAGACAAAGTTTTTCCTCATGGCTAGTCTGTGATGGTCAAAAGACAGGAACACAAATGTGACAGTTATATAAGGAAGTGTCTGCTGTGTCTGGGAATGGAGGAAGGGTTGGAATCAGTTTTCCTGGGTGTGGAAATCTGAGTTCTGAAAGTACCAGCTTTGTAGCCTCTGTGTAAAATGGTGATAATCCTGTATTTCAGTTGAGTGTAATATGCATTAAAATTGTAGACCCTCAAGTAAGTGTTTTACAGACAGAAAATACACAAGAGAAAGGTTGATGGTGTTGATCACTCCTGTGAAGGCTTGTGTGGCCAGTCAGAGCTGCCAGATGAAAGGAGATGACTTTGGATCAAAGCAGCAACCCAACTGTGTTGGGTCTGTGCACACTTCATCTTCAGAGAAATAGAAAATGATAGAAAGGGAAAAAGAGTCTGCTTTCCTGTAAACACATTGGCACTGGCTTTAACCACTACTAATGCAGGCTCACTGTGAGTCATGTGATAGCTTAAGGCACATTTTTGTTAGGGGTCATATCATCATTGTCTCTTTCCATTTCATTCTGGCTTGTTTGGTTTTCATTCATTGTATTTAGCTAATCATGTAAAGGTGAACACTTTGAAAAATGTCTACTTAGTACAATTTTTATTGGTATGCCTCTTTAATTATGGTGGGTTCCTAATTCCACATAAATATTTTCCTTTTCTTAAAAAAACATTTTCTAAATGTTCTAATTATATTTTGCAGAAAACAGCAGACATCTTATGTGGTGGGTGATTAATCACTGCATAATAAATATGACAAAAGATAACATGTTTGAAGTATTAGGAACAAGTAAGCAAAGAGGTGTCTATTTAACAATTGTCCAGAGGGTATATACAAAGAAGTTTTCTATCCTATAGTCTCAGTCCTTCCGATGAATCAGATTAGCCATCAAATAGTACTGAGATACTAATATTACCAAAACTCTGTACTTAGCATTGTCTATTAAAGTGAATTATTTCTATCATTCATTTTATTCCATTGATGTGGTTTGGATAATTGCTATATGCCCAGCTCTGTGCTAAGCACCACGAATGCAATGGATAATGTGGTAGGATGAGAAGACTATTTCCAAGCTGAATTATAAAGACTGTGAAAGGAGAGAAGAAGTGAATAGATTATGACACTGGTTTATGTGCAATGTGGAGGTTGTATTTAGCCATCAAAAAGCATGAGATTATGGTATTTGCAAGAAAATTGATGGAAATTGAGATAATACTATTAAGTCTTGCAAAGGATCACCTGTTCCCCTTCATATCTGGAATGTGGGGTTGGGGGCGGGGAAGAAAAGACATGACAAGAGCATTAAGGCAGCATTATGGACAGAGGATGGTGGTAGAAGTCACAAGATGTAAGTGCGATCAGAGTATGTGTGCATGTATGGGACTGTGACAAAGGAATCCCTCGTTGTATACAATTGATATATTCTTATTTAGAATGTGTAAAATAATTCAAATGACTAGACAGCCTATGCTATGGTAGAAGTAAGGTTAGAGAAATGTGAGAAAGAGCCACAAGCCACAGAATGCAGATAATCTCCAGAAGCTAAGGACGACAAGAGGATTATTCAGCAAAACCTTCAACAGGAAGCACACATGTCAACACCCTGACTGTAGCTCAGCGAGAGTGCTTTTAGACTTCTGATTTCCAGCAATGAAAGACAGTGTTATATTTTTTCTTTTTTCTTTTTATTATTGGATAATTTCTTTATTTACATTTCAAATTTTATCCCCTTTCCTGGTTTGCCCTCCAAAAACACCCTATCCCATTCCCCTCCCCCTGCTCACCAACCTACCCACTCCTGCTTTCCTGTCCAGGTATTCCCCTATATTGGGGCATCTAGCATTCTCAGGACCAAGGGCCTTTCCTCCCTTTGATGTCTAACAAGGCCATCCTCTGCTACACATGCAGCTGGAACCATGGGTTCCTCCATGTGTGCTTTTTGTTTGGTGGTTTAGTCCCTGGGAGCTCTGGGGATACTGATTGATTCATATTGTTGTTCCTCCTATGGAGCTGCAAGGTCCTTCAGCTCCTTGGGTCCTTTCTCTAGCTCCTCCATTGGGGACCCTGTGCTGAGAGCACAATGGTTGGCTGAGAGCACCCACCTCTGTATTTGTCAGGTACTGGCAAAGCCTCTCAGGAGACAGCTAAATCAGGCTTCTGTTAGCAAGCATTTGTTGGCATCCACAGCCTCTCCCTGTTCTCCCACGCAATAAAATTCTTGCCAACTGAATCCAAGAACACATAATAACGATCATCCACCATGATCAAGTAGGCTTTATCCCAGGGATGCAGGGTTGGTTCAATATATGGAAATCCATCAATGCAATCCACTACATAAACCAACTCAAAGAAAAAAATCACATGGTCATTTCATTGGATGCTGAAAAAGCATTTGACAAAATTCAGCATCCTTTCATGCTTAAAGTGTTTGAAAGAATAGGAATTCAAGGCCCATACCTAAACATAGTAAAAGTAATATACAGCAAACCGGTAGCCAGCATCAAACTAAATGGAGAGAAACTTGAAGCAATCCCACTAAAATCAGGGACTAGACAGGGCTGCCCCCTTTCTCCTTATCTTTTTCAATATTCTACTTGAGGTACTGTCTTGGGCAATTAGACAACATAAGGAGGTCAAAGGGATACAAATTGGAAAGGAAGAACTCACTGTATTCCTAAAAGTCATAAATTTTTATTTTTATAACAATGACATGGAAATGTCACTCCTGTGTGGATCATTTATTTTCTCTTTTTGGGGTTGCAACTTCTATCACATATCTCTTCCCTCCTCCTATCTCTTCTGGTGCCCTTTCTTAATGACAACTTAACTATGTCTGCACACAATTGCCTTTAGCTTCTGCTCTGTTTATTCTGAGAATTCTCTTGTCTCTGGCACAGAAACATGAAACTGAGAAAGAACTCTCAAGCTGGGAAATTTTTAGCTAGAGTTGGAAATTGACTACAAACAATTAAATTGCCAGTTTTTTTCCAGAATGTGGCAATTCTTTTCTCAAAATTGGTGCTATCTTCATGAGGGCATTTCCTAAGATTCTTGGTTGTTGAGGACTTCTGTGTATGTCTTATGAAAATATAGACAGCCTTTGCACATCTCATTTTAGCAAATGTAGATTTATTTATTATGAAGGAAAGAGAAATTTCTCACCATGTAGAAATATTTTATACCTTATACATAGGAAAATATTTTTAACTCTAAAAATATGAAATATGAATAGTGATCTAGTGTGGTGGGTATTCTTATGCATGTAGAGTAGTGCAGATAGAAACCTATTTGGAATTTTACAACAGGATTGCAATGTAATCTTGTAACATAAACTCAATTCCATCTAATATGCCAGTGAGAAGCATCAGGAAGTAAAAGATATCCATAGATTATTTATTTATTTATTTATTTATTCATTCATTCATTCATTCATTCATTCATTTATTTATTCGCCTACTTACTTAAATAGAAAATAACTTCTTCTCTCATACAATACATCCCAAGCACAATACCTTTCTCTTTCTCTCTCTCTTTCTCTCTCTTTTCCTTTCTTTCTCTCTCTCTCTCCTCTCCTCCTAGCTCCCCTACTAACCTTCCCCCTCTCCCTTCTGTTTCTTCTGCAGGAAAGAGTAGGCTTCTAAGAGATAACAAGACAGGGCAAACCAATAGAAGAAGAGCAGAGATACCACTTTCTCCCACTGTTAGGCATCACACAGAACCACCAAGCTAATATCCATAGCCCACGCACAGAGCAGCACGTACAGAGTCTCCTGCCTTCGGAGATGAGGGATCCTACTGAAGAGGGACAGGAAATACTGTAGGTGTCAGAGAGGATGGAGGGCAGAAGGAGAACATGTCCCACTGAATCAACTAAGTAGGGATGACATGGGTCACAGAGACTGCAATGACAAGCATGGGGCATGCATGGGTTGTTATTACTTATTTTAAAACGACATTGTCTTGTATGTGTATTGGAGTATCATACTAGTGGTTTCTATTCATTATCATAGGCATTAGATACAAATGAGTTTTGTCGTTCTTTACACTTTTGTTGCTAATCTCCAGGAATTCCTAGAATATGTCTTAATGAAATCATCTTTTTTGCTTCCTTAACTCATATTCCTATGTAGAGATTGGCTGTTTATGCCACTCTGCGTAGGGTAGTTTCAAATGTAGCCACACTCGGTGGAAGAAACAGCTCTAGAAGCCTGGGAGACTTCAGTGTCTGGGTGCTGTAGCTAGTTCATAGCAGTGGTAGCCACTTGACAGGGTGAAGGATTAAAAACTATCAACATAGCAGAAATGAGAAACTTGAAGCTTTCACTTAGTGAAACTTGCTGTAGGATGGATAGAGTTCTCAGACATAAACATGGCACCTGGTATTTATGGGCAGTAATTCTCTCATCAACCCTAACTCACTTAGCTATCCTAAAGTCTCAAATGAGGGGAACACTCTTTGTAATTATCATAAACTATATATTTATGGAACTGCTAAGCCAATCCAGTATTTTATCAGTTAGCAACCCACAGTAATTAGGTTCTAATAAACTATAAGGTTATATTTCCACTCAGGAAATTCTTTTTATATAATTAACCTAGTTCCCACCCTTGAAGAACTAATATTTTAAATTATAGTTGCTCATGCTTGGTTCTACAGTATACCTAAACTAGTAATAATGTGTCTGTAGGGAGAAAACTGAGTCAAAGGATAAAAATGTAGAGATGAAGATAGTAATTAAAATGATGAAACTGTTGCAGAAAAAGCAATTTGACAGGACCTCTGTCAAAAGTTAAGTGCCCACACTACTTGACACCGATATGGGTCATTACTGTGAAGAATAAATATCAGTGTTAATGCAATGTCAATCAACTCTCCAACCACCTAATAAATGTGTAAGTTCCAGAAGTCCTTAAAGTTCAACGTTCAAAACTTTGCATGTTCATGGAGTATTAACCAAAGCATTCACATCCAACTTGTGGTAGTGTCCAAAATTAAAATTAAAAAATATATTGATAATTGGAGCATTCAAGGAGTATTAACCAAAGCATTCACATCCAACTTGTGGTAGGGTCCAAAATTAAAATTAAAAAAATATATATTGACAATTGGAGCATGCTAACATAAATATAAAAAGTTGTAATGAAATATACATGGCTTTTGTTAATTGATTTTGACTATGTGCAAGAACATACAATGAGGAAAAGATAGTCTCTTCAAGGTCATGGCATTAGGAAAGTTGATATTCCAAGCAGATTCACTAAAATTCTACCCTTTGCATAGCAAGCATACATGATGCAACTAAAATCAGATCAAAGTCATAAAAATGTAAGATCTGAAACTGCAAAAAGTATTGTAAGAGAACAGGGGACAGTTACATAGCAAAGGTTTGTGAAGTTCCTCAGATATGACTCCAAAATAAAATCAGATGAATGTAGGGTCTGCCCTTCTGCACAGCAGAGAATACAATCCACAGTATCAAGCTACACAGAGGGAGAATTTGTAGTATATGCATTTGATGAACTAGTCTTCAAATATACAAGGACCTAGTATTTCATAATAAGGAAACAAATAACCTCACTTAAAAATGGGCAACGACTGTAAGTAGGCATGTCCAAGACGAACGCAAATGATTAGCAGATAAATGAAGAGTTAGATGTTCAACATCATGGCCATCAGGAGCTAAAATGAAAACTGTGGTGGGGTATTACCTTTAAAATAACTATTATCTAGAAGGGAAAAGTCAACAAAGGTTGATGAGAATAGAGAGAAATAGGAACCATGAATTGTGGGAATGTGAATTAATGTAATCATTTTGGGAAATGGTATGAAGGATCCTTCAGGATCTGAAATAGAAATTCCATATAATCAAGATATTTCACTTCTGGACATTTCACAGGAGCTCAGTAAACATGTTGAATATAATCTGTATTCCCCCCAAACACTATTTTTGGGGCAGTATTCAGTCTATTCCCTAGCTCCTCCTGAGAATAATCCTTTAGAAATTTGCAGCTCACGAAGCCTTTTAAGAAAGTTTTCTTTGTTCTCTACTACAAGTTGGATCTTCCAGAGGGTCACAGAATATGAATTCTGAAGTGTATTCCAAGTATCATCTCGTTTTTGCATATTGTATCAAGTCCACTTTCCCCTGTGAAATGTGGAAAACAATCAAGGCTACAGCTTCTTTCTCTGAGTCTTTCCTGTTCCAAAAGAGTTCCACTCAGAGTGATGGGAAACAGAAAATCACTGTATAACCTAAAGCAAGATACAGTATCCCAAGAAACAGGTGACATTAGCTTCATGTCTTCCTATATTTATAGAATTGAAAGCTACTTAAATACAGTATCTCTAATATTTACCTTTAGCTAAAAATCATTCCAATGTTATTTTCCTTGACCAATTCAACACAGTCGCTGATTAGAATAACCCAACTTATGTTCTCTAACATCTAAATTTATCTTTTTAAAGATAAAATATAATTATGTTTATTGTTTGTTAGCAAAAGTTTTTCCAGTTACATTTGCTCAAAACTTCAGAAGTGTGTTTAACATTAGTAATTCGCTTTTGTTTTCTTTTGCTATTATAAGACTTTGAAAGCATTTAGTTCTATCTAATTTTGTGGGACAACAATCTCAAACCTTGAGGAAACTTTATTCATTTCAAGTATGTGACCACTGTGACCAAACTATTTCATGACAAGGAATGTACCCATGCTACTAATGTAAGATTGCTTCTATCTTTAAAATGGAGACAGTTGTATTTACTGTGAAGCTTAAATTTTTCTTAATTCCCAAATCTCAGCATGTCTTATCACTGAATCCTTTGAATTTCGTCAACACCCTAATCCTTCAGTTTGCTTAGGTATAGGATTCCTCAAAATGAATAATCGGGGAGTGGCTTTGTGGCTTGTTCAGAAGCCTCTCAGGATTCCTAAACTGTGAGAAACTGCATGAAATCAACAAGGGAGCACGAGTTTCTATATTCCCAGAATCCTAAAGCCTTTCATATATAAGAGAATGTTTCCTCCTTGGTACTTTAACAGGCAGCCAGAGTCTCTATTTTTCTTTATCTAATTGTGTAGTATCCTTTAGACCTTTTCCAAGAGGACAAGTAGCTAGAAGTTTATAGATTTCACATCGACTAAAGGCACAGTTGTTAAGCTAGCAGAGGCTCAGCATTTCTTCATTCTAATCCACAGAGTTGGCACAGAACTTCTTGAACTTGCATCTGAGATCATCTCCCCAGAATGGTTAGAAAGCAGCAGCAATATACCATGAATGTTGAGCAAAACGTGGCTGAGCAGGTGAGTACTGCAGACAACTTTTAATAGCCTTCATGTCTAATACTCTTGATTTCAACATTTAACTGTGCAGGGGCTTTTTAACTTTACTATTGCAGAGGAAATCCGGTTGTCATTATCATAGATGTGTCAAGTAGTGTGCCAGACTATATTTGTATATTCTTGAATATCTGGGAATTAGCCTCGATGCATGAATGTTAGTATGTATAGCAAAACATATGATAAGTTGCCTGCAGGGAAACCAAAATCAAATCAACTTGGTTATATGATTTGAAGAGTCATTGTAATAGCAAATATTGTGATATTATTTTTATTTTTATATAGATGAGTCCTTTTAAAGCACTTATTGTTTATTTTCCCACAGAAATGTGTCTACTTATAATCAAGGTAGTATTGCATGGTGGAGAGTGCTTTGCTGATAATATATTACTCTGCTGATGCAAATCAGGCTTTTCTCAGACTAATGAAAACATATCTGAGTGATCTCAATCTCATTTCATACTAAAACCAATGCCTTGATTTCACAAATAAGGAAACTGAAATGTTTATGAGTGCATGCAGCTATCCAGACTCTGAAACTGAATTTTTCTCTCATATAGTCTTTATAAAAAATAAACTACTTTTCATTTCACCATTTTTGTCACGACACAGGAAAATAATTTTTTTGACTAGACTTTGTATACAAACTAACAGCAAAGTTAGAACTTCCTAGAATATTGTTTTATTACTTTAAGAAGAACATGAGAGCAGTTTAGTTTTCTAAAACTAGACTCTTATACATGTAATTTATATTTTCCCTGGGATTTCAAGAACCCTGCACATCATTGCTTTAACCTCATATCTTCTGCAGTTTGGTTATGACCCCATATGTAGCAGAATGCGATTTGTGGTGCATACTCACAATAACGAAAATATTGATTCAATTCAGTTCTTTATGTAATGTACTTATATTACATAATATAATCAAAGAAAACATATATTTGTCATATATGAGACAAAATTCCATGGTGACAAAAAGAAAGAAAGAAACCAAGAAACAAAGAACAAAAAGAAAAGGAACAAAAAAGAAAAAGAAAAAAGAAAAAAAGAAAAAAATTACCAAATAAAGGAGGGGGTTGAATCCATCATGTACCATTTTTGTACCACTTTCCAGGTGACCTGAACATTCTTGTGGTACTTAAACTTCAGACAGAGAAGCCTTGTTTTGAACAATTATATGGTATTTATATTGGGAACCTTAGAAAATCATTAAAAACTAATGCATCCAGAATCTTACTTAGAGAAAGTCAGTGTTGCTCTTTCTTCAAACTTAACTTAATCTAATCTTTCTAGTTTGTTATTTTATCACATGAAATTATTATCAAACAACCAAAGCATTTCTTCTAAAATTGTAATTATATTAACTGAATATCAATGAACTCATACCTTATATTACTTACAATTCAGGGAGCTGACACGTTATACTATTATTAAACTTTCTGTAAGAGCCTGCTTATTGGAATTGCCTCTTGTTCCTCAAAAACGTTTATAGTTTTCCATGTGTGAATTCTATTGCAATTTATGAATTTAGGCAACTTATGTACTTCATTATTAGTGTGAACAGTGACACACATGTGCACATCATGAGAAAGCACAAGCTTTCTCATGATATTTCCTTGTATATTTGTTTATTTTCATATATATTTATGCATATATACTCTATATATTTATGTATATTTCTTTATATATTTATAACTAATTGTGGGTTGTTATTTTGCTAGATTCTATGATTGATTATTCAAGATTCTGCTACTAGATTGTCTTGTAAATGCTGGCAATTTTGTCTTTACATTTTTCTCTATCTATGTGTACTGAGGAGAAAAATATTTCAAGAAAACAGTCTTCACTTCTCCTTTCTTTAATGGGCAGCCCTCAGGCCTCACTGTTAAAACATTATTTTGAGGTAAACAGTTCCCATTCAGGAATTATCCCATTGATTTTAGTTCATGCGAAGTCATTTAGCATGACCACTTTTGTTGGAACTGGCTCTTTATACTTGTTCAATGGTCCTGAGGAAGCTATTGATATGATCAATCTATTGTCCTTCTTTTATCATCTGATCTGAACTAGAAACAAATCTGTATCGACATTAAGCCACTATACTCATAGAATTTACCTAATTCTTCCTTTGGACCATGCTACATTCATATTATTTTGCTTTATGTACTATGTTCCCAGACCACATAAATCAGACCCATTCTTAAAGTTTAAAACTTGCTATTTGCTTTTTTATTGACCTTCTGTCTCTTTCTGTACAGTTATTAAGGAATCCATACTGTTCAACTGAAGGAACACACTGTGGTTGTAGGTCACACCATGTGACATGTGAGCTGCATCGGGTAAGGT
The DNA here is from genome assembly GCF_947179515.1 of Apodemus sylvaticus. Lineage (NCBI taxonomy): Eukaryota > Metazoa > Chordata > Mammalia > Rodentia > Muridae > Apodemus > Apodemus sylvaticus. Next base: position 27,132,558 of record NC_067484.1, read on the forward strand.
CTGAGAAAGGTGGTTAGACACATCTATTGTTTCTTAGAATAACTTGAAATAACACAAATCAAGTCCTACTCCAGCACCTCTAATAGGCTCCTAGAACATCATAAGGTCTCCCACAAAGTGATAGCACTAGATTGTGTTTCTGTAAGATCACATAGATTAAAGCTAATTTACTCTCTCTGTATATTTTAGTGAGATCCTTGTATTTATGCTTGACATGCAAAATATGCTTAATAATTTTAATTACAAGTATTAATATTTAATGTGAAAATCTAGAAAGAATGAACAATGAGCAAAAATAAACAAAAAGGTTCCTGCAAAGTTCCATCTTCCAAAGACAACTATCTAAATACACCTTCACTTTTATACTTGTCACTGCTAATTAGAAAAATTATCTACTTTGAAACATTTGTACCTGATAATATTATGATGATTTTTAAGGCAATCTTTTTAATATGAAAACATTGCTTTAATACAGAAGGGATCACTGAGGGATTTTGTTGTCCTTACAGAATTATATGTTGTGTGTGAGTGTGTAAGGGAAGAAGACATTTGTATATCCCTAACAGCCTTTAGGAATAATGAATTATATTTGTCTTCTAATTGAAATTTGTTTCAGATTCACATTGCAGAAATAATCACTCTTGTAATGCTTTTCAGGTTACGAAAAGCCCGTGTTCCCTCTGGAAAATATTCCTAATATGCCTGTTGGCTTGTCTTGTTGCCACAGCTATTACAGCTCTGGCCTTTTACTTTGGCCCCTTTGGCAACTCCACCAATACCACCATCGTCATTCACACAGATGGAAGGTCCTGCCAAGATCCCTGCACCTCTCCCACGACACCATCTCCTACCACAACCCCTTCACCTGGACCTGAGACTACTCCATCTCCCACTAATACAACCAGCCCGCCCTTGCCTACCACCCCACCCACGTTTACTACAGTGATGACTAGTACCACCCCAGAACATGACGTTGACATTGAATATGAATCAGAAGCATGAACCCTCAGTCTTCAAGCCAGATCAATATTCTCATGGAAAGGGGATGCACGTATCCAAGATCCTGCTATGACAGCCCATAGTGCATGGCTGCGTTAGGCCTAGTTCTCTACTAACCTGTGTTGCTTTCCATGTGGTGGTTGTCTTGTACTGATTACTTAATACCTGAGAAAGATATGGCTTTAGCAATTCCTGCCATCCTCTGGAAATTCTCTCCATCTGAGACTTTCCGTGTCAGGGGACAATGAAAAGGGATTAGGACTAGGACATAGCAGCTAAGTTAATTATCTTACTGCTTATGAATTCTAATTTTTCCAACTTCCTTGAGAGAGTTGGGTGTGGTAAAGGAGCATCATGGAGGGCAAAAGAGATGTAGGTCTACTTATAGCCACTGGCTATCCAGGGGTTGGTAACTTGGCATAGAGTACATGTATTGTTGGGCACTGTGAAAGACAGAAGCACTATTTTCTAGCCTGTGTACTGAGTCTTAGTTTGTTAAGGTGTCTTCTGCCTTACTTTTTGTTGTTCTAGATTCCCTACTTGCAAGTTTCAATAAACCTAATCTTGCATGCCATACCCGAGTCTTATATTTGACTTCTCAGCAGCCTAGTCCACTGTCTATGAATGACACATCCACTATGTTTAGTGATTAGACAAGCAGAATTCCAATAGAATCTGAATGATTCACATGGGATAATACAAAAAAATGTTTTATTACCTATTTTGTACTATCAATCTTCTGGGAATTATTTTTATTAATTTTTGAGAGTTTTATATATATATGTTTCAAATGTTTTCCCCATTCCTGGCTTCCCATAAGCCCTCTTCCCTCCCCCTGTTCCCCCATCCACCCTTCCCACTTCCCTGTTCTGGTATTGCCCTATACTGTTGTACTTAGCATTTCCAGAACCAGGAGGCACTCCTCCATTCTTTTTGGACATCATTTGATATGTGGATTATGACTTGGGTAATCCAAGATTCAAGGCTAATATCTGCTTATCAGTGAGTGCATACCATGATTGATCTTTTGAGACTGGGTTACCTCACTTAGTATGATGTTCTCCAGCTCCATCCATTTGTCTAAGAATTTCATGAATTCATTGTTTTTAATGGCTGAATAGTACTCCATTGTATATATATACCACGTTTTTTGTATCCATTCCTTGGTTGAGGGACATCTGGGTTCTTTTCAGCTTCTGGCTATTATAAATAGGGCTGCTATGAACATAGTGGAGCATGTATCCTTATTACATGCTGGGGAATCCTCTCGGTATATGCCCAGGAGTGGTATAGCAGGGTCCTCCGGAAGCGATGAGCCCAGTTTTCTGAGCAACTGCCAGACTGATTTCCAGAGTGGTTGTACCAATTTGCAAATGGTATCCTCCAGCAGTGGAGGAGTGATCCTCTTTCTCTACATCCTGTCAGCAACTGTTTTCTCCTGAGTTTCTGATCTTGGCCATTCTGACTGGTGTGAGGTGAAATCTCAGGGTTGTTTTGATTCACATTTCCCTAATGACTAATGATGCTGAACATTTTTTAAGATGCTTCTCAGCCATCCGAAGTTCTTCAGGTAAAAATTCTTTGTTTAGCTCTGTACCCCATTTTTAATAGGGTTATTTGGTTTTCTGGGGTCTAACTTCTTGAGTTCTTTGTATATATTGGATATTAGCCCTCTATCTGATGTAGGGTTGGTGAAGATCTTTTCCCAATTTGTTGGTTGCCAATTTGTCCTTTTGATGGTGTCCTTTGCTTTACAGAAACTTTGTAAATTTATGAGGTCCCATTTGTCAATTCTTGATCTTAGAGCATACGCTATTGGTGTTCTGTTCAGGAACTTTCCCCCTGTACCAATGTCCTCAAGGGTCTTCCCCAGTTTCTTTTCTATTAGCTTCAGAGTGTCTGGCTTTATGTGGAGGTTCTTGATCCATTTGGAGTTAAGATTAGTACAAGGAGACAAGGATGGATTAATTCGCATTCTTCTGCATGCTGACCTTCAGTTGAACCAGCACCATTTGTTGAAAAGGCTATCTTTTTTCCATTGGATATTTTCCACCCCTTTGTCGAGGATCAAGTGGCCATAGGTGTGTGGATTCATTTCTGGATCTTCAATCCTGTTCCATTGATCCTCCTGCCTGTCACTGTACCAATACCATGCAGTTTTTAACACTATTGCTCTGTAGTATTGCTTGAGGTCCGGGATACTGATTTCCCCAGAATTTCTTTTGTTGTTGAGAATAGTTTTCGCTATCCTGGGCTTTTTGTTATTCCAGATGAATTTGAGAATTGCTCTTTCTAACTCTATGAAGAACTGAGTTGGGATTTTGATGGGGATTGCATTGAATCTGTATATTGCTTTTGGCAAAATGGCCATTTTAACTATATTAATCCTGCCGATCCATGAGCATGTTTACCTTCCCTTTACTCCTCTGAGAACTACTTTTTCCTTGCTCCCATCCTTCCCAAGCATCCTGGAGGTTGTTTTTTAGGTGTTTTTCTTCTTTGCTCTTTGAGCTTGGCTCAAAGTTGGGCTTGCCCTAGAATATGGTAGTTGACCAAGGTCACATCTTTAAGTCTTAGGAATGGGGCTTGCTCTGGAATATGGTAGTCTACAAGGGTCACATCATTATGGAAAGTTGACTCTCTATCTCCCAGAAACTATGAAATGCCAATAGCTCCACATTCTGTGATGGCATTTCCTATCCATCTTCTCACCTCTATGCTGGAATTTTTATTTCGATTTTTTTGGTCTGGCTGGTGTTTATGCAGGTCTGATGCGTGCTCTCACTACAATGACTATAAAGTCATTTGTGCAGCTCCTCTGCTGAGTATTGGACACACTGATTCTTTGCAGATAGCAACCACTGCTGCCTCTTAGAATGGCACTGCTTCAAAGATTCCCAAGCCTTGGGCAGAGGACTGTGATATGAATGTCCCGTTTAGCGCTGAGAATACTCCACAATTTTTGACCAGTTGAAGGGTTATTGCTCTCTTTATTGACATGCATTGCAAGGAGAAGCTTTTTCTGATGAATTTTAAGAGATATACTAGCATATGCATACAAAGATAAGAATTTAGGAGGCAGTTTATTACTGTTAATTAGGAGAATAATAATATTAGGCTCTCACCAGAGCTCATGACTAAAGAAGTCATGGGTTTGGGGTTCTGTTAATAGTACAGGGCTTGATTTCTCTATCTTATGGAGCAGGGTTTAGATCTAGTCAGAACATAGTTGGTCACACCCATTACATTTGTGCAATTATTTGTGAATAATTATTCACACATTACTTTCATGGGTGGACATATGTTCTTGCTTGCAGTGTTTCTAAGTGAGATAGAGGCATATTATTTTTCTTCTCCAACAGCATACACAGCAGCTTACAGCACCATGAACACTAGCCAGCAGGGGTATACTGCAATGAGCATTCCAAGACGACAGGGGGATGCTTGTGGATCTGACTCAATGTAGGTTTCTGCTTGTTAGTTCATTAGCCACTACCAGCTAGCCAGTGAAGTGCCTTCCTAATCACTTGTATTTAACTGATTTTTATTTGTTTTAGATTTCTATGCTGGCACTGAGAGAAGCAAGATGTTCATCAAAGTGATTTGTAAAAATTAATAAATGCTTACTGACTTATATAGAAAAGATCTTCATATTAAAGAATTAAAAAAAAACTGGCAACCATTAAAAAATACACAATGAATGTTTCAGTCAAAGATTGAATGTAGGACAAGATGAATATCTGGATTAAAACAGAAATTGAGAATACAAGGGATAAAATAAAATTAAAAGCAAAGGCACACTGGGGAAGACTTCAGGTGAAGACAAGATAGATATATAGTTATGTGCACTCGCACCACACTTTCTCATGATCACTATCGATATTATCCTCTAATTATATCTATGTAATTTAACACTATAACTGGAAGGGCACATTGTTTATCATTTGTGATGAAACACAAGAATTGTTCAATGTTACCCATGTTCTGAGTGGTTAATACTTGGAGCATAAACATTTCAATATGAAAAGAATTCAGAGGTAAAGAAACCTGCCGGCCTATCCTTTGACTACTAATCCTACAAAAGTAGACTGCCCTGAAAATGGATGCTCTTAAACAAAGATGCAGATTACAAGTAAAAACTGTTGATTTCTATGTAATTCTAGGTTTATTTGCTGAAATGACTGGCCAGTTAAACTAGACTTGATCTTAGAGGTTTGTAGAGAAAATGGGATTTGAAAAAGATAAAGTTGATATGTTATCATTCCTTTGATTTTGTTAATTATAGCCTGCTTTTAATACTTCTCACAGGTAGTGATTACATAAATACAGAGTCTTTGAAGAATTGTATATATATATATATATATATATATATATATATATCATAAAGATACTTGCTGGTAGAATATAAAAATGAATAAAGATATGTCGATTTGAAAATATCATTAAACTATATGTAAGAGTTTAAAAATGTAAGGGAATAATTATTCACACATTTCCTTCAGAATAATTTCAAAATTTTGTTTTTATTATACAATGATATAAGAAAGTTTAATTTAGCTAGATTTGAGTATTCTTCCAATATAGTTTAAAATTTGCTTTGCGATATGAGTAAAGACAGCTTTAGGTTTTAACTATGTTTCCCATAAAGGATAATACAAGAACGTTCTGCATTCTCCGAACCATTTTGAGTGACAGGAAGCTGTGAGGAGACTTCTTCTATGTGCTTAACAATGATGTAGAATGCGACAATATGGGAGGAGGCTCACCTTATTTGGCTTGAGCATCCAAACATCATGGCTGGGAGATCGACTTCTGGGGTTAAATATTTGTGTGGTGGACATCCTGTTTTAGGTTATCTGAGATGATCTTGTTTCTGTTCTTAATAAAAGAGGTTGAAATAGATTCTTAGATTTTTCTTTTGCTTTGGGCTTTAATGATTTAATAAATTATTCACTAGTCCACAGAGTTGTGGAAGCTACCTTTAACTGTTAAAATATCTAACCCAACAACATTTTTTAAAACGATGTAACACTATTGCGAGAGGCATGCACATTCAACATGTAAGTGATTTAGAAACATATGACAGTATTGCTTGAGGTGTGTACGTTCTACAGGTAAGCTTGCCTACAACCTTATCTAAGACTTACCTAATTCTAATGATCAACTCAACAAATACTAAAACCATCATTCTTTCGTATCAGACATTCTGGTATTTATTTCATTAACACTTATCTAGTGGCAGCGAGGCATTTTAAATTGTTCATATGAATGTTCCCTATTTTAAAAATCTGGCAAAAGTTTTTATCAGTTTTTCTGTTTATGTTTATCTTGTATTCTTTATCATACTACTTTTGTACAAATCAGACAAGATGGATTTCAATTGTCTTTGAGAGATCTCACAAAAGAAAACAAACCAAAGAAGCGCGCTTCTATAAGAACCAAGAGAAGACGCTGAAGTGGTTGGTAAAGCATGTCCAATCTTTTGTGTGAGTATACACCTCCGCTGAAGTTTAGTTTGACTTGTCAGAACTTTGTGTGCACAGGTTCTGTGACATTGGGCATATTGTCCCTAGATTTGCTTCTGGCCAAGAAGGAAGCCATGAATGTCCTTATATATGGAACAAGAAACTCCAAGTAACTCCCTGCTAACTGCCTAAAATTCTACAATTCTATCAGCCTGTAATGTGAAATTTATTGTAATTGACAAATTAACCCAAAGAAAGGAAGTCACATACATCAAAGTGCAAATCCTCCCAAAATTTGTATATAGCATTTCTATTATTTTCCATTTCCAGAAATTAGTCATATGACTGTATCTGGGTGCCACAAAAGCAAGATGTATGGATGTTTCCATCTGGCATAGGAGTTATATTTTATGAAGAAAATGAGGATGGTGAATCTTAGGGACAACCAAGAGTCTGACACAGTAATTAAATCAAAACAGTAAGAGGGATATAAAAGTGTATATCTGTTTCTCTCTGTTTTTTAATCTCTTCACAAACCTCAGGGCTTCCTTAAATTAAATTTTGAATAAGCATCTGGCAGTCACAAAATTATAAGGAATCCTAGTAATACTGAGTCATGCACACTGCAGTCAGGAGCTGGCCTTAGGTGGCAACCTCACTGGCTAAGGATTCATGTCTCCAGGAGGCTCGCCTTCACTGAGGGACAAAAGCAGTCCCTCCCAAAGGAGTGGCTCATGCTTTCTACCTTTGTACAAGCCCAAAGAGCCCAGCCCTGTACTGGCAGGAAGAACAAAGCACCTCTGTTGTTCAGATGAATGCACACTGACAATATCACAGAGACATCGTGCAGCTAGAAGAGCCTTAGGAATCATCCGGTCCAGGACGGGAAGGGAGTGGAGCTGGAACAGTCTTTGGAGGGATATGGGGCTTGCAGGCACAGTGCAGAGCATTTAATGCCTTTACCTCATGGATTTCATCGGTGCATTGGTGCCTAAAGCTAAGATTAGAACCTGAACGATGGGGCTCTGCTCTAGCGTGAAACAGTTTCTGACTTAGATTTGGCTGTTTCCTTGTATTTGTGAAAGGATTCAAGTCACTCTTCAATAGCATCTACTTATCTTATGCAATATTTGGAAGAATATTGGTGGAAATTGGAAGAATAAACAGAAGAAGCATAATAAGGCTTGGCACTTTTCTCTCGGTATTTTCTCTAGCATGTCTTCAACTTTAAGTGACCCCGAGATCCAGTTTTGTTTTGTTTTTATATTCTTTCTGGGTCTCACTGAAGGATAGTATAGAAGTTAAGATGTTCAAACTCTACAACTAAGTAGCCAGTCTGAATTTTAGCTTCTTCAGTTACTGTGTGACCTTGGGAATCATAAACCACCTTTCCTCACCTCCATTTTCTCATCTAGAAATAGTGGATAAGATAGTACCTATCTTGTAGCTATACTGTATGTGTAAGTGAACTAATACATGTGAGGCACGTAAAATAGTAGTGTGGCACATGAGAGGCATTAAGTAGATGTTAACCAGTGCTGTCAGTCATTCCAAGATAATGGTGAAATCGTTAAGTCATGGTTGGGTTTTTCATTGTCCCGTGGTCCAGTTGTAGGTGTTTCTCCTCATCCAATTAGAAGTCGATAAATAGTGAGGGAATTTCAAGTGATTATGCTACTCAGTTAAGAGAACTGTTGTGAGAGAATCGAAATGTCTGAAGAAGTTTTACTCGTGGTTTTCTCAAAGCTTCCCACTGCTTAGATAGGGTTGAATATAGAGTAAAATGTATGCAAAAAATACTTTGGAATGATCTGAGGTAAAGTTTGGATGTGTTGTTAAAGGATTTACCTCCTGTCACGCAAGAATGACACAGCATATGCTGTCAATGGCTAAGCCATAGCAAGATATTTGTACTAATACTTCTCATAAAATAACAAACAATTTTTAAAAATTAGTAACATTTTTACTATGAAGACCATCAACTCAGAGTATAAAGATTTTTAAAAGAACATGAGGTTCGTTCTTATGTCTTAATTTTTGTAGCACTTGGAATTCTCATAGATCTTTACCCCAAGAATATCTTAAGTACTTATGTGTAGTTAACTGATGGATTTCAACAAATGTACTGGTCTGCAACCTGGACAAGGGCAAGGGATGAGCTCAAATGCTTCATCCAGTCTTTCTTCTCCCTGACCCAAGTGTTCTTCTGTTTTGTTCTTTTTTCTGAAGTGAAAATAGATAGTTTTCATACAACATACTCTGTTGACAGTCCTTTTCTCCATCCCCTCCCAGATCTTTGCCATCTCCCTATCCACCCATCCACTAAAATCCACATCCCACTGGAATGTTCGTATGTCAATATTTCTTGTGAGAAATGGAAGCATCTCACAAAAGTAATAGTTTTTCTCCCAGAACATCACAAGCTGTGACCCTTACACTGGGCATAACAGCCTAAAAGAGATTTGGAGTTTTTCTCTTACTAGCATGGCACTCAGTGTGTGTGTGTGTGTGTGTGTGTGTGTGTGTGTGTGTGTGTGTGTGTTGGGGGTGGTGGTGGTGGTGGTGGTGGTGGTAGTGGTATTTTAACCCTCCTAGTAATCATCACCTTAGTCTGTCCACTTGAGGCACTGAGTTTGTTTCTAAAGTTGTTGTGAATGTAATGAACTATTATAGGCATGGGGCACTCTGCAGCTAGGAGGACCATCCCAAGAAAGCTGGGGTTACTATTATTTACTTTTTATGAGTTAGAAGAGTCATCTGGAATTGGTGACAGCAAACTTTTACTATAGAAGAGGGATGCCTTGTCGACTGTGATTAGAATCATGGGTTTTGAGGACAAAGAAAATAGAATATCTATACAAGTTCCATGTATTAATTGTGACCTCAAGGTCCAATGTGGCTTGCCATTTGTTAAAGAGGAATAATGGTAGCATATAGCTCCCATAGTTGTAAGAACTAAAAGTATAAAGAGTTATAATACAGTTCTGCAGATTACATGATTTAGTAGTTTTCTGTAGAATAATTAGGTCATCCACTAAGAGATTTACTGTCAGGAATTTTAAAATCCATTTTCATTTGAAGTATCTGGCTCACTAATAGTTTGTCTTGACAGGGTTCCTCCAAGGTAAAATGTGTGCCATAGATGACTGTTGTTTCCACTGATGCCATCTAAAATCTCTTTTCTCCTTTGATTCCCCCTGCTGGAGGAGCAGGGATTTCAGAAAACCACATTTTCTTCTCACAGTGTATCTCCAGGGACCCCAGATATTTCTCTGAATTATGGTTACCTGACAGTCACCTCCATCAGTGTGGGCTTTCCTGAGGACCCATTGAGCTTGGCTTTAGGAAAAGACTGGGATCAGCCCATCCATCAGTGTTTTAGGCCCAAGCAGTCATCTAAGAATGAGAAGTTTAGCGTTTTGATTTCTAGTAAAGTGTCAAGTTCACCCTGTTGAGAAAACAGGTGCTGGCAAGGACGTGGAGAAAGAGGAACACTCCTCCACTGCTGGTGGGGTTGCAAGCTGGTACAACCACTCTAGAAATAAGTCTGGCAGTTATTCAGAAAACTGGGCATGATACTACCGGAGGACCCTGCTATACCACTCCTGAGCATATACTCAGAAGATTTCCCCAGCATGTAATAAGGATACATACTCCATATGTTCATCACAGCCTTATTTATAATTGCCAGAAGCTGGAAAGAACCCAGATGTCCCTCAACCAGGGAATGGATACAGAAAATGTGGTATATCTACACAATGGAGTACTATTCCGCCATTAAAAACAATGAATACATGAAATTCTTAGATAAATGGATGGAACTGGAGATTTTCATCCTAAGTGAAGTAACCCAATCACAAAAGAATACTCATGGTATGGACTCACTGATAAGTGGATATTAACCTAGAAGCTTGGAATACCCAAGACACAATTCACATATCAAATAAAGCCCAAGAAGAAGGAAGGAGAGGTCCCTGGTCCTGGAAAGGCTCAGTGCAGCAGTGTAGGGAAATACCAGGACAGGAAAACAGGAAGGGGTGGATTGGGGAACAGGGGAGGGAGGAGAGCTTATGGGACTTTTGGGGATGAGGGATCCAGGAAAGGGGAAATCATTTGAAATGTAAATAAAGATTTAAAAATTAGTTTACCCTGTTTTCTTACTTACCGTGTTTCCCTCTGCCTCTTTTATGAGAGGGCAATCTGTCTGTCTGTCTGTATGTATGTATGTCTGTCTGTCTGTCTATCATATCATCTATCTATCTATCTATCTATCTATCTATCTATCTATCTATCTACCTATCATCGATGTACCATATCTATTATCTATGTATCATATCTGTCTATCTATCATATCTATCATATCATATCATATCATATCTATCTATCTATCTATCTATCTATCTATCTATCTATCTATCTATGTATCTATCTTTCTATCGATCTCCCTTTACACAGAATTGTGACTCAGACCCTCTATAGCTGTTGTGCACTGCTCACACCCCGTATTGATCTCATTCTCCCATGACTCCTAACTAGGTCAGGTTTGCTTTGTATAAGGTGGAGGAGTGTCTTCTTATTCCTAGCTTGTCATCTACGGGTAAACTAATCCTTACTTTATTCCTCACGGTGAGTAAAAGACTCAAAGAATAGTCTTCTAAGCCAACATGAATTACAGGAGATTAGTAGTCTCAAAAACAACTATGGAATATGAAGAATAGAAATTGTCACTGACAGGAAAGTCATAAGACTCTACTCTGCAAAATGGGATAGTCCCCTGGATTGCATATTACTGGAATTCCCAAGAAGTTTCAATGGCAGTAAAACTTTGGAGGAATAAGGTGAAAATTGGATTGGGAGGCCTTATTTCTTATGTTGTTCTGGTTGGCAAGGCTTTGGCAATCGTTAGTTATAATTGCTGCACAGCCACACCTAGCATAGATGTATATGAGAATAATAGCTCTAGTAGGCAGCAGTCATAGGACATTGGTGCCTTGTTCTGCCCCTCTCCACTATTTGCAAGAAGGCTTATTTGCTACCCAGCAGAAGGCAGTGCATCACTCAACTTCCATGAAAACCAGTGAGCTATGATGGGGCACCAACCATTCCCCAAAGACTATGCTTCTTCAAATATTATTATCTAAATTATACACATTTATGTGGCTTGATTTGATAATTCCATTCACGTGAATAATAACATTACAGACAGTGTGGGGGAGTTAGTATTTCTACTTTCTCATTTTTTTTCTTGTTAATATTTTTTTCAAGACAAAGTCTCATTCTATAATCTGAGCTGACTTCAGATTCACTATGTAGCCCTTGTTGGCCTTGAACTCATAGCAACCCTCTTGCCTCTGCTAGGATTACAAGGGAAAGTTATCATACCCAATTCTTATTTTTTTAAAGTTCTTAAAATGTAAGTTATTTTTGTAATAGCAACATACTCTGTAGTCTGGAATAGGCCTTGAACTCACAATCTTCTATTCTCTACCTTCCTAGTGCTGAGATTGCAGGGACAGTTCACCACAGCTATCAAATTAATATTTAATAAGTGGACATGGGTAGGATTCAAACAATTCAATACCTGCATACAATGCGCAATGACCAAGTCAAGGAAATTAAAATGTCATTACTTTTCAGGAAATTAATGTGGCATATTCCCATGGGGATGCTATAAACATAATTGGTTTGAATATAGAACAGTAACAACTAGAGGCTGGAAAGAGTGAGAGGAGGAAAGAATGGGGAAGGACAGTGGGAAGTAGGTGCCCGATCACAGTTACATAGAAGCAGTGAGTTCTAGTGCACAACAGTATAAAGGGGTGCTTCAAATTCACAATACTTCATGTATGTTTTATGAATTAGAGTAAAGTATCTTGATACTGTTGCTTTTCTATTTTGGTTTGAAATCTCTGCTTACATATTTTTTATGTTAAGGGCAGCAGAGAAATATAAGAAGATTTAAAACTGTCCCTCCTCAAGTAACTGTTATTTGTAATGAACAACAAAAGGCCACAATCTGTAAGGGATCAGAGTCATACCACCTATGGATTTAAAGATTTACTTTCCTGGGAAAACTAGTAAAGGCCGTATGGAAGAGACAACAATCGAGGTGGGTCTTAAGATTATTTAGAAACTTGCTTGATCTTTTAAATTCATCTTTCTGATATAAGACAAACATGTTTATTATGCAAAGAAAATGGAACAATTCAAATGAGCACACAGATGCAGAAAATATTAGCCAGTTTTCTTGGTACCAGAAACAACCACTAACAATATTTTCCTTTGTTTAAAAAGTCAAATTTGTAAAGGTGTTTTTCAGTGTTCTCAGCCTTTACTACAGTCTGTCCTCTCTTAAAACTTGCAATGAATAATTAAGGATCCAGGTAGACTCGGGTGCAAAGCTACTCATAATAGCACATGTGCAGGAAAGCTCAGCTGCGACACAGCACATTTGAAGAAGATGACATCACTCCAATTACTTCCAACATAGGGAAGTTTAAGAATGTCAAGACCAAGGAGCTGAGGAGATGACTATAATTACAGTGCACGTACCGAACCTATTCAGTTCCAGCACTCACACTGGACAGATTACAACCATCTGTAGCCCCACCTTCAGGAGATCAGATGCTCTTTTTTTCTAGCCTCTTTTTAAAATACACATATATGAAAAGAATTTATGGATGCACCGTCTAATGGGAGCGACAGTGCCTACTTAGGCATCTTATTCCACTAAATGATGCCTCCAGGTTTCAGGGTGGGGTCCATCTCTTTGATTTGTTGACTAAATGGGTCTCATTCACTACTCTCTTCCCAACCATCATAAGCTATTGCCAAGGATATTGGTTATACTCAATAACCTGATGGTAAGTCCTTGTTTCTGAAAGCACAATTTACTTATGTCATTGAACATGGACCCCAAAAGAAACATCACCTCTACTTGAAAGCATTCATGGCGCTAGAAGATATTTTGAGTGTTATTTACAAATGGAGAAAATAATCATCATTACCTCCCAACTGCAAAGTGTGCTAGTTATAATAGTGAACTGCCTGCGATATATATTGCTGAAAAAGTCGCATGAATATTATGGAAGTAATTAATGATTTTTAAAAGTTGGATTTAAGTCTGAAACCCATATTTGACTGGGTCCTGGGAGACAACAGGTGACCATTATTCTATTAAAAGAATACAACAATGAAATGACTACTACTGGTATATTCTTTGTTATACCCACAGATCAGAGAATTGCTCAACTCTCATTAGAAAAGCTTCTTCTTGAAGTAGGTGGGAATTAACACAGAGAATCAACCTAAGGAGTGGGGAACTTTGTTGCACTCAGGCCCAAATGGGATGTCTTCATCAAAGTCCTCTCCTCAAGGTTCAGTGCTCTATGCAGAAAGAGTATAAGAGCCAGAGACAGTAGATGATTCCAAGGAAACAATGTCATCAAATACAGCAGAGCTGATACACATATAAATGCACAAAGACTGTGACAGCACCCACAGACATGCACAGAGTTAAACCAGACAAAAGCCCGAGCACTGAAAATGGAAAGTCGACACAATTTCTCACTCCTAACCAAGAAGCTACTGGCAACTGATACCTATTGGAAAAAGAAAAAATCAGTGTTCTCTAATGGAGTGTCACTGGATATGCATAGAGAGACTGGTCAACACAAAATAGATTGTGTGTGTGTGTGTGTGTGTGTGTGTGTGTGTGTGTGTGTGTGAATGTGTGCACGCATGCACACATGCTGTTTGTTTTATTTTGGTAAGTTTTGTCTCATTGTGGTTTTTGTTATGCTTTTTGGATTTTTTTTAAGAAAAGGAGAACATGAAATTATATGGGTAGGGAGGTAGAAAAGATCTGATGGGAGTTTAAGGAAAGGAAAGAACATGATTATAGTATATTGCATGAAATATTTAAATAAAAACAAATTAAATTAGAAGGAAAAGCAATAAAAATAACAACTAGTACATCCATAATATAACTTTTGCCTCTGAGGCTTAGGTTTTGCAGCAGAGGATAGGATGGAAAGGCTGTAAGAGCCAGAGGAACAGGGAGTTTCCTGTGAGATTGTGTCTTCCAGAAATGTCAGAGGAACTACATCCATGAAGTCTCATCATCATGAATGCCTAAACAACACCTGAACAAAGACATTATCAACGGAGAATGGAGAATCTCACAGGCTTCAAACAACTACAGGCAACAAAAGAACACTAAGAGGGGAATTGGTCTTTCCAAGGGAAGAGTCACTCAGTTAGTTATATAATGCCAAGCATGTGGTAGGCCATGAAATTATATACATACAAGTAACATAATACAGAATGAGCATGTGTACACACATATACATATTTATATGTAAGTATATGCAACATACATGTGTATATGTATGTATATACATATATACACACATATATGTAGAACAATGGTTAAAGATACAGAGTCCATGAATTTGAGAGAGAGCAGGTGTGTGTCCATGGAAAGGATTGGAGGGAAAAGGGAAGGGGGAAACGATACAATTATAGTTTAATATTAAAAGCAAAGTAATATAAAAGAGAATTAACACAGAACTTTAAGACAAGGTAAATCTCTGTTATCTTAGCAGCATTACAGTGGGATCACATTTAAATCCACTCTGCTTTGATAAAGCTTTGGCTGCACTCTCATATCTTGTTTGCTGGATAGTATGGTGTATGCATACTCAGAGGTATTTGTATAAATAGCAGTGCTGTTCTCAGTGGTGGAGACTCTCTTAGAAACTCTACATAGGACTGATAACCAGTCCTTGTCCTTGAAGGGAATCTTGGCCTTTCCTTATACTTCCCACCCCCACAAGAATAATACTGTCTCAGTTTCCACACTAGCAGTCCTTGTTGCTGTCTTACCACCTTTAGTAAATGAATATTAACAAAAAGTCTTGTACAACCTCAGTGTAGTCACTGAAAGATTTTTCAATAAGCCACCGCACTGTCTCCAGCTAAAATCACTTAGGTCACTTGTCTTCTTTGTTTGCTGAATAAAATCAGCTATGATCCTCCCCTGTGGTTTTTCTCATCTTTCCATTTAGTTTCAATAACATCTCTAAAAGACTCATAGGCATATCTAGACATTAAGTTCCTAGACAACTGGATATGGTCATATGGAGTCTAAATGTCTTTAAAAGACATTTAGAGATCAGTCAAAGCTTTTGTGATGAAGGTTTCCTTTATCATTTCTTTTAAATAAAATCACCTGGATTTTATTTTTATTTTTTATTTTTTTAATTAATCATTCCTGTCATTTACATCTCAATTGATATCCCTTTCCTGGCTCCCCATCCACACCCCCCCCCAGGTTCCATTTGCCATCTCCCCCTCTCCTTTGCCTCTCTGAGGGTGCTACCCCACCTACCTTCTCCCATCCCACCACTCCATTTTAAAAACCAGGGTGCCCATCTGTTGTGGAGGATGTTTAGTGTAGTGTTCTGGTTTGGCAATCTCCTGATTGTTTTCCTTTTCTGTTGATGGGAGGTTAGGAGTGGATTCACAATCACTAGCTTCTCAGGCTAACCCTTGACCTTTCCTACCTTACAGCTCTAACCATGCTCTTACATATCTTCCTTTATGATAGCCTTAATTGTACCTTGTCGTAATTGAGTACATGTTGTAATTTTATATTTGATGGAGTGATTACTGTTTAAAGCTTAGATATTGCTCAGTTTTAGGATTGTTTTCCTTGTTCTCGAGAACTATTAGAATGTTACTTTTTGTCCGCTCACCATTATTGAACAATTTCATAAATAACAGGCATGAATGGCCACATGTCCTGTTGAGAGTCTTATGATCCTTAGCTGACAAATGATCCATCATCATGAGTAATCAACTTCACACCAGAGCCTCAGGACTACGTTGATGCAGACTGAGCCAACAACAGTGACAGCCTCTTCCTCATTCCAGAAGTAGTATCCCTCCTCTTCCTATGCTCAAATATGATTTTTCACTCTGAGTTGGTTTTGAGGAACACCGATACTCATTATCTGTATTTGCTGTTACTGGCTTAAGATAGCATAATGTGTTCCCTTTCAATTTTGGAAATCAGAAGTGATCCTTAAGAATTAGAATAAAAAGAAAAAAGAATCAGAATCAAGATTTGATTAACCCCTTGTTTCTGGATCTTTCTGAACACTGTATCACATTTTATTAATGTTATAGATTGGGACAGAGAAAGGCAGTCATGTTTTGTGTGTGAGTGTGAGTGTATGTAGATATAGATATCTTTGTGCACGGTCATGGTTGACCAAACAAAACAAAACAAAAAAAAAAAAAAAAAAACAGAGAAATAGTAGAATTAGCAGTGCCCTGTAGCTAAATCAGAGAGTTTTGATGTGTCTTTCATCTTTACTCTGACACTATCTAACTGTATAGGATTTGTGCAACTTTAATCTCCTAAAGTGGGACAACCAGATCTGGTTTGCCTCAGGCAATGACCATCTTGCTGTGAAACACCCTGGAATGTGGGCCAGGGAGATTTTCCAGCCTTCAAGGTTCTTCATCTCCTATTTCACTCTCAGCTCTCAAAAGAAAAATCTAGGTAGACTCTACTTCCTGATCTATCCAGTAAGGAGACCAAAGAGAAATTTGGGAAAGCTCTAAAGATTTAATTCAAAAGAATAAAAATTTTCTCATGATTATAAACTACTGATAATGGTAGCAAAACTGAACTCTAAATACACAGATAAAATCCATCTGCTGTGCTCTGTGTAGTTATGGTGGATGGAAAGACTTTGTAGACTGCTGAAAGTAAATATCTTTCAAGAAAGTACTATGAAGAGATTTTAGCCTGGATTTGTGATTTTTATCTTCTTCAAAACAAAAAAATTAAATGGATATTTACTGTAAACACACTGAAATTAAACTAGAATTAATATCAGAAATAAGGTGAGATACATGTTAAATATATCAAATATGATACAGGCATTTTCTGTTTTCGGTGAACTGTCTCCCTTTTTATCAAATGTGATAATTCACAGGGAGGAATATAAAAAAAAAAGCCGTTGATCAATTTGGGAATGAAAAGGTTAGAAAATGTATATCATATGTGTTGTACTAGCAGTAATTAGGTTTTGAAGAATATATAAACACTTAGATAACTTCCTTACAGGTCTACTTTCTCATATGTATGAACAGTTTTTGGTTCACAGTTGAAGCTAAATATTTTTATAGGTTGCAAGAATTCCCAAAGCAATAATAAATTGTGGTAAACATCCAAAGGAAAAATCACCCTTATGAATAATACAGAAAGTCAAATCAAAGACTTATGAATAGAACCGAGCTGCCCCAAACAAAAACATGAGATAATTGGTCCAGATTTATTAAAACATCAATGTTGAGACTTAAACTGCAAGAGTAAAGTCTGAACATCTGAAGTGGCACACTTACTGCTTCTTCCTAGGCACACCTTCCAACCCACAGATTATGTCAGGGAGAGGTCATTGGTTCATTAGCAAGAAGCCACTTTGACTTTCCTCACATTCTCTCTTTCAGCTCCATGCCATATGTGGTCACTGATTTCTTAGAGTGCTTTGCTTCCTCCAGTTAAGAAGTCATTTCAATAACACTTAGATTTCATGTTGGTAAAAGCCACATTGTCTACTACCTCCAAGGTACTTGTCTGTGATTTTAGTGAATATGCAGTGGTACATTGATCCTCTTCCCCTCTTCAAAAGTTAATAAAACAAAATCAGCTGCAAAATGACTTTCAATGTTAAAACTACTTTGTTAAAATTAGGAAGTGGTAGCAGGACAGCCTGAAGTGGTACCTCTATTTGGGACAGCCTAAAGTCAACCAGATCGGGAAATGTAGCTATGTGGGAAAACTAGGCAAAGAGACAGCATCCAACAGGCTCTGAGATGGAGTCTCCAAAAAGATGGGAAACTCTCAGCTAGGCTCTTCCCAGTGGTACTCCCTACTGAGAGTTCTTGGTTACTCCCTGGATGACATATACTCTCTCTGGGGATGCTCCTGTACCTTCTGCACTGAGTCTTGCCAGAGGCCTAGGTTCTAAAGATACAATGCAGCTCTCATTAAGTGATGTGCCTTGATGTCTCAATCACTCTCTATGGTAAACCAGAGTCATGCCAGAGATGATGAGAGGAAGCCTACTGATTGAGCAATATCTTCTTCAAAGATGAATATCCTGCTTGTCATTCCTATCAGAGAGGCATGTTTTTGCTTGAAGATGAAAAGAACTGTTGTATAATCTCCCACTGAAACTGGCAATCATGACCCTGGCACAGCCCTTCTCTTTGGTGACAGCAATTTGCAATATATTCACTGCTCTGTAATAGTCACCTCTATAAATGGTCCATAGGAAAGAATGACAGAAGAGTCCCTTTCCTGGAGATGTTTGTTTGTTGGGTTCTTGGAAAAGGCATACTTTCACATTATTATATGTGAGCTGTAAAATGAAAAGCAGTTTTGGTTCTGTAGTTGGAAATGAGACAGATAAAGTCAAGTGAATTTTGTGTTTTATACTTCCATATATTTATAATTTTTCAATTGGAAAACAAATCTGGTTCACAGAAAATAACTGATTGGAAAATAGGAAATGACTTCTTTTTTTACTAAAAAACATTTATAAATATTTTATTTTATTTTTTATTGATATATTTTTTATTTACATTTCAAATGATTTCCCCTTTTCTGGGTCCACACTCCCCGCAAGTCCCATAAGCCCTCTTCCGTCCCCCTGTTCTTCCATCCACCCCTTCCCACTTCCCTGTTCTGGAATTCTCCTATACTCTTGCACTGAGTCTTTCCAGAACCAGGGTCCACTCCTCCATTCTTTTTGGACATCATTTAATTTGTGGATTATGTCCTGGGTATTCAAAGTTTCTAGGCTAATATCCACTTATTAGTGAGTGCATACCATGATTGATCTTTTGAGACTTGGTTACCTCACTTAGTATGATGTTCTCCAGCTCTATCCATTTGTCTAAGAATTTCATGAATTCATTGTTTCTAATGGCTGAATAGTACTCCATTGTGTAAATATACCACATTTTTTGGTATCTATTCCTTCACTGAAGGACACCTAGGTTCTTTCCAGCTTCTGGCTACTACAAATAGGGTTCCTATGAACATAGTGGAGCATGTGTCCTTATTGCATGCTGAAGAATCCTCTGGATATATGCCCAGGAGTGGTATAACAGGGTCTTCAGGAAGTGTCATGCCCAGTTTTCTGAGGAACTGCCAGACTGATTTCCAAAGTGGTTGCGCCATCTTGCAATCCCACCAGCAGTGGAGGAGTGTTCCTCTTTCTCCACATCCTTGCCAACACCTGCTGTCTCCTGAGTTTTTGACCTTAGCCATTCTGACTGGTGTGAGGTGAAATCTCAGGGTTGTTTTGATTTGCATTTCCCTAATGATAAATGATGTTGAACATTTCTTAAGATGTTTCTCAGCTCTCTGAAGTTCTTCATGTGAAAATTCTTTGTTTAGCTCCATACCCCACTTTTTAATGGGGTTATTTGGTTCTCTGGGTTCTACTTTCTTGAGTTCTTTGTATATATTAGATATTAGCCCTCTGTCAGATTTAGGGTTGGTGAAGATCCTTTCCCAGTCTGTTGGTTGACATTTTGTCCTTTTGACGGTGCCCTTTGCCCTACAGAAATTTTGTAGTTTTATGAGGTCTCATTTGTCAATTCTTGATCTTAGAGCATAAGCTATTGGTGTTCTATTAAGGAACTTTTTCCCTGTGCCCATGTACTCCAGGGTTTTCCCCAGTTTCTTTTCGATTAGTTTCAGTGTGTCAGGTTTCATGTGGAGGTCCTTGATCTATTTGGAGTTGAGCTTGGTACAAGGAGATAAGAATGGATCGATTCGCATTCTTCTGCATGCTGAACTCTAATTGAACCAGCACCATTTGTTGAAAAGACTATCTTTTTTCCACTGGATGCTTTCAGCTCCTTTGTCGAAGACCAAGTGACCATAT
Source organism: Apodemus sylvaticus (assembly GCF_947179515.1). Taxonomy (NCBI): domain Eukaryota; kingdom Metazoa; phylum Chordata; class Mammalia; order Rodentia; family Muridae; genus Apodemus; species Apodemus sylvaticus. The sequence goes on from NC_067484.1 coordinate 27,152,995, forward strand.
GTGTGTTGGTTCATTTCTGGGACTTCAATCCTATTCCATTGATCCGCTTGCCTGATATTGTACCAATACCGTGCAGTTTTTATCACTATTGCTCTGTAGTAGAGTTTAAAGTCTGGGATAATGAATCCCCCTGAAGTTCTTTTACTGTTGAGAATAGTTTTAGCTATCCTGGGTTTTTTGTTATTCCAGACGAATTTGAGAATTGCTTTTTCTAGCTCTATGAAGAACTGGGTTGGGATTTTTATGGGGATAGCATTGAATCTGTAGATTGCCTTTGGCAAGATGGCCATTTTAACTATATTAATCCTGCCAATCCTCGAGCATGGAAGATTTTTCCATTTTCTGAGATCTTCTTCGATTTCCTTCTTCAGAGATCTGAAGTTCTTGTCATATAGGTCTTTCACTTGTTTGGTTAGAGTCACCCCAAGATACTTTATGCTGTTTGTAGCTATTGTGAAGGGGGTCATTTCCCTAATTTCTTTCTCAGCCTACTTATCCTTTGAATATATAAAGGCTACTGATTTGCTTGCGTTGATTTTGTAGCCAGCCACTTTGCTGAAGTTGTTTATCAGCTGTAGGAGTTCTCTAGTAGAGTTTTTAGGATCACTTAAGTATACGATCATATCATCTGCAAATAGTGATAGTTTGACTTCTTCCTTTCCAATTTATATCCCTTTGACTTCCTTATTTTGTCTAATTGCTCTAGCTAGGACTTCAAGAACTATATTGAAAAGATATGGAGAGAGGGGGCAGCCTTGTCTAGTCCCTGATTTTAGTGGGATTGCTTCAAGTTTCTCTCCATTTATTTTGATGTTGGCTACCAGTTTGCTGTTTATTGCTTTTACTATATTTAGATATGGGCCTTGAATTCCTGTCCTTTCCAAGACTTTTAGCGTGAAAGGATGCTGAATTTTGTCAAATGCTTTTTCAGCATTTAATGAAATGATCATGTGGCTTTTTTCTTTGAGTTTGTTTATGTAGTGGATAGCATTTATAGATTTCCTTATATTGAAACATCCCTGCATCCCTGGGATGAAGCCTACTTGATCATGGTGGATGATCGTTTTTTATGTGTTCTTGGATTCAGTGGGCAAGAATTTTATTTAGTATTTTAGCATCAATATTCATAAGGGAAATTGGCCTGAAATTCTTTCTTAGTTGGATCTTTGTGTGGTTTTGGCATCAGCGTAATAGTGGCTTCGAAGAAGGTGTTGGGTAGTGTTCCTTCTGTTTCTATTTGGTGGAAAAGTTTGAAGAGTATTGGTGTTAAGTCTTCTTTGAAGGTCTGATTGAATTCTTCACTGAAACCTCTGGTCCTGTGCTTTTTTGGGCAGATGCCTATCTATGACCCCTTCTATTTCTTTAGGGGTTATGGTTCTGTTTAGATGGTCTGTTTGATCCTGGTTTAATTTTGGTAATTGGTATCTGTCTAAGAAAATGTCCATTTCCTCCAGATTCTCCAGTTGTGTTGAGTACAGGTTTTTGTAGTAGGATCTGATTATTTTTTGAATTTCCTTGGTTTCTGTTGTAATATCTCCATTTCCATTTCTAATTTTGTTAATTTGGATACTTTCTCTGTGCCCTTTGGTTAGTCTGGCTAAGGGTTTATCTATCTTGTTGATTTTTTCAAAGAACCAGCTTTTGGTCTTGTTGGTTCTTTGTATGGTTCTCTTGGTTTCTACTTGATTGATTTCAGCCCTGAGTTTGATGATTTCCTGTCTTCTTCTCCTCCTGGGTGAATTAGCTTCTTCTTGTTCCAGGGCTTTCAGTTGTTGTTAATCTTCTAGTGTATGCTCTCTCGAATTTCTTTTTGGACGCACTCAAAGCTATGAGTTTTCCTCTTAGCACTGCTTTCATTGTGTCCCATAGATCTGTGTATGTTGTACCTTCATTTTCATTAAATTCTAAGAAATCTTTGATTTCTTTCTTTATTTCTTCCTTAACCAACATATCATTGAGTAGAGTATTGTTCAGTTTCCATGTGTATGTGGGCTTTCTGTTGTTGGTTTTTATTTATTTATTTATTTTTTCTTCGATATATTTTTTATTTACATTCCAAATGATTTCCCCTTTTCTAGCGCCCCACTCCCCGAAAGTCCCGTAAGCCCCCTTCTCTCCCCCTGTCCTCCAACCCACCCCTCACCACTTCCCAGTTCTGGTTTTGCCGAATACTGCTTCACTGAGTCTTTCCAGAACAAGGGGCCACTCCTCCTTTCTTCTTGTACCTCATTTGATGTGTGGATTATGTTTTGGGTATTCCAGTTTTCTAGGTTAATATCCATTTATTAGTGAGTGCATACCATGATATATCCATCACCTTTTGAGTCTGGGTTATCTCACTTAGTATGATGTTCTCTAGCTCCATCCATTTGCCTAAGAATTTCATGAATTCATTGTTTCTAATGGCTGAATAGTATTCCATTGTGTAGATATACCACATTTTTTGCATCCACTCTTCTGTTGAGGGATACCTGGGTTCTTTCCAGCATCTGGCTATTATAAATAGGGCTGCTATGAACATAGTAGAGCATGTATCCTTATTACATGGCGGGGAATCCTCTGGGTATATGCCCAGGAGTGGTACAGCAGGATCTTCAGGTACTTCCAGAAGTGAGGTGCCCAGTTTTCGGAGGAACCACCAGACTGATTTCCAGAGTGGTTGTACCAATTAGCAACCCCACCAGCAGTGGAGGAGTGTTCCTCTTTCTCCACACCCTCTCCAACACCTGCTGTCTCCTGAATTTTTAATCTTAGCCATTCTGACTGGTATAAGGTGAAATCTCAGGGTTGTTTTGATTTGCATTTCCCTAATGACTAATGAAGTTGAGCATTTTTTAAGATGCTTCTTCGCCATCCGAAGTTCTTCAGGTGAGAATTCTTTGTTTAACTCTGTACCCCATTTTTTAAATAGGGTTGTTCGGTTTTCTGGAGTCTAACTTCTTGAGTTCTTTATATATATTAGATATTAGCCCTCTATCTGATGTAGGATTGGTGAAGATCTTTTCCCAATTTGTTGGTTGCCGATTTGTGCTCTTGATGGTGTCCTTTGCCTTACAGAAACTTTGTAATTTTATGAGGTCCCATTTGTCAATTCTTGCTCTTAGAGCATACGCTATTGGTGTTCTGTTCAGAAACTTTCTCCCTGTACCGATGTCCTCAAGGGTCTTCCCCAGTTTCTTTTCTATAAGCTTCAGAGTGTCTGGCTTTATGTGGAGGTCCTTGATCCATTTGGATTTGAGCTTAGTACAAGGAGACAAGGATGGATCAATTCGCATTCTTCTGCATGCTGACCTCCAGTTGAACCAGCACCATTTGTTGAAAAGGCTATCTTTTTTCCATTGGATGTTTTCAGCCTCTTTGTCGAGGATCAAGTGGCCATAGGTGTGGGTTCATTTCTGGATCTTCAATCCTGTTCCATTGATCCTCCTGCCTGTCACTGTACCAATACCATGCAGTTTTTAACTCTATTGCTCTGTAGTATTACTTGAAGTCAGGGATACTGATTCCCCCAGACTTTCTTTTGTTGCTGAGAATAGTTTTAGCTATCCTGGGTTTTTTGTTATTCCAGATGAATTTGATAATTGATTTTTCTAACTCTGTGAAGAATTGAGTTGGGATTTTGATGGGTATTGCATTGAATCTGTAGATTGCTTTTGGCAAAATGGCCATTTTAACTATATTGATTCTACCGATCCATGAGCGTGGGGGGTTTTCCCATTTTTTTAGGTCTTCTTCCATTTCCTTCTTCAGAGTCTTAAAGTTTTTGTCATACAGATCTTTCACATGTTTGGTAAGAGTCACCCCAAGATACTTTATACTGTTTGTGGCTATTGTGAAGGGGGTCATTTCCCTAATTTCTTTCTCAGCCTGCTTATCCTTTGAGTATAGGAAGGCCACTGATTTGCTTGAGTTGAATTTGTAACCTGCAACTTTGCTGAAGTTGTTTATCATCTGTAGGAGCTGTCTAGTGGAGTTTTTTGGGTCACTTAGGTAGACTATCATGTCATCTGCAAATAATGATAGTTTGACCTCTTCCTTTCCAATTTGTATCACTTTGACCTCCTTATGTTGTCGAATTGCCCGAGATAGTACCTCAAGTACAATATTGAAAAGATAATGAGAAAGGGGGCAGCCCTGTCTAGTCCCTGATTTTAGTGGGATTGCTTCAAGTTTCTCTCCATTTAGTTTGATGCTGGCTATGGGTTTGCTGTATATTGCTTTTACTATGTTTACATATGGGCCTTGAATTCCTGTTCTTTCCAAGACTTTAAGCATGAAAGGATGCTGAATTTTGTCAAATGCTTTTTCAGCATCCAATGAAATGACCATGTGGTTTTTTTCTTTGACTTTGTTTATGTAGTGGATTGCATTAATGGATTTCCGTATATTGAACCAACCCTGCATTCCTACTTGATCATGGAGGATGATCGTTTTGATGTGTTCTTGGATTTGGTTGGCAAGAATTTTATTGAGTAATTTTGCATCGATGTTCATAAGAGAAATTGGTCTGAAGTTCTCTTTCTTTGTTGGATCTTTGTGTGGTTTTGGTATTAGCGTAATTGTGGCTTCATAGAAGGAATTGGGTAGTGTTCCTTCTGTTTCTATTTTGTGGAATAGTTTGAAGAGTATTGGTGTTAACTCTTCTTTGAAGGTCTGATAGAATTCTTCACTGAAACCATCTGGTCCTGTGCTTTTTTTTGGTTGGAAGACTTTCTATGACTCCTTCTATTTCTTTAGGCATTATGGGACTGTTTAGATGATCTATTTGGTCCTGATTTAATTTTGGTATTTGGTATCTGTCAAGGAAATTGTCCATTTCCTCCAGATTCTCCAGTTGTGTTGAGTACAGGCTCTTGTAGTAGGATCTGATGATTTTTTGGATTTCCTCAGTTTCTGTTGTTATATCTCCCTTTTCATTTCTAAGTTTGTTAATTTGGATACTTTCTCTGTGCCCTTTGGTCAGTCTGGCTAAGGGTTTATCTATCTTGTTGATTTTCTCAAAGAACCAGCTCCTGGTTTTCTTGATTCTTTGTATGGTTCTCTTTGTTTCTACTTGATTGATTTCAGCCCTGAGTTTGATGATTTCCTGCCTTCTACTCCTCCTGAGTGAAACAGCTTCTTTTTGTTCCAGGGCTTTAAGGTGTGTCATTAAGCTGGTAATGTATGCTCTCTCCATTTTCTTTTTTAAGCACTCAGGGCTATGAGTTTTCCTCTTAGCACTGCTTTCATTGTGTCCCATAGATTTGGTTATGTTGTGTCTTCATTTTCATTGTGTTCTAAAATGTTTTTAATTTCTTTCTTTATTTCTTCCTTGACCAAGGTATCATTGAGTAGAATATTGTTCAGTTTCCACGTGTATGTGGGTTTTCTGTTGTTTTTGTTGCTATTGAAGACCACTTTTCCTCCATAGTGATCTGATAGGAGGCATGGGATTAGTTCGATCTTCTTATATTTGTTGAGGTCTGTCTTGTGACCAATTATATGGTCGATTTTGGAGAAGGTACCATGAGGTGCTGAGAAAAAGGTATATTCTTTTGCTTTAGGATAGAATGTTCTATATATATCTGTTAAATCTAATTGGTCCACAGCTTCAATTAGTTTCATTGTGTCCCTGTTTAGTTTCTGTTTTCCTGATCGGTCCATTGAGGAAAGTGCAGTGTTGAAGTCACCCACAATTATTGTGTTAGGTGCAATGTGTGCTTTGAGCTTTAATAAAGTTTCTTTTACGAAAGAGGGTGCCCTTGCATTTGGAGCATAGATGTTAAGGATTGAGAGTTCTTCTTGTTGTATTTTTCCTATGACCAGCAAGAAGTGTCCCTCAGAATCACTTTTGATGACTTTGGGTTGAAAGTCAATTTTATCTGATATTAAAATGTCTCCAGCTTGTTTCCTGAGACCATTTGCTTGTAAAATTGTCTTCCAGCCTTTTACTCTAAGGTAGGGTTTGTCTTTGACCCTGAGGTGTGTTTCCTGTAAGCATCAAAATGTACTGTCCTGTTTACATATCCAGTCCGTTAGTCTATTGGGGCATTAAGTCCATTGATGTTAAGAGATATTAAGGAATAGTGATTGTTACTTCCTGTCATTTTTGACGTTATTTTTTAATTTGATTGGTTAACTTCTTTTGGGTTTGATGAAAGGTTACTATCTTGATTTTTCCAGGGTGATGTTTCCCTCCTTGTATGGGTGTTTTCCTCCTATTATCCTTTGTAGGGCTGGGTTTGTGGATAGATATTGGGTAAACTTGGTTTTGTCATGGAATATCTTAGTTTCTCCATCTACGGTGATTGAGAGTTTTGCTGGATATAGTAGTTTTGGCTGGCATTAGTGTTCTCTTAGAGTCTGCTGAGATCTGCCCAGGTCCTTCTAGCCTTCATAGTCTCAGGTGAAATGTCTGCTGTGATTCTGATAGGTCTTCCTTTATATGTTACTTGGACTTTTTCTCTTACTGCCTTTAATATTCTTTCTTTGTTTAGTACATTTGGTGTTTTGATTATTATGTGACGGTAAGTATTTCTGTTCTGGTCCAGTCTGTTTGGAGTTCTGCAGGCTTCTTGTATATTCATGGGCATCTCTCTCTTTAGGTTAGGGAAGTTTTCTTCCATAATTTTATTGAAGATATTTGCTGGCCCTTTAAGTTGTAAATCTTCACTCTCATCTATGCCTATAATCCTTAGGTTTGGTCTTCTCATTGTGTCCTGGATTTCCTGGATATTTTGGTTTACAAGCCTTTTGCATTTTGCATTTTCTTTAACTGTTGAGTCCATGGTTTTTATGGAATCTTCAGCATCTGAGATTCTTTCTTCTATCTCTTGTATTCTGTTGTTGATATTTGCATCTATGTCCCCTGATTTTTTTCCCAAGGCTTTCTATCTCAACGTTGTCTCCCTTTGAGTTTTCTTAGTTGTTTCTACTTCTGATTTTAGATCCTGGATGGTTTTGCTGAGCTCCTTCACTTGCTTGTTTGTGCTTTCCTGTAATTCTTTAAGAGATTTTTATGTTTCCTCTTTCATGACCTCAGCCTGTTGACCAAATTTCTCCTGTATTTCTTTAAGTGTTTTTTGCGTTTCCTCCTTATTGGCTTTTGTATTCTCCTGAATTTCTTTCAATGATTTTTGTGTTTCCCTTGCAAGGGCTTCTAACTTTTGATCCATTTTCTCCTGAATTTCTTTAAGTATGTCCTTCATGTGTTCCTTTACCAGCATCATGACCAGTGATTTTAAATCCAAATCTTGTTTTACTGGTGTGATGGGGTGTCCAGGACATGCTGTTAAAGGAGAATTGGGTTCAGATGTTGCCATATTGCCTTGATTCCTGTTAGTGACGTTCCTGCGTTTGCCTTTTACCATCTAGTTCTCACTGGTGTTAGTTGGTCTTGTCAATGCTGGACTCACCAGTGCAAGCTGCCTCTTCCCAGGTGGCCTCTGGTACACAGCTTACCTCCTGCACTGCCTGGAGATAGCGTGCTGTTGCCCAGGCTGTTCAGATCCCAAATCAGACTGCTGAAGGCTCCCGCTGGGGCCTGCTGGATTCACCAGAGCACACTGACTCCTCCCAGCCGGTCTTCTGGAAGCCCCTCTTGCCTCTTGCAGGACCTGGAGAAGTGGCATTGCTGCCCAGGCTGATCTGGATCAAGAAGCAGAGAGATCTGAGGGCTCCCACCAGAGGCCTCAGGACTGGAACCTAAGCTCTGTGCCACCGAAGCTAGCTGTGCGCTCCCAGTCTGCCTCCAATTTTTGATTTTAATATTATACGTGTGTGGTTATCTTCTTTGGGTTTGATGAAAGAAGCTTAATATCCTGCTCTTTCCAGGGTATAGTTTCCCTCGTTGTAATGGTGTTTTCCCTCTATTATCCTTTGTAGAGCTGGGTTTGTAGAAAGATATTATGTAAATTTGGGTTTGTCATGGAATATCTTGGTTTCTCCATCTATAGTAATTGAGAGTTTCGCTGGGTAAAGTAATCTCGGTTGGCATTTGTGTTCCCTTAGAGTCTGCATGAGCTCCACCCAGGATCTTCTAGCTTTCATGATCTCTGGTGAGAAAACTGGTGTAATTCTGATAGGTCTTCCTTTATATGTTACTTGCCCTTTTTCTCTTACTGCCCTAAGTATTCTTTCTTTGTTTAGTACATTTGGGGTTTTGATTATTATGTGACAGGAGGTATTTCTGTTCTCGTCCAGTCTGTTTGGAGTTCTGTAGGCTTCTTGTATATTCATGGGCATGTCTCTCTTTAGGTTAGGGAAGTTTTCTTCCATAATTTTGTTGAAGATATTGGCTGGCACTTTAAGTTGTAAATCTTCACTCTCATCAATGCCTATAATCCTTAGATTTGGCTTTCTCATTGTGTCCTGGATTTCCTGGATATTTTGGGTTACAAGCTTTTTGCATTTTGCATTTTCTTTAACTGTTGAGTCCATGGTTTCTTCGGCATCTGAGATTCTTTCTTCTATCTCTTGTATTCTGTTGTTGATATTTGCGTCTATGGTCTCTGATTTCTTCCGAAGGTTTTCTATCTCCAAAGTTGTTTCCCTTTGTGCTTTCTTAGTTGTTTCTACTTCTGTTTTTAGATCCTGGAAGTTTTTGCTCAGTTCTGTCATTTGCTTGTTTGTGTTTTCCTCTAATTCTTTAAGAGATTTTTGTGTTTCCTCTTTCATGACTTCTGCCTGTTGATCAAAGTTCTCCTGTATTTCTTTAAGTGATTTTTTGTTTCCTCCTTATTGGCTTTTGTATTCTCCTGAATTTCTTTCAATGATTTTTGTGTTTCCCTTGTAAGGGCTTCTAATTTTTGATCCATTTTCTCCTGAATTTCTTTAAGTATGTCCTTCATGTGTTCCTGTACCAGCATCATGACCAGTGATTTTAAATCCAAATCTTGTTTTTCTGGTGTGTTGGGGTATCCAGGACTTGCTAATGTTGGAGAATTGGATTCAGATGTTGCCATAATGCCTTGGTTTCTGTTAGTAACATTCCTACGTTTGCCTTTAGCCGTCTAGTTCTCCCAGGAGTTAGATGGTCTTATTGTCACTGGCTGGTGCTTCAACCTACTGTGGATCTTTAAGGTTATCTCTGCAACACTGGATGACTGGGTTTCTTCTGGCACAGATTACTGATATGCTGCCTTCTTCTTTTGTGCCTTTGGAGCCCTTCTCAGTCTTGCCTCAAGCAATGTTATACTTAGGTTGTCAAGGTCAACCAGGTGTTCTCTCTCTGTTCTATTATGGAGCGAAGATGTTGTGGTGGGGGCCACTCCCTCTGTTGATTCTCACATAGGACACAGGTCCTGCTATGGACTGGCTTGCAGATGAACCACCTATGTGCTCAGTTCCTGAGTCCAGGCAGACCCCTGGTGGTTTGCACCACCAGAAATCTAAAGCTCAGGGTGATACAGTACTTAGTGACCCTTTTCTGTCCTGGCAGGCAGCGAGTATGGCCACGGGGCTTCTCTCCTTCTGCAGCTCACTGGGCAGGACACAGGCCCTGCACCCGGCGGGCTGGCAGACAAACCTGCCTATGTGCTCAGTTCCTGAGTGCAGGCAGACCCCTGGCGGTTTACACCACCAGAGATCTAAAGCTCAGGGTGATACAGTACCTAGTGATCCTTTTCTGTCCTGGCAGGCAGCAAATATGGCAGTGGGGCTTCTCTCCTTCTGCAGCTCCCTGGGGAGGAAATGACTTTTAATTCCCTCAGTAAGGAGGGAAATTCTATCAATATTTTGGTGTGTGGCTCTTCTTATTATTTTCTTATATATGTTTTATATATAAATATCATGTATTTACGTAACTATGTAATGACAGCCTTACAATAGTGAGCCTTATTTCCTTTTTTTGCACACTTCTCAAAGTATCATATACTTTTTTGCCACTTGCCACATTATATCTTATGATGATTTCAGGGTGACATCACAATATTGCAGAGTATAAACATGTTATCCACATCATATTGAGCAGTAGTGAAGAGACAATGAGAAGAGAGCTATTAGCGAGAGAAAGGAATATATACCAGATGGTGCAGAAGGGCCTCCTAGCACAGTATGGAGACGGCTCACTGCAACAGTATATCTGTAGTGAAGAGTTCTGGGAATGTTCCTCACCTTGCATTCACCTATACTTCTATAGACTTTCTGAAAGCTTGAATATATTTCTTAGGCATTCTTCTAGCTACCCAGTGATCAGTTTTAGATATTAAAAGCTAGCTCTTATTTCTCCTGTGTGAAATCTGGCCCTATCCTGAATCTTTCAGAGTCTAGTGTCTGAATATGTTAACTAGAAATCCAATAAAAAGGTCTGCCTACAAGTCACTCATGGAGGAAGAGTAAGATTAAAAACCAATAGAATAAGGTCAAGAATAGACAGGTGTAGCCTCAGGGGTGGGGAAAACTGTAATTAAACATCCTTAAGGGATCAACAAGCTGGAACAAGCAGCATCAGCCACTGTGTGGGGAAACAGATGTTCTTCAACTAAATAAGACCTCCTAGTTTGATCAAAAGGGCAATAACTAGCTATAAAAGAGAAAAGTCTGGTGCATTCAACTTATATGACACAAGTGGAGAATTTTTTCCATAATTGCAAAAAGTCCCATCTTAGTGCTCCTTATAGTTCCACTCACATTTGAAAGATTTGTACTTGTCAAATATAATTTTTAAAGTGTCTGCTTCATTTCATAATAAATTATACCTCTATAAAGAATGCTAATGTGCTAGTAAGAAAGAGCAGATAAACATTGGTCTCCTATTTCAAGGATAAGGGTGAGAATTGAAAGCTATAAAGTAGACAGACAATGATATTTCAATATTCAGTACGATGAAGTAGGATATGTACAGACAGCATTTGAAGTAAAGAACTTGGAATATTTGTGTTATAAAGTGAACAAGAACCAAACTTAGCTGTATTCTTCATAGATCTGATTGTGATCACCCAGGTTTGAGTGTTTGGAAACTAATTATTCAACAGTGAATCAATCAGAAGAATAATGGTAAATATTCTTCACCTTCTCAAAACATGAAATGTGGCATGGAAGTTAGAATTTCAGAATGTTGTAACTAGAACTCTGAGACACTGCCTCACAGGGTACAGGGTTTTCTGATGAGATGGTGACAGCAAAAACACTTTGAAAAATATTTTATAATGAAATATCGCAATGTTTATCTGATCAGCAGAATTCAGAGAATGAATATTTTCTGGATGTGATTTAAATAATTGGTTATAAAATTATTAATGATTAATAAATGTATTAAGATGTAAGGTAGTACAATGCAATTTAATTTAGCAATACAAAACTGACTTAAAAAGTTCAGAGTTCATGTTTAGACTAAACTCTTAAAAATATCACTCATAAAATTTTAGTATATTTAGAATTCTAGACAAATCTGTAAAGAAGTATTTGAAATATTCATATTTATTCATGATACTTTTTCTTTTCTCACATCTATTATCTGTGAAAGCCAGGTTTCACTAATTTTTGCCCATGTAAACATTATAACCTGCTCAATATAAAAGCTTATGCAAAACTTCAACTTCTCCCCTTCTGTGGATGTTACATATATTTACCAAAACATCATCACACATGATTTTTTTCTAAGAAAATTGTTCATTAGAAGCTGTATAATGCACAAAATAAGGAATGGATTATTATTATTATTTTAAATAAGCAACCTCTAAAATTTTTTTTTAAAGTTTTTGAGAACCCTTTGGATTCTCAACCAGTTAAAGATGGATGGCGCTTTTGAGACTTACCATATAGCATTCTGTTATCTCTTTGCCTGTTTCTCCAGCACCAACTGCTGTCTGTGTCTTCATTCCCCTTATAGTCATATATCTACCTACGGCTGACACAACTGGCTATTTGTTATACTGGGGAGGGAACATTTTCAAATAAAAATCTAAAAAGGGCAACGAATGCATTTTTATCAGCTCTCTCAATTGACGTCATTTCCCTACGTGTACATACAGGCATCTCTTCTTGGGACAGTCTTCACCCAAACATGGCTCCCTGGCTAGTCTTACCCTCCCCTCTGCCCACTCACGCTTTGGGATACAGTGTTCCTCTCCTTTCTTTTTCTCTACAGTCTTTCTGGTCTGCCAAATCAGCATTTCATTTTTGGTTTTTCCTTCCCTTAAGTCCTATTTCATGCCACATCCGTTCGGCAGCCTTTTCCCTTTAGTTATCTGCTATCTGTCCTCTGACCTGTGCTGCTAAGACAATTTAAAACGTCAAAGCTCAGAGCAGCATATTTTTGTTACATAATTGGATATTACTTAGCTCCTGTGTTATTTATCTTTCCATTACCACATTGATTTTATTTCTCATCCTATTGAAATGCATATATCTTTTTGTTAATGATTATTGCTTCTTATTCAGAAAGTATCAAGACATCTTTTCTCTTCTTAGGCCCAGTAGGCCACTGAAATTAAGGGTTTTTTTTTTTTTTTTTTTTTTTTTTACATTTGTACATCAATCTTTAAGAAAGCAACAGAAAATAAATTATCTTTTGTCAGAATAAACTATATTGTTCCCCCATTTTGACTAGTACTTACAAAAACTCTGTCTCAATTTAATAAGCATTTGAGAATGAACTGAGTGCATCCACTTGCACTGATGTATAATTCATGAATGACTATGCAACATGCAGAATAATAACTACTCAGATAAATTTTCATTATCATAAGTATAGGCTTTGGCCTTGTACAATGCGCTTAATAAAAATAAATGAATCTCCTCATACTTTTCACATTCTCATTTCTGAATCAATGACATGACTCTTTAAAGAGCTTCACAAAGAATCAGATTTCCAGTGATAAACAAAGTTCTAATATTTATAATTATTTTACTTATAAATATAAAGATAATATTATTTGGTCCAAAAACACTGCACTTTGAAATTATATAATACTACAGTTAGCGTTTTTCTTACCACCAATTTCAGATCTCCCCAGTAAATTCCTTGTATTTCATGGCTTGACTCTAAAATCAACTCATCTTCATTCAGTCTTTTCCTCTGTTCCAATACACTCACGTGGCATGCATAAGTAACTCTGTCATAGCATGTCTCAATGCATGTGTCTACTCATTATTTCTATGCACATTTGTCCTGTTGGTTCACAAGCTTTCTAAAAAGAGATGTATTCATGTTTGCAACTGCAGGTCTGTGCTAGGCACTTCTAGGATAAAAAGCATAAGTATCCTTTATGATCCTGAGTCAAGATCTTCAAATAGCGACAAGTCTGTTCTTTCACACTCATATGTCAGAGATGATGCTTACCATTTTGAGGCCAGGACTGTGAACATTTGTGGTGGTTAGTCCTTGATGCTGCTGAGCCTTCTAGATGGCTGTGAGTCCTTGATCATGGCAACAGTTTCGATGTTGAGTTGCTACATATATCCTGTTTCCACACTATTGAATTAAAACAGGATCCTTGCCCCTGCTGCTTCATGAATGAAACATAAACTTGTAGACCATGCTAGACTATTAACTCACAGAGATCCTCCTGACTCTGCCTCTGTAGCACTGAGATTAAAAAACAATTCCACCAGATCTGAAATGTAAATTTGTTCTACATGAAGGCATATGCCAAACTAGTCAACATTAATATGGTAGTTTAAGAAAGCATCTGCTCAGTCTAATTAAGTTGGGCTTCTTTCTTCATTCAGATCAAATGTTAAATGAAAAACCAGACTGGCATATGTACTTTCATGTGGCCAATAGCTGAGGTATTCTTCATCTCCATAATCCTGACCCTCCAGTGTGCTGAAGATTAAACGGTGCACCAGGAAGATGTAGAGGACCCAAGAACACTAGAAATGACAGACAATGAAGAAATTATCAAAACACAAGCAAGTAGAGAAAAATAAAATAAAACAATATATTTGGGGTTGTGACAAGTTCCAGGAGGGAAACAAACTATACATGAGGACAAAAGACACTCATGTGGAATATTTTGGATTGGATGGTGGCAGGGGCAAGAAAACACTGAGATGGCGAATTGAAGCCAACATCTGCAATCTAAAAAGGCTCAGCAATGTGGACAAAGGAGTTACACCATTTCAGCAAGTGTCAGCTGCAGGCAAAATTTGTAGCATTTGACCCGGCTTGGTATATTTGAAACATTCAAACAAGCCAGTGTGGTTCCTCCTAAGTAAAATTCAGACTCTAGATTCCAGTTAAGTGAATGTGTCAACATTCTGGTGTCCAAATAGAAATCTACTGTGGGACTACTGGAGACCAACATACCCTCATCTCTCTGATGTATTCTGATCATTCAGTTTGTTCTTTGTACACAAATCAACAGGCATGGATTAATAAAGACATTTTCTATAACAAAGACGAAGAATTTCCTCTTACGAAAAAAATCCTTTTTTGTTTTTGCTTTGCACCTAGTTATATCAACATAATAATTAGATTTTATCATTTGAAACTACAATACAAATATTTTCTCCACCATAAATTATGCCATTCAATAATACATGCAGGTTATAATTCATAATTACTTAATTGTTACTCTTATTTGATTACTCAATGATAGTATCGTAAATCCAGACCTTTAGTTTGTATATAACTATTATGTTCTTTGTTATCTTCTTAAATGTTTCACTATCCACCCATTTCAATAATTTTCTTAACTTTCAGGTTCAGCCTTAGGTCAACCTCAGTACTGCTATGACAAATTGTCTTGCCAGTAGCTACCTGTGTAATTATTTCCTTAGAAAGCTCACAAGTTTATGCAATATTTTGCCTAAAGGATTTGTTCTTGAATGTCATGAGTTAATGATGCTTAACCCGAAAGCCATGGGAAATCAATTATATAGCTTTTTGTAGATAGAAATGACACACGTCCATCTTGGATATGGGCCCTCAGAGTCTATTAATTAACCTCACTCATTGATGGTTGGCAACAGTTCATAAAAACATTTAAAAGGTTTCTAGGCAAGTCTAGAATTTCTGGAGGCCCTGGCTTAGTACCCTCATGGATTGGTCTACGGACTGTCCCATGGTAATCCAACTAGAGCTTGCCTTGAACATAAAATTACTAGACATGAATGGAGCCTCTATATATCCTTCACAAATGATTTCCCCATTATTTTATTCTGGATGGCTTACTTTTCTGGTTTTAAAGACATTGAAAAATCCATTCAACCTCTCTTAATAGTGTCATTCCACAAGAAAGTAGCATTCTGGATTATACTTATTTCTTTCTTTAAAAAAAAGGAAAATGAATTTCCTTTCATACAATATATTCTGATTATTGTTTCCCTCCCCAAACCCTTTCCAGAATCTCCAGACTTCTCCACTCACCCAAATCCATACCCTCTCTTTCCCTCATTAGAATACAGACTTAAAAATAATAATATAAAATAAAAGCAAATCAACCAGATTTGGCAACAATAAACAGGGGGCTGTGGGGGATGGAGGAAAAGCCAAAAAAAAAAAAAAAGCAGAAGAAACACATAAGACCCACATTAACACACACACACACACACACACACACGCACACGCACACACACACACACACACACACACACACACACACACACACACACACAGAATCTATTAAAACCAAGTCATAAGCCATAATTTGTAAGGAAAAGATTTTTAAGGTTGAAACAAACAAACAAAAGAATGAAATGCTCTGACAAAGCATTGGGAGACAAAACAAAACACAAAAAAACTTCAAAAATACTACCTCAGAGTTCAGTGTTCATTTTGTCTTGGCCACCTACTGCTGATGGAGCCTGCCCTAAATTTGTTGTGGGTACCCAGTGAGACTCTAGAAAAAATGATGGGTTTTGTTTTGTTTTGTTTTGTTTTAAGGGTTTTTTTTGGGGGGGGTTGTTTTTCTGGTTTTTTGTTTTTTGTTTTTTTGTTGTTTTATTTATTTTTTTGGTCAAGAGCCAACAAACTAATAACTAGCTAACTAGCTAACTAAATAACTAATCTTTCTGAAATGACTTTGCCTTAGATTAAAATCTATGACAAAGCCCTGATAGGTAAGTTCCAAGAGAAAATCATTTTAGGAAAGATTCTTACTATTAATGTGCTTTTCCTGTTATTACATATATAACAATAACTAGGTATTAGCCCACCTCTTTTGAGCAGATCTCTACAGAACTACAAAGATATACTGTCTTGAAGTGATGCTATATAGACAAATAGACGACTTCTTACTTAATGATAATCCTATCAGAATTCCTAAAATTATATCAGTATTTATTAAGCTCTTTTATAGTGGGACTGCTATTAGATCCTTTTCTTATAGTCAAATGAGATAGTACAATGAGAACTCTGCCAGTCTCCCATGTGTCACAAGTTAATTGGCTCTTAGATAGCAACCAAACTTTCTACTACTCAGAGCACATTCGAAGAGGTTGTAAAATAATTAACCAAAGGTCATAAAAAGAGAACTAATAATTTATTATAGGTGCTAGGACAGAAGATAAAATATTGACTGGGTTTATCTATATAAAACTTCACTAATAACTTAGCTATGGTTTTTAACTCTTGATGAATCTGTGCAGCTGTGACAGGTGATAAATGTTTAGCCAGATAAACACTTCTAATGGATATGCATATAAACAATCACAGCTGTAAACTTCTTATACTATATATGATTTGATTTGATGTGTGAACTTGTGATGAACTTTTTACCATGTGATCATATATTCTAAAATGATGTATAAGTGCTGAGGACAAAGAGAGGAGGGCAAAGAATTTTCCCTCATCCCCCTTTTGCAATAATTCTGTTTCCCCCCCTTTTTTCTTGGAGAGCTTTCATAGGAAACTTCTTACAACTTAGAAATAGATGCTAGAATCACTGTTCAAATCCTCTTTGCCCCCTGCAGCTTCACCTAATTGGTTAACAGAATGAGACAGAGCAGTTCCTGCTGAGATAGAACAAAGGTAACATTGCTCAATCCCTTGCTCTTGGGCTGCAGGTGTTAATCCCTTAATCTGCTGGTTAATCCCAGCAGATTTTAACCCTCAAAATTAGCAAGAAAGTTTTTTGGGCCTTTTTAGAAGTTAGCAACAGCATTTCCATATAGAGAGCTAGAACATCCAATGACCACCATTCCTTAAGAGTTTAGACACCAGAGTCCTACTCTGTCTCATTTCAACCCACTCCAGGCCGGGAGGCTTCTGGCATTTTTTTTCTTTTTCTTTGCAAGCAGTTTTCAATTGGCACAGCTTCTGTGATAGCAATGGGGCTTGTGCCTACTCCCCTCTCAGTCCTGGGACCCACGTGGCTTAGACCTGTGCAGACAGCAAGAAGGCTGCCACAATCTGTGTGTTCACATGGGCGTCATTTCATTGCTACATTACTTTAGCAGAACAGTAGTATTTGGTTTTCCCCTAGGTCCACACACGTTAGTAATTTCTAATACCCAGCAGCATTGGAAACCACCCCAATAAAATAAATTAGATTTCGTGAATAATGAAATTCTTGCTGGGTGTAGTAGTGCTCACCTATAACTGTAGTACTTGGAAGGGGAAGAGAAGTATCAGGAGTTTAAGGCCAGCTTTGGCAACATAGTGAATTCGGAGGCCACTATGGGCTACATAAGACTGTATCTCAAAAAATTAAAAATAAGCCGGGTGTGTGCGCCTGTAATCCCAGCCCTTGGGAGACAGAGGCAGGCAGATTTCTGAGTTCAAGACCAGCCCGGTCTACAGAGTGAGTTCCAGGACAGCCAGGACCACACAGAGAAACCCTGTCTCGAAAAACAAACAAACAAACAAACAAATTAATTAATTAATTAATTAATTAAAAAATTAAAAATAAAGCTCATCCCAAACAACTAAAAATTTTTAGAAAACCTAATATTCCACTTGAAAACCAAAAAACTAGGAGAAATATGAAGCCCTGCATGTGAAAATGGCCCAACAAAATCATGTGGTCAGTGCAGCTGGTGCTAGCAAGTCCTTAAAATCCTGTGTTTGGACACTGCTTGTTTGGCCTTCAACTCTAAATCAAACAACCAGTCAGCCAGTCAATTCTAAGACATTTATTAAGAAGTAGGAATGATTACTTTCTAATTCAGTAGATAACAACAAAATATTTTTAAAGAAGGGAAATTGCTGTGGAGGGGATTGTTTCATTTACGTATGTGTATGCACACACAGTTGCACTTAAAGCAGAATTTAAAGAATAGATATTTTTCAAACAATGGGAGTGTGTTTTGAGATTCATTTCCCAAATCATATTGTATTTCACAAAATGCAAATTTAGACCAAAGGTAGAAACTGGAGAGAAGGAGCAGATATTGGTTGCTCTCTTGACACAGATTCGCCATTATCATTAACTTACTGCGTTCACTTCGCTCAATCATTGTGTTGGTGGAGGGAGCTGAATATTTCTAAAGTAAACTCTAGATATCTTATCACTTTACCTTTTACTATTTCAGTGTGAAACTCCCAAAAGATAATCATAGCATCATTTAGTTCACCCAAGATAATGCTGAAAACATTGTGAAGTCATGTCGTTTACAATCTATTTTTAAGAGTGTGGAACCATCCCCAAACTATTATCATTTTCATTTCATTTCTGGCCAAAAGACAAACAAGTATTTAAGTCTTAAGAGAGCAATGCTTTGGGATGGAGTGATGGCTCAGCAATTAGGAACACTGACTGCTTCTTGGTTATTCTGAGCTTCTGGGCTAATATCTACTTATCAGTGAGTGCATACCATGTGTGTTCTTTTGTGATTGGGTGGCCTCACTCAGGATGACATTCTCCAGTTCTACCCACTTGCCTAAGAATTTCATGAATTCATTGTTTTTAATAGCTGAGTAGTATTCCACACTGTAAATATACCACATTTTCTGCATCCATCCCTCCTTTGAACGATATCTTGGTTCTTTCCAGCTTCTGGCTATTATAAATAGGGCTGCTATGAATATAATGGAGCATGTGTCCTTATTACATGCTGAGGAATCCTCTGGGTATATGTCCAGGAGTGGTATAGTGGGGTCCTTCGGCAGTATCATGCCCAGTTTTCTGAGGAACCACCAGAATGATTTCCAGAGTGGTTTTACCAACTTGCAATCCCATCAGCAGTGGAGGAGTGTTCCTCTTTCTCCACATCCTTGCCAGCACCTGTTTTCTCCTGACTTTTTGTTCTTAGCCATTCTGACTGGTGTGAGGTGAAATCTCAGGGTTGTTTTGATTTGCATTTCCCTGATGACTAAGGATGTTGAACATTTCTTTAGGTGCTTCTCAACCATTCGATATTCCTCAGGTGAAAATTCTTTGTTTAGCTTTGTACCACATTTTTTAATAGGGTTATTTGGCTCTCTGGAGTCTACCTCCTTAAGTTCTTAATATCTTGGATATTAGCTCTCTGTCAGATATAGGGTTGATAAAGATCTTTTCCCAATTTGTTGGGTGTCGTTTTGTCTTTTTGACAGTGTCCTTTGTCTTACAGAAACTTAGTAATTTTATGAGGTCCCATTTGTCAATTCTTTATTTTAGAGCATAAGCTACTGGTGTTCTGTTCAGAAAAATTTCCCCTGTGCCCATGTCCTCAAGGGTCTTCCCCAGTTTCTTTTCTATTAGATTTAGTGTGTCTGGTAAACAATTCACATATCAAATGATGCTCAAGAAGACAGAAGAAGAGGCCACTGGTCCTGGAAAGGCTCAATGCATCAGTGTAGGGGAATACCAGGACAGAAAAAACGGGAAGGGGGTAATAGGGGGTGATTGGGGAGCAGGGGGAGGGAAGAAGGCTTATGAGGCTTTCGGGGAGGGGGAATCCAGGAAAGGGGATATCATTTTAAATACAAATAAATAATATAACAAATTTTTTAAAAAAAAGCACTGACTGCTCTTCCAGAAGTTCTGAGTTCAATTCCCAGCAACCACATGGAGGCTCACAACCTTTTGTAATGGAATCCAATGCCTTCTTCTGGGGTGTCTGAAGACAGCCACAGTGTACTCATATACATTAAATAAATAAATAAAATGTTTAAAACAAGAGCGAGTGGTACTTCGTCACAAACAACTCTGTACATGTCAGAAGAAAGGTCCATATATACAGACAGATAGATACTCTATAGAATCTTTAAATCAACCTTTCTGAATAGTTTTAAAAAAAGTCTTCAGTCATAGAATCCTCATGTGGTAGGCTTTTCTAGGAAAAGGAACCAGAAAATTAAAGCAATTACTCATATGGTCCAATTTTAAGAGAAAATATATTCCATGTTAATTTTCTGATAATTGAAGAGTTGAAGAGGATGAAGGAAGTGGGGGTGGTGATTGCATTTACTTTAATGACCCATCTAATTGCTTTCTTTCTCCAGTCTGTCTTGTCACTCATGACACAGACAGAGTGTTATGTGGGGAATGCAGGTGGCCCACAGGTAAACATTGTCTTTCTACATTCTGTGGTTAATTTGAAATACTTAGAAACGTCAAGATCTGTTTCTTTGCCTGCATTTGTATTAGTAGAATATAGATCACATCTCCTTGGAAATAATTAGGATACACAATAATGTTCCACAGCTGCTGAGTTATTAGCCAAATGCTCACCAAATGGGATCCCTCATTAGGACTCATGAACAGGTAATCTCTGTAGATAAATGAACTTATAATTTTCATATCCATCTAAAATACACACAGATATCTCCTCTTAGATTGGTTTATAATGTCTTGGCCCATAGAATGGTTTGTTTGATTTTCCCCTTATAAAGGGTGTAAATTCATTAGTAACATATGATTAAGCCCTTTTTCAAAGTGCTAGGATCTGCTAAGAAATTGAGAACATGAATAAGAATACTGTCTGTACCGGACTCTGCTTCTTTTCCAATTTTAACTTCAAAATAAAGCCACATCTTTTCATGACTATTTTGTTATCACTGCTGTGAAGCAAACCCACATGGTAATCATTATCAACACAAACATAGTTGTTATGTTCTTATTTAAGGAAAGCTGCTAAGTGGAAGTTACAAATAGAAACAGGTGAAGGTGTTCATGATTCCCTCCAATTTAAGTTGGGTTGCTTCTGCATCTAAACTACTCCCTGAGAGCAATTTTGGAATCTGGGACAGTGCCATCTTTTTATTGATGAACTTGGAGAATTCCAATATCCTTTTTTATTACAAGTTGAAGAAGTTCACCTCATTACAAGAGTTAATAAACACTCTCTTGGCAGCTCAATTTCGCTCTTTCATTAAATGATACAATAGAGTTCAGAAACCTAGCATATTGCTGGTGAGATTAGAAATTGGTGCAGATGTTATGGAAAACAGTCTAGCATTCACTTAAAAGGCTAAATAGTTAACATATAACCCATCCGTTCTCATACTCAGGTGAAATAAAAGCACATATCCCCATAAAAACCTTAGGATTATTCCATGCAATTTTTTCATAATAGCTTCAAATGAAACCCAACTGATGAACAGATAAGTGAAATTCAAAAAGGAAATAAAGAGGCCTCACAACTACAGTATGTCCCCAAACAGCATTTCACAGCACTCCCCACACTCCCCATAAGTATGTTCCCACCCTCTTCTGGAATGTTCCCTGAAAGTTGGATAGGGAGAAGATAAACATGTTCCATCGAAGGCTGAGAATTCACAGTCATTTATTCCCAACACCTTGAGTAGTTATGAGTCTCAGCATTAACTGATTACCAAGGTTGGGAGTAGCCTAGATCCATGTGCTGGCTGCTTTTGTGTCAACTTGACACAGGCTGGTGTTATCACAGAGAAAGGAGCTTCAGTTGGGGAAGTGCCTCCATGAGATCCAGCTGGGGGGCATTTTCTCAATAAGTGATCAAGAGGGGAGGGTCCCTTGTATGTGGTACCTTCTCTGGGCGGGTATTCTTGGGTTCTATAAGAGAGCAGGCTGAGCAAGCCAGGGGAAGCAAGCTAGTAAGTAACATCCCTCTTTGACCTCTGTATCAGCTCCTGCTTCCTGACCTGCTTGAGTTCCAAGGTGATCAACAGCAATGTTTCCACAATGTAAGCTGAATAAACTCTTTCCCTCACAACTTGCTCCTTGGTCATGATGTTTGTACAGGAATAGAAACCCTAAGACCATCTATATATATCAACAGAATATTAGAAATTGATTTTTTTCATATTTTATTTATTTTTATTTTTATTTTTTTATTTGATATATTTTTATTTACATATCAAATGATTTCCCCTTTTCTAGACCTCCACTCCCCAAAAGTCTCATAAGCCCCCTTCCCTCCCCCTGTTTCCCCCCCCCAACCCTTCCCACTTCCCTGTTCTGGTTTTGCCCTATACTGCTTCACTGAGTCTTTCCAGAACAAGGGGCCACTCCTCTGTTCTTGTACCTCATTTGATGTGTGGATTATGTTTTGGGTATTCCAGTTTTCTAGGTTAATATCCACATATTAGTGAGTGCATACCATGCTTCATCTTTTGAGACTGGGTTACCTCACTTAGTATGATGTTCTCCAGCTCCATCCATTTGCCTAAGAATTTCATGAATTCATTGTTTCTAATGGCTGAATAGTACTCCATTGTGTATATATACCACATTTTTTGCATCCACTCTTCTGTTGAGGGATACCTGGGTTCTTTCCAGAGAAGTTGATTTTTTTTTTTAAAGCTGGGTTATAAGATAGTGGATTTCCACATAGCTCGACAACTTTCAATCTGCTTGCTTTTAAAATATTTTTATTTTAAACATTTTATTGTTCTAAAAAGAAAAAGAAAAACACACACCAAAATTAACCAGCCCCTAAAACTGTACAACTCTGTGAACTTCTATGAAATTAGAGTGGTTACTCTGGTCAGAAGCTGTGGAGACTCTCATAAGACTTTATACTTTCTCTATTGAATATATACTTGTACACTTACCCACCATTAGACATGAAAATTCCATGACAGCATTATGCTGCAAGGTATTTCCTATCCATTCACACTGAAGCAGTGAGAGGCCAATGATTGGAGAAGAGAAAGGAGGAGTAGCAAGAGAGGGGAGGGGCGGGGTGGAGGAGAGGAGCAGAGCAGAGCAGAGCAGAGCGGGAGATGCGGATATCCAGATGACTTCAGGACATATTTCTCATGTATTGGAGAGGTTAGAAATATTGGGATACTACTTTATCATTGTAAATTGGCATTTATGTATATAAAACTCCCAATTACATAATGCCAATGGAAGTCAAACACACTTGGAAGAACAACAATATCAACCTGCCAGAACCGCCAGAGCTCCCAGGGACAAAACTTCCAGCCATAGAATACACATGGAGAGACACATGGCTCCAGCTGCATATGTAACAGAGGTAGACTTTATCTGGCCTCAATGGGAGGAGAGACCCTCAGTCCTGTGGAGGCTCAATGCCCCAAAGTAGGGGAATGCTAGGGCAGTGAGGCAGAAGTGGGTGGGTGGGTGGGGGAGCACCCTCATAGAAGCAGGAGGGAGGGGATGGGATAGGGATTTTGCAGAGGAGAAAATGGGAAGGGGGATAACATTTAAAATGTAAATAAAAAAACAAATACAAAATTTTAAAAAATTAAAAAGAAATTTATTCTCACCATGTTATATACTCACAGGTACTTACTAAAGGATCCTTTAAATTAAAAAAAATGTACACATGCATAAAATATTCAGACTTGTAAAAGCTTATAGAACTAAGGCTAGTAATCTCTGACTTACTCTCACTTTTAACCCAAGTTTTAAAAACTATTGGTCTTCAATGTTTATTCATTTTGGCATAATAACCTACAATTAAACAGTATCTTTACATCTCTACTATTGCAATGTCCTTTCTGTCATAAGATTTGATCTACTTTCTTTCTCTTCTCCAATTTCTTCAATTTAATTTCAATTTTTATACTACTTAATAACTATTAAAATATGAAGAAAAAATAAAGTAAGTCAACTTCATGCTATGTGATTTATATTACAGTAATGATGTTTTCCTAGATTAGTCTTGAATACATTCCTAATCCACATTATATTGATCTTCAACATAATAAAATGTGAATGTTGTTTCTTTATATGAGAGAATAAAATTTGGTCGTTTGTCATAATATGGCCACAAAACAATGTCACTACTATTTCAATAAATATGAATACTTTGGGAAAGTGAGAACTATTTTTGTCCACAATATCTAACAATTAATATTTGAAGTCAAAGAACAAATGATTACCTCTATGTCTTGATATGAATGACACATGGAACAATCATTTGACATGTGTTGAACACCACTTCCTCATCTATAAGGAGTAGGATGAAATGACTCATTCTCTTTCTTAGTTCCAAATTACTTCCGGATCCCTGCTGTTTTTCTTTTATAGCTTGCTTATTACATTTGCATGTTAGGAGGAATACAATTTCCTGCCTATGACAACAGTCTGTTAGGATATCCTTCACAAATCTATAAGATATCTCACATTGATCTCACAGATTTATTTGTAAAACTAAAGAGTAACACAGTTTGATACTGTTACCTCATCTACATCTTAGTCTTTATTTGTGACTTCAGGACCTAAAAATAAAGGAAGCTGTAGCTGGTTGTCTATGTCATCTTCTCTTTGTCTTGCTTAAGATTTCCTAGGAGCCAGAAGGGAAAAGACAAGGGATGTTTGACAATATCAGCAAATATAAATTTATTAAACTAGATATGAAATAGAATAATTTATGGCTATTATCATTAGTATCAATTAATAGATTGATATTAGCAATTGTATTTAGCAAGGGCCTAATGCTGAGACTTTCAAATGGTAGGAGTATGAATCCAGGGAAATTTTCAGTGTTTCTTGACATATCAATTGAAAGGGGCTAGGATTTAGTGTACAAACCTCCTTATAGAATTCAACCCAAACTACTGAAATTTTTCTCATGCATCATTTCCATCAGGTTTATCATAAGGAACCTAATGCTTCTACTGAAAATCTGTTCATAGTTGTGTCCACATTTCTCATAGGTGTCTTATGCATGATCATTGTAAAAGCTTTGGTAGGTCTCACCACCAGCTGGTGTCTAAGAGTTCCTATCAGAAGGTCAGAAAGACTATTCTGTCTCTAAATGATACTGTGTTAGTATTACACAGTAGCATCAAGAGACTAACACTTGAGGGTCCATGTCAAAATTCAACAATGGATTTCTTGATAGCACTTTTAAAAATTCTATTTATGAATTTTCATAACAGATCATTGTATCTTGAGGAACTGTTGTGAGCAATATTTCTATTAGAGGATTTTAAAAAAGATCTAAAGTAGTTGATGTTTAGAAAAATGTAAAATACTAAATAGCATATTAAAGAAAGTTTAACAGCCGCTCGCTGAGACCACTGCTATCTCCTGAAAATGTATCTGTAACTCCTTAATAATACTTTTAACTTCTGCTTTATAAAAGAATAATATATGACTCTGCATCTTAAGAAGATAATTCTATCAAGTCAGTAGAATTATATAAAACCAAGTCTGACTTCTCAGCCATTAGAAATACCAGTTCAACATTTCCCAATCCATTTGTTTATTTACAAAGGAATTGAATCCTGTCCTTTAGTCTTAAACTGAAACCTACCAATTAGATTCTATGAGATTAAAATATAAACAAGACAAAAGCTTAATGAAAACTATTAATGAAATAACTTTTAAAATGTCATATTGATTATCTTGACAGCATTAAAGTGCTGATAGTCTGAGCTTGGAGACACTTCAGTAGGAAGATGAATGCCACCAACGCTAACAACCTCAGTTTAATCCCTGGAATTCACACTGCGGAAGGAGAAAACCAACTTTTTGGGTTGTCCTCTGACCTCTACATCTGTACTATGGCATCCACCCTGACACACACATACTCACACATAAACAAACAAACAAATAACAAAAAATCAAAAGTAATGATAGTCTACGGCATCCTATTATATTCATTACATTTTCAAGAGTTTTATCCTATGAAAATGATCTATAATATGCAAAAGACTTCATGTAAGAATTTCCAAGGGTGTGATGATTAAGGGATAAAAATCAAATGCTACAAAAAATGTCCATCAAAAGGATAGCCATTAAATAAATTAATTTATAACTGTGTAAAGGAACAGTGTTGCCAACTAAAGTCTTATTGACAAGACTATGTAACCAAAGGGATAAGAAAAAATGTGGATCTAACAAGAGACACAGTATACTTTAGTTCATATTCTTCCATTCATTGCTTACTAAAGTATATTTATTGAAATCTAGAGCTAGGAAATTTCCTTTAGAGAATATTGGAGGAACATACAGTAACTGAAAGAAATACAGGTGTAGATTGAATATCTATGGTTGCATTAAAGCTTATCTCAGCCCTGATTTCTACTAATACCGAGCACTATACAGTCATAAGTTATTTTACAAAGATTTTTTTCCACAGGGTGGTAGGATTTATGTCGCTGTGCATGACACTTGCCAATCATGTCAATAAATCTTACATTATATGACCTGGTCTCAAAGGTTTTTAGCACCATTTCTTCCTATTTTATTGATATGCCAGTCATTACATTTGGCTCAGGTTCAAGGGGAGAGAATGTTGACATTTCAGTGAAATGATACCAAAGAATTTGTGGGTACAATGACAAACCACCTTGGGGAGAGCTGAATGCTCTCAAAATTCAATTCACAGATTTTTAGTTTTATTTTTAATTTAAAGTTTTAGTTATGAACAGTAGTGGAGCACCACTAGATCATTTTACATAGTACAGTAATAAACTAATGTTTGCATTTTGTAAGAATAAGTCTGATTATAAGAACAGAATCAGAAAAGGGTCAGAAGTAGATATAATCAGGCATTACTATTGAAGTAAGCCAAATACAAAATTGTAAAATTAACTTGTATTTGCCTGATGTAACTGATGTTTCAGAAGCTTACTGCCTCTGTGAGCTAACCTAGGCCTGGTCCTGGAATCTTCTAGTCTCCGTACAATCTAATCTAGGCCTAGAATGTTCTCAGCCTCTGAGACTTGCTGAATAAGCTCACCCCTTCCTCATTCTTTCTGTTCTCCAATTGGCTGATTCTGTTCTTCAGTTCTGGCTTGAAATTCCTCTGGTTCAAACTCGATTCTCTCCACTTCTGACTGAATTGCTCTGCTTGGCCTCAAACTTACTCTGTTAATCTGTTCTAATCTTCTGGCTCCCTCTCATTCTCTGGCTCATTCTGTCTTCACCTGTGTCTAGCTTGTTTTCTCTCTGTGACCTGTCTCTGCACAACTGTCCAACTAAAACTGTCTCTCTCCTCTTCACTGCTTTCTCTTAAGTCACCTGCCTTTCTTCTTAGCTCTCAATGACAGTTAAACATATCAAAAATTCTGTCAAATCTTTCTCTGATTCGTCACTTTGTCTGCCACTCAATTCGATATCACTTTTCAAACATAGGTGCTTCCTTCTACAAACTATCTTTACTTTCATTATTTGAGATTAAAGTTGTATGCTAAGGGCATGACTGTATTCCAGTCAGAATGATTAAAGGTGTGTGTTTAGACTTAGCCACACCACAACTAGGAACAGGTCTTTCTAGTAAACAATACAATCTCAGGGTTCACGGTGTGATCAAATATCCTACAGCAGGAGAGGTTGGATTTTTGGGTGAAGGTGCTAATCTTAGAAACTGAGAAGTGTACTGATTTGGATCTCTCTCTCTCTCTCTCTCTCTCTCTCTCTCTCTCTCTCTCTCTCTCTCTCTCTCATTTTCTCTTTTATTTTTATTACTGTTTTTTACACCCAGACCACAATTTCTCCTCCTTATCCTCCTGGTCGCTTCCCTCCACCTCCCCTCTGTGGCTTCCATTGTGGATAGCAAACATGACATCAAGTTTCAGTAAGACTAAGTACCTCCCCTCTATTTAGGCTGGAAGAGGCACTCTGAGGAAAAGGGTTCCAAAAGCAGACAAAAGAGGCAAAGGCAGTCTCTGTTTTACTG
Organism: Apodemus sylvaticus; assembly: GCF_947179515.1. Lineage (NCBI taxonomy): Eukaryota > Metazoa > Chordata > Mammalia > Rodentia > Muridae > Apodemus > Apodemus sylvaticus. The sequence continues at coordinate 27,180,865 of NC_067484.1, forward strand.
TGAGGAGTCCCACAAGAAGACCAAGCTACACATCCTTAACATATATGCAGAGCCTAGATCAGTCTCATAGAGGCTCCCTGGTTCTAGGTCTGTGAGTCCCTAGGAACCCAAGTTAGTTGATTCTATGGGTTTCCTTGTGGTGTTCTTGACCCCCATAGCCCCTACAATCCTTCACCCTCCTCTTCTGCATGGGGTGAAGGATGTTTAGCCATGGGTCTCTGCATCTCTTTCCATCAGTTGCTGGATATAGCCTCTTTGATGACAATTAGGCTAGCGCCAATCTATTAGGAATCATTTCATTGACTTTCAATTTTTTTCTTTTTTCCCATTTTTTTCTTTGGCCAGTAATGTTTGTTTGTTTTTCCTAGATCTTTAGGCCATTGAGTTTTTGGGTCCTGGCCCTTCAAGGCAGTGTTGGGGTGGGCTTTCTCTTCTGGCATGGATCTCATGCTGAACCAGTTATCGATTGGGCACGCCCACAATTTCTGCACCACCTTTACTCTAGCACATCTTACAGGCAGGACAAATTGTTAGTCTAAGGGTTTGTGGCTGGATTTGCATTCCAATTCCCCATTGCTAGGAGCCTTAGCTAGGATCAAAATCATCCTGAAAGAGGTAACTCTAAACCCAGAATGATAAACATGGTATGCACTCACTTATAAGTGAATATTAGATGTAAAGTAAATGATGACCATTCTATAATCCACGGACCTAGAGAAACTAAGTAAGAAGGAGGATTCAAGGAGGAAACTTGAACCATCCTGGGAAGGAGAAATAGAATAGACATCGCAGGGATTGGTAGAGGGGCAGAAACAGGAGGGATCTTGGGGAACATCTCAGGGAGCAGCTAGAAATCTAGTGCAATGGAAACTTACAGAACTCTACCAGGGTTATTTGGATATTTCTAATGTCAGCTTCACCAGATAAAGAAGTGGTTTGTGACTAAGGAATGGACAGGAAATGACTGTGTTTAGAAGAAATTCTATCTTGGACATATTGAGTATGAAATGTTCTTGGAACATTTAAGAAAGGATGCCAAAGATGCAATTAAATATGAATGTCTGGAGCTTTGAAGTAGAGTGAAATATGTGACTTTTCATAAACAATACCATTAAACTTATTTATAGTGATGTTGACTGACTTTCTTCCTGTTGCCTCATTTTTCTTTCTTCTATTTTTCTCTTATATATTACATCATGACCACAGTTTCCCTCCCTCCTCACCTCCCATTCCCTCCCCCCAAGCTCCCTTCTCCCAGAGATCTCCTCTTCCTCCTCCTGTTCCTCCTCCTGCCCATCCACCTGCTCCTCCTCCTCCTTTTCCCTTCATAAAAGGGTGGACCTCCCTGGGATAGCAACCACACATGGTATATCATATTATAATAAAATTAGGCACATCTCTTCATATTAAGGCTGGATGAGGCCACCCAGTGAGGAAAGGCGTCCCCAAAGCAGGCAAAAGCATCAGAAAGAGCCTCTGCTCCCACTGTTAGGTGTCATATACGAACACCAACTTTTACAACACTAAGATTTTTTTTTTATTAAATCACAAAAGCCTGGTCCAGCTAGCAACCCTCTAGCTTATACTGAAAAGTAAAGTGCTCAAAACTATTGTGTGGCCTCTGTTCCCTGTGCCTGCTCCTGAATTCACACAGTGAAGTGTGGTTGGGAATGTCTGTGATTGCAGAGCCATGACTGTGTGAAGTAGATATGAAAAGTTTTTTTTTCTTCCTCTTCCTGCAGGAAATGGGAAAGGGTAATCCTGATGAGTCACAGCTGCATGGATGTGCACAAAACCAAACCAAGCCAAAACAAAATAAAACAACAATGACAACCACCAAAATTAACAAGGAGGAAGAGAAGGAGGAGGAAGAGGAGGAGGAGGAAGAAGAAGAGGAGGAGAAGGAGGAGGAGAAGGAGGAGGAGCAGGAGGAGGAGGAGAAAATACCTAAGTTCTGCTAGGAAAGAAATAGACATCTCTTTATCTCTGGATAGAAATAGACATCTCACTTTGCAGATGTTTAAAAGAGAACATTGGTTAATTTTCTAGTAAGGGCCTGAAAAGAGGAAATCAAGAAACAAAAACAAAGAATAAAGAGGTGACTGATATTCATGCCATCTTTCATAACAAAGGATGATGTCTTTAGATACCAACTTATTACAAGCAAACATCACCTAAAAAGAGACGCTTAATTAAGGAACTATGTATTCCTTTCGTATTAGTTAGAAGTACAGTGAAAATATGATAGTCACAAATTAGGTCTAAGTTCAAAGCACTTTATCAACTAATTGTCTTTTCTGTTTCTAAGTGAGAGAATTTAATGGAATTACTATATTTTCAGAAATTCAGTTTATAATTAGCAAGTAAGTTGGTGGCTGTCTAGAAAGACAAACCTTCAGCCAGCCTCATCCATGACGGGTTCTCACTGGCTCATTACTGACTTCGTAAGCATTTATACCAGCATGCAGTGTTCTTCCGGTACTGAGAGCCCACAAACCCATATACCAGTGACGGTAGGTAGTCCTGGCCCATCAGGGAATGGTGAGCAAGGGAAAGACAATGAGTGTGCTCGCTAGAGGGCACCGGGTATTTGAATATGAAATTGCCAATGCCTTAGTCAGGATTTGTATTCCTCCATAAAATATCATGATCAAGAAGCAAGTTAGGGAGGAAAGAGTTTATTCAGCTTACACTTCCACATTGCTGCTCACCATCAAAAGAAGTTAGGACAGAAACTCACACAGGGCAGGAGCTTGGAGGCAGGAGCTGATGCAGAGGCCATGGCGGGATGTTACTCACTGGCTTGCTTCCTCTGCCTTGCTCAGATTGCTTTCCAATAGAACCCAGGGCTACCAGCCCAGGGATGGCACCACCCACAGTGGGCCTCCTACCCTTGATCACTAATTGAGAAAATGCCTTACAGCTGGATTGCATGGAGGCGTTGCTTTCCTCTGCAGTAACTCCAGCTTGGGTCAAGTTGACACACAAAACCAGCCAGTAAAGTCAATGGAAATAGATCAACCTACAATGCCTGGTAGGATATTACTGTAAGAGATCACAAATGCCATGGCTCTGTCCTGAGATGAGGAACTTTGGGTGGAGTTTTGGCTTTGCGTTAGTATACACAGAGGGGGGTATTAAAAATAAGAGTAGTTACAAATTGTCCTAAATATATAAAATGTAATTCTTAGAATTCGATTTCACTTTCTTTTGTCATTTTTGCTCAATAAACTTTGAATTCTTCATACATAGTGAGACAGCCGGGATCTCAGTCAGATAGTAGATTCTAACTAGAATTGAAATTAGTCACATTTCATTGCAAGGCTCATTTACATGTTAACTAGTTGTGTTCAGGTCTAGCTACTTGCCCTGTACATAGACCCCATGGGCAGACAGCTGCCCAGACGTGTTTTACATGTCATCTTTAGAGACTTGGCGACATGTGTCTGCCTAGGACAATTGCTCCATCAATCATTGAAATTCCTGGATTACCTTTTTGACCTGCTGGAATGGCAGTGCTAGAACAATTTTGGCAGTTGTATAGCGCCATCTAGTGGCTCATTTATTGTGGAAAAATTTAAAGTACAAAGCTAGGAGTTTTATTATTTGTAAAAGTATTGAATAGATATCGTTTTGGTTTCAAACTCATTAAAATATAGGGTAATCAAATTTTAAAATTGTTTACTATTTCATTAAATACCCCACTTTAATTATCTCGGAAATACATTAGGTTGCTTAAATAGCTTACAATCAATCTCTTTTATTGATAAAACTAAAGTTTTCAAGATGAATTTAAACTCCAAAACACATAATTCTCTAATCAAAAACTTTAAATACTGCTATTCAGAAGTGATGTGCTAGTACTACAAAATATACATGTGTTGAAAGGTGTAAATTCTTACAAATTGCACAGTGAACATATAATTTACTACAAAAACTATTTTAGGAAAATTGCATATTTTAGCATATATTTCTTTTTAGCATATATTTCATAATGGTGATTTCACAGCATTTTTCTCTTTATTAAGTTCAGGAACATGATACTTGTTTATCTTCTGTCATCACCTGATGAATTCCTTTTTAGTGATCAGCTTTTCTATCTCAAAATAGAACGTTTATATGTGTTTACGAGTTAATGCCGTTGATTGAGAAGTTCACACTATGAAATACTGTGCTGATAGAAAATATATCTATTAAGGATGTTGGTGGACAATACAGGAGAACCAACAATGGGGGACGCATGACTAGATCTCGTGTGTGTGTTGAGAATCTGGTCTCCCATTTCCCATGGGGGAGAAAGGTTGGGTAGTAAGGAATGCTCAGAAGGTGGAGTAGATTTGCTTGTGGATAGAGATGTCTCACTAGCATGATGATGATAGTGAGACTTTTTGGAACTTCACTGCATGTTGTTGATCCAGACCTATTTCCATGGGTCGTGTTCATTATAATAATTTAGCCCATGGACGTCAATACCGGCAGTTTACCTATTTCATTGAGTAAAAAGACATGTGTTAGCACCCGAATAGGTGGGAAGGGTTGGAAGAATTAGAATCCAGGTCTGTCTACTTCCAAAACTCACACTCTTACTTCCATTTTATTATATACAAAAAAAATAAAATGAATATCAGTTTCATTCATTTCTAACTTAGTTTCTTAAATTAACACACATGTGACTGGACTAGAAAGCAACAGGTTCTTGAGAAATTCTAAAATTCAGTTTTCAGGACCACAAAAATAATAGCATGACCATGAGTTTTTAACGTCTAAGAAATCAATATATAAGTAAGCTTGTGTATAAAAGTTTTCATGAATGTGAATATAACACAAGCATGGTATTTTCATCCTGAGTTGCCAGAAAATTAAACTCCTCTAATTCTGGAGACTGCTATTGCCAACGTCTGGGTTTCATCAACCAAGGAGCTGCTAGGTGATCAATTCCCAGTCTCTTAGATCTTCCCACTCAGGATTTGGAATTTTGGACAGGCAGGGCCAATCGTCTCTACAATGATGGCCATGCCTGGGAATTGTAGGGAGAAAGCGAGGCCATGCAGAATCATCTTCCTAAGGGCGATCTCCTTTCTACGCCTATCATTGGTTGTATTTTATCAGGCTAGTTCTGGTCCACATTTACCAATTCTCTCCTCCTAATACACTCCCACAGTAAACTGTCTTTCTACTTATGATGGTCACAGTCAGCTTCTGTGGCTCATGGCTGAGAATCCTAATGAACACCCCATTCCTGATAGCAATCATTCAGTCCTATGACTTTTCTTAATATCAGCTAGAGATGACAATACCGTTTTTCAATAAACCATACCAAAATAAAGTCATGACTCTTCAGAATGATGAATGAACATTAAAGCTTTCACTAACACAAAACTCGAGACTAGGTATTTTACCATAGTTATGCTATAGTTTCCCAGTAAGAATCAGAACAGATACATTTTACCATTGCTTACAGAATTATTATTGTTTCCAATCCATTGTGTTGTGTGAAATTCAGATAGCACAAGTTAAGGAGCAACATGTTTGTTTTTCCCTGTAATTCTAGGCTGTGGAATTAGGGAAAAGGAGTAATATAGTATTGAATTTTATGTATTCTAATATGGACGCGAGAGGCAGACAGTCAGATAGTGTGGTAGAGTAGGTTGTAGGATCTGGAGGCAGAGATCCTTGCTTGGACTAATCCCTTCTATGTTACACATCAGTTTTGGAAGTTACTTAAAGAGGGAACCTGACAAATAGACATGAAATGTTCTTATTAACCATTCAATATTGTCTATAATTGCTGATGTTATTGTGGATTTCACTTATTTTTTCCTTAAATAAGTTCTCGAAATCATCCCCAAAATTAAGCATGATAAAAATAGAACTTAACAATTTAATATGACACTTGGATCGAAATTGATTATTCAAAATATTATAATTTTATGTTAACTCAGTGGAAACCAGAAAAGAGACATGTGTACAACTAAGCCATAATAAACCTAAAGACATAATTGCTTCTGATAAAGAATGAGTAACTTTCAAAATATTTTTGCCATAACCTCTCAATAGCTCATGTTTATGAGAATTAGTACAAAATTGATCAAAAACCTACCACATAATCCCAAAACAACATTGTTTCAGTAGTCCATTGTTGCTTTTATTAAATTAGAGCACATCACTCCATAATATTATATAGTTTTAAAAGCTACTTTCTTTTAAAAAGATTACCCTGAGACAGGATCTCACCGCGTGTCACATGACCATGAACACAGACATCTAACTGCCCCTGACTATCCCTTCAAGGATTCAAGGTGTGTAGCATCATGTTAGACTCTTGTTTTTTATCTTTGATCTTTGACAGCTTCATGCATCTGTATCTGGAGTTTGACCTGAATGCACACCACTGCTTCTCTCTTCTACAGAAACCCTTCTTCATCCCTTGAACCCCTTTTCTGCTTTGATGGCCACTTTTTGTTGTATACCTACTTAATCACAGTTTTCATAAGTATAAGGCCATGGGGAGGAGTTACTTTCTAGAACATGGGGAGCTGATCAGTGGATACACCACTGTGTATGTGTGTGTGTGTATGTGTGTGTGTGTGTGTGTGTGTGTGGAGGGGGAAGCCCACTTGCTTCCCAGTACCCATTTACTGTCAATAATTTGTACTTGAAGAGTGGAAACCCTTCTCTCATACACTTTGAAAGGTGAAGGACCCAGTAATGTAGATCATGCACATGTGACCACAGCTGAGGTGAGTTCGTCTGTACAGTAACCATTGCATACATGCCTTATCCAGGAGACAGTCTAGAAGTTCTTCCTCCCAACTTCTGGCTCTTAGATGTGTCCTGCTCCCTCCTCTTGGATGTTCTCTGAGCCTCGAGAGAGGGTGATACAGATGGTTCCATTTGGGATTGAACATTCAACACACATTCATTCTCTACGCTTTAACCAGTTGTGAGTCTCTGTATGAACTGCTGCCCCTCCCCCAAAAGAAGCTTCTCTGAGGAAGGCAGAGCATAGCATGGATGTCAGTGTGACCAGTGGTGAGGTCCCAAATCCCAATACCCAACCTGACCCCCTTTGCACTATTTTTTCCCTAAAGACCTGCCTTGAACTCAAGAAGTTTTCCATTCATATCTCTTTTCTGTTTGAAGTCAAGTAAGGAACATTTAAAAATTCTTTATGCTATTTTGTTTTAATTTCTACAAATTGCAAATTAATTCAGGATAAAAGGTTATTTTTAAGTACAAAAGAAGAAAAAGAGCTTAAAATAACAGAAATAGTACCTCTTTGAAGAATCATGTGAAATAAAAGTGATTACTTGGAATAAAATGATATAAACTGGAAGATTTTGTACACGACATTTTAGCTAAGCCAATCTGGAGCCAGTCTGCTCACTTGCAGTTAGAATGTAAATCATATAGATATAATATATTGCATAACATTTACAAGTGTATAATATATGTACGTAGATATGCATAATATAATGTTATATATAGAAAGTTATAAAGTAAATTATATAGATGTAATATTATTATATAACATATATATGTGTGATATACATATGCATATGTATAGATAATATAATGTAACATATATGTAAAGAGTTAGAATGTATATTGAGCAACTTGGTAGTAACCAAACAGAGTAAGTTATAAGACTAGAAGCATGGTAATCTTGAAGTTTTCCAGCCTGCTGCCTGGCACACCCATGCTCCCTTTCCTTTTAACTGACTTCTTTTCCTTGTAGTTAAATAGCTCTTCTGCCTTTCACTGCAATTATTTCTGCTCCTTCTTGTTCTTCCAGTATACCTATTTTCAACATCTCTTGCTCTAAAGCTGCACCTACTGTAGCATGTCTCACTCTGTGGACCATAGACCACTTGCAGACAGTTAACCAGAATGCTTGTTACTGATGTTTATCTAGAGGATCAGAACCCATGGGCATGGGACTAGGGGAAACTACTTCTAAGGTTTATTAACTTTTGTTTCTTGTGTAAGAGTGTCTGTCTGTATGTTAGCGTGTGCATACCCCACTGTTTTCATCAAAGCCAGAAATAGAAATCAGATTCCCAGAAACTGGAGTTATAGATGGTTCTGAGCTGTTGTGTGGGTGCTGGGAACTACACCTAAGCTGTGTGCAAGAGCAGCAAGTCATTTTAATCACTAATCTCTCCAGCCCTGGGATTGAGAATGTTACCTGGTGAGAGTTACGGCTTGTAATTCAAGAATTACCTGAAAACATCAGAGGTATTATTTTTCATTCTGGCTGACCCTTCCAATAGTCCTTTATATCCATTTTGCTCAATCTAGAAAAGAGGTTGGTCTTGGAGACCCTGGACATGGAATCAGATTTCCCAAGAGACAAGCACAAAATGATTCAGGACGGAGATTCACTTTGTTTTCTACAAACCAAAGGACAAGCATTTTCTTGTTCATCTGAATCTGCATTTGCCAAACCATGCCCAGTGGATGGTCATTGAATATCACAGCATAGAGTTTAATTTTTAAATTCAAATTTAACATTTACACTGAAGTCAATCTTGTCTTCCACATCAGCAGATGAGCAGCTGGATTCTCCACTCATAAACGTCTCACCTACACAGGAAGGAACACAGAGGCAAGACAGGAAACTTGTGCTTCTAAGGAGAAAAGCTATAGCAACATAAGAGTCCAAGACAATCAGATTCAACCAAGAGACGCCAACAATGCTGTGGAGCGGAGCATGGCCTGTGTGCTGTTCTTGTAGGGGGCCAGAGGTTTGGCCAGAAGGAGTCAGCTAGAAACAAATGTCAGCTTCAAAGTAGAAAGATGAAGGTCCTAGTAATGATAGGAAAAGCAAGTAGAGAAGAGGCTTTCAATCAACATTTTATGGATATCATTACCAGAAGTAGAAACAGGAAAGTCAAAGGCCATGAAGGCTATCTCATGGAATCTGGCTGATATTAAAAATCGAGAGCTCTTGGGAATAGAACCAGAATTAAGGTTTCTTCACACTCATTGTCCAACACTTTGTAGGGTATAGTTTTTTTTTTTTAAACATATTCCATTAAGTAGTTAGTAGGATTTCTTTTTAATTTTAATTGTTTTGGTTAAAACAACTTGTAAGTATTTTTCACAAAACCTTAAGCCTATAATTGTTGATTAGCAGATAGTTAGAAAAGTCTTTGTTTCCCTCCATGCTTTCTGGCACGGATGATACATTTCCATACTCTCTAGGGAACCCTGGTTTCAGAAATACCGCTGCCAATGTGTGTGCTTGATCACGTGGTCCCTGGGCTGTCACAGCAACACGCTCCTACTTCATCTTCCGAGCTAACATGTCGAAAGAGATCACAGATTGGCCCCGAGCCATGGTTAGCCAAGGGTGAAATAGTCTTTGCTTCTCTTTGGAAATTTTCCACTTAGCAGGCTTGGCATTTGGTGGCTTAAGACAAGAACATTAATTTCCCAACTGTGGGCATTTAATTTTTAAGGCTCTGTTTTACCCAGGTTGGTGTGTAGTTGGATAGGCCTCCTGTCTCACTTAATAGCATTTCTACAGGAAGAAAAGAAATAAAATGTCGCCAGAGAATAGAGCATACATGACTACTTTTAAGGATTAACCACAAACTCCAGGTTGTTGAGTTCAGTGAGTTCCAGGATGGCTAGGGACACTTAAAGAGATCTTCTTTTAAAATAGTGAGGGCAATAAAGACTCGTATCTAATTTATTATGGAGGAGAGATTAAAATTTCACCCATTTCATTAAGAAAACCAAGACTAAAGGATTTAATTAACATATACAAGGTCACATTGCAGTTAACAAGGGCTGCAAGCCTTCAAGCAAAGCCCTTGTCCTGAGATCTCTCTGTTTTAAGCAACCTTTGCTTCTGTATTTACGGACTGCCTTTATGATCGGGGTTAAGTATATTAATTACTTTTCTCATTTCTGAGAAAATAAAAATACTTGATCTAAGCCTCCTAAGAACATAAAGATTTATTTCGTCTCATAGGTTGAGGTAAAAAGCCCATTATGTCATGGAAGCATGGCGGTGGGAGCTTAGGCATATGGACAGAAGCAGAGAGATGAAGGTGTGCGCTTCAGAGCACTGACTCCTTTTTAATCAGCTTAAAACCCCAGTCAATGACCCTACTCCAGATTCAGGGTCGACCATCTAGACTCAACCTAACGTAAGTAGTCCCTCATAAATATACCTAGAGCTTTGTGTCTTAGGCTATTCTATATCTTGTCAGATTGATAACCAATATTAAACATACCATGGCTTCCCATTGATAACAAATATACCACTGTAAAGCTATATCCCTCCACATCCTGCTCTTCTCCACTGTGAACCTCTATAATATGAGAAACTAAGTTGCTTGCCTCCATTATACAATGGCACAGACTCAGCATTTATATTCCAAAAGGAAGGTATGGGAACATAACAAGAAAAGATTGGATCAAAGCGAGTCCCAAACCTCATAAGGCAAACATCAAATCCTGCAGCTCATGCCTTGATCACGATGCAATCCTTTGAACTCCAAAGGACTCTGGGTAGGCTAGCACATCCAGCTGTAAAGCCTGCAGCACATACAATCTCTCTCCTAAGCCAACTTTAGACTTCATGAATGAAGTTTTCCTTCATGAATGTCTCATGTCCTAGCACCTCCAACATCTTGAGTATATATTACAACTTAGACTTCATGCCGTGACCTCTTGATCTATTTGGAGGGACTCTTACCCTGCCACAAATGGCCTGACCTTTCTGGTCTTCATCAACCTTGGCAGAAGCACCCACAACATCCTCACCCTTTATTTGTTCATGATTGAAAAAGAAAGTTTAGCTTCCAACTCAAGGTGTTGTCCCCCGGCCCTCTTGGACCACAATTGCATTGCATTTGTGTTTGTGTGCCTTCCAGGCTGTTTCTGAGATATTCTTCCCTGGACAGCTGTTTTCCACAGGGAACCTCTTCAGTGGAATTCTCAGCCTAGGAACTCCATCCCCACCCCTCAAATGGTGCCTTCAATGGATATATATGGTCTTCTCCTGAAGGAACTTATCAGTGTCCCAGTCAGAGGTTCTTCTTGAGAATTTCATATGTGAGTTCTTCAAATACATCATTTCCACCTTACACTTCTCTCTTGTAATCCCTCCTAGGTTCCTCAATTTTCTTTTAACTTCATGAATTCTTCTTCTCTCCCTCTCCCTCTCTCTCTCCCTCCCTCCCTCTCCCTCTCCCTCCCTCCCTCCCCCCCCCTCTCACACACACACAAACACACACACCCTGGGTGGGGAATTATATCTGCTTTCTCATCATTTGCATTATTCCTAACTTTGCTGTTGTTTTTGTTGTTTGAGAGAGGACCATTTTAGGTAACTCTGGCTGTCCTGGAACACACTACATAGACCAGGCTGGCCTCAAAACTACAGAGACCTTCCTGTGTCTGCTTCTGCTGTCCAAGTGCTGGGATTAAAGGCATGGACTACCATGTTCAGCCTTTATCACTGACTTTAAACTCCCTCCATTTTCCATACAAATTTCACATTGTTCACATTTTATTTGTCTGTTGCTCTCATTGTAAAACTGGGTTAGAGGAGTGATCAGTAGTCATGATACGGTCTTGAGATACCCCACACCAAACAAATTATCCTGCTATATGTTATTGTCACTTAAGTTCTAAGGCTCTGGGCAGAATGCAGGCAGAGTCTACCCCAGAGGGTAACATGAGGGATGTTGATTCAGCTTTCCAACTGAGTTCTTCCCCTCGGAAAGCTCACGAGCTAGTTATGTGTCATCCAAGTTTCTCATGGTATTCTGGTCTTCTGAACTTCCACAGGAGAGTTTATTTAAGCTGTACTTATAATAGCCTAGGCCTTTGATCTTAATGGCCTGCCTTGAAAAAAAGCATTTCTGTAAGAATGCATATTAAAAATAAAAGTACATTAAAAATAAAACGTCCAAGGACTCCTTGTCCATCCAGCTTGTTCTACCAATTGTTCTTCCTGATTATGTCTCCATAGTGAAATATAAAACAACCAGGCCTTCACAGATGCCCATGAACTATAAGGGCTTGGAAAGGCAGCCATGAAACTCTATGATATCAGAAACGGCTGTGCAGAGTGCTGAGCCGCAGCCAGGAAAGAGCCTCCAAAGCTACTGTCCCTTCCTGTCCATGTGGTCAGTCCTCTCCACACAGAACCCACAACGTGTGAAGACTCAGGTGACTCTAAAATAAAATGGCCTGAGTAACGATTTCAAACTCTCCCCTCGTTTCACAATCATTGCCTACTTACCAGACTATAGGATCCATTTTTGAAGGCGCTAGGAAGGCATGCAGATATTCTAAGTAGGCTGTATTTGTGAATTTCCTTGTTCATGCTCACGCACTGTCTCACTAGCTGCATTTAACCGGGGATGGCGCTTTTCCAGCATGCCTGTCAGAATGCTATAAAATCAGTGGAGTGCGTGTGAAGGGAAGATTGGTCTGTGAGCATACCAGTCCCTCCAGACTTCCAATTAATGGTCCCAGGTTATTGGGCAATGTAATTGTCTACATGGCTGTATTCTATAGTGCTCCTGTGCAAAGCTGAATAAGGCTGTTCAGTTACAGTTAGGATACAGCTCAGCAAAGGGCAGGCCAGAAGCAAAGCTACCAGTAGATGTCTCTGTGGTGCTTCTATTCAGTCATAAGATCCTCTGGCTGCAGGTCTGAAAACACAGTTGGAAGATTTATAGTTTTTATTTCAGTTGGGTTTGAGGGAGGAACCCAATTCCTTGAAAATACAACCAAAGTCCCTAATGACAACATTTCTATAATTTTTTAAATGAACCTAGACATTCATAGTTATAAAACCTAACCTAAATTTTTAAGTAAACTTTTGGGGTTGGAGATAGGTTCAGAAGTTAAGAGCCCTGGCTTCTACTGAAGAGGACTCAGGTTTGATTCAGAGCATCCACATGGTGTCTCACAACTGTCTATAACTCCGGTGCAAGCAGATCCAAAATCTTGGTTTGTCCTCTGTGGTCCGCAGACATGCATGAGTACTCAGGCACACATTCAAGCAGAAAATATCCATATACATAATAAAATATAATTTTTTACAGTGCAATTTATTTGCAAACATGAGCAGTCACAAAACCTTGAACATATCTTTTTAAATAAACAAGCTTGTCATTTCAGAAATGGCGCCCCAGTGAAAGAAGCTTACATAAACAGAGTAATAAGATATGGAGTCTTTGTGGGTTGATATTTTTTATTTAGCATAACTCCCTGGAGATCTCAGATGTCACATGGATCAGCAGTTTGTGACCTTTTTCTTTCTGGGTAGCATTTTAAAGCATATACGCATCTCTGTTTAATCAACCCCTTGGTGAAGAACAGGGGAACAAATTCTGGTATTTAACCAAAGATATCAGATAGGTATTTATATGAAGATCTATTTAGATTTCTAGGACTTCTGCTTTTGTAACAATTAGTAGACCATTGAGTAATTTCATCTTTGAAAGAACTTTCTAAACAGTATCAAGGGTGATCTTCTCAGCTCATTTATATATAGATAGTGCTTTGCTTCAATGTTAATTGCATGTTTTTAAGAAGTAGTAATGCAGATCATATTTTCATATGCTGATTTTCCATATAAGTGGCTTCATCAGGAAAATATCTATTCATATATTTAATTCTTTTTCTAAACAAATTGACAAATATATTTGTCAGGAGTTTTGCAAATTTTTTAAATCTGGATGCTACATCTTATTGAGCACGGGGCTTTAAACATTCTCTTTCATTCTATAATTTCTTTTATACTTTCACCTTCTTCACATATGCTTTCACAGAGCAAAGACAAAGTTAGTATTGCTGGAGTCCCACTTACCAATGTTCCCCTTTCTGGATCATACGTTTGGTGTCGTGGAGCAAAACCTGTCCAACTTTATATCCTAAGAATTAGTATGATTTCATTTCCCCAAATCTTAGAGTTTTATATTTCGTCTTTTACAACATAGTCCACTATTTTTGTGCATGTATAAGGTGTGAGATTCAGGTACTAGCGGGTTTTTTTTGGGGGGGGTGTGATCTTAGTTATCAATTTTCTCTAGGACTATTAGGTTGATTTTGCAACTTTGTAATAGGCATAATTATGCAAAGTTGTCTATTTCTGTATTTAGATGCCTGGGTCTTTTCTGCTGATCCAAGTGTAGATCTTTATTGCTTGCACTTTGACGCTGACTGGACGCTTGCCCTTTCTCTGTTAGCCTAGTATTTTCTCCATTCTCTCCACGAATTGCTGTGTTCTCTCCCAACCCCACCTTCCTTTCCTTGTGTGCTCCTATGGCTAGGACCTCTCTCAGCAGCCAGTTAAGGCTGATGTGCATTTAAAGGCTAGTTAGCGGTCCATTCCCTACAGTGGACTGCTTGCTCGGTGTGGTCATGCATTTTGTCTCATTATTGCTTTTTCCCACAGTGCCTGAGTGGGTGTGCACTCTTCAAGGAGGATCAAAGGGTGTGTCCACTAAATGTCGAGCTAATGAAGAAACACGTGATACATGTAGATTGAGAATACAGACCTACAATTTGATTGTTATTTATTTTTTTAATTTTTATTTATTTTATTGTCTATATTCTTTGTTTACATTCCGAATGCTTTCCCCTTTCCCGGTTCCCCCTCCCCATCAGTCTCATAAGCCCTCTTCCCTCCGCCCATTTCCCAATCACCCCAGTCCCATTTTCCTGTCCTGGCATTCCCCTATAATGCTGGAACAACTCTTTTCAGAACCAGGGCCCTCTCTTTCCCTCTTCTTGGGTATCATTTGTTATGCTAACTGTGTCTTGAGAATTCAGAGCTTCTGGGCTAATTAATATCCACTTATCAGTGATTGCATTCCATGTGTATTCTTTTGTGATTGGGTTACCTCACTTAGAATGATATTTTCCAGTTCCAACCATTTGCCTAAGAATTTCATGAATTCATTGTTTTTAATTGCTGCGTAGTACTCCATTGTGTAAATATACCACATTTTCTGTATCCATTCCTCCACTGAGGGACATCTGAGCATATTTTGATGATGTTTTCCCTTCCCCTTACTTCTCACAGACCCTCTCAACTTGCCTACCCACTCAACTTTATGTCGCCAAAGCTCTCTCTGAAAAAAATGTAAACCCCAAGAAATAAGAAACAACCATCAACACAAACACAAAAAACTTAAAACAAACAGGCAGAAGATCAATAAGATGAAATTCTCAAAGAAAACAAAATACAAAAACAACCACTGAATTTTGTTTTGTGTTGGCCAAACACTCCTAGGTTATGGGACCTGCCATGGGCAGTTAATATACCTAATGACCCTCCATGGGAGAAAAGTTATTTTTCTTTTGCCAGCGAGTATTGGTTGCAGATAGCTTTGTTGTTAGGGGTAGGATCTTAACCAGCGTTTGAAGTCAATTGGTCTCTTGATCTTAAAAGCATTCCATTCTGACTGGAGTAAGAAGAAATCTCAAAATGATTTAATTTGTTTTTCCATAATTGCCAGAGATGTGGAGCATTTTGGAGATATATTATTTTATTTTTATTTATCATCATCATCACCATTTATTAATTAATCTTTTTTTATAGTCCACTTATTATCACCCTCCCTGGTCCACTCTCTGACAGTTCCTCATCCCATTCTTCCCCCCCTGTTTCCAAGACAATATCCCTACCTCACCCCCCAGCCCCCTACCCCCCACCTCCACCCCCCAAAGCATTCGGAAATGGGAAAGCATTCGGAATGTAAACAAAGAATATAGACAATAAAATAAATGAAAATTAAAGAAATAAATAACAATCAAATTGTAGGTCTGTATTCTCAATCTATATGTATCACGTGTTTCTAATGTCAGTTGTGGTAGTTTAGACACTCATGTTTGGTCCTTTATTTTGTTTTGTTGGTTGGTATGTCTGTCATGTGCCAGTGCTATGATGGTTTTTTGTTTTGTTTTGTTTGTTTGTTTTTGTTTTTTTGAGACAGGGTTTCTCTGTGTAGCCCTGGCTGTCCTGGAACTCACTCTGTAGACCAGGCTGGCCTCAAACTCAGAAATCTGCCTGCCTCTGCCTCCCAAGTGCTGGGATTAAAGGAGTGCGCCACCACTGCCTGGCAACCATGATGGTTTTTTCTTATTAGTGTGCCTCTGCTGCACAGTTTTAAATCTGGCATGATCATATTCACAGTCGTCTTCTTGGTTAATTGTTCTCTTGAGCAGAATGAAGTGTCCTTCTTCATCTCTTCCGATTAACTTTGGTTTAAGGTCTGTTTTGGCAGACATTATGACAGCCTCCTTGTTTCCTGGTATCATTTGTTAGGAATACATTGTTCAGGCTTTCACTTCATAATGGTTGTAGACAGTAAAAATGGTGGGTTATGTTCTTCTAATATGTTCTTGTAACCTAAGTCTTTTGATTAGGAAATTGATGTCTGAATATTTAAAGTTATTACTGAGAGGTATTTGATTACTGTCATTTTTGATGCTTGTGGTTTAGTGCTTTTTTTTGTTTGTTTCAGTAATTATACCATCATTTGTCATGTTTCTGCAGGCTCTCAATATGCTTATTCCTTGCTTCAATCTGAAGTACTACTTCCAGTATTTTCTACGGTGCTGGTTTGGTGGATGTTAATTCTCTTTGCCTGTATATATTATGAAAAATATTTTTGCCTTCAACCATGGCAAATAGTTTTGCTGGGTAAAGTAGTGTGGGTTGGCACCCATGGTCTTCTAGAACTTGGAGCACCTGCTCTAGGCTCCTATGGCTTTTAAAGTTTCCATTGAGAGACTAATCATTGGTCTGATTTTTGTTTTTGTTTTCAGTATTTGCATAGTGTCTTTCCCTTTCTGCTTTCAATACCCCTATTCTGTTCTCTATGGTGTCTTAACTCCCATATGTATATAGGGTGTTTCTTTTCTAGCTCTATTTGTTATTCTGTATGCTTTTTGCATCAGTTTTGTTTTTTTTTTTAATTTGGAGGAAGATTTTTTTCAATAATTTCATTGGCAATCTTGTCAGTGCTATTGTTTTGAGATTCTTTTCCATTTTGAGATTCTTTTCCTTTTTATATGTCTATAATTCTTAGAAATTTCCATGGTACTCCAAAATGCCTGCATCTTACTTTTGTCTACTTTTAAAAAGGGTATCATTTTCTTTAATTGGTGGCCCAGTTCCCCCACCTTATCATCGAGTCCTGATGCTCAATCTACTTAATCTATGGCTAAGGCTTTTTCATTTACTTCTTCATTTCAGCCTTAGTTTTGCTTGGTGTTTTATTCATTATTATATTATAATTAGCTATATTACAATATATAGATATATTTTATATATTGCATATTAGTATGTAATATAATATATAAAAATACAAATATAGAAATAAACATATAAATATAAAAGTAAGGTATACATATATAGATAAGTATTAAATTATAGATATATAATAATATATTTATGTATTATTATATTTATTATATTTTTTGTTCATTATTACTCACTCAGGCATTTGCCTGATTACTCCCTGTATTCCTTGGCTTCTTTTTTTTGGATATCAATTTTTTTAAATTGATATATTTTTTATTTACATTTCAAATGATTTCCCCTTTTCTGGGTCCCCACTCCCCACAAGTCCCATAAGCCCTCTTCCGTCCCCCTATTCTTCCATCTACCCCTTCCCACTTCCCTGTTCTGGAATTCCCCTATACTCTTGCACTGAGTCTTTCCAGAACCAGGGGCCACTCCTCCATTCTTTTTGGACATCATTTAATTTGTGGATTATGTCTTGGGTATTCAAAGTTTCTAGGCTAATATCCACTTATCAGTGAGTGCATACCATGATTGATCTTTTGAAACTGGGTTACCTCACTTAGTATGATGTTCTCCAGCTCCATCCATTTGTCTAAGAATTTCATGAATTCATTGTTTCTAATGGCTGAATAGTACTCCATTGTGTAAATATACCACATTTTTTGTATCCATTCCTCCGTTGAAGGACATCTAGGTTCTTTCCAGCTTCTGGCTACTACAAATAGGGCTGCTATGAACATATAGTGGAGCATGTGTCCTTATTGCATGCTGAAGAATCCTTTGGATATATGCCCAGAAGTAGTATAACAGGGTCCTCAGGGAGTGTCATACCCAGTTTTCTGAGGAACCGCCAGACTGATTTCCAAAGTGGTTGCACCATCTTGCAATCCCACCAGCAGTGGAGGAGTGTTCCTCTTTCTCCACATCCTCGCCAACACCTGCTGTCTCCTGAGTTTTTGACCTTAGCCATTCTGACTGGTGTGAGGTGAAATCTCAGGGATTCCTTGGCTTCTTTGATCATGTTCATAACTGAACTTTTAGTTCTATGTTCTCAGTTCTGTTTAGGCAACTCTCATTGGGGAACATTTCTATAGGATTTGTGGCCCTGAGCCTAGAGAGCGATGGTGTGGGCAGAGGTAACTGGGACACTCGCTGAGACAGCTTTCAGATTCAGCTCCCGCTTTTGCTGGACCAGAATGTCTTTCTTGTTTGTTCTTTATTTTATGTACTAACGCAGTGTCTCTTGCTGAACCTAGAGTTTGCTTCTTTAGCTAGTATATCTTGCCATCTTGCGCCAGGCTTCTGTCCCTACCTTCCAAAGGGTTGGCTTATCAGCAATTTATTATGCCCCCACCTTATTCTTACTTGAGTTCCTGAGATCCAAACTCAGATCATCACATTTGTGCAGCAAAAACTTGTACTCGTGGAGCCAATTCCCTAGTCTCTTAATAAGCATTTAAAAATACATTCTTAAATATAATTGATATAGCAATTGCATGTTTATGAGATATAGTACAATATTTCACCATATGTACACAATGAACAAATACATATTATCTGTCAACTCAAAACATATACACATTAACTAAGTTTTAGTGTCAATTTATTAAGGGAGAATATAAAACATTTTAGCTTCTAGTGTTTCTATTTTGGGGCTGCCAGGATGGGCTAGCAGGGAAAAGTTCTTGCTCCTGAGCCCAAAGACCCAAATGTTTGCTCTATGGAGATAAACAGACTCCTACATGTTGTTCTCTAACTTACACATTCACAGTGTGGCATGTGCGCATGCACATACCCATATTTCCACATGTATAAACACAGAAATAAATATATATCTCAAAATGAAATGAAATTTATTTGATTCTCAACCTGTAGATCATGACCCCTTTAGGAGTTGAAAATTTTTTTCATAAGGTTTGCCTAAGGCCATTGGAAAAGACGGATATTTACACTATGATTTATACAGTAGCAAAATTACAGTTATGAAGCAGCAGCACAGATAATCTTATAGTTGGAGGTCACCACAACACTAGGAACTGTCTTAAAAGAATTCCATTAGGAAGGCTGAGAAAGTACTGGTTTAGAGTCTTCTCAAGTAACTGTACACATTTTGTAGCTAGCTTATGAATCTTTAAGGAAAAAAGTTTACTCATGACTGTGATTTTATTACTAACATTTCATAAGAGGTCTACAATACTTCTGTAATAGAATGAAAATTCTGAAGGAAAACCCAAACAACTGTGTATGGTTTATAAACACAACTGTCTCCATGTTTGCTGAAAATGGTTACACCACAAGGATAGAATGTAAATTTGAGAACTCATGTCTGGTTGACAGTGAAAATCATGACAGCATTTAACAGAGAAAGAAAAACCAGGGGAAATATCAAAAAATTTTCCTGGAGAATCAACCATACAAGAAGTAAGTCAAATATCAAATCTGTGTCATCTAAAGCTTTGATAGAACTCAAGATTCAGAGCCACAGCTGAGAACATTACAAGCATTAAATTCAAGTTGTGGCTAAATAAAAACACATTTAAAAAATCATCCAGCTGAGGAAAAGCATAGACACAGTACAAATGCCTCCCAGGATCGGTTGCATAGCAACCAAATAGGGATGTGGTAATGCAGAAGGTCCAAATTGACAAGGAAGTAGGTCAGAAGCATCAGGATTGTAAAGAAATGTCAGTGATGACCGGATAGCAGCTGTACTTCTGAGGTAAATAGCTCATAGAAGAATCCTGGGGCCTCAGTGGGGAAAGCTGTTGTCTCTGTCTGATTTTGCTGGGTGATTTCTGACACAGGACTTCACTGGTTGAAAAGCCCCAGCAGCGAAAGAAGTGGAGACAGCCCTGCTTATGTTACAACACAGTAGGTGACATCACATGAAATAAAGAAATGACAAATGAATAAAAGAGAGGGAAGACTTCAGACAGCAGTTTTGGGGAGGTCGCTCTGTTATACTCTAGTGGAAACTACTGAGTGCCCTTTAGGAATGACACAAACCATATCAAAATGTGGTGCCTCCATAATGAAATGACCTCTTAAATGTCCCACCACATCCATAACATTATGTTTGGGGGACCAAGGTCCCAGCAAATGAATCCTGGGGCCACATCCGGCCATTTTCAATCATGTAAACCAATAAACAATCCCATGCAGATCAAAAGAAACTCGTTGCTGGAATAATTTCATTTCCTTAGAATTTGAATTGCTTGGAAAAGAAGTGAAGTAGATCATGGGATAAATTGGGCAAATATTTTTTGTTACTTTCAGATTGCAAATATTTTTAAGTATTGCAGTAACAAAATATTAATGAACAGACAGAGAAGACACACTTGGTTTTAAACTCATTCTTTTACTACATATGTAAAATAGTGAACATGCAGAATGGAAAAGAAAATCAGTCGAAGAGGATTTTTCTGGCCCAGGTGGGGTCCTGATCTCATCCCTAGCATTGTAAAAATCCACTGGAGGAGAGGGAGAGGGAGAAGGAGAGGGAGAAAGAGGAAGAAGAGGAAGAGGAAGAAGAAGAGGAGGAGGAAGAGGAGGAGGAGGAGAAAGAAGAAGAAGAAGAAGAAGAAGAAGAAGAAGAAGAAGAAGAAGAAGAAGAAGAAGAAGAAGAAGAAGAAGAAGAAGAAGAATTTTATATTGAAAATAGCACACACAAGCAGGACTTGCTTGTTTAGCATTCTTTTTATAAATATTTAATGCTTTCCTACTTAAGTGCAATATAAGTCATGCGAAAAACTCTGAGTCTTTACCCTCTGGATAATTGTAACACAATCAAGAAAATAAGTCCAAGGAAGTGAGAAGCTTGACTAAAGGACAAGGAAAAGAGGACTGTGTAGATAAACCCACCACCCTGGCCCTGTACTGTATTCAGAGTTTTTCATATCTATTTTTTCTTTGATATTGATGGCAATCTTTTATATTAATGTTCCTTAACCCTATTTTGCACTGCGACATCATTGCCAGGCAGTGGTGGCACATGCCTTTAATCCCAGCACTTGGGAGGTAAAGGCAGGTAGATTTCTGTGTTGGAGGCCAACCTGTTCTACAGAGTGAGTTCCAGAACCCCCAGAGCTACACAGAGAAACCCTGTCCCGAAAAAGCAAGCAAGCAAGCAAGCAAACAAACAAACAAAGAACCAATCTTATGTTCTCTCTAGAAAAAAAGAGAAAGAATAAGTATATTTACATAACATTGTATAACAGGGTATCTAAGGTTATGTTGGATTGCATTCATGAATTTCAAGATAAATAATACTTTGATTAGACTTATGAATCATTGCTTTTATTTTATTAAGCATGAAACAGCATTAGAAATATTTCTCCTCTAGTTATTCTACAAATTCATGTATCAATAATGACCTTGAGGTTCAAGCCCATTCTTTGCTAAAAGAATTTCCTTTAGTTGGTATGCTAAATTTTAAAAGAAACTACAAAGCACAATGTTTATTTTTTTAAAATATCAAGACATGTAGTAGTGGTGAGAGACTTTCCAAGAGGATGTGGATTACTGTAGAATATTGTTCCTGTCTCCATGACAGATTGCTTTTTTTAGTTAGTGCTTTCCCCTATTAAATATTGATAAGAGCTTTCTGGAATTTTTAATTAAAAGTTCCTTGAGGTCAGAGAGTATAGAAGCCTTTTGTTCATCCCAAGCAAAAGGAATCCAGTGTCGCCAGCTGAAGCAAGTAGTCCAATCACCGGAGGGAAGAGCCAGGAGTACACGGAGGATGGATTCTCATGGGATTGGAGCAGACTGGGAGACAATGAAGCATCATCTTTAGAAACCAAGGTACATGGGTGGGGAGTGGGCTTCCCTTCTCTCCTGATTTGTAGAACCCCCTCACTCTTACAATGACAACTTTTAGCCTTTTAGCAAGTATTGGCAATGACCAAACATAACTCCTGAATTATATTGTTCTAGCTTCTAGGAACCACAACCACCAGCCTGCATCTTCAATCTCTTCAGTTCCAAATTTGGTTCAACCTTTCCTCATAGGGTTCAGTTGACGTCTTCATTCTGGATCAAGTTTTGACACTTTTAATCATTTACTATTGAGAGTAAAGCAGAAATTAGCTACAAAATAGGTTATGAAGGACCCATCACAATGAGGACTTGTCAGGAATTGGAGTCATTTACTCAAAGGGGGTGGGACTATAAAAAACAGAGTACAAATATTTTAGCTTGTTTGTGCTATATTGTATTAGTCACAATGCTCAATTCCCCTTTAGCAAATATATCAGACATGCTCAAGACAACAAACAAATAAGAGTTTTTGTGTTCCTACAAAACTTATTCCTCAACACCAAGATTAAATTTGGTAAGACTTCACAAACTGTGACATATTATTCTCCTTTTGCTTTTGGTTTTCTCCAACAGTTTAACACTTGGAATCATTCTTAGTTTGTAAAGAATACACATGCAGACAGCAAGCAAAATTTGGCTCACCTGTTTCTGTGGGCTACATCTGGTTTAGGGTATGAAGAGCTTAGTTCTATACAGTGTTGTCTAAGTATTTCTCTACACAATGACCTGCACATCTAAACTTTCTTCTTCATTCAGTAGATCCATTACAGCATGGGCCCCCATACTCCACCATGGCAAGGGCAATGGAGATTGAAGGAGCACATGTGCTCCTAAACCATTGACCTAGAAATAGTATAATTTAGACATTGCTGTCATGAGCCCATTGTTCAGAAATGGGCACGTTATCCTAATTACCTAAGAAGTGTAGAATATAGAAGTACATAAGATATCCTGAAAATAACATCTATGCTACATGGTTAATCCTAGGAATAGACAATAATTTATTTTTATGGCTGTCAATCAAACACATTTCAGTGTTTGCTTTCCCCATTGGTTTATTCTGCACTGCATGGTTGAATGCACAAAATCTCAGAAAATCTCCCCCCAAGTAATTTTACTATACAAATGAAAGAACATAGATGTAGCATAGAAAATTTATAGTAGTCTATTTTTATTGTTTCAAATAGTTAACAGTATGATCTGGGTTGTTTTTATTATTACATTATTAAATGACAAAAAAACTATGCTTTTGCTACCAGAAAAACTCCCCACATTTGCAGCTCATTAAAATGATTAGAAGATATCTTCAAGTATCCAGTAATCTGTGCCTTTCCAAATGCCCAGGCAAACTAATGTGCAGTTGTAGTACCTAGAACCTCTTCCATTTTTACTTTTCATATTTGTTTACTATGAACTATATATTTTTCTTGAAATAAGAAAATGAATAATTTTAAAACTTTTTATTGATTTGCTGTGTTTCACATCATATACCCCAGCCCCTTACATCTCTCAGTTTCTTCATATTCGTCCTTTGTCCTTGCAATACCCCCTCCAAATAACACACACACACTCACTCACCACACACACACACACACACACACACACACACACACACACACACACTAATACAAACCACTTAAATACAATACACACATCTCATTATGGAAACTGTAAGTGTGTCACAGTGTGTCCCACAGCATACCTCTCTCTGTCCACAAGTCTTCACTTGCAAATGTTCATTTCAATGAGTCATTGTTCTGGTTCAATATCTCTGACAAGTGTGGTACCATGAATATTGGATCCTCATGGGCTTCCTCCTGGTTATCCTGTTGATTCCCTGTGTCATGGAGGTCTTGTAGCTTTGGATCACCAGGGCTGGCTTTTTCTTACATCTCAACCATTGAAAAATGACCTAGATTTGGGGTTGGGCCAACTCCGATCCCTGGATCTGGGCCTGAGTGGTGTCTGAGCTGGTCAGAGCATAAGCTCTTTCTTATCCATACCCCCAAGGTGCTCCCAATAGGTCACCCAGTGTCTACAGCATCTGGGGGCAGCATCAGATCGCCTGTTCTCATGATCTTAGGGTTGGCTCACTCCCACCCATAACCTCCTGGGCCAGCTCCACTGTGCTACCCAGTCAAGACACATGCCCCCACGTGCTGCATGTGCTTAGCCTGTGAAAGGCTAAACAAGCTTTCCTACTCTCACACCTGTGGGGCTGGCTCGCCTGTGCCTACACCTAGTAAGGAGTCATGGCTAGCTCTCCTCTCAACCCCCTGGGGCCCACTCTCTCGACTGCCACAGGTAGTGAGGAGTGAGGTGGGGACCTCGTTACATACCCCCTGCACAAATGCTACCTCACAGCAGAGGAATGGCGGGGCTAGCTCTCCCTCTCTCTAGCTCTTGGGACCTGTGACCCCATACCCAGGGTCAGCTCAATCTGGTGAGGGGCAGAACTGGTTCAACCAAGCTCATAACCATGTGGGCAGCTTTCCCAATGACCAGAGGTGGTGAGGGACCTGAGCATCATACTCGCACACGCAGCCTACGAGTGGCAGTCATCAGGTTTCCCTCACTTATGCCTCTAAGAGGCTCCTCCAAACCCCTGCCACCAGGTCCAGCTCCAGTTGTGTTGCCTGGTCAAGTCTCAGGGTGGGGCAAGTTCTGTACCACCCCTGGACATCCATGTAGTCTCTGGTGACTGCCTCAACCAGGCATGTCCCCATGTTCTCTAATGGCAATAGACATTGACACAGACCCCTTCTACTGCATAGCCGTGGATCCAGACATCCCAGGCTGGCACTTAACCATGGCCCCAGGTGGCAGGAACAGGCTACTCCCCTCCACCATTGAGTCTCCAGTTTCATCTCTTCATAATGCTCAAGTCACTCCACTTCTCTTTCTCTCCCATCTGTCCATCTTATACCTGCACATTGTGGTGGCTCCTGCTACAAGTTGGCCACAGGACTGGTGGGCCCAAGTGACATGCTCCAGCAAGTGAGTGTCTATGGCCCACTTGTGTCGTTTACCAGAGGGCAGGTCTGTGGGTGGCATGGTGGTCTGCAGGTCTCTATCTTCCTTCTCCCGTGCTGTATGTGGTAATCAGGGCTCTGTGTGTGTCTATGGATCGTCTGTGCAATGGGGAGGAGGGCAGTTCTTTGGACATCTTTGCCTGTCCATATCACATGGAAATGGTGCAATGAAGGTCTCTGTCTCTCTTTTTCCTCCTGCATTGCAGTGCGTGGATTTGATTTGATTTTTATGTGTCTTAGGAGAAACAGAGCTTTGATCATTAAGCCAAGCATCAAACCAGGAAACAAAGGACTGCCATCTGCTCTGCCCCAATTGATGTAAGAATAATGACAAAGGTGTCTCTTTGTCCACTATGTAAAATTTTGAGCCACCATTTCCACCATCCTATCTTTACAGTTCATTCAAATAAAATTTTATACTTCTGTATTCTCTGGCTTTGCAATTTCCTTTGTCCTTATGCAATCTCCTCTTGATATGAAATTACTTAGTGATAACAACAGCATAAATTTTATAAAATTTAATGAAACTATGTTTTATCATTGTTTAGTCTTCTTTATGACTATACAACACAGATATACGACATAAGACATAAGAAATTCTCTTATATCTGAAACCTGGGAACCATACAAGGGAAAACAGAAAGACCACAAATACTTGAGAGGGAAAACAAACATTATGAAATGTTGCACATATTGCTGAATTTGGTAAGAATTGATTTTTAAGAGTCAGTCATTAAAAAATTCAACCTATAATCAATACATTATGGGTGCATTCCAAAAGTATCTGGAAGTGATTTAGTCTCAAGAGTGAGTTCAAGCCTGTGTGTGTATTCCTTCATGGGGACACTGTATAGCACTGTTCAGTATCAGGCATGGCTTAGACACACACTGTTAAAATCATGAATTCTTATGATCGCTAGACATATTTCTCCATGGATTAATTTCACATTTTTAAGGAAATGATGTTTGATCTAAATTAGGGACTCTGCTTCATAAAGATGAGAGTTTCAATGAAGGGCATCCAGATGATAGCTTTTGTGGAAAAGAAACTGTGCAAAACGGAAGTACAGATGACAGTATAAGGAGGGTGACTTAGTAACTAGGCAACATGCTGCAGAATCAGGAGCTGTAAATCATAATTACAACATCATAGACCAGTTAGAGCTCGTACAGCCGAGAACTTGGCGTGCGTGCAGGCTGGCAACTGGCTCCCAAACTGAGCTTCAGTCAGCTGAAAAATGGAAATGAATAACGACATGCTCACAATTATACAGATTGCTTCAGCACAGAGGAGGAATGAAAAGGAATTAATTCAGGATGTGAGCAAGCCTGGTGACTCAATAGCAGAATGAAAGAAAAAGGAAAAAACATAGAAGATACGAAAAATAAAATCTCCCATTCTCTGATGTCTAAAAATTCTCTCAGATTGCTTCAGAATCTCATTTGAATGACTTCTAATGACGCAATTTTGGAAATGGTTGGCTTTCAGACATCTTGGTTCCTATAGAAAATTGTCTCAAGTTTCATGAAGAATCACAGGAAGAATTCTGTTTGGAGGCTAAAATGAGCCATTTTGGGCTTTACTTGAAAGGTAGCTTGCTAATAGAGAAACATATATAAAAAAAGAATGATTCTAAATATTTTTTTAAAAGTCTTCCATTTTGCTCCATTCATACAAATGAGCAACACTGAACTTAGGACTACCACAAACTAAGAAGCTAGGTTAAAACTCTTCACTGACTTTCTCCAGATGATAACTTTCTTGCTTATTTATTTATTTATTTATTTATTTATTTATTTATTTTTATTATAAGCAGAGCCTAGCATCTTTGCATGGCTTCTTTCCCTTACAGTATTAAGATTTAGATTCTGCCATATTTTGAGAATTTTCTGTTCTCTGGTTGGAAGATGAATTGGCTCTTTCCATCACACTAAGAAGGAACTGCTACAAGAGAAAGCACATGATTTTCAGAGTTGACCATGGCCCTCTTACCTTTCAATACTGCCAATAGTACTGGACTGTTGTACTACTGGATTTTGACACCCACTGAAAAGGAGAGACTTCACACACTTAGATTTGTTTATATTTTTTTATTTTTTTATTTTTGCACTCCAAAACTGGAATAGGCTTCTTATAAGAGCCCCAGGAAGACCCACAGTTTGTCTACTTGTGTGCCCCTGTAAGCCCCGTGCCTTTCTCCAGCAGTCCTCAAAGGTATTCATCGTTGCAGCGCAACCAAGTACTGGGAATGCCATATATGAGAAAATCCACTAATACTACTGATTAGTTTAAATTTTAAAGCTCAGTCTGCTTTACGTAAGTCCAGAATATAGATGCACATTTTAAAGAAATGTGTGTGATTTCGAGGAAGCCAAATATTCTACTAGAAGTTTGCATGCAATTCTATTATTTCTTGTGGAAATATGCAGAAACTCTTCAAGCAGGTCAACACTACTGTGAATAACATACTCATCTCTCAACTGCACACCTGATCATCCCTTAATGATGCAATATACATTCCTTCACCATTACTCTTACATCTCTTCATTTCTACTTTCTATATTATTCACACTGCTAATTTGAAGTGATATGTTTGTTTATGTCTGTCTTTATAGAACAGATGTAATTTCAGGAATAGAAATTTAGCCCATTATTATTCAAAATAAGAAATGCAGGGACAAAAGTGGAACAGAGACTGAAGGAATGATTGACCAGTGACTGGTCCAACTTGGGATCCATCCCATGGGCATCAAACTCTGACACTATTATGGATGCTATGTTGTGCTAGCAGACAGGAGCCTAGCATGGTTGTCCTCTGAGAGGATCTACCAGCAGGTGACTGAGACAGATGGCAGATATTCACAGCCAAGCATTGGACTGAGGTTTGAGAGCCCAATGGAAGAGTTAGGGGAAGGATTGAAGGAACTGAAGGGTCTGGCAACCCTTCAGTTGACTATTCTGGACCCCCCAGGAGCTCCCAGAGATGGAGCCACTAACCAAAGAGCAAACACAGGCTGGTCCAAGGTCCTCCGCACATATGTAGCAAAGGACTGCTTTCTCTGGCCTCAGTGGGAGAGGATGCAGTTAATCCTGTAGAGACTTGCTGCCCCAAGGAGGGAGGATGCCTGGGGAGGGAGAGCACCTTCTCAGAGTTGAAAGGGAGGGTAGACTTGGGGTTGGGGGGGATAACTCTGCTGGGGAGTAGGAGGGAGGCAACATTTAGGATGTAGCTAACTAATAATAATAGTAATAATAATAATAATGATAAATGATGCTGTATTCAAAAAACAAAAAACAAACAAAAAACTAAATAAAAATTTAAATGGTCATTGTCTTCTTGTACTGAGGTTCAATGCTGGAGTTTGAGTCTAAGTCTTCAAACACATTAGGCAAGTGCTACCCATGAATTCTCTTCCCAGGTGTAGGTTCTTAATGCTCCTCATGAAATGAATGACCAGATGGTTGAGTGGCAGAATTTAATAGACATATAATGCAAAGGAAAGCTCATGTTCTCCGTGGGACTCTTGTGTATGGATAAGAATGAGTGAAAAAATGTCACAGTATTCAGAGGTTAGCTTTGGCAGGCTGGCTTTGTGGCTCATTAAGGATAAGGAAAACAGTATTTAAAAACCAGAGAAAATAATTTGAATATAGGCTCAAAGTAGAGACACACTAATATGCATATTTCATGTGCAAAGACAAGTAGTTATTAAGGTTTGTGTACAGGGATGTACCAAGTATTAGAGAAGTAGGTTCAGCCAGGTCTGAAAGATGTTTGATTAAGACATTTTATATTTTTGATTCCAGGAGTTGGTAATTCATTCACAGTTAATCAGTATAGGAAAATAGAATAAAATATACATACAAAATATGAGTGCAGTGAGATATGACTGGAAATACAGACTAGTCCAGCTGTACAGGAGAGTAGACATGGAGAGCAGTTGGGAACTATTTTAATAACAAATGTTCAAACAGCAAAGATGAATTCTCTTAAAAAGGAAAATACATGCATGACATATTTTGCAAGAAGAAAGAGACAGATTAATATAATTTATTTTCGAACCCTTAGAAGAATAAGGAAACCCATCATCTTTTCCATAATATACCACACTTAATTTTGTGACACTTTGCCACCATCATGTAATACATAGAAGTCATATAAAAGTAATTATAAAAGTAAAAATGACAGAGAATGAAGTTACTTTCTTAGCTTACTCCATTGAATTTTAAATATAGTTTAAAATTGCTTATAGTTTTCATGTTTTATTTGATCAAAATAAAAAGAAACACAAGTAGATCATTGCTTCCTTGAGGCTGGTGATTTGGCAGGATGTCCCACGAGAAACACAGGCTGTCAACATTGTGTGGCTGTTTTTGAGAGATGGATTTATAATCTCCTAGAACTTGTAAGTCTGTGAAATCCAAAGAAAACCAATTCTAATAATTAGGGATAAAACTCTGGCTTTTTTAAAGAAATAAAATAAGACAATAACATTATTTTTTTAAAAAATTATTTTTATCACATATCTGTCTCTGATCTAAGAAAACAAGGAAAATGAAATGTATGATGTAAAGTGTTTAAAATGGTGTGGGAGGATGGGCATGCTAGCTCATGTCAGTTGAGGCCATGAGTCATTTTCAGGGTGACATTAAGGATGACCACCTCATCCTCATTTGTTCCCATAATAAACAATAATCTAAAGACAAACTACAGTATCATTTCTGAAGACCTAACTTATCCTACTTACTACAGTTATGAGTTCTGGGGTCAAATGCAGTTGATGGTTATAATGCTAAGTGGGACTGAAGCATCTGTCCCTTAAACATCATATGGAAGCACCAACTTACATGCTAAAATTATGCTGCTCACTAGTATCTAAACTAACTCCTGCTATAGCGGACATTTTGCCAATCTTCTAAATTTTTATTGCTTTTCAGAATCAGACAAGATAAAACATCATATAGCATCTTTGTCAATTTGGAGGAGGCAGAATTCTTAAGAGTACAAAAGTAAGAGCTGTAAGAGAAAGAAATGATAAATTGAATTACAGGAAAATATGGACACCCTGTTCAAATGACCAAGCATTAAAAAATTAAGGGTGGGAATATCCTGATTAAACAGCAAGTGCCAAAAAAAAAAAGAAAATTTACAAACAACCCACTGGGTAAGAGTAGATACTTATGATACATATATTTAACAAACAAAAATAAACTTAAGAAATTCCCCAAACCCAATAGAACAGTAACTAAAAGACTTCAACAGATATTTCACCAATGAAGGATATTTAAAGGACCTCAGAAATGCATAAGTCCTGATATTAACAAGAAATAACTAAAAGAAAGTCTTTATCTCTATCTCATCTCCATCTCCATCTCTGTTTCCATCTCTATCGTCTATATCGATATTACCACTAGAAGGCATAGAGATTCATGAAACCATTTTTGAAAGGTTTGGCAACACTTCCTCATAAAGAAAATATAAAAAGTTCCTCAGCCAGTGTTATCCTTTATAGATGAACATATAACAAAAGTGTAACCTATGTTCAGTCACCAAAAGACATGTGACAGTGCTCTTGATGGTTCCCTATCTATAACTCTCAGAGAGGCTTACCAATGACATCAGCAGGAGACTGGGTATATGCAGCCTGATATGATTATGAGAGATCAGAGAGCCTAAAAATGCAAAATAAGGATTCAAAATAAGGCTGCACCAAGGGGACATATACAAACTGAGAGGATATAATTTATATAAATAATTTTACATGTATCTATGTACATTTAAATAATTTTAAATAAAATATGCATATTGGCAAAAAATGGTTTTAATTGACAGATACAAGAATAGTAATACCTTTTCAGATGCAATAGATGATTTTTGTTGGGAGGAATCATGATTAATGCTAGGGGATATTTGCTATGGTTTTTAACCTGTAGGTCGCAACCCCTTTGGCAAATCTCTATCTCCAAAAATATTTACGATTTAAAACAGTAGCAAAATTATAGTTATGAAACAGGAAAGAAAATAATTTTTATAGCTGAGTCACTAAAACATGAAGAGCTGTATTAAAGGGTCTCAACCTTAGGAAGGTTGAGAACCACCGTTTTAGAGACAGTCATTAGATGTGATGGGTAAAATATGATTTTTGAGTGACTTCCTCAATGTCTTGTTCCTCATGAATGAGCTCAACCTTCACATCTTTGACACTGTCATGGAAGAAGGTTAATCAATTTATGATGGTATGTCCTGGATTTGCAAGAAGGATAAGCATCTTTTCAGTTATTTTGTTACATCTCTATTTGGAAATTTGTTCTACATCCAGTTTGGCCATTATTCTATTTTGATGACTTTTCCTGTTATTTTTCCTGTTAATTATATTCACCAAGCTTTAATGCATAGCTTTTTCATTTTATTGTAACTATACAATGTTTAAATTATAAATCTTTCATCTCCTATATTTAATACAGTTTAGACAAATTGTGCTATAGATAGGAACATTCCATAACAGTTTGTAACCATTCATTTATTTTTCACATATTTAATACATTTTGATTTTGTTTGTGCATGGTATGGTGACATTTCTACCTCAGTCATGTGGCTGAAGATGCCAATACCATGTGCTAAGTGCTCAGTTGTCATTTAAATGATTGTTCATCTTCTAACTACCGTCTATTTTTCTATCTACCTGCCTCTGCTTAGCCCAGGCTAACCTGAATTTTCTTTATTTCTTCCTCTTCTTGTCAAGTGTTCATATCATAGGTGTGCACAATTATACTCAATTTTATTTATTATTCATACATTCATTCATTCATCAATTGTCCTGGGTTTCATAGATGCTAAAATCATACTATTCTTACCTACACTCCAACCCTCCCTAGTGGTTCTCAAGGCTACCTTTACAATACATAGTATTTTGTATACAGGTTTCTGTTTTGTCCCTAATGGTTCCAGGATGAAATGTATAAATTACCAACAACACCCTTCTTGAAATTTTTCTTTTTTTACCACGTGGTTTGACAACTAGTATGACAAGGACATCCAACAACAATTTTCCAGATTGTCTTGTTAATGCTTATGGAATCCTTTTGGTGGTGATGCTCATGGGCACCATTATGTATTTGTGAAATGGCACCGTTGACAGGTGCTATGCCTGCCATGCATCCCTCCCCAGCATCTTTCATAAAGATCTAAATATTTCTGCAGTTCTGCAGCTTTTGCTCTTTTTGAGTTGGATGCTTATGTGGGAATTTTACAGATTATTGTTATTATGAATATTCACTTTACATCACCTTTATATCACCCCCCAAATCAGGAATCTGTGAGCAAATGCTGAAGGTCCTTGTCCCCAATTGGCTTTTGATTGATCAATAAAAAGCCATCAGCCAGTGGCTAGGCAGGTAGACTGAGGCTGGACCTTTGGATTAGCATGGACTAGGAACCAGAAGAGAGGAGAGATCATCATGACAGGGGGAAAAAAAGACCAGAGCTAAAGGACCACCAACATATGAGACACAGACCACTTCGCCAATTGTATTTGGGGTAGCAGAGATGAAATATAGATTTTTTTTTTACAAATGTTAACTCAGGAATAACAGAGGGGAGTGTTTGCTAGCAACACTAGGAAGGGTTAGAACTGCCCAGTTGAGCTATTTAACTGACTTGTGTGTCTTTTATTCAGAAATCCAAAGGGATCTGGCAGGTGGCTGCGAGCGCAGCCTGCTGGGAGCACAAAGAGGTTTGGCCAAAATTACTGCTACAATTAAAGGTCCATAAATTCATTATTTGGCCATTAAATTGGGCAAGATCAAGTTCACATTTCTGTCCTTGTTATCTGCTGGGAGTGACTGCAGGGCCTTTCGCATAGCCTAAGTAGAGTCAACGCTAAAGCCGAGTCCCACACTTGCTCACTCTGTCCTTCCCTCACTGTCCCACACATGCTTCCTAATCCTTACAAATCTTGAAATAAATGCTGCCTTCAACCGGAAGCTTTTTGCATGTGTAAAATATTACTACGTTACATGGTTCTACAAATATAAATAAGGAAGAAACAGGTTTCATATTCATTTGTAATTTTTTTGGTTACAAACTACTTCTGGTATTTCTTGGAAACAAATAAGGATGGGACCTAGAAGGAGATCCTGCTGCAAGCATACGGTCTCTGGGCATTCTTTCCCCCATACTCTCCTGGCATTACACCCCCTTAGCTAGTGACTTTAAAGCCATGTTTCCCCAGGCTATTTCAGTTCAGTGCCATTCATATTACATGAGACAATAAAGGTGTAATGCCAGAGAAGAGGTGTTACTTATACTGTAATCTGGACTAGTGGAAAATTTACTCCCAGGGATTATGATGATTGGCCATGCAAGGCAGATTATTGGCTGTAAATTAGTTAGCCTTCAGAGAAGATCATTCAGATGTCCAGTTTTTCCCCATTGCTTTCCATTCACTACAGCCTTCTATCGCCACATGCTCTCTTTCCATGCATATGTGCTTATGTGACACACATGTCCGTGAGTGGAGGCTAGACAACCTGGGTGTCATCCTCTTGGAGGCCATTCATGAGTCATGAGATGGGCTCTCTCAGTGTTTACAAGTAACCAGTTATGCTTATCTGTCGGACACAGGGAGCTTCCTGTCTCTGCAGCCATGGATCTGGGGCTATAAGACCATGCTATCTATCAAGCTTGGCATGTTTTCTATGTTCTGGGAACTGAATTTGGTTCCCCTTGCTTGAAATAAAGTGCTGTACCTACTGAGCCACCCTTACAGCCCCTTTCTCTAGTATACTCTAGAGGGGGACATTCACAGTATTTTATAAAAAGGGTTTGTTTAAAATCTGTAAATTTGTACATCAAAATGAGAAACGATGCAGAATGGTGATGCATGATAGTCAGAGGATTTCATGTGCTTTCTTTCAATTTCCTTTTTTATAGAATTGATATAGAATTTTTATTGTTTATAATGGAATAGATATTGATCTCGTTAGCTGGTCATGATCATTCTTGACCTCATTTATAAGCTCAGGAATGGATTTCCCTGTTTGCGTGAGATAAATGGACAATGGTATCTGAGCTCTCATGAAGCATGCTCATATCCTGGATCGGTTCTGAGAGCAACAGAGCTCATCATTTTTCTTGGCTCCAATCAACCTCGCAATTCTCTCGCAATAGAGCATAAGTATTAATGCCTTTCCTCAGGCTCCACTTTCTAGGAGACTCAGGCTAATACAATGCTCTTAAATTATTAAATGTTTATTATCTTTTGGGAGGGTTGACACTGAAATAAAGACATCAAGCTAATGAGAGGGCTCAGCAGGTAAAGGAGCTGGCGGCCAAGCTGATAAGCTGAATTATGTCCCTAGGACCCACATGGTGGAAGGAGAAAGCCAAATCTAACACAATAAAATAAATAAATGTTATCAAATTTTTAAAAAATAAACAAAATAAGTTTATCTAAATCAATTCCATGCTTATACTCTAACATAAAAATATTATAATTCCCCCCTCCACACACAGAGAGTGAGAGAGTGAGAGAGAGAGAGAGAGAGAGAGAGAGAGAGAGCCTTGTTCTTGCCTTCTTGTTCATGTGAAAGCAAAGAAAACTCCATTGCTAGCAACTCTGCTGTGCCAATCATGAGAACTCAGTTCTTGGTATTGTTCTTTTTTTTAATTTTTCTTTTTCTTTTCTTTATTGAATATAATCTTCATTTACATTTCAAATGCTAAAACCTTTCCCAGTTTCCCCCCTCCCCCAAAACCCCCAATCCCTCCTCCCACCTCCTGCCTCCAAGTACATGCCCCTCCCCATGACCCACTCTCACATCCTCCTGCTCCTTAATTTCCCTTTGTTGGGGCATCTATTAAGCCTTCACCTAACCAAGGACCTCTCCTCCCACTGATGCCCGACAGGCATACCTCTGCTACATTTTTGGCTGGAACCATGTGTACCCCTTGGTTGATGTTTAGTCCCTGGGAGTCCTGGGGCACCTGGGTGGCTGAAATCCTTGTTCTCCCATGGGGCTGTAAACCCCTTTAGCTCCTCCAGTCCACCCTCTAACTCCTCCAATGGGGACCCCACGCCCAGTCCAATGGTTGGCTGCTAGCATCTGCCTCTGTATGTGTAAGGCTGTGGCAGGGTGCCTTCGGAGACAACCAACATGCTCCTTTTGGTATAGACTTCTTGTCGTCCATAATAGTGTCGGTATTTGGTGGCTGTTTATAGGATGAATCCCCAGGTAGGGCAGTCTCTGGATGACTTTTACTTCAGTCTCTGCTCCACACTTTGTCTCCTTTATTTACTTTACAGAGTATTTTGTTCCCTTTCCCAGAGGAAACAATGCACCTCCACTTAAGTCCTTCTTCTTGAGCTTCCTGTTGTCTGTGAATTATAACTTGTTTATTTTGAGCTTTTAGGGCTAACATCCACTTATCAGTGAGTGCATACCATGTGTTTTCTTTTGTGATTGGGTTACCTTGCTCAGGATGACACTTTCTAGTTCTATCCATTTGCCTAGGAATTTCATGAATTCATTGTTTTAAATAGCTGAATAGTACTCCATTGTGTATATATATATCACAATTTCTGTATCCATTCTTCTGTTGAGGGACATCTGGGTTCTTTCCAGCTTCTGGCTATTATAAGTAAGGCTGCTATGAACATAGTGGAGCATGTGTCCTTATTATATGTAGGGGCATCTTCTGAGTATACCAAGAGTGGTATAGCTGGATCTTCAAGTAGTACTATGTCTAATTTCCTGAGGAACTGCCAAACTGATTTACATAGTGGTTCTACCAGTTTGCAATCCCACCAAAAAAGGAGAAGTGGTCCTCTCCCCACATCCTCTCCATCATCTTCTGTCCCCTGAGTTTTTGATCTTAGCCATTCTGACTGGTGTAAGGTGGAATTTCAGTGTAGTTTTGATTTGCATTTCCCTGATAACTAAGGATGTTGAACATTTCTTTAGGTGCTTCACAGCCATTGGAGCTTCTTCAGTTGAGAATTCCCTGTTTAGCTATGTACCCCATTTTTAATAGGGTTATTTGACTCTCTGGAGTCTAATTTCTTGAGTTCTTTGTACACATTGGATATTAGCCCTCTATCAGATGTAGGATTGGTAAAGATCTTTTCCTAACCTGTTGGTTGCTGTTTTGTCCTATTGACAGTGTCCTTTGCCTTACAGAAGCTTTGCAGTTTTATGAGGTCCCATTTGTTGATTCTT
This sequence comes from Apodemus sylvaticus, assembly GCF_947179515.1. Taxonomy (NCBI): domain Eukaryota; kingdom Metazoa; phylum Chordata; class Mammalia; order Rodentia; family Muridae; genus Apodemus; species Apodemus sylvaticus. The sequence continues at coordinate 27,217,223 of NC_067484.1, forward strand.
GTTCTTAGAGCATAAGTGATTGGTGTTCTATTCAAGAATTTTCCCCTGTGCCCATGTGTTTAAGATTCTTCCCCACTTTCTCCTCTATAAGCTTCAGAGTGTCTGGTTTTACATGTAGGCCCTTGATCCACTTGGACTTGAGCTTTGTACAAGGAGATTAAGAATAGGTGGATTTGCATTTTTCTGCATGCTGACCTCCAGTTGATCCAGCACCATTTGTTAAAAATGCTGTCTCTTAAGAGGAACACTCCTACACTGTTGGTGGGGCTGTAAGATGGTACAACCACTTTGGAAATCAGTCTGACGGTTCCTCAGAAAACTGGACATGACACTTCCGGAGGACCCTGCTATACCTCCCCTGGGCATATACCCAAAGGATTCCCCAGCATGCAATAAAGACACATGCTCCATTATTTTCATAGCAGCCTGATTTCCAACCAGAAGCTGGAAAGAACCCAGATGTCCCTCAAAGGAGGAATGGATACAGAAAGTGTGGTATATTTACACAATGGAATACTACTCAGCTATTAGAAACAATGAATTCACAAAAATTTTAGGCAAATGGTTTGATCTGGAAAATATCATCCTAAGTGAGGTAACCCAGTCACAAAAGAATACACATGGAATGCAATCTCTGATAAGCGGATATTAATTAGCCCAGAAGCTCTGAATACCCAAGGCACAAATTGCATAACAAATGACTCCCATGAAGAAGTATGGAGAGGGTCCTGATCCTGGAAAGGATTGATCTAGCATTGGAGAGGAATATAAGGGCAGAGAAAAAGGAGGGAGGTGATTGGAGAATGGATGGAGAGAAGAAGGTTTATGGGACATATGGGGAGGGGGGATCTGGGAAAGGGGAAATCATTTGGAATGTAAACAAAGAATATAGAAAGTAAAAACATTAAAAAAATTATAATTCAACCATTACATGTATTTTACACATGGATACTTGTAAAAACCGTAATGCCCAGTTAGGATTATTGGGTGAATAAGAAAAATAAGTTAAATGAATCTGCAAAGAGCAGAAATCTGCAAAATATGCTGCCCTGGGCTGACAACCGCTACAAAGCAGATGACACATTGTGGATCTAAAAAAAGATGCTGAAATTGCATCATTGTGAGCATTACCATGAAAATAAAGATTAAATGAATGCTGGAGGGGAATGGGCACACCCTGCTGACTGCATCACGGAAGCAAGAGGAGTTTCCTGCATCTATCAGTTCTTGCTTCCGACCAGGGTGTTGCTTGAATACTGGCACTCCTGATTACTTCACAGCAGAAAATAGCATTTGTTTGTGTATTAAAGAATTATGATCCGGTCCAATGCTTTTAAGATTTAGTTCTGTAGGATGCTGATCTCAGTCCTCAATATATGCCTTCTGCACTACTGAGTTTTGCAGGTTGAATTTGGGATAAGACAGAGGGCATCCTGGGACAGCACCTGTTATAAAAACTTCCAGCGGCAGCCATTAAACAGAACTTAAGTTTCTTGACAGAATGTTTTCAGGTTTGCAGGTCAGGTTTGACCTCCATTTTCTTTATGTGATGGGGGTACCATAAGCTGAACACAGGGGAGGGCAAAGCCCTGAAATAGAACTTATTAGTCTAATTGAAACAGCATTAGCCAGTTTTTTGCTATAACAAAATAGCCAACCCAGGGCAAGTTATAAAGAAAAAATAGTTTACTTGACTTACTATTCAGGAGATTTAAGGAGATGGTACCAGCACCAGCACCACATTGCTGGAAATATTAAAATGGACCATCAGTCTTCCCACACTACTGCTGGCAACTCTTTGCCCTGGTGTGGTCCCAATGCCTCTGCCTCTAAACTAGCCTCATCAGTGACCGATTGCAGTGTTCCCAGCTCCAGTTAACTTGTTACATAGCCACCTGTATCTTCTCAGCCTTAAACCCCTGTGGTTGGCAGTCCCACATTCCAGTAACCCAGTAAAACAAAACTCTTGAAGCTTATAATTAACAAGTCAGGTTTATGTATCAATAAATTCTCATTTCATAAAATGCCCATACAATAATTTGAGAACTAACTGATAATAATATAAACTGCCCACCTAGATTAGACAAGTTATCCCAAATATTCTGTTCTTAATTATATCATATCTACCTGTAGCTATTTAGAGCCACTCTGGTTCTGAATCATCCTCTCCCATCATCTCTATCTTGCTTCCTTCTCCTCCTCCTCTCCGCCTTTGCAACTCTTAGCTCTGCCTCCCTTTTCCCTGTCCAACCACAGGCCTCCTGCTGCACTAATATTTAAATAGATTTGACAGGGAAAATCCTACCACGGCACTGCACTTAGGAGACTCATTGTAGATGTCATCGCAATGACAGAACACGTGCAGAAGACAGTAGATGAGATAGGAAGTAAGAAACTGGAGAGAAACGAAGCTTGTGCTATTTCTAATAACCCAATCTTCCAGAAAGAATCTAATACCAGAATACCTTCATTAACCCTTTGCAAGTGTGACACCACCATGACACAACTATTTCACCTAGACCTAACTCGTAATGGTCGCATCACTTCAACACATGAGGTCAGCCAAGTTTCCAGACTGTGAACCTTGGGTGGCACATTCCAACTGTATCCAGAATTCCAGAAAGTCCTTTCACTGAACTAGTGGAGAAATGGAAGACCAGAGAGGTGAAACAACACACATTTGTTTATACAACTGGAAAGTGAAGGGCCCTTGAAAAAGTACTATGTGGCACTTTTGGTTTTTCTTACACAGCTTACAAAAGTATCTAAATTAGGTTGATGGTCAACAGAAAAGAAAAACGGACACAAGCTTGCCATTGTCATTTTATGTTGTGGTGAGTAATTTGCTATTAGTTGGCTAAGTTCCATGGTTTAGATAATTGAAATTATGAAAACCTTATGTTTATGTCCCTCTGTTATTTGGAATATTATCAATAATCTTTCTTTAATTTCTTTACATTTATATGTTTGTCTGTATATGGGACTAACTTTAGTCATTAGTTAAGTATCCTTTCTGCCTTACAGGAAGACAAAGTACAATGAGGAGTCAGTAATAGAGTTTTATACAAATACTGAAACAAAATATTGTCAGAAATCACTATGTAGAAAAAAATCTGTGTGACAGGCATAGGCAGAGAAGAGCTATGGAAGCAGTCCAACCCTAAACTAATTCTCAAACTAGGCAAACAGCCTAGAAAAGGAAATCAAAATCAGAAAGGGAAGCTCTGGTCAATTATTAGGAGTATCAAATACCATCTAAAATTATGAATATGCAATTAATGCAATGGAAAATGTCTAAATAGGAAATATATGGCCAAGTGTAGGTACATGAAGTAAAACTCCAAAGGAGTTATGTTGGTGACAAGTAGACATGATGCATGTTACTTCAGGCTAGTCTACAGGAAACACATGGCAGACTGAAATTAGGGATGGGGCCAGGGTATTATGAAGAGAATGTAAGCTGAGAAAGACTTGGACACTTCTAATAGCAAGTGGTGAATGTTTGTGCTTAGAGTATTGGAAAGCACCAGGTGTGCACATCCTTTCTAGAGATCTAGACCTGCACAGCCAAGTAGATGTAAGATGGATAAGATCTTCTGGAGGCAAATGCAGCCTGAACCTTATATAGGGCTTGCACTGTGAGGTGAGCTACTTTTAGGTGAGTTACATGTGAGTCAGGATGGTTATTACAGAAAAAAATAAAAGTAGTCAAGATGTTTAATAACCAGGAAGTACCTTATTTATGGTGTGTTCATTAAATATGATGTGCTCTGAAATGTAAGTAAACATTGACTTTGAGAATTGAAAGAGTTATAAAACAAATATAAAATATAATGTATAAAATAATGGCAAAACTTTCACCTATGCCCAATAAAGATATACCTACAAGAAAGCATAAGTGTCTTCTGTCCTCCTTCCTCCTTCCTTCCTTCCTTCCTTCCTTCCTTCCTTCCTTCCTTCCTTCCTTCCTTCCTTCCTTCCAAGGGACAAATAGCTTTATGTACAGCACATATTATAACTGTTCAACTTCATTGATCAGATCATACCAATGAACAAACCTGAGTTTTGATAAAATTGGCACAAACAGATGATAAGCTGCTTGTGTGCCTGGAGTGTATTCTTTGATGATCCATTCCTTTGGAGTATATGTTATGAATTAATACATGACAATGGTATTAATAATTATATTAAATAATGTTTATCCTGGACAGGCTTTGAGGTGATCTCATTTTATACATTTAACTTTGTAAAGTATAATACAATCCCACCGTGTGTGTGTGTGTGTGTGTGTGCAAATGTGAATCAATTGTGCACTTTATTTTTTACATTAGTATAGCTTAGTATTTTTATGTTTTCTATTACAATTATATAATTTATCTTTTTGTAATCATGAAGAATTCTTCTATAAGTGAAATGCTGCAGCAAAAGAAGTCTAATAGGGATACACATTTCAATGGAGTACTAAAACCTGTTTCCTGATTTAAAACCCAGAGCCTTTGTGAAGACTTAGAACGTTCTCCTGACAAATTTTGACTGTTTCTTTCATCAAGGTCACATTAGTTCTGACTCTTGGGAAATCTTCAATTGTAGCATGACTAATCAGCACTTGGTAAGAGAACTAAAGTCCCTGTGAACAAGGTAAAATGCTGACTACCTTAGTGTTGGCATTGGATATTGTCTTAGGTGTTCTGTTGTCAAGATAAAAACAAAACAACAACAACATGACCACAAGAACCTTGGGTAAGAATGGGTTTATTTCATGAATGCTCCTATAACACAGTCCATTATCAAAGGAAATTAGGGCATGCATTCAGGGCAGGAACCTGAAAACAGAAACTGAATGTTGCTGGCTTGTTCCTTATAGCTTGCCCAGCCTGCCTTTTTATAGCACTAGGACCAGTGCCCAGGGTAGCACTGCCCACAGTGGGCTGGGTCCTGCCACATCAGTCACTAACTAAGAAAGCACACTATTGACTTGTCCACAGGCCAGTCTCATGGGGGTATTTTATCAATTGACAATCCCTTCTTCTCAAATGACTCTAGCTTGTGTCAAGTCAACATGAGGCTGCCTAGCCCAGCTCCTTATAGCCATATGTGCCAACATGTCCCTTCTACATCTCACTATTTATCATGTATTTCATGCCTTTGCTCTACCTTGATATTTTAAAATCTTTGTACTTCTTCCTCTCCATGGAATAGGGATTTCCATCCTTTCTGTATTTGTAAGACAGACATTATATGTTATATTAAGACTGATAATATTTTATATCTAAAGAATACTAATATGATGAATGTCCATAACATTAATAACTAGATCATAATTAATATAAATTGTATGTCATGTTTCACTATCCCAATTCAAAATTAATTACCAGATTTGTTATAATTGTTTGCATTTTCAGTTACAGATTTTATCACATTTACTTATGCATGTAAATGAGAAATTATTTAAGTTCCCTTTCATTAATATTTCCAGAATTTACATTTTTACTTGGGTATAATTCATGATTTTACATGTTATGGCTGTATACTATTATTCATGTAACTGGTTTCTTTTTCGTGGCCATTTGAACACTTCAAATGATAACTCAAATGCTTGACATTGGGCATGAGGAATCTCCTGCATTCCTCTAGACTACTGCTCTTCGGTAGAACTCTTGGGTTGCAGGAACATACCTACACTTTACACTTCAGACTCTAGAATCAATCCATCCTACTTTCTGTTTCTCTTGAGTTTGCTATGGAAACTGTCTTCTCCAGGAACTGGTTAATTTTCAGATTCCCAACTTGACTTGGCTGTTGTTTAGCACAGTCCTTCTTGCTGTGTTTGATCTCTGCCTTTCTGTCCCTCGTTTTTTAACAATTTTATTGAAACCTAAAGGACTAACATTAAGCTACGTTCATTCACAGAGTTTAATTTATTGAAGGAAGTGCTATGGATGTGTCCTTCTGGTTCTCAGGGTAGGAGGGTCAGAGACTAACACTGCTTACTGCTAAACTCAGAAATACATCACTGTCTATCCCTGTAGATAACAGAGTTTTGTCTTTAAGGGTTTTTTTCTGATCTTTTGACTTTAAGGTGGTGATTTAAAACATTTCCTCATCCATATATTAACATAGCCTCACTTGTTCTTTCCTGACTAATATTTGTTTTTAGTCTACAGCATTTTGGCAAATGCCTATTTATCTGTTTGGTCGAACTAGATACTGAAATAAATGTATTTCAATCTTTATATGCAGTGTGGACTTTATGTTTTCAGTGGTCACACTAAAAATCTTGTTATGCATATTTTATTTAAAATCTGAATACTGAATAAATGATACTGATAAAAGTGATAAAATGTCACTCTCTGCATGAATGATAGTATACAACCATAACATGAAAAAGGTCCAGGCAAAAGGAGAGAACCCGGTCCAGACCGTTCTGGGCTGAGCAGGATGGTGAGTGTCATGGTGAGTGTCCCTGCTCAGATCCCCTGCAGTCCACAGGAGTCAGGAGTCTGTCAAAGTAGGAACTGGTTTTATTGTATCAGTCTCTTGTTTATATAGGGTTGAGGGAGGAGGTGGGGATTTGTGGTGGGGTGAGATGATGTAGGGGATGGGGAAGGGCGATGGAGGGTATGGGGTGACTGACAGAGCCAACAAAGTCATTCCATGTCAGTGCTAGGCAGGCAAAGGCCGGCTTAAGCAGGTCTTGCTGAGTCACTCCAGTACAGAAGTGATGGAGACAGGTCTCTAAACTCAGCAAAGGTTCAGGCTCCCTCACTAGGCTCAGTATCTGGCCAAATAAGGCCCAACAATTAAATATCTGAAGATCATTTTAATCTACATAATTACCCTGCTACTTTTATATCATCCATTATTTTCTCTCTCTTCTCTGGCTACACAAATCAAGATTTCCTGTGTTTTCCACGCTTGAACTCATAGCGCAATTATGATTTCCTTACTTAACCCCTCCTCCCAGAGTTCAGGTAGCTATGTAGGAGCGGAGGGAGGCAGAGAGACTGTAAGAAGCAGAGGGCGAGGAATGGCACCAAAGAAACTGTCTTCCACACACGCAGTACTGATGCACATATCAACTCACAGAGCTTTGGCTGCAGGCACAAATCCTGCACAGGTTTAAGCCAGACAGGACCCAGCACTGAGGTGGGGAAGTAGAACAGGCTCCTGCCCTTACCCAAGCATTCTGCAACTGACATCAACTTGCAAAGGAAAAAGTAGTTTTCTCTAATGGAATCTCATTTGCTATATTAACTACATCACAGTCACAGCAGTGGATAGACAACACAAAGTGAACTTGATGGCATTTTTATAGATTTTATTTTTCTAATAGTATTTTGCTTGGCGTTCTTTGTCTTACTCGTCATTGCTTTGTATATTATGGTTTTCAATTTTGTTTGATGGTTTGTTTGGTATGTGCGTCTCTGTATTGCTTGTGTTTTTAAAGATAATTTTATTCTAGTTTGGCTCTTTGCCTGTTTGTTTTCTAAAGAAATAAAGAAAGGGCATGGATCTGGGTGGGTGAGGAGCTTGGGAGTATGTGGAAGGAATAGAGAGGGTAAAGAGTGATCAGAATATATTGTATGAAAGGACATTTAATGAAAGGAAAGGAACAAAGATGACATGAGCCCTCCTTCTTCTTTGTCCTTAGCATCTTGTCCCTGCCAGCTGCTGCCACCATTGTGGACTCTAACCCTCTCCAACCATGAGCCCAAATAAACCTTTTCTCCTATAAAAACAAACAGAAAATAATTCCCTTGCTTATACTGTTTTGCTGTCTTTCTGGTGTTTTCCTTGAATTACTCTCCCATTTTCAGTACTTCGGAAATTGTCTTACCGAGTTTTGTTTTGTTTTGTGTTAAATGCTCACATTTTCTTCGTCTTTAACAGTCTTAGGCTCTCTTTGCAAGATATTTTCAAAGGGATGCCGATATAAAAATGGCCTCTACTGTCATTTTCTTTCAATAGATGCCATGGAGGCATTTATACCTCATCTCTTTATAAGTAAACTGCCCATTTCCCTATCGCTGAAAAATACTTTTTGCTTTTGATATTCAGCATCATTCTGATAGTCAGTATCTCTATAATTCTCATCTTAGATTTTCAATATTACTGTTGTATTTTAGTGCTCTCTGTGTGTTCCAGATTGAAGATGCTTTTGTCTGTTTGCTTAGGCTTTGAAAAGTCTGCTTAAAAGTTACATTTCTACACTTTTGAATTTGGGGCATTTATGTTACATCTCTGTGGTGGTTTAAATATGTTTGGCTCAGAGAGTGGCACTATTAGGAAATGTGGTCTTATTGAAGAAAGTGTGTCAGTGTCGGGGTGGGATTTGTGATCCTCCTCCTAGCCATGAGGCAGCCAGTCTTCTGTTTGTCTTCAGAATAAGATGTAGAACTCTCAGCTCTTTCTGCATCATGCCTGTCTGGACGCTGCCATGCTTCCTGCATGCTGACAATGGACTGAACCTCTGAAACTGTACGCCAGCTCAAATTAAATGTTGTCCTTTATAATAGCTGCTTTGACCATGGTGTCTTCTCATAGCAGTGGAAATTCTAAGTAAGACAATGCCTTTTGCGTTTTTGTATTATACCCTTTATATTTTATATTTAATATCTCTTAACTCCTAAATTTTCTGTCACATTTTGGATAGTATATATAAATTTGTTAATTCTCTCTTCATCTCTGGATAATTTGTTAATAGGTTAATAGATTTACTAATCATTTCAGCAGTTTTGCTTTTTCTCTGAATCTGTTTCCTTAAATCTGCATGTTCATGCCTAGCTTCTCTACTATATTGAGTTTTTAACTTGGTAACTGGGGCAGAAAAAAAATCTTTCATAGAGAATTTTTTCCTGTCCCTCCAAAATGAAATATTTCCTGTCAAAAGTAAATGAAATACCCAGCCCCCAAATACCCTTCCACACATTGCTAATAGCCAGACTTAAGCTTTTAGGGAGCTGAGTATCCATCCTTATCCTTTCTGACTACATACTCTGTGGTATATACCTCAGGGGTAGACCTCATTTCCCCAGATAAGTTAAGCGACTTTTTGTTTTTGTTTGAATTTTATTTTGTGAATACTATAAAAGATCTCTGGAGACATTGCCATTGTCTATATGAATATGTGTGTGATTTTGTGTGTATGTGTGTGTATGAGAGAGAGACTTTATGTGATTTTTTATTACATGTGTGCATGCATGTGACATGTGTGTAATTTAAGGGATTTTGCTCCTGAAACTAGAAATTGAAGTCGAATATCATTTTAAATTAAATAAGTTATTTTTGTCATACAATCAACATTAAAGAATTGAAATTAGAGGGAAATGGGAAAGTTGTAGAAGTAGGAGAAGGAAGTATAACACAGAAGGAAGAGGGAGAAAATAACTCTAAGGGCGTTGGAAAGCTATATAAAATAATTTACCTAAAGTTTAACAGTATGTATATAGTAACAATATTTATTTTAAATAATTACATTACTTAGGGTGATAATGACCCCTGAAGAGCCACAGACTATCTAAGAAAATTCTCATACAAGACATGAGAAACCCCCTTTAAAGTTGTTAGTCTGGGGTCCAAGAGACTCCCACAATAATACAGGCTGTTGCTGTTGCACTTGTTTCCACCTCTGAAGCTGAAGGAACGTCCCTACCGCTGAAGCCACCATGGACTTTGAACACAGCACTCAGAAACTTCCATCTGTATCTGACCTGAAAACTTCTTTCTGGAGGCATAACTTTCATAGAAAAAGAGGGTACTAAGTAAGTTCCAAAAGCCAGAGGAGAAAAACAATACATGGTCTTACTCTGTGACACTAACTATCCACAACGATGACCATCAGCACAGCAAAATATCACAAAAGGTGTAAGAGTGGCCCTCATAGCTTGGTGGTAATCAACAGCTGTTTAATTGGACTAAAAGCCCATTCAAAAGGAGGGAAGTCATGTCTGGTACCCTAAACCTAGACAATTCCCCATGGCTAGTTAGGTCACAGTTCTTAGAAAATAACCTACTGTTGTCACTTTCCTAAACTAGTATAATTTTTAACTGCATTCTAAATACTTAACCTTAAACCTACTGGTAAGTGCAGCTCTCAGATTTCATCAAAAAAAAAAAAAAGCTTCTTTTTTGCATAAGATGGACCATTACAGAAAGTCTTTTGATCAAAGTACAGGAATAACTGACCATAGAATTTACACCCACGGTTGACGCACCTGTAACATATTCACTATACCTAAGGCTCAGTGAATGCCATGGAAGAAGGTGTGGAAAGATTCTAAGAGCCAGAGGACCAGGGATTCCGATATGATTGACTGACTGTGTCTTCTCCATATGACAGGGACAATACACCCATAACATTGCAGCGATATGGATGCCTCCATAAAACCTGTATAAGGACAACACCAGTTAATATTACAACACCATAGAGAAAGCCTCATGGTGTCCCACTCCTAGGTGAAGCACAGAAGGCAATTAAGAACTAGGGAGAGAGGAAGATTAGTTGTAACCAAAGATGAGCCCTAACTGGTTATCCAAAAACCAGTGGTTGCCTCTAAAATTGTATACATACATGTGACACTACACAGACTCAGAAGAAAAAAGGTCACAAATTTTAGAGGGATTCAGGGAAAGGGGCATGAGAGGTATTAGACAGAGAAGAAAGAGGGGAGGGAGTGGTGTAGGCTTAGATGTTTTAAAACCTACTTTCAATAAGGCTTCTCAAATGCTTCAACCCCCTTTCTAGCTCACTGCCCAAAAGCAACGGAGAAAATATGATAAATAGGACAAGGGGATGTAGACTTGTTTAGAAAGAGTTCTTTGAGCGATTCCAGTCTCTGTTTGTCAGGATACCAGCAGCCCAGTTCAGTAGTGTCAGGATAACAAACAGGAATCAACACGAGTGGCTCAGTCTAACAGAAACCCCCAGGCCTTCGCTGAATCAACACAAGTCAACAGGAGTGACAGGACCATTCAAGATGCCAGGAGTTCTCTGCCTTGCCTCTCTAGACTTGAGACCAATGAAGTGTTGCAAAGCTATGCAAGAGCTGCCACTGCATGTTGAGTCCTATTTATATTATTTCCAAATATATTTATATTATTTCAAGTGTTCTCCTATGGAGCTTGCCACAGCAAAACACTATGTGAGTCTGTACCACCTGACATGTTCAGAAACTTCCACCAGAATAATGATTATATATATGATAAAATAAAGTAAATGTTAAAAATTAGTAAAAGTTATAGAAAATAAAGATTAGGATCATTGGCTGAAATTGTCACAAATACATATATATACACATATTTGAGCATTGTAAAATATATAAATATACATATATATCCACATATATTTATATATACATAAATATACATATATTTGTGTGGGCATTGTTTTATGTATTTATACATATATAAAACATATTATATATATAAATGTAAAAAACAATAGCCATACAAATATAGATATATATATTAGTATATATTGCATATTTTATTATATGTAGTATATAATTTTGGCTATACTGCTTTGAGCTCCCGACATACACATGAAGGTTAATATTAAAATGCCTTGGCTAAGTCAATGACTGGGCACTTCTAAATCTTCCCCTGCTATCCCAGGCCCAATCAGGGAAGTGGCCAGTGGCCACTTACCTGGAAACTCACAGGCTGGTTGGCTTTATCGCCTGCTGCTACTGTGTCCCCTTCTTCTACCTGAGTTCCCAATTCTCCCTGCATCCCACCTGTGCAACTCTCGGTGTCCCGCCCCATGCTCATTCATTGGCCACTGGCATCTTTATTGACAGATCAAAAACCAATTGGGGACAAGGACTTTCAGCATCAGGACACACAGATTCAAAGCATTAGCACCAATCTTCAACAATTATATACACTGTATAATTATATATTGTATATATAATATAATATATGTGTAATATAAATAAAGTCATTCCCATAGATACATATACATACATATATACATACATACATACATATGTGACAAAACATGTTTGGAAGCTCCTGGCTTAGAAAGCTGCTTTTTTTTTTGCCATTTCTCTTTGTGTGTGTTTGTGTGTGTGTGTGTGTTTGTGTGTGTGCCTGTATTTACATGTGCTTGTAATTAATTCCTCATCTTTACATATCATTTCAAATGTCACTTTTTAAGGAACATATTCTTTGTCATACCAAGACGGATTTGCTCATATTGTCAATTGGCTTTCAAGATTCATTTTCCTTTACTTTGTAGCCTTTACCTATGTTTGTGGTTGAAATTTTATAGTGATGTTTGAATAATGTCTGTCTCCCTCGGCCAACTGTGAGCATGAGGAAAGTAATTACCCGGAACATTATTCTCTACCATTGTGAACTAGTGCCTCGTACTCAGTGCCTGCTAAGTACCTCACAAGCATACGCTCAGTAAGCAGATGTGTCCTCCCACGAGCTCAGGCCTCATTATCAACTTTTGGTGCTCTCAGCGATATTGGCACCCTCTGACTAGCATAACATGTCCACGGTGCACATTTTGCCTCACTAGATATGCTGATATTCTGTGAGTTAACTCTTCAAGCCATAAGCATACCTAGAAACTGTGACAATAATGGGGGACTGATGGAGTAAAACCCTTTACCCTTCAAAGGTCCAAGCACTGCAATGTAAACTTGAAAGGCGGCTTATTAATTAATTAATTGTGGTCACTTTACCTTTTCTAATTGTATGAACACTAGATGCTCTATAAAGTAGAAATATTAACTAAAATTTTTCCAAGAATCTCTGCTCAAAGATCTTGTGAATGGATGTGTTTCCCCACAAATAGGTAACAATACTACAAATGTCTAATTTAGTGTCCACAAGAAAGGGTATTCAAACTCTTTCACAACAAAACATAAAACAGAAGAAGTAGATTGTGGTCAGGATGTAAGCTTGGTAATTTAATAAAAATATTAATGGATATCATAGAAATACTGTTTACTGTTCAAACACTAAAATAGTTTAAAAAAACTCTCCTGAAACTTGTTATTATTTGACAGTTTTTTGCAAAAGCTAAGTCCTTTCTTTTAGTGTGCATGGCTAAAATCAAGTATCTCTGTCTCTAGTTTTAGTTTTTTGTAATAGAGAAAGGATATAACTCTGCAGAATTCTGAAACAGAATTCTAAATTTTTAATAAAATTTGTTTTTAATCACTGAGAATATTTTTACCTATACCAGAATTTTCTGGTCCTGATTCTGGTCTTCTTCTGGGCTACAGACTGTGGACTACTTGTGTGTCCAAAAATTCCAAAAGGAGAGTGAGAAATCTCTTGGAACCCCCTACCTGCATTCCGTGTGGGGTTTTTCTTGGTGTTTTGTCTCTTGAGTTTTCTTGTTTGTTTTTCTGAACACTATGCCTTTTTTTCTAATTACATTAAGAAAGCAAATTATGGCTCTAGGTACAGATGATTCCTGGTCAGGTTTCAACAGGTACCAGAATGTGCTGTGTCTTCTACATGGCTTCAGGCCTCCACCTTGCCATTGCAGCTGGGAGGCAAACTGTCAATCACTTAGTAGCTAAATTCAGGCTTCACTCCTCTCAGATATGGAAGATCTGGCCTAGGTAGGTTAGTTGGCTTTGTGAATCCCATGGGGCAGCAATCATAGGGCGAATCATGTTATGGTTTTAATATTAAAAACTCATAAAATTACAAACTTTACCTGTCTATCTCGTGAAATCATAGCTGAACTATTATTAGGAGTTGGCACTCGGTTGAAGGACATCGTTAGTTCCTGGATGCTTCCTCTCTCAGGGAAGCTGTCATTTGCTCTGCCTCTCCACTGGCTGAAGGCCATACAAGCAGCTGACCAAAGATCAAAGGCTCTTAGCTATGATCCAAAATAAACACTCCTTTTAAACCATTTCATTTGAGGCATTTTGTCTACCCAGGTGAAGGAATTATGATGTGGGATTGCCTGGTCAGATTTTAATTTCTATATCTCACCTTGGGAGTCACATTGAAACCATGTGAAACAAGCTTGGGAGATTTGTTCAATAAGTCTATGCAAATTGGATGGGCCAGCCTCAGTTTCCAGGTTCTTTTTTTTTTTGAAAAGCATGTTCTTTTATTGAAAAAAGAAGTAAAAACATTTTATGATAAAAATCAAAGATTTACGTGGAAAATATTTCTGATAAAATAGAAGAGATATATAGAAAAATACGTTAACATTGACACTTTTGTGGAAAATTAAAGAGTAAATGTGATAGATATAAAACATTGCTAAATTAATTGAAAAAGGAAGAAACATTTATGATAGAATTGAAGATTTACATGGAAAATATTTCTGATAAAATAGAAGAAATATATAGAAAATACGTTAAAATTGACACTTTTCATGGAAAATTAAAGAGTAAAAGTGCTAGACATAAAAAACATTGCTAAATTAATTGAAAGAGGAAGTAGAAACATTTTATGATAGAATTGAAGATTTACATGGAAAATATTTCTGACAAAATTGTAGAAAAATGTAGAGAAACATGTTAAAAATTGAAGATTATAATGGAAAATTTTATATAGATATAATAATGGTAGGCATAAAAGTATTCCTAAGTTGATTGAAAGTGGAATTATAAACATTTTCTGATAAAGTTGAAGATTTACATGGAAAATATTTCTGACAAAATTCAAGAAATATATAGAACACATTAAAATTGACATATTTCATTTCCATGAAAATAATTTTTCATGGAAAATTATATATATAATTATATAATATATATATAATGGTAGACATAAAAAACCTTTCTAAATTAATTGAAGGTGGAATTAAAAACATTTTGTGACAAAATCAGATATTCACATGGAAAACATTTCTGATGAAATAAAAGAAATATATAAAAGAATATGTTGAAATTGAACATTATCATGAAAAATAATGCAGATTAAAAATGGTAGACATAAAAACACTATTAAATGAATTGAAAGAGGAATTGCAAACATTTTCTGATAAAATTGAAGATTTACATGAAAAATATTCCTGTTAGTCTATATCTTTTTATTGGGGAATTGAGTCTATTAATGTTAAGAGATATTAGTGATTATTGCTTCCTGTTATTTTTGATGCTATTTTTATGTTTGTGTGTATATCTTCTTTTGGGTTTGTTTGAAGATTAATTCTTGCTTTTTCTACAGTGTAGTTTCTTTCCTTGTGTCTATTATCCTTTGTAGGGCTGTATTTATGGGAAGATACTGTGTAAATTTGGTTTTATTATGGAATATCTTGGTTTCTACATCTATGGTGATAGAGAGTTTTGCTGGGTATAGTAATCTGGGCTGGCATTTGTGTTCTCTTAGGGTCTGTATGAGAGCTGATCAGGATCTTCTAGCTTTCATTGTCTCTGGTGAGAAGTCTGGTGTAATTTTGATAGGTCTGCCTTTAGAAGTTACTTGCCCTTTTCCCCTTACTTTTTTGTTTGTTTTGTTTTGTTTTGTTTTTTCTGGACAGGGTTTCTCTCTCTGTAGTCCTGGCTGTTTTTGAACTCACTCTGTGAACTCGCCTCTGCCTCCCAAGTGCTGGGATCACAGGCGTGCACCACCATGCCTGGACCCTTACTGCTTTTAATACTCTTTTGCTTAGAACATTTAGTATTTCAATTATTACTTGCCTGGAGGACTTTCTCGTCTGGTCCAGTCTGTTTGGAGTTCTGTAGGCTTCTTATATGTTCATGGGCATCTCTTTATTCAGTTTAGGGAAGTTTTCTTCCATAATTTTGTTGAAGATATTAACTGGCCCTTTATGTTGGAAATCTTTGCTCTCTTTTATACCCATAATCCTTAGGTTTGGTCTCTCATTGTGTCCTGGATTTCCTGGATGTTTTAGGTTAGCAGCTTTATGCATTTTTTGCATTTTCTTTGACTGTTGAGTCAGTGTTTTCTATGGTATCTTCAGCACCTGAGTTTCTCTCTTCTATCTCTTGTATTCTGTTGTTGATGTTTGCATCTATGACTCCTGGATTCTTTCCAAGGTTTTCTATCTCCAGAGAGGTCTCACTTTGTGATTTCTTTATTTTTTTTTTACTTCCACTTTTAGATCCTGGATGGTTTTGTTCAATTCCTTCACTTGATTGTGTTTTCCTGTAATTCTTTAAGAGATTTTTGTGTTTTCTCTTTAAGAGCTTCTGCCTTGAGACCCATGTTCTCTTGTATTTCTTTAAGTGAGTTATTTAGGACCTTCTTGAAGCCCTTTATCAGGATCATGAGATATGATTTTAAATCCAACTCTTGCTTTTCCAGTGTGCTGGGGTATCTGGGACTTGCTGTGGTGGGAGGACTGGGTTCAGATGTTGCCAAGAAGCCTTGGTTCCTGTTGGTAGTGTTCTTGTGCTTGCCTTTCACCATCTGGTTATCTCTGGTGTTAGTTGGTCCTGCTGTCTCTGGCTGGAGCTTGTCCCTCCTGTGGGCCTGTAAGCCTGTGTCTGTACTCCTGGGAGACCAATTCTCTCTTGGCAGGGTCTGTGCGCAGAAGGCTGTGGAGCTGCCTGGCTCCCTGGTGCAAATGGTGGAGGGAAGACTTCTGTCCCAGCTGCTCCACTGATCATATGCCATGTGCGCTCCTAGCGGTTCCCCTCCAGAGAGAACTTTCCGGGTTCTTGAGAATAGGAGATTTGAATCTCTTTGAAATCAGTCTCAGGTAATGATACAGGTCCAAACTGAAGCTTCACTCTGAGACAACTTGTAGTTTCTCTCTCTGTCTCTCTCTATCTCTCTCTGTCTCTCTTTTTCCAAGTTTTAAGATTTTAAATTACATTTTTCACTCTAAAATGGGGGGGGGGTCCTTCAATGGATGAGGGACAAGGACTCTTTCAGCACCCTGCTTCTTTTTTCCTTATTGCACAGGTAACATGTCCGTATATCTTGAGGGCCCACCTTTGCATCATATACCATTCCTACCAAGGGTCTCTAATAACTCACAGAAGTTAAGTAGCTATAGACATCAGACGCCTGGCAAAAAACACACTGGCCCCTCACTGGCTACACAGATACTTCCCTGCCTCTAGCCAAGCCATGCATGGTTTCCCACTTACTTCTCTTAAGGGAACATTACTGCCCTGTTTCTGCTGTTAATATTTTTTATTTTCAAAAACATGCTGAATTAGGAAGAAGCACAAAGAAACATAACATAGACTCAAGTCCTAATCTACTGGACTCAACAGACCGTTAGCTGAGTCAGAATTATGCTCCAGTTAACCTGACTCTGTAATGATGGGCAGAGTCCTCAGGCTATGTGTCCTGCCTCCTACGCAGTGAAAGCTCTTTGACCTACATGTGACTTGAGATCAGTCCAGTGGCTGATTTTCAGGTCCTCAGATCATTAAAAAATTTATTCTCCCTCCCTGATCTATTCAATATGACCTTAGGCTTGACAGATCTCTGATCTCCATGATAGAAAACTCAGAGTGAGACTCTAGTTTTGAATTTTTGTTCCTGAACTCTGGAGTCTTCGCTTCTCTGGCATATGTGCTAACTGCTTTGTGTATCTTGTCGGTAGCTATTCAACATCATCTATGCAACCTGACCGCTTGGACAGGAGCTAGGTGCCCTCCTTTCATTCATCAGCACAGCCAGCTCTGTAAGATGTGGACACTGTCCTGCTGACTGCTTGCGAGGCTAGGCTGTGGTCCAAGGCCTGCAACACAGGTTTCCCTATCCACACAAACCTACTTCTCCACTCCCCTCTGCCAATTTTGCTATTTTTATATACTTTTGTTAGAAAAATATCAAAGTTGACATGAAGTTGACATTTCAGATTTTAGTCCCTGCTCCCTGCACTCAATCTCTTAACTGAAAACATTGTGTCCAAAGAAACCTAACCCTCCAGCTCAGCTGTGCACCCAGAGCATCAAAATGTGTGACTTATGTTACCTGTCCTATAAAGGCAAATATTTTACATACATATAAGTCTGTACTTATGTGTATACACTGCTTTTGTTTGATTTTGTTGTTTTGTTTGGTTTGAGACAGGGTTTTTCCTGTGTAGCCCTGGTTGTCCTGGACCTCACTTCATAGATCCAGGCTGGCCTTGAACTCACAGAGGTCTGCCTGCCTCTGCCTTCTTCATGTAGAGATTAAAGGCATGTGCCACTACGCCTGAGCTAATCTTCTAATTAAAATTATAGTGTGGCTAAAGAGTGCCAGGATTGGTTGCTTTTGCAAAGGACCTGAATTTGGTTCCCAGCATTCATATCAAACTGCTCTCAAATATCTGAATTATAGGTGCAAAGAACTTAATATCCTCTTCTCGTCTGTGAAGAGACCTGTGCACATGTGATATACATTCACACTACACACACACACACACACACACACACAGAGAGAGAGAGAGAGAGAGAGAGAGAGAGAGAGAGAGAGAGAGAGAGAATAAAAACACATCTTTTAAAAAATAAAATAAATTATTAACTTTGTAGTGGCAGATGTGTTCAATGGTAGCTGAATAGTCTCTATTTTTTTTTTGCATTTATTTTCTTTTGTATTTTTTAACAGGATATGCTAGGCTTAAATTACTAGAACGTCAGAGTATTTGTAAACGGTTAAAGAAATTTCTATATTGACCCCTTTACAAGTTAAATGTGGGCTTAAAAAAAAACACAAAATAAATTTATTTCAATAGACACGGTGTCCATTCAAACAGGGTTTCTGTCTGGTGGCCTTTAACATTGTTAGCACTCTTTTATTCTCAATAGTATACAGCCTGTGACATTTGCAAACTAATATTTACTTAGCATCCTTCCATAAACAATGCCCACCGTTGTTGCTGCTGCTTACTTAGCCAGGTGAGTTCCTTAAAACCTGCTGGTGGCAGCCCCTGGCAGACAGCACAGAGAGACACAGCATAGCTTACTAACCTGAGCAGGCACTAGGACCGCCCAGACACTGTCTGCTGGAGTGCTTCTCACCCTCAGAAGGACTGAGCCGGTTTAGCTGTTACACAAGAAGAGAGCGGCAGGCACCAAGGCCCAGACTGGCCCCCCCTTTTTCAGACGAGAAGGTATAGATGAGCTATTTATCACTCAGCTTTTGTATAATGTCCCACGTGCCTTCAGTGTTCAAGTATTCTGATCCTCTGCCGGCTGTCCAGCTCTAACCGGTTCCTCTGTTATTTTATGTTAATTCCCACAGCGGACTAAAGCTACAGTGCTGTAAAGAAATGGGCTAGCTATTCCCCGAGGCTGTGATCTGGAAGCATTTGGAGGTGTAAGTACCCGGTCTCAGATCTCTAAGGCACTGGCTGTGCTGTCTTCCTTGATCCTTTCCCTCCTCACTGAAGGAGCCGAAGTGCGGTGCCATCTGTATGTTTCATTCATGAAGAGCAACAGAGGGTGACAGAAACCGCAAGTGATGGGCCTGAAACTCCACTTTGGAGTGGCAGCGTTCCTTCCTGTAGGCTCAGGTTTGCCACAGAAGCTGGGTTTACACACAGTTTGGATAGGGGAGTGGTTCTGCTCTGGGCTGTGGACTGCTGGCTTGGGTTCTGCTTTCTGTTTCCAAAGCTTTCAACATTCTTTTCGAATCACTGCTCTGGTGCAGGGTAGGGGTCTCTTCTGGATTCCTTTATGTTTACAGCTCCTTACTCTCACTCATCAGAAAGCTGATGAGACCCAGAGTAAAGCCTTAGAAGAGAAAGCTACTTCGACGATCATTCTTAAACTCTACCGCAGTTAAGAGGCAGCATATAGGAGCATTAGAGAAATTAGCAGCCTGAGATTCTCTTCTGTGTAACAACATGTGTGCTGAGGGAATTGTTTACTATTAGAAAACCTAAAGGAACATGGTTTTATAAAGAAAACTGAGATAAAAAAAATTACAAGCCCATTGATGAGGCCTCCCAAGGCCTCCTTACTGATTCCAAGCATTGAAAACTTTAAGACCTGGTTGGATTGTCAGGTATGTTGAGTTTTCCAGTAATCCATTTATTTATATGTGGGTGTTTCTGCCAATTGTAGTATGTAGACCCATCCAGAGAGGTTTATAATATTAAGTTTGTTAATAGTTCATGGTTGCAAGATAAACCTGGGGACAGAAAATGGCCAAGATGCATTGCAAGGAATGGTGCTATGAGTTTACTGAAAGCAATTATTAAGGAATTTATAAAATCCTTTTAGTGGATCAAGAAGTTTTGTATTAGCTGGGAGCTGGTGGCCTGCCTTTAATCCCAGTACTTGGGAGGTGGAGGCAGTTGGATCTCTGTGAGTGTGAGGCCAGCCTGGTCTACAGAACACATTTCAGAATAGCCAGGCTACACAGAGAAACCCTTCATGTTGGCTATTCCTGGCTGTCGGATTGATTCCATCTGGAATGAACTATGATCCAGAAATGGAGGGTCACCTGTGATCCAGATCTGGAGGCTGGAGGACAGGTTTCTGACCTGGATCTTGCCGCATAGTGGCCGTGAAAAGCTTAGGCATAGGCAAGGTAATGTATGCCTTTAATTGTAGGAGAGCGGTGCCAGCAGATCTCTGAGTTCAAGATCAGCCTGGGACAAAGCAAGTTTTAGATCCAGGAATGGGGGTACACACCTTAAATCTGAGCCACACCTTCTGCTGGAGGCCTGCATAAGGCCATTGGAAGAAGGAAGATTCACTCTTCTTCGACCGCTTGCACTTACCTGCCAGCACATCTGTTAGAACCTACTTCTACAGAAGACCACCTTAACCATCTAGCCTTGATGGACTGAGCAACTACTAGTTTCATGGACTTCCCATCTACCGCTGCTCATTGTTGGGTTAGTTAGACTACAGATTGTATGTCATTACAATAAATTTCCTTAATATACAGAGACATCCCATAAGTTATATGACTCTAGAGAATCCTAAGATACCCTGTCTCAAAACGAATAAAACAAAACAAAAAAGAAAGAAGTTTTGTATTTGGAATGTATTTTATACATTGTACACACACACACACACACTGTATACTTATATAAATATATACAAACATTTAATTTGCAGCTTATACATTGTATAATGTGTAATAAGTAAATATATCTTACACATGAAAATATGATACATTAAAATGCCCTAAAGGAAAACATGCTCAGTCATGAACCCTTTGAAAATGTGCCTGTGGTTCTCCTAAACTGTGATTGAGAAGTCGAGAGAGCAGCTGTACTGGTGTCTACATTTTACTGCGGTAATTCATACTTTTTATGTTTTAAATATTGAGCTGTAATATTTACCTTATAAATATAACATATTAGTTTAAATGAAGTAAGAAGTAGTTTTAACTATAAATATGCAGTATCTTTAGGATGCAACAACTATACAAAAAGAAAATATCAATATCCCTACATGATATTCCTTAAGCAGAGAAAATCTTTTTTTTTTTTTTTTGGTTTTTTTCGAGACAGGGTTTCTCTGTGTAACCCTGGCTGTCCTGGAACTCACTTTGTAGACCAGGCTGGCCTCAAACTCACAAATCTGACTGCCTCTGCCTCCCAAGGGCTAGGATTAAAAGCGTGCACCACCACCACCTGACTGAGAAAATCATTTTCATTGATTCCTGGAGAAAGAAAAATCAGATCAGACACAGTAATTGCCTTTCACTAATTTCAGAACCCAGGGTAAATTAATTCTATGTTCCAATTGTTGACATAATTGTGAGATATATATATATATATATATATATATATATATATATATATATATATATACATACATACATATACATATATACATGCATACATATTTATACATATATATATACACACACACATACACACACATGCACGTCTGTAAACGTGTAAAGTTTGTACTTGCTTTTTAAAAGATTTATTTATTTTATATGTGTGAGTACACTAACAATGTCTTCAGACACACCAGAATATCCCATTGCATTGGATCCCATTACAGATGGTTGTGAGCCACCATGTGGTTACTTGGAATTGAACTCAGGACCTCTGGAAGAGCAGTCAGTGCTCTTAATCGCTGAGCCATCTTTCCAGCCCCTTGATTTTCATTTTTATGTGTTTAACACCTGTACTTTGCTTAGAAATAGTGGAACCCAGGATTAGCTGCAACTCATCAATTGGTTACCTAGTACCAAATTGCTATCCCCCCAGACATATACATATATGTAATATTATACAGACTGAGCAGGCTGTATTTATGTATTTAGGAATATATAAGTGTGCATGTCTGTGTGCATGTGTGTATGTGTGTGTGAGTGTGTATGTGTATGTGTATGTATGTATGTATGTATGTATGTATGTATGTATGTACAAATAATAAAAAATGAAGCCATGAATGGCAAAAGAACACAGAGTTATATGGGAAGGTTAAGAGCAGGAGAAAGGAAAGGGAGAAATTATATAGTTACATTAGTGTCTCAGAAAAATTAAAAAGGCTGCATTCACATGGATTTTTCCAGTCTTCTATAAATCCATAGACACTGTGATTAACTAGTGTTCGTTATGATGCTATTTTTCCAGGGAACAGTGCACTGAGATGAATAGACCCAAGACTCATAGCCCATGGCTAAGCTATACACACTCATACTGTGCTCTGTCCACCATACAGAAAGAGAGATTCAATATGAATAAGCCTGGCACATCACAAAGTTCAGGACAGAGTTTAGATGCAAGATGAAGCAAGTTTACAGATGAAGAAAGTATCTCGTTGGATACTGGAGCTTTTTCCACGTAAACACTTGGGATTGTGTCACCTCCTCACTGTACACTGTAAGATATCCACATGTGCACAAGTAACGACATTTACATATGCAACCAACTGCTTGAGTTAATTTTTAATTTTTTTCATACATCATATTTTGGTCACATTATTTCTCCTCCCAACTCATCCTAGGTTTCACTGCTCTCTATCCACCCCAAATCATATTCTTTTAGAGTTAGTTTTTAAAGAGTAAATTACAGTGTCATGATTTAAACTTTTTCCTCCCTTCATTTCTAAGCGACACAGTTAAGCACATGAGCAGATAGTTTAGAAATGTCATCTTGTTGAAAAATGGATTGGGATGGAATATGCTAGACACAGACAAAGCTGTTTGATCAAAAAAGACAAGAAATAAAATTAAAATTTTGAGTTGAAAAAGACTAACATAGAAAAGAGGAATGGTGTGTGTGTGTGTGTGTGTGTGTGTGTGTGTGTGTGCGCATGTGTGTGTGTGCACACACATGCCTTTATGAACACAGGATTCTGATGGTGACAGCCACTGATAAATTAATAAATTCTGATTAAAACTTGTACAGAACTATAAAAGCTCTATATCCTGTGGGGGTGTAGGGTGTGATGAAGCAAGGTGTTCTGAGAAACAATTTAACTAATGGGAGAGGCAGAACAAAAATTTTAATTTAAATTCCTAAGACTTTTTCCAACTTCATTTAAGATCTATCTACAGTCTGGAATGCTAACACTTGTGTATTCTAGAAATATAACTTCATCTATTTGGTCTTCTCCTTCTCCATCTTGTTCTCCTTCTTCTTCCTCCTCCTCCTAATCATCTTCCTCCTTTTTAAATATTACCTATTAGAATTGAATTGTATGATAATTAGCAATTGCCATTTCTTTAAATATTTGTGATTGAAATACTATTTTTTTAAAAACAACCATGGGCTTATTTGTATTTTAAATATAATTATGCAAGGTATGGAAATAAGAATGTATTCTGGAAGCCCACTATTTTCATATATAATAAAATCTGAAAAATAGTAGTTACTGATGAATATCTTAAAAGGTGAATAAGGGCTAGAGAAATGGCTCAGTGGGTTAAAGTTCCTCCTGCTTTCCTAGAAGACTCAAGTTCTGTTGCCAGCATCCATATTAGGTGTCTCACAACTGCCCTACCAGGGGGTCTGATCATCTCTTCTTGCCTCCACAGGCACCTGCCCTCACACTCACACTCACACGCGCACACACACACACACCCATGCACACAAATAAACATCTTTATTATTTAAAATAACAAAGATGTGATACAAGGTTGAATAATAAAAACATAATGTTATGATAGTGTTAAAAATTTGAATTAAGTAATTTACAGATAGTCATAGGCATTCAATAGACAAAATTCTTAGTTACATATCACATTGCAGTGGCATGCATCTAGTACGGTCAGTAATTTTATATATATATATATACACACACATATTTATATATACATACATATATACATATATCCATACATATATATGTACACATATCCATATATATATATATATATATATATATATATATATATATATATGCTCTTGCTGGGCTCTGCATGCTACGAGGGCTCCAGGTTACTCAAAATCATATCGAAGTTAAAAAGCGTAAAGATACTTCAGACTTGCAAAGATGAACAGAACATTTTGGGTTATAGAAAGAGAATAGTTAAGAAAGATAGATTGACTCTTACATATATGTGTGTGTGTGTGTGTGTGTGCATGTGCATATTTAAGCACACATTCAGTTCCATCTATTTGAAATACTAAAAAATTACAACTTAAAAACAATCATATCATAGTAATTATGATTTCTTTCAAAAGGCATAACTAGAAATTTAGTTTACTTGTAATCATTAAATGCCATAAATAATAACATCAAAATCATAAAATATTCCCAAATGAACTCATATAAATATTTTGGCATGAAGATGAAGGTAGAATATAGAAGAACTTTGTTGTTAGTAGACATTGAATGCAATCTTGAAAATATTTGCTCTGTAGTAGACATAATTTACAAAATTTAAATTTAATTTTCAAACTATGATTTTACTAATGAGCTGTATAAAAATGTGGGAGATTCTGTTTCTTAGTCAAGTACTGAATATCAAAATTAATAAGAATTATAAAAATATACCAATTGAGAGATCATAGTTCTTTTTTAAATGCTTATTGATAAAACATCCAAATCACCTGGCTGGTTGAAAAGACATGACTTAGCAATAGCATATGTACAAACACTTCATGGTTTGAACCCTTGGGGAACTCAGAATGAATGGTCAATGCAAGTGGCTACTGGAAACAATAGTGTGTGCTTCGGCAAATGAACAAGGGGTCCAGGACCCAGATGCTGTGAAGTTCCCACTCAACTGGAGTAGGACACATCACGATTCTGTGCTCTTACTGGGCTCTGCATGCTAAGAGGGCTCCATGTTACTCAAAATCATACTGAAGTTAAAAAGAATAAAGATACTTCAGACTTGCATGAACAGAGAATTTGAGGATATAGAAAGATAATAGTTAAGAAAGATAGATTGACTCTTACTTTTAACCTGTCTTCAATAATTTTTAAGAGAAATGAGAGTGGGATTTAGGGCATGAATTGAAAGAGTCCTTTCTCAGGCACTGGTGGAAGCCCAAGAAATACAGAGCTCAGTGGTCTTCTTAGAAATAGAGAACCCTTGGGCAGGGTGGTATGTTTAAGACACAGAATCATGATATGAATTCTGAGCATGTTTGTGAAGGAGATCTGACAACAATGACTCTTGTCAGTCATTTCTCTGACTTATTCATGTAATGAATAGAAAAGGGATTTTGAGGACTATCAATTTTAATAACGATTCAAGATGTGTGCAAAGCATTTGATACTTCCCCCAGTGGAAGTATCCTCCTAGGGGAAAGATTTCCCCTGTGCAAGTGTTACAGCTCTGAAGGGAAAGGTATCCTGGCAGTTGGGAGCCAAGGAATATCACAAAATCACAGCACACAACAAACCTCACACACAAGAGATTCATTGGGAAAGACACAAGAGGGTGGCAAAACAACTGAGTGAGAGTCTGGCTTTAGAAAAGATTCTTGGGATTCCAAGCTCAGGGACTGGTGGGTTTTCAAAACCCAGAAACGGGCCCTGACCTTTTACCTTACATGTATATTCCAAAATGTCCACTTTTCCTTTTCTTCTGTGTCTCAGCAGCAATTAAATTTTATGTTAGTGTGTGCTTCAGAGAAAGGAAAGTAGGGATTTGAGTTTCCCAATGGTGCTTAAACTTACTGAAGGGGGCTCTTCTGATGGAAAGGAGAGAGTAAAAAAAAAAAAAGGGAAACCCACTCATCAATCAAGAAGACCAGTAGATTTCCATACAACATTTTGGAAATATCCTTAGTGTTAGTTATCTACCACAGTATTCCTTCCTCTGTCTTGCCCTCCCGTTGCTCTCCCAATTTATCCCTGTCTTTTTAACTATTCCTTAACTCTACACCACTGTGTTATATATTCCCTCCCTTGAAAGTATCCCTTGATAGGCTCCTTACTGTGTTTTTTTCTTTTACTTCAATGACCATGGAGCACTCATATCTAAAAATTTAAAGCTATAACAACAAATAATAACAACAAATGATACAAGAACACCTGTAACGTCTGTCTCCCTGTAACATTTGCCTGTCTTGGTTACTTCATTCCCAGTGATTATTTCTAACTTCATCTTTTTATCTTCAAACACTATAATTTCATCTTTCTTAACAGCTGAAATAATACTTTATCATGAGAATGCATAACATTTCAATTATCCATTCATCAGTCGATGGATATACTGACTGTTTTGAGTTTCTGACTGTTGTCAATGGAGCAGCAATGTATATGGAGGTGCAGGTATCTCTATAGGAGGAAGTAGAGCTTCGGGTATTTGCCTAAGACTTGTGTAGCTGGATCACATGCTAGGTCTGTTCCTAGATTTTTAAGCACCTTCCACACTGAAATCCATAATGACTTTTCCAGTTTGCACTATCACCAGCAGGGAGTAGGTGTTCTTCTCTTCCCACATCCGTGGCAGGGCTTGTCATTTTTTGAGTCTTACTTAAAAATTCTGACTGAGGTATAAATCTCAAAGGAGTTTTAATTTGCATTTCTGATTCCTAAACCCTACTACTGTATAAGCTTCTTGGAATATATATATATATATATATATATATATATATATATATATATATATATATATATATATATATATATATATATATAAAGTTTAAAAGGAATGGCTCTACTAGAGGCATGCCACAGCTATCAGAATTTGGACTCATTGACAAGTGAGATTCCATAGGCCCCCAAAATATTATAGGCTATTGCCAATTTTCTTTGATTACCCTCCAGGACTTGAAAGCAAGATCCTATTGTAGAAGTAGCCACGTACTGGAGTTGTACAATCTGGAGAAGTGTAGCTGCTCTTCACCCGGAGGCTTCAGCCCTATTGGGTCACTTTCTTAGTGCAGGAAGGTGTTATGCATGTTTTCTCAGAGGAGAAAAGTAAGCACCAATCTCACTTAGCCACCAGTCTTACATACAACAACAATGACCAACCTGACAAGAAGTGCCCATTGGTATCATAGTTGCACAGATGTCATAAGGGTTATTGCCCACTTTCTGATTGTAGTTAAGGCCTGTTCTACAAATTGAAAGTCACACTTGACACTGATGCCAGGACCTAGAACCTACAGCTAGACTAGTCACAGACCTGAGTGGAGAACCTACTACCATTTCTTTACTAAATAGATGCAAACTATTACATTGACTCTTTATGACTTATTATTATACCCATAGAACTAATACAAAAATAAAAGGGAAAACAATATAAATATTTATGAGTAAGTAAGTTGATGTTGGAAGCAAGAATTATAACATTATGGGCTCATAGGACTATTTAACTATTAAAACTTGACATAACCTAACAAGTTCAGCCCCTGGAACTCACATAGTAGGAGAAAAGCAAAACCTGCAAGGGTTTGTTCCTCTGTCCTTCACATAAGCATCATGACAAGTGTGTGCATGTGTGTGAGCCTTCACATATGCAAACACACCCACACAGTATGTGCATGCATGCAAAACATACACAGTATGATTTAAAAAGAAAACAATTATAACATTACTTATAAATTATAACATTATTATAAATGATGAAATTTGTTGTTTTCTAATGTTGTATCTCTCAACTGCATCACAATGTATGTAAGTAGACTATACAATGTATATATTTGTAAAGTTTCTATTTCTTGGTTGAGTGAATAGAACACAAAACATTAGTATAACAAGGATTGGAAAAACCAAGAGAGGGGAGTTAAAACAGGAGGCTTGGGGGAGAAGTTTAAATATTCGTCTAAAATGAATCCCAAGGGGAGATAGAAGAGAGGAAGAGAGAGAGCTCACATTCTAAGGACAAGGCCTAGAGTTTCCTGGAGAAAGGCTCCCCTAAAAAGATGCTGAGTGTGCACACACCTAACCAAGGTCATGAGGGGGGAGGCAAACTCCTCAATACACTAGAAATATAGTGGGCTACAACAGTGAAGACAAAATACACGTGTTGCTCTAAAAGTAAGTTGGATGAAAATTGTAGAATGTGGTAATATGGGAAGTGAGGTTGAGCTTACCTTTGTAACAACTGCCTATTTCATGCCATTTGCTGTGTTAGCCTCCAGAGAAATGAATTTACAGGGGACTCTATACTTCAAAAATGGAATAATAGAAGAAACAAAGAAGCAAGAAGGGACATTTTGAGTTTACCTTTATGCAAAGACAGTTTGACAAGCTTGTAAGAATTTCTGCTTGGAGAAACTCTTTTTGTATTTTTTCTTTTATTGAATATTTTCTTTATTTATATTTCAAATGTTATCCCCTCTCCAGGTCTCCCCTCCAGAAACCCTCTATCCCATACCCCTCCCCCTGCTTCTGAGGGGGTGCTCCTCCACCTACCCACCTACTCCTGCCTTCCTGCCCTGGCATTCCCCTACACTGGGGCATTGAACCCCCATAAGACCAAGGGACTGGATTGACAGCTTAAATTCTGCACAGCATGTTTAGCAAATGCTGTATAGTAAATGGAAAGAGGGAAATGAATCTTCATTGACTTTTCTTGATTTGTGTCATTATTTCCATAGGTTTAGGTGCCTTTGTGTATTTAGTTGCATTTTTGCCTAAAAGATTGTATCTAGGATTACTACTGCATTTCCCAGGGTATTTTGAGTGAAAAAAAAAAAGAATTCTCCAAAGCTGAAATACTGGTGTTGACATAGACCACACATAATGAGCCCACCTCTGGGTATTAAGTGCTCCTTATTAGCAAGCAGAGTAAGTTTCTAGCATGTCCAACTTCAGTTGTATATTCCTTTTTCTCCTTGGCTTTTTGTTGTTGCTGTTGTTTGTAAAGCTTTGTTTTATAGTTGACATGTTTTTCTCTGAGAATTGTTTTAAAACCTTGTGTTGGCATAAAACACATGATATTTTTTGGTGTTAAAATAATGATCATGCAATTCAGACCATTTAATCACAACAAGAAAATGCCTTTTTGTTCTCAGCATGAGTCACACAGAGTTCCACCAGGCAGCATAGTCCAAACTAAGCAGTCATTAACAGCAGGCAGGAAATGGCTACCAAACCATCTTCAATCGCAAGGATCCATGTGTGGCCTTGGGGTTATTTCTACGGCACCAGTTTCCCCTCCCCCAGTAGGCTGTTTGGAGGTTGAGAGATAAAAGAAGATTCCTTCAGTGACAACTCAAAATTTCCCTACTCATGATTTTGATGCTAAGGCCAAGCATCTGCCAGATATACTGTGGTAACCATGACTTCTTGTAGTCAAATCCTCATTTTCAAGGTTAAATATAACAAGTAGTTGGATTTTAAGATGAAGTAGGGGAAAAGACCAAAAAATGGTATTGGGTTCCTGGAGCTAGAGTCAGAGGTGTTTGTGAGCAGGCTGGGCTCTGGGAACTGCACTCTGGCCTCCAGCAGTTCAAGTGCTGGTAACAATGCAACTGTCTTTTCAGCATGCTGTTTTAATTTTAAATGACACACCCTTGTGCATATTTATGCTACAATGTGATAGTTGGATTCATGTATATAGAGACATTTCTGTTTCCTTAACAGGTTACTAGTTACTGGTTTTTTGTTTGTTTGTTTGTTTTGTTTTTTGTTTTTTGGGGTTTTTTTGGTTAGGAGCATTTGAAACGCTCTCCACACATTTTATAAAATACACAGTGCTTTGTCATAGATCAGTGGTGAGGCCCTTGCCTAGGATGCATGGAACCTGATTTCCAGCTAAAAAGTGAAGTGTGCATGTGTGTGTGTGTGTGTGTGTGTGTGTCTGTGTGTGTATGAATTACTGTATATTACATCCTATGGAATCCTAGAACTTAGTCTTCCTACACTTATTTTCCTAATTCAGAAAATGTCCCAGTTATATTATATGAAGTAAGTACCAGTCAAATCCATTACTGGAAGAATCCCAGAGGCTCTGGCATCATGCGTGTTTGTGTTTGTTCTGTTACTGTCATCACTGTCTCTCTTGCCTTTTACCTCTTACATAAACTGTCCAAAATAAGCTTAGCATACAAAACTTCTTCTGATCCCCAAGACCCCTCAAGTCGTTTTTGAAATGTTTACTTATTGAGGATTTACTATTTTATATAAATCCACACTAAATTGGCACTCTGTGTAGATCTGTGGCACTTTTCTCTGTCAGTCCAAGAAGGGTTGGGTCCATTTCTCATCTGAGTGTTGAATATGCTGTCAGATAAAGGTGACCCCTTTTAATGTCTTGGCAAGAAGGAAATGCTAGAAAAGACATGACTCTTAGTGTCTTTCTATATGGGTGTCAGAAGTCATCTCTCTGAAGTACAATCTGCTCAATTAAACAGCAATTGCTTTTGGCAGTTGTCACTTAAAGTGATGTCTGATAAGTCAGAAGAGAATGCAGCTCTCCACAAGGACACCATGTCTTCTTGGGCTCTTCTCTCTTGTTTTGGATCAAGAAAGTTTCTTCTTTCAATACCATTGAACCTATGCTAATGCGATCTGACCTTTTAGCTT
The DNA here is from genome assembly GCF_947179515.1 of Apodemus sylvaticus. Taxonomy (NCBI): domain Eukaryota; kingdom Metazoa; phylum Chordata; class Mammalia; order Rodentia; family Muridae; genus Apodemus; species Apodemus sylvaticus. The sequence continues at coordinate 27,247,972 of NC_067484.1, forward strand.
CAAAAATATTTAAGTTAATGTTTGGAAGGCAGTTTTGAAAAACCCACCAACATTAGAGGCCCATGTTACAACATCCCGGATCTGGAAAAAGAAACCATATCGTATGATTCTCAAAGTGCTTTTATACTAGCCTATGATTTTTGTCAAAATGGAATTTCTAAAATAAAATGCACCTCCTAGATAAAGATAAAATGGATGAATATAGTAGATTCTCCTTAGCTCATTTGTTAGATAAAATAAATCAGAAGATGTAATGACTAGTTCAGAAACTACTTAAGAAATTGGTTTTTATCAGCACTTGTAAACATAAGGATTAGGATATGTTTTTATAGAAACTTATCTGGGGCTATCTGCTCCCAAAGATAAAACATATTTTTATTTCTATGAGACGAGACTCTGTAAGTTAACTCTGTAAATCAACAGAAACTGTTATTAAATGTTGGAGTTTTAATAAATAATGAAATGAACTCAGCCCATTCCCTTAAACAATCCTGAAGGACCTTTGTCAGCACAAGCTACTGAACATTATTTCTGCTCATCTCATATCTTGTCTCATGGCTTAGAGCAGGGAGACAGCCAGCCATGCCTGTGAGCCAGCCCACTGCCTGATTAACGAATGGTTTCTTATTGAAAGATAGCTTTAATCTGATTATTCCTGCAGATGCATCAAAATCACTCATTAATAATGCAGTTCTCCTACGCTTTGCCATTCTAGGGTTTTAAACAAACTGATTACTTCTACCTGAAATTTTTCATAAGAAATGCTCAGTTAGACTTCTCTCATTCCTATATCCTAAGACCAAAAAGCCAGTCCCAAGACATCTATGTTTCTTTCATCTTATCTTTACATTAGATAAACTCTTCCTTATAAAGATGTCCTAAATTTGCTAAAGTACTTAGCCCACTCAAGTAATCTCTTTGCTTGGCCCTGTGTTTAGGAAGTGGGTGCTCAGCTGGCTGTATTTGATTAGATAGGAATTATTCTCAAACAGCTGGAGAGATTGTTTATTGGGTAAGATTACTTGCTTCACACACATGAGGACTTGAGTTCACATCTCTACCACACATGTAAAATCCATAGGCATGACTAGTCAACCCAAGTGCTGGGTGAGGATATGAGAAGTGGGAGAGGGGGATTTGCTGGGCTTGTTGGATACGAGGATTGATGGACTACCCTGTCTCAGCAGAATAGAGCAGAGAATAACAGAGTAGGCATCTCATGTCTTCCTCCGGCCTGCATGTATTATGGAACGTACACTACACACATAGACTCTCTCTCTCTCTCTCTCTCTCTCTCTCTCACACACACACACACACACACACACACACATATATGAGAGAGAGAGATTTATTTCTAAATGACATTCCAAGTTTAGATTCAGTTAATATATGAGTTTATTCAGTTATGTCTTGCTACAAATGGGCTCAGATTCTTACTTGACCTATATCACTTATTACCATGGAAAGTAAGTAGAAGAGAAACATTTGATTTGAGACAAATAACTACACTATGTTTGTTCATGTAAGACTTCCCTATTCATTGTCATTGGTGCAGATATAGGATTGGCAGTCTGCTTTTGTGTAGCATGGAGTAGCCGTCCACAAGATCCTGCCTATTCTACTGGTCCACCAGCAAATGCACAGGCAATGCCATGTTGGGATGCTGTCACCTTGCTAAGCCTTGGAGAGGACTTGGTACTATATATTCTGAATGTTCGTGTCTGTCCATTCTTGAAAGTGCCAATTTGGCTCCTAGCAGAACTTTTAGCTACACACAAAGAAGCAAAAAAATGGCTTTAAAGACTGTTTGGTCATGACTAACATATTGCCATGGTCAAGATGAGCATAACAGAGAACACAATTTGTTAGCAGGTTTTCGTAAGATTCAACCACCATTTTCTCAAGAGTGAGAGCACAGAATAAGAGGGCCTGGAGAAATTCCCAAGGCCTTCCTGAGAAAGCATATAATCTCAAAGTATTTGTGTTCCTATTTGCCTTATGAACAGCTAAAGGAAAAGTAAGCATCACTGACCAAAGATTCCTCTGCAGTCCTTCTAATAATATTAAAAGCACATATAAATGTGAAATCACATACAGGCACGAGCACACACAGTAATTATTTCCAAGATTATTTTTTTTCAAGTTAAAGAAGAAAATGCTGTGATTCCTCAGGTTCTTGTCAATTATAATTCTATAGATATTTTTCAGGCTAGCCTCCAGAACTACTTAAATATTTTCAAAAATGGCTATCAACATAATATAAATCTATGCATATATAAATAATCTGATATAACTTGTTAAATCACAAAAGAATTAGATACTATGTTTTGTTAAGAAAGCATATGAATATTGGCAATTTAATAAGAATGTTTAAGAATAAAAATTACCAAGTTAGGTTTTAAAACTGGCTAATGTCTACCAGGTCATAAATTACTGAAGCTGTTTCACTAGGCCAAGTAGTATTTGCACCTGTGCTAGATGACCTTGGTCAACTTGACACAATTGAGTTACCTTGAAAGAGAAAACTTTAACTGAGAAATTCGCTTCATCAGATTGGCCTGTGGAGGATTTTCTTGATTGATAATTTATGTAAAAGGGCACGGCCTGCTGTAGGCAATACCATCCCCCTTGGCAAGTGAGTGAGGGCTATATAAGAGAAGAAGCTAAGTTTAGCCTGGAAGCAAGCCAGTAAGCAGCTTTCCTCCATTTTCTTTGCTTCAGTATCTTCCTCCAGGTACCTGCCTGGAGCTCCTGACCTGGCTCCCCTTGATATTGCTATATATCCTATAAGTGGAAATAAACCTTTACCTCCCCAAATTGTCCTTGTTCGTATTAGTGTTATTGCAGCAACAGAAAGCAAACTAGAATAGATATAAATTACAAAATTTTACAAATCCATGTTTTCTAGAATATGAATTGATAATTATAAAAAACTGAGTCAAACTTAGTACAATTAGACCACAGTGTTCAATAGAATCATTACAATTTCTTTCTTTCTATTTAAATATAAAGTTATAAAGTAAAATTAGTAAAAAAAAATGAATACAAAATAAAAATTTCCTCAGTTGTTTTTTGCTTGTTTGTGAGATCTGTCTCAGCTTCCCAAGCTCTAGGGCATGCAACACCACACCTATCATAGTTGTTTTCCATGAGAGAATATACTCATTTGAAGAAACTTAATCAATAGGGATAGAAAACATGAAAACATTGTTTTTCAAATATTATTAGTTTCAAATATTATTAAAGCTATTAAAGGTTGGCATGCATTTGAGGAAATAAATATACAGTTAAGTTATGGGAAGCTTCTCACTCATGTTTCTGTCTGTGTGAGAAAAGTACTTAGATAGGCCATCTTTCATTCCTCTGAGGTCACCTCATAGTTTCATAGTTTGTCACTGACCCTGGAGGTTGTCTTAAATAAGTAGGTTTCTGTCTGTTCAATAAGGAACATGTCGATCCTACTACAAAAACCTGTTCTCAACACAAATGGAAAATTTGGAGGAAATGGACATTTTCTTAGACAGATACTAATTACCAAAATTAAACTGGGATCAAATAGACCACCTAAACAGACCCATAACCCCTAAAGAAATAGAAGGGGTCATAGATAGGCTTCAGACCAAAAAAAGCACAGGACCAGATAGATGGGTTCAGTGCAGAATTCTATCAGACCTTCAAAGAAGACTTAACATCAATACTCTTCAAACTTTTCCACCAAATAGAAACAGAAGGAATAATACCCAACTCCTTCTTCGAAACCACTATTACGCTGATACCAAAACCACACAAAGATCCAACTAAGAAAGAGAATTTCAGGCCAATTTCCCTAATGAATATCGATGCAAAAATACTAAATAAAATTCTTGCCCACCGAATCCAAGAACACATAAAAACAATCATCCACCATGATCAAGTAGGCTTCATCCCAGGGATGCAGGGATGGTTCAATATAAGGAAATCCATAAATGCTATCCACTACATAAACAAACTCAAAGAAAAAAGCCACATGATCATTTCATTAGATGCTGAAAAAGCATTTGACAAAATTCAGCATCCTTTCATGCTAAAAGTCTTGGATAGGACAGGAATTCAAGGCCCATATCTAAACATAGTAAAAGCAATATACAGCAAACCGGTAGCCAACATCAAACTAAATGGAGAGAAACTTGAAGCAATCCCACTAAAATCAGGGACTAGACAAGGCTGTCCCCTCTCTCCATATCTTTTCAATATAGTTCTTGAAGTCCTAGCTAGAGCAATTAGACAACATAAAGAAGTCAAAGGAATACGAATTGGAAAGGAAGAAGTCAAACTATCACTATTTGCAGATGATATGATCGTATACTTAAGTGACCCTAAAAACTCTACTAGAGAACTCCCACAGCTGATAAACAACTTCACCAAAGTGGCTGGCTACAAAATCAACGCAAGCAAATCAGTAGCCTTTATATATTCAAAGGATAAGCAAGCAGACTGAGAAAGAAATTAGGGAAATGACCCCCTTCACAATAGCTACAAACAGCATAAAGTATCTTGGGGTGACTCTAACCAAACAAGTGAAAGACCTATATGACAAGAACTTCAGATCTCTAAAGAAGGAAATCGAAGAAGATCTCAGAAAATGGAAAAATCTTCCATGCTCATGGATCGGCAGGATTAATATAGTTAAAATGGCCATCTTGCCAAAGACAATCTACCCATTCAATGCTATCCCCATAAAAATCCCAACCCAGTTCTTCATAGAGCTAGAAAGAGCAATTCTCAAATTCATCTGGAATAACAAAAAACCCAGGATAGCTAAAACTATTCTCAACAGTAAAAGAACTTCAGGGGGATTCAGTATCCCAGACTTTAAACTCTACTACAGAACAATAGTGATAAAAACTGCATGGTATTGGTACAATGTCAGGCAAGCAGATCAACGGAATAGGATTGAAGACCCAGAAATGAACCAATACACCTATGGTCACTTGGTCTTCGACAAAGGAACTGAAAGCATCCAGTGGACAAAAGATAGTCTTTTCAACAAATGGTGCTGGTTCAATTGGAGGTCAGCATGCAGAAGAATGTGATTTGATCCATTCGTATCTCCTTGTACCAAGCTCAACTCCAAATGGATCAAGGACCTCCACATAAAACGTGACACACTGAAACTAATCGAAAAGAAACTGGGAAAGACCCTTGAGGACATGGGCACAGGGGGAAAGTTCCTGAATAGAACACCAATAGCTTATATTCTAAGATCAAGAATTGACAAATGGGACCTCATAAAACTACAAAGTTTCTGTAAGGCAAAGGACACTGTCAAAAGGACAAAACGTCAACCAACAGACTGGGAAAGGATCTTCACCAACCCTAAATCCAACAGAGGGCTAATATCTAATATATACAAAGAACTCAAGAAAGTAGAACCCAGAGAACCAAATAACCCCATTAAAAAGTGGGGTATGGAGCTAAACAAAGAATTTTCACATGAAGAACTTTGGAGAGCTGAGAAACACCTTAAGAAATGTTCAGCATCATTAATCATTAGGGAAATGCAAATCAAAACAACCCTGAGATTTCACCTCACACCAGTCAGAATGGCTAAGGTCAAAAACTCAGGAGACAGCAGGTGTTGGCAAGGATGTGGAGAAAGAGGAACACTCCTCCACTGCTGGTGGGGTTGCAAGATGGTGCAACCACTTTGGAAATCAGTCTGGTGGTTCCTCAGAAAACTGGGTATGACACTCCCTGACGACCCTGTTATACCACTCCTGGGCATATATCCAGAGGATTCTTTAGCATGCAATAAGGACACATGCTCCACTATGTTCATAGCAGCCCTATTTATAGTAGCCAGAAGATGGAAAGAACCCAGGTGTCCTTCAACGGAGGAAAGGATACAAAAAAATGTGGTATATTTACACAATGGAGTACTATTCAGCCATTAGAAACAATGAATTCATGAAATTCTTAGACAAATGGATGGAGCTGGAGAACATCATACTAAGTGAGGTAACCCAGTCTCAAAAGATCAATCATGGTATGCACTCACTGATAAGTGGATATTAGCCTAGAAACTTTGAATACCCAGGATATAATCCACAAACTAAATGATGTCCAAAAAGAATGGAGGAGTGGCCCCTGGTTCTGGAAATACTCAGTGCAAGAGTATAGGGGAATTCCAGAACAGGGAAGTGGGAAGGGGTGGATGGAAGAACAGGGGGATGGAAGAGGGCTTATGGGACTTGCGGTGAGTGGGGACCCAGAAAAGGGAAAATCATTTGAAATATAAATAAAAAAATATATCAATAAAAAAATAAGGAACATGTCTTGCATTAATTTATTGACTTTAAGGAAGCTGTGGGTACCTAGGTATTCAGTCAGAGAAAATTGGTTTCTACTCTTGCCTGGAAAAATAGTGACAACTTTATTGACTAAATAGATCAACCTTTATTGACAACATCAGTTATAGGATATCTATATTCAGATGTCGAATGATATTAAAGTTAAGAAGTTTATTATAAGTAGAGAGAATGGGCATAGTTCTATTTTCTTAAGTCTTTTGGCACATTATATCTTTCTGCACACTTCTTGTGATATTTATTCATGTGCTATGAATATTTTTTCTGCCTATTTTGAGGTCTTTTGTAGAATGTGAATATATAGCAATCTGAATTTTCACAATTTAACTTAGCATCTTGCAAAAGAGAAATGGTCAATATATGGTTATCGGAGTGCTCCAAATGAGTGGTTGGGGTTCTTTAGCTTTATCTGGATGGAAATCACAGATAAGTAAGCAACAGCTCCTTTAGTGTTGACAACCCCAGAGGCTCACATGCTGAGCATCCAAACCAAGACACTTTAAGAGCTAAGTCTTGAGAATTAGAGGCTTATGAATCTTAAGCTTTCAAGCCAGAGGTTAATTGCTATAAGTGCAGGTGCTTTTTGCCCTAGGCTCAGTATGCCAACACTTAGTGGCTAGAGCACAGCTTCTAAATGTTGAGGGTAGAGCCCAAGAATCTATCCTTGGAAGTTCTCCTATGAACTCCTCTACTGATGGGAGCTTACAGTGTTTGTAGCAGCAGCTCCTATCCTTGCCTCTGCATAGGTTCTCTTCTTCTATATATATGTATATGTATGTGTATGTGTATGTGTATGTGTATATGATGTATATGTATATGATGTACATGTACATGTACATGTACATGTACATGTATATGTATATGATGTATATGTGTATGTGTATGTGATGTGTATGTGATGTGTATGTGTATGTGTATGTGTATATGTATATGTATATGTATATGTATATATATGGTTCTGCTCCCAGTTCTTCAGTGGAATTCCTTAGCTATCTCTGAGTATTATATAAAAAATAGATACCAGAGTTTGGCAAGGCAACTTTGCTGTGGTTTACATCATATAAAATAAGCTGTATACTTTAGGTATACATCTCAGTGAGTGTTGAAGAAAGCATATCTGAATGTAACCACAGTTCCAGTCAAGACCAAAAAATATCAATCTTCTATAATATTCATTTGCAGGTAAGCCTGGCCTTAGTCTGCCCCATATATTGTTGATCACTGTGTGTCTTAGTCAGTATTTGTATTCCTGTAGTTGCTAGCAGCTATTGGGAACTGGGTTCCTGGAAGAGAAGCTGGGGATAGATAGGGGGCAGCGAAAAGAACAGAGGCCAGGACAACCCAATTGCTGATCGAGGCCCCAGTTTAATGGAGGTCTGACAACTTAAGAGTTTGGGCGAGCTCCTCCCTCCAGACTCTGGGTGAGCTCCAGGGAAGTGGTCTGACTCCACTGCTCAAGCAGCTGGGCAGGTCACCTGCTTAATTCAGGAATTTGTAGACCTGGAGGAACAATGAACTTTACCTTCACTCTGAGCTCTCTACCCTAGGTGAAGCAGGATCCTGAATCGCACAGGAATCCCTGCTCAACAAAGGCTGGGAGAGGAAGTTCACCTTGATCAATGTCTACCTAATGGCATGACACCCCAATATGGTTCTGTATATCCCAACCAAGAAGCAAGTTGGGGAGGAAAGGGTTTATTCAGCTCACACTTCCACATTGCTGTTCATCACCAAAGGAAGTCAGGACAGGAACTCACACAGGGCAGGAACTTGGAGGCAGGAGCTGATGCAGAGGCCATGGAGGAGTGCTGCTTACTGGCTTGTTTTCCATGACTTTCTCAGCCTGCTTTCTTATAGAACCCAAGACTACCAGGCCAGGGATGGCGCCACCCACAATGGCTCCTCCCACCCTTAATCACTAATTAAAAAAATGCCTTATAGCTGGATCTCATGGAGGCATTTCCTCAAGAGAGGTTCCTTACTCTGTGATAACTCCAGCTTGTGTCAAGTTGACACACAAAACCAGCAAGTACACTGTAACATAATTTACTCCTTCTGGAATTTCATATACATATAATTGTGGAGTATGTAATTTTCTTCGTGTTTAGCTACTTTCATTTAGTGAAACATTTATGAGATTTGCTTAAATCCTTGCACATATCCACAGTTCAAGTTTTGCTCTGGCTGGTTTCAAGTTCCTAACATTTATTCTACCACATAAATAAATCCATTTTTTGTTCATTATCTTATTGATGTATGATATGTGGAAAGTTTGTTGTTGTTTTGTGGGGGCTAATATGATAAAGGTTGTTATGATCTTTTGTATAGCAAGTCTTTGTATAGACATGTTGGTATTTCTCTTAGGAAATGCCCCAAAATATAGTGATGAAGCCACAGGGTAAGGGTGTATTCATGTTATAGGATGCTAATGCTGCAAGTTTCCCACAGCTCTTGCTCTGTCTTTTCCTAGCACACATATACAAGGACTACTTCCCGGGTACACTTGATATGCTTCTAAAGTTAGATCTGTTAGTGAGCATACTGTGACTTCCATTTCATTCTGCTGATGAACACTACTTCTGACCTGATTTGTGTGGGCACATCTGATATGTGTATATCTTCTATTGAGAGATGTTTCTTCAAATACTTTTGCCCATATAGAAATCTAAGTATTCTCTCTGTATTATGTATATGAAACATTTGTAAAATGTAATGTAAATGTACTAGAAATATTTCCCCATTCTGAAATTTGACTTTTCAGTTTTATAACAGTACCTTTCCTTATAATAATGTTTTACATTGATAATGACCTATTTATCCATTTCCCTTTTTCTATTGTATAGACTGTTGATGGCTACAAAATTTAATTCATCCATGCCTACTGATAGAAAATTTCAATTAGTCAAGTGACATTTTACAGGACAGTGACAGGAAGACTTGCTCTCTAACAGGTGACCACAATGGGGATCCTTATCATTTAGTTTCTTGATATTAAAACAGCCCCAACCGGGCAGTAGTGGTACATGGTAGGCTGATTTCTTAGTTTGAGGCCAGCCTGGTCTACAGAGTGAGTTCCAGGACAGCCAGGGCTATACAGAGAAACCTTGTCTCAAAAAAACCAAAACACAAAAACCAACAAAAAAAGAAAGAAAGAAAGAAAGAAAGAAAGAAAGAAAGAAAGAAAGAAAGAAAGAAAGAAAGAAAGAAAGAAAGAACGAGCCCCAAACTCCAACATCTAAATAGGAAGAATTCTAGGCCCTCAGGATTCAGAAAGAAATGACATGATGTTCTCTCCATCTCTACACTGAATAAAGATTTTTCAGTCAGGCCTCTTTTCTAACACAGCATGCTTTTCCTTACAGGCAGCATTGTGGCATAATTCATGTGGCTGTTAGACCAGGAGAGGAAATGAGAAAGTTCTCACCAATTTTTCATCCACAGGACACCTGCCCGACTTGCACAGCTTGACAGCTGAACATCTCCAGTCTGCATATCACTCTCTCTCAAGTGGAGTCAGGCCTCCAGAGCAGCTAAAGTGGCCCCACGGGGCCAGAATGAGATCCTTGTAATCAGGCAAAATTAGGCATGCATGCTGGATTGGCAATTTGGGCAAGTCGTTTATGTATCCTGAAACATGGTCTCCCTCTACAATAAAACTCAAAGCCTGTGCTACATGTTTTATTTAGTAAGCTCTTACTAACAACCTTTTTTCCTCTTATTGACTGGTGATATCAAATTGAGGAAGAAATTGTCTTTTCTCTGCTACAGTTTTATTAATCGGGGAAAGAGGGTCATGAAATTGATGGAAAATGAAGAGAAGATAAAACGTTGGTCTTTCTTTTAATAAATCCTACTTAGGCTTTTTGAATAATAGCCACCATCTAACTGTGGTCTACAATTTATAAGTAGCATTTTATCTTGTTGGTCATGAATATGAGATAAAGGACCTTAATATATAAACATAAGAGCCACATGATACCACAATTACTCTCAAAGGTAAGACAGATACTTACTGGTAACCATTTAAAATTTTAAATGAGTGGTTCCAAATTTAAACAATGCAAGTAAAGCTATAATAAGAAGTCTAACCTATTTCCCCCTGTAAGTATCCTGAACCAGGCAAATCTGTCCTGGGCTCCACCTCCCTTTCCCACCCTGGTCCTGAAGCCTAAGTTCATTCCATTCCTTAGTGTTTCTTGATGTCTATGTAGGCAAAGATTTGTCTACACTTCTCCCCCTTTCAGTGACACAAGTGTGAGTATGATAATGGATACTTCTTAAGTATCTACTAGCTTTAAAACATATATGCATACAAAGTAGCAGGTGAACTATAGAGTTCCCAGAATAAGATTTTAAGAATTTTTCCATGGAATCCAATATACTGCCTGACAGAGCTGTGCAGGTGTCAGTGTCAATGAAATGTGGTCTACCTCATGAATTCAGAGTTTGATTCTTGAACCTACATGCAGAAGGTGACAGTAAAATCAAACTCAAACTACAGCTTTTGAAGACTTTTGCTAGAGTTGCACTACTTGTGAAAATGTGCACAGAGAATTCTGCCATTCTTCCTTCTGGCAAAACCAGTCTTGAGGGGTTGGTGCTTAACTGAAAGGCTCCTGCTGTGAAGGCAAGTGCATCTCAGTATCAAAGGGGAGTGCTGCTCTTCAATGGAAAGTGAGCATTTTCATAGGCAAAGCTGGAAAGGAAAACAGAACCCAAGGCCTTGTTTGTTTGTTTGTTTCTGATTGTTTTTGTTGTTTGGGGGAAATTAGTAAAAAGCACTTCCAAAGAGATTGCTTGTGACAGGAAATTAATTGTAACTGGAGGAAGATGGGCGCCTCTTTGTGAATTGTCTCCCCAGACACTTAGCTGAGAAGCCTTAATGGTTGGGAATAGTCTTGCAGTTACTATCATAAATTCAGTCTATCTCTTTGCTAGAGTGTCTGGACATAATTTTATCCTCTGACTTGATAAAAATCCAAAAGTATATGTGTGTGTATATATATATATATATATATAATTACTTAAGTCTATAAGGGAAAAGGGAGAAGGAGTCTGGGATCTGTGATATAAATATTAGGTATAAGGTCACTTGAATAGTTCATGTTTTCAGTAAGAATTAACGTGCTGTTTGTACATCAGGTTTATCCCATCCAGATATTTTTGCTTCTGCTGCTAAATTTATTTGAGTCTTTTGAGTACAAAGCAAGGAATCTGATGAACAGGTGTCCTGGAGACAGCTGAATGGTGGGTGTAAGGCAGTCTGGCTCCTGCAGTTTCTCTGTTGCTAGAGGGTGACAGAGAACACAGCAAATCCTGGGAACCAAACCATAGGGAGAAGGCTGCCAGCTTGAATATCAAGACCAAAGACTTTCCGGTTGTGTAACATTTGAAAGCCTCTGTAGATGTTGGCAGTATACCAGAATACTAATATAGGTCTATCTCCTCAAACGTATGCTCTGCAGAGCTGTAAAATTGGCATCTCTGTCATCCTGTAATGTTTAGGGGCAGCTTTACACGGGGGAACCAGACCATAGTCTACTTGGGAAAGACTTGGGAGCTCTCTGTCCTCAAAAATGGGCTTTATAACTAGGATTGGGAAATTTAGCAGAAGATAACCACCTTTCTTTTCCTGCAGTTTCTAGTAGGCAAGGGCTTCAAGTTTATTATTTATGTCAGTGTATCTGATCCCTAATTCATATTACCATGTAACAGTGGGTATCATATTGTTGAGTTCTTATGATTTCAATTACTTTTTCTTTCTGCAACTCAAGCTTTGCCTCCCCTATATTTGAGACATTACAATATATGCTTGGGTTTTAGAGACAATGCTAGCTATTAGACTGTGAAATCAGAATTTCCAGTTTGAGCATTTTGTATGGTTTTTATTGAAGCTTTCTCCGTGGCTGATCTAATCCTATTTAAAATTATAATATTGTTTTGTATCCACAAAATCATTTGAGCCCTCTGAAGGATTACCATATTTCCTGAGAGGATTATGTCATTAAAAATATAAACACAGAAGGGTTATCGTTGAGAGTCTTCTGAAAGTCTGAAGGAGGAATCAGTGAATTTGATGAACCGAGTTTTTCCTCATAAGCCTTACTCTGTCCTGTGGCACACTTTGGGATTCACTGTCGTGAATGTCACAGGCAATTTCTTGTTAACAAAATGAAATTTTTCTAAGTGCATTGGCTTAAGTTTAAGTAGAGGTAAGGCCCTCTCTAGAAGAATATGGTCCTTGAGTGTGCAGGAAAAGCAATAATTACATGTCTTTTTACATATGACCTAAAAGAAGTCCTCAGATTATGGGAAGGCAGAGAAGGCAGAGTTTTAGACAAAGCCTAGAGTCTTTGAGGCTGAAGCTCTGACCTAAAACAGAAAAGTGATATTTTTTTTAAAAAAAAATGTGTATATGAAGGGGCTGAAGCTTCTGGGTACTTTCCAAAGGACCTGAGTTCAATCCCAGACCCTACCTAGCAGCTCACAACCACCGGTAACTGCAGTACTAGAGGATCAGACATCTACTTCTGGCCTTTCATGGGCACAAAATACATATGTTGAACAGACATACAGAAGGAAAACTACCAACCTACATATAAAAAATGAAAAAATTAGATGTGTGTACAGATGTACATTCACATGTATCTAAATATGGAGACCAGAAGAGAGCTCTGGATACCATCCTCAGGAATAACATTTATCTCGTTTGAGATAGGGTTTCTCGCTGCCTGGTGGTCACCAATTAGCCTAGACTGGCTGGCCAAATGGCCCCAGGAATCTCCTGTCTCCCTCACTGTTGGGATTACATATGTGTTCCACAAAATCCACTTTCTAATGTGTGCTATGGGGTCAAACACAGGCCACATCTTCTTACTTGCTGGGGACAGAACCAGCTCTTCCTAGCACACAAAGTGTGTGTGAACACGCCTCCTAAGTGATTCTGACACAAGAGGGCAGAGCAAGCCCAGCAGCTCAAGTTAACCCAGAACATCTAGTCCTAAACAGAGCTCATGAATTCCTCCCAGCTTGAGTTCTTGTTCTCCCTTCCAGTCTCTAAGACTTGCCAGAGTGTGGTCAGCCAGAGGGGCTTTGTGGTTCTTGTACCCCAGGGGCTTTGTGGTTCTTGTACCCCAATTCCTTATAGTATGTACTGCTAGCTGCCAGGTCATGGTCACGAGTCACCCTCCTACTGAGACACACCATCAGAGCCTTTAGAATGCCACCAAAGCACTGTTTACTTCCTTGAAAGAACAGCAAAAAAGGAAAAGGCATGTTTTATTCCTAAAAGGAACATGCTCCATGAAAAACTGAACAGGGCATATGCGACCCAGCTATACCACTCCTGGGCATATACCCAAAAGATGCTCCAATATACAACAAGGACACATGCTCCACTATGTTCGTAGCAAGCTTATTTATAATAGCTAACAGCTAGAAATAACCCAGATGTCCTTCAATAGAGGAATGGATACAGAAAAATGTGGCACACAATGGTACTACTCAGCTTTTAAAAACAATGAATTCATGAAATTCTTAGGCAAATGGACGGAACTAGAAAGTCTCATCCCGAGTGAGGGAACCCAATCACAAAAGAACACACATGGTATGCACTCACTGATAAGTGGATATTAACCCAAAAACTCAGAATACCTAAGATACAATTCACAGACCACATGAAGCTCTAAAAGAAGAAAGATCAAAGTGTGATCCTTCTTAGAAGGGTGAACAAAATACCCCTGGGAAGAGATACAGAGACAAAGTGTGGAGCAAAGACTAAAGGAAAGGCCATCCAAAGACTGCCCCACATGGGGATCCATTCCATATACAATCACTAAACCCAGACACTATTGTAGAGGCCAAGAAGTGGAACCTGATATAGATGTCCCCTGAGAGGCTCTGCCAGAGCCTGACAAAAACAGAGGTGGATGCTCCCAGCAATCCACTGGGCTGAGCACAGGGTGCCCAATGGAGGAGTAAGAGAAAGGACTGAAGGAGCTGAAGAGATTTGCAAACCCATAGGAAGAACAGTATCAACCAACCAAACACCCTCCCCCAGAGCTCCCAGGGACTAAACCATGAATCAAAGAGTACACATGGAGGGACCCATGGCTCCAACTGGGTATATAGCAGAGGATGGCCTTGTAGGGCATCAAAAGGAGAAGAGGCCTTTGGTCCTATGAGGGCTTGATGGCCCAGTGCAGGGGAATACCATGGTGTGGAGGTGGGAGTGGGTGGGTGGGTGAGGGAACACCCTCAGAGAAGCAGTGGGAGGGGAGATGAGATAGGGGGTTTCTAGGGATAACACCTGAAATGTAAATGAAGAAAATATCAAAATTAAAAAATATAAAAAGAAAGATAGCTAAAATTATCAGTGATTTACTGTAAGAAGTGATACTATAAAAGAAAGAAACATGTTCTACATATTCAGACTGCTGCATAGAAGCACTGTAAAATACCAGCTTTCCCCTTCTTGAAACATTTACAGTGCTAGCTGTATCTGACAACTAGTTAATACTTCTCATTAATTTTACTCTGATTGTTTCGGGACTTTTAAAGATTCTTGTTTTTCTGCATGCTGACCTCTAGTTGAACTAGCACCATTTGTTGAAAAGGCTATCTTTTTTCCATTGGATGGTTTTAGCTCTTTTGTCGAAGGTCAAGTGACCATAGGTGTGTGGGTTCATTTCTGGGTCTTCATTCCTATTCCATTGATCTACCTGCCTGTCACTGTACCAATAACATGCAGTTTTTAACACTATTTCTCTGTAGTACTGCTTGAGGTCCGGGATACTGATTCCCCCAGAAGTTCTTTTACTGTTGAGAATAGTTTTACCTATCCTGGTTTTTTTGTTATTCCAGATTAATTTGAGAATTGCTCTTTCTAAGTCTATAAAGAACTGAGTTGGGATTTTGATGGGGATTGCATTGAATGCCTGATGCAGCATTATAGGGGATTACCAGGACAGAAAAATGGGAGGGGGTGATTGGGGAATGGGCGGAGGGAAGAGGGCTTATGGGACTTATGGAAAGAGGGGAATTGAGAAAGGGGAAACCATTTGGAATGTAAACAAAGAATATAGAAAAAAAGAAGATTCTTGCTTTTAAAATGTGTATCTACAAGTTCTTATAGAAATGATTCTCAAATCTCTTATAATTTACATTTGAGGTTTTGTTTAAAGAATGGTATTCTTTCCACATAGTCATGGCTGAGTTAAAAAGGGAAGTGTGTCCAGTTACATTTACACAGAATGAAAGGTCAGATTTTCTTCCACTTCCTAGTCTAGCATGACTGCCCTTTCAAACACTTAAGGGGAACTGTTTCCTTCAATTGTTAGTTAATAGAATGAAGATTCCTTTCAGAACCTTATAGTGTCCTGAGATGGTTTGTATATGCTAAGCCCAGGGAGTGGCACTATTAGAAGGTTGTTGGAATAGGTGTGTCAGTGTGGGTGTGGGCTTTAAGACCCTCATCCAACTGCCTGGAAGCCAGTATTCTGCTAGCAGCCTTTAGATGAAGATGTGGAACTCTTATCTCCCCCTGCAGCATGCTTGTCTGGATGCTGCCGTGCTCCTGCCTTGATGATAATGGACTGAGCCTCTGAACTTGTATACCAGCTCCAATTAAATGTTGTCCTTATAAGAGTTGCCTTGGTCACGGTGTCTGCTCGCAGCAGTAGAACCCTATGACATGAACCAACTCTGACATGGAACATCCTATTTTCATTCTACTATGTGGCCACAGACCTTTCTCTTCTAACATTTGGACTCTTCATTGTTTTATTTGAGCCAAGACTGAAAGATAACATGCTAGCTAACTTTGCTTGAGATTTTAATGTTGAAAGTATTCAAATTGTATTGGATGATTAAACTGTGGCCTTCCTTATCCTTTTCCTCATTTCTTTTTTGTTTTCATTGACAGAGCATCTATTCACAGGCAGGGCATGTGGTTAGCAGTGAAGAAACAAAAGCATATAAAACATATGCTTTGACAGATCTCTGGATTTAATAGCCTAATGGAAGAGACAGAGAAAAGACATAGCAAATATAACAGAAAGTAATAGGTATGGTGGAGGCAAGGCATGCTGGGTACAGTGGAGGAATTTGTTTGTAATTCAATAATGCCTCATTGAGTCCCAGGCTCTGTCTAGCTACTAAAGACACAAGTATGCTCACTGAATTCAAGGAATTCCTGGTATAAAGTGAGGTGAGGATTAACTGTAATACAACATGGTAAGCAGAGTAACAGAGAAATGCACAGGATATTCTGAAAGCATGGAAGATCCTGGGAGGAAGGAAGAAACAGATAGCTTCCTGGAAAAAGATATAACAGAATCATGAGCGATGAGCAGGAGATGGCCAATCAAAGAGCTCAAAGGCTCAACTTACAAGAGAAGTTGAAGAAGTGCTAGAAGAAGCACAAACCTTCGAGTGATTAGATCCTCCATCAGAGGCTGGGGACAGTTCCAAGTGGAGAAAGAGACTGTAGGTGAGTAGGTGCACAGTAGAGGCAGAACTCTAGGCCAACAGACAAGTTTTGTGTATGTGTGTGTGTGGGGGGGGGGGCGGGTGTTTAAAGCAAACACCTGATGCACTTGCTCTGGCTGTTGTATATGTAGTAATGGTCATCTGAAGAAAAAGATAGGAGAGAGAGATAAAAGAAGGCAAATCAATGATGAAGGGAAGAAAATAAAGAGAGAAGCCAGAGTCCTAGCTTAGGTCACTAGATTGGCAAAGGGTTCTTGTAACTGGGACTATGGGGTAAGAAATGAATGAGGTGATAAATATGTTCC
Organism: Apodemus sylvaticus; assembly: GCF_947179515.1. Taxonomy (NCBI): domain Eukaryota; kingdom Metazoa; phylum Chordata; class Mammalia; order Rodentia; family Muridae; genus Apodemus; species Apodemus sylvaticus. Next base: position 27,265,112 of record NC_067484.1, read on the forward strand.
AGAGTCTTTGAATGAGAGGTGCCTATGTCACTCCTAGGGGGAACTTGTCACAGCTAATTAGAAGCTAGGACATGTCAAGGGGTCTAGGAGAGTCATTAGATTTGAGAGTCTCAAGACTAGAGAACATTAGGGGAACAAAAGACTCTGATGCATTCAAGAATCATCAGGATATGTGAGTATAGTTAGAGACCCAAGACATAAGGTTCCATGAGATGTGTGTTGTGAGACCAGAAATCTATATATGAATAGCATTTCTCTCAGATTATATGAGTTATGATTGATAATATGCTTAATTCTACCCAGGAGCTACAAAAACATGTGAAAGAAAGGAGGAAGCATAAGAGAAAGATAAAGAGAGATCTGAACCTGCATTCATTAGACTGTGAGAAAACAGCTAAGAAAATAGAGAATCCTAGGGAATATGAGCTTGGAATATGGCTTCTGATGTGGCTATGTATCTGATTACCACTTTTCTGGGGTGCAGAGAAACTTTGCACTGCTTGAGGGGTCCTCAGTGGCTCATGTACTTTGATGCAATTTGTGAAGTTAAGAGAAGGATAGAGTTGTTTCAGCCAAGGATGTTATATTTATTGCTGTGCTTCAATTTGCCACTTCAAAATGTACTAGCGGGGACCTTTTTGCACTAGCTTCATGTGTAAATTGAAACAGTGGGAAACCTAGTGAGTGGCTGGACAGAAGCCTAGGTGGATTCAGACTTGGGGACTTGGACTTGAACTGTGGCTACTCACTGGATTCATGTCCTCTGGGAGTACACGAGGGAGGCCCACCCTCAACATAATTGCTGTATTTGGGGCCCAGGCTCGCCTATGTTTTAATAGTCCCTTGGGCGTCTTTTACTGTGAAGACAAAATTGAGATCCTGGTTACAAAGTAAGGAAATGTACATTTTGCCAAAGCCATTTCATGCCAAGGAAATTAAAGGAAAGAAGAATGTGTTTAACCATGTGGTCATGTGCTGAGGGGGCAATGGGGAATGGAAGAGCAAAGTCCTCAGAAAGCAATAAGGAAAAAATGGTGGTTTTCTTTTGAGACTATAATTACAATTCTCCCTTCCCTTTTCCTCCTCTAAGCACTTCTGATATATCCCCCATCCAATTCATGGCTTCCTCTATATCAATTGTTCTATTACATGCATATATATGGGGATGTATGTATGAATGTGGACATATATATGTATATGTACGTGTACATGTATGTATATGGTGTATATGTATATATGTATATACTTTTTATCTTAATATAACCTAAATATAATGGCATAATGTGACCTGAATGTATGTTTTCAGGGATGATTGTTTGACACTAGACACCAGTTGGTGTGCTCTTCCCTGAGGAAGGACACTTCTCCTGTTCCCAGCTTTTCTCTGTTGCTACAGCTCTTTGTATAAGGTGGAGTTCAGACCCAGTGGGCTTCAACCATTGGTGTTACCCTTGTTCAGATCACCCTTGGCAGTCATGTTGGTAAGACCCTCTGATTCACAAGTTATTATTATCTTTCTTCCCCCTCTTCTGAAATGCACCCTGAGGCTTAGATGTGGGATTGTTTTGTTGATGGGGTCATTGGAACTGAGGCCCATAGCAAGGCATTTTGATTGGTCATGATTTTCTGTAGTTGTCACCTTCTTTTGTGAAGAGAAAATGTCGCCCTTGATGAGGGGTAAAGACTCCTCTTATCTGTAGGCATAGAGCAAATACTTACAGATTTTTTAAAAGGGGATTATGCCTGTTTAGTAAATTAGTGGTTGCATATTATCTTCCAATAATCATGATTTCACTAGCACTGATTAATTAATTGAGTTGTCAGTACCAAGCATGGCTTTCCTCTTAAGTCCAATTAGAGAGATGCTGGTTACCACCGAGGTTTGTGTGCCGCTACTACATCCTTTATCTTGCTCTGCCAGTTGTTGATGAAATTTATAGGCATCCCCACTGGGTAGGGCTGTTGGCTGCATTTCTCCTTTGGAAGTTTGCATGGGACCTTCTGGTGTTTGAAGCTAGTCTAGGGAGGGGGCATTCAGGTCAGTTCCAGCTCAGGGGTTTCAGGGCTCTGTTTTTCTTTGTTGTTTTTAATTGTCAAAGAAGCTTATGTCAGGGTAAGCAGCTGGATAAAAGAACAGGCAGTGTAAAAGTCTCTGTGAGGGTCCCCAATGAAGGAGCTAGAGAAAGGACCCAAGGAGCTGAAGGGGTTTGCAGCACCATAGGAGGAACAACAATATGAACCATCCAGCACCCCCAGAGCTCCCAGGGACTAAACCACCAACCAAAGAGTACACATGGAGGGACCCATGGTTCCAGATGCATATGCAGCAGAGGATGGCCTTGTTGGACATCAAAGGGAGGAGAGACCCTTGGTCCTGAGAAGGCTAAATGCCCCAGTATAGGGAAATGCCAGGACAGGAAAGCCAGAATGGGTGAATTGGTGAGCAGGGGGAGGGGGATGATTTAGGAGATTTTTTGGGGGTGAATCAGGAAAGGGGACAACATTTGAAATGTAAATAAAAAATATATCTAATAGAAAAAAGTCTCTGGGAGCCTTCAGGCAGTAAGGAAGACTGGGAGCATCCTGGGAACAGAGCAGAGGCAGAATCTACATAATAGAGCAGTCTGGAGCTCTGTCCAACTCCGCAGGGATGAGCCATGCCAGCTCTGGGCTTCTGTTCACCTCTCTTGGGGTTCCTGTCTCTTTTCTGTTTTCTGTGTCTCTAGTTGACTTTTATCTTTCTATATACTCTCAAGACTGAAATTTCTATACACTCCAAGACTTCTAAGCACTTATCCTTACTAAATGTTCTACTTTGGGCATATTATTAAAATTCCTCTAGTCTTCCTTTCTCATCATCTTATGTTTGTGGTGAGACTTAAATTAGGCAGTCTATTAAGTGTGCATATTTATCCTAGTGTTAATAAGTCAGTGGAAAAATAAGCATTATGTTTTAGGGTACTAGGAGGTGAACCTAGCATCTTGTGCATGTTTGGCAAGGGTTCTACCACTGACTATATTATTCCCAGATTCAATTCAATACTTATCATGAATTCATTAATTATTTAGCATTTATTTTATATAGATTTGTACCTAACAAAAATATGACTGTTAAGCTATCACAATGTAATGAATGTAATAAAGCTAATTCAATGTAATGAATGACATAAAATAGTGCACTGTTTTAACCAATTCTTTGAAACTTACATAAAAGTTGTTTCAATGCAAATTTATTTATCATATCACTTATTTATATTTATCACTTTCACTATTTTATAAATGAATTCTTAATTAACTATTTTATTATTAATGCAGAAATTGCCCCCACAAATACATGTACCTGGTGCTGAGAAGTTGTTGTACTGGCAGATCTGATGCTCTTTTCATATGTCTTCTTGGTTCTAGAATGCCATGAGCTGTGGTAGCTATATGACCATGATGAATCATTACCATCAGCTCCATGAAGTGTTTCCTCTGCTGTGAGAGCAAAGACTGAAAACAGGCCATCTTCCACACAGAGTAAACTGATTGGCCAGCCTTTTGGAAGCATTTGTTTACATTCACAATACATAGTAAATACATATTTTAGAAATGAGCATGTGTGCATGTGTGTGACTCGGTTGGTAGGGTGATTGCCTGCATGCACAAAGCCCTGGGTTTGTACCTTAGCACTGTGTAAGACTGAAGCCTTGGTGCACAGGTAGGCTATAGCCTACCTCTAGGAGGTGGATGCAGAAGAGTCAGAAGCTCAAGGTCACCCTCAAGTACCTGGCAACGTTTAAGGCCAGCTGGAATATGTGAGACCTTATCTCAGAATAAAACTTCAAACGCCTTTTGAAACCAGTTGCAGTGGTTCACACCTGTAATCCTAACACTCTAGAGGCAGTGGCAGGAGAATTATTCAAGGCTACATAGTGAGTTTCAGACTAGCCTAGGCTACCTTGTGAAATTATCTCAAATACAAAACAAAGAAACAAATTGCCTGAAGCTTTCACTTAAAGGGTGGCTTTGTATTCACATCTGGCATCATGCTATGATTGGGTTTTGTAGGAATCTATATTTCCTTCCTTCAGGGTTAATAGAATCTGTACTATTACAAACCATGCTCAGAGATAAATGGGCAGTTTCAAATTCAGGCGTTTTGGCATTTAACCCTCTCAGAGCTCAGGAGAGTACTAATAGCACAGACCAGATGACTGGCCTGGCAAGTGGTTCTTCTGTGCATGTCTTACTATGAAAATCTATCATTGGGATGCTCAATTCTGCCTTTAGTCTGAAGTTTCAGAAAAGCCAGTAACAGTAACCAGGCTAATTGCATCAAAGGCTCCATCAGCTTGTCAACTGGAGAAGATGGAGCTGACTAAATTCCTTTTCTGTTTGCAAATCACAAAGGAAAACAGCAACAACAAAAAAGGCAAGACAAGGATTGAACCTAGTGACCGTGCTTTGATGAATTATTGCCCTCAATTCTCTGTTACCTGTGACTAACAAATTCTTATAAGAATATAATATCAAACTATAATAGTGACACTCACCATTGATCCTAATGTTTTCTAGGCCCTAGAAACAAGCAGGAGACTGGGTGTCCTGTGGGTTACTGACCACTCATTCATTGACTTTGTGTTTCATGTCCTGCACAGGCCTTGGAGCCCAATTGACTCAAGGTAGTGGCATCATCAAAATTCAAAAGGCTTTGTATAGCTTTGAAAGCAAATCCTTAAGCATAACCTGAGTGCCAATTTCTGACATCTTATTTTTAAGAGAGGTAAAACAACAAGAAATGTTCTTCCAACTTCAAGGATGTTGTGTCCTCCCTGTGAGAAGAGCTGATGCTTGCACTCAGCAGTTGGTCCACGTCTGAGTCACACTGTGATGATTCTCCTACAAACTTCAAGTGCCTTGCTCATCCTCAGGTGTGATACAGTGTTTTGCAACTTGTCTGGTTAGAGAGAAGCAAATAGAAAGATAACTAGGAATGCTAGGTAAAGTGTACATCAAAGTGGTAGGAGAGAAAATAAGTGTTATTTTGTTCATTACAGGGAGATTTAACTACTTACTACTTTTATAGGCTAGTCTCCCAGACACTGGAAGATAATCACTGCTGATTAAGTTGTGGCCCTTTATCTACATATAATTGAAATAGCCAACCATTCAAGTGTGTATTTCAGGTTGAGATACATGTTATGAGAAAATACATATTATAGCTTCCCAAAGGCAAAAATGCATGGTGTGTGATGTAGGCTGGTGGATCTGAGATGTGAGCTAAGATGTGATGGCTAAAGGAAAATGAATCCAGACCAAGGATGTAGGTGGCAACACAGAAAATGGAGAGCCAGGTGGGAGGAAATAGCTTCTCTTGCAGGTAGAGATGGGGTGTTGGGTTTTAGAAGGAACCTCAAATTTCATTATGAGATAGAAAGCTATCGGAAGAGTTTGTGTAAGCAATAGGGTGATTTATTGTATACTTTATGAGTAAGAACTTGATTCTCATAGAGAGAGTAGACTGCAGAGTTCAAAAATATATAAGCAGAGAAACCAGTTAAGAGGCCCCTGTGTCTTTTCAGGAATAAAAGGCTGGAACTTAGACATAGCAGAGCTAGAAACAAAGGAAAGAGAGAATCATGATGTATCTCCGAGTAACAAAATATAGGGAGTGAAATTTAAACTGGAATCTCAAGTGATAACATGGCCAGGAATGAAAATCAGTGCTGAGGATGACATGTTTGAAGGGATCCTTTGAGGTTTTAACTGAAAGGCAGGACTCATCCTATAAGGAAGTGGAAGTATAAGACTGAAATGAGAGGAACTGAATACCAACCTTAAAAGAAAGAAGGATAGTCCTTAGACAATATATAACAAGACCCACTTGAATGGGTAGGAAAGGTCCAGAGAGATGCTATTTCCAGCGGTAGGCATTTTTCTTTACTATGCACTGAATATCAAGAAACGTGCTTAGGAATCTGACATTATAATGGGTATAATTTATAGTGTTTTATTTCCTTCCTTCTTCTTGCAAGTTATATCTTCTAGAAATTCTAACTTGGGGAGTAAATAAGGATTTCTGGTTAAACTGTTAGCAAAGCATTCAGAAGCTCATTTTGCACCTAGTTATTTTCTTCTGGCTGAGCTTGACACCTAAGGCTTTTGTTTGCTTGCTTATGGAGGTGAGATCAATTTTGTTCTCTAAAGAGAAATATTTTCACTCAAATTTAGATGCCGTGAATTAGAAATTATTGTTCTGCTCCTAGAATTTGTGTGAAAAATCCTACATTTTTTAACTGTTCTGATTATACAAATATATTTCTACTATCAGAACACTTTTTTAGTTTTAAATTTTGTTCTATGTGAATTTAAACAGGAAATTTACTAAGTCATAGACATTCTTTCAAAAACAGGACTTCTTTGGAATTTCATAGTATATTTTGATCATTTCACCCCTCCCCCAGTGTCTCCCAGTTCCACTCTCTCCAATCTCACCTCCCTATGCACCCAACTTTCAGTCCTTGTTTCCCTGCCCCCCCTTCCTCCTCATTCTCCTCATTCTCATCCTCCTCTTCCTCCTTCTCCTCCTTCCACTTTCCTTTCTAATCCCCTAAGTTATTTGTATTGCACAAATACTCTTGGGAGTGGGGTCTGCCTATAGTGTAGTTGACAGCCATCATGTGCCATTGGCATTAAGAAAACCTAACTTCCATCTCTTAGTAGCTATCAAATGTCAGTAGTTCCTCTGAAAGAAGCATTCTTAAAGAAGACTGAGAATCACTGATCTATGGATATAGCAATAACTCATTAGGATTCTTTTAAATACTTGATCCCCTTAGCAGAATAATAGTATTAGGCTTTGCTCATAGGACCTATGGCATATTTAGCCACAAGTTCTTGGCACCATTAATAGTGTCAGGTGCATGTGGGATCTCCTGGAGCAGTTATTTGATCCTTGCAGAAAATGGTTGGTCCTCTAATAACATTTGTGCCACGACGGCACTAATAGGCAACCATAGACAACAAGAACCGGTACATGATAATATTGGAATAGGACTTCTACTTCCTGTGCCTATATATGACAAATGTAAGCCATCACCTGTACTCTGTACTCTGTCTATAGCCAACTCAGTAGACAAGAACAACTGCTGGATGGCCATCCATCATCCATCAACACAAAACTCTGTAATCCCAAGATTCCATGAATCTCACTAACTCTTTTAAAAGTAGATCTGAAGCAGGAATTCTTCACTTCTTACCACCTGAATGCACTCCCAATTCCAGCCCTCGCAACCTCTCTGTTGATAACTGACATTTGTACAATACTCTATCTGCTATGATTATTCCTTCCTCTTTGCAGTGGGTCTAAATGGTACTAAAGTTCAAAGCCACTCTGAAATTCAAAGTGTGACCCATTTGCAGTTGTAATTAGGGTAATCATTAAGATGAGATACTTCTGGAAAGGGATTGTCCCTAAATCCACCAAGAAAATGTGTATAAGAGCCATAAAGATGCTGAAAAGATGGGTCAGCAGTTAAGGACATTGGCTTCTCCTCCAGAAGACACATGTTCTATTTTCAACACCTACATAGTGGTTCATAATAGTCTATAGCCTATAACTCTAGTTCCAGGGAATCTGATGCCCTCTTCTGGCCTCTGTGAGTGCCAGTCATACACATGGTACACAGGCATACATGCAGGCAAACACATTCACACACACACACACACAAACAAACAAAAAATGAAAAATAATTAAAAAGAGAGAGAAACAGAAGTCACCTAAGCACTGAGGAGTTCCGAAGATGGAGATAGACATTGGAGGGAGGCAGCTCCGAGCTAGTAGGCTAAGCACTGGCAGCAAGGAGGGGAGTCCCTGTCCCCCACCCCTACCCCCGACACACACATAAATCCCTGCCAGCATCTTCAGAATGTATCAGCGCTGTTCGTAGCCCAATGCCAGACTGCAGATGAATGTGTGTACTTTGAAGCTGCTTGGATTATGACAATGGTCGAAAGAAGCCCAGGAAGAGTTCTACGGCTACAATGGCCCGTCTTCAGTCTCCTCTGCTCCCCTCTCTGCTCGTCAGTGTTGCCTCCATTGGCCTGTTTGCTGTTCCTTGAACAATCAAAATGGATTCCTCTCTCACCTGCTCTGAAATTCCTCTCAGATAATACTTTCTCATCACATGTGCTCACTGAGATTCTCCTCCTCCTCCTCCTTCTTCTTCTGACATTTTTTATTAGATATTTGCTTTATTTACATTTCAAATGTCATCCCCTTTCCTGGTTTCCACTCTGAAAAGCACCTACCCCATCCCCCCCCTTGCTCATCAACCCACCCACTCCCGCTTCCCTGTCCTTGCATTCCCTTACACTGGGGCATCGAGCCTTCCCAGGACCAATGGCCTCTCTTCTCATTGCCATCCTCTGCTACATGTGCAACTGGAGCCATGGGTCCCTCCATGTGGACTCTTTGGTTAATGGTTTAGTCCCTGGGAGCTCTGGGGGTACTGGATGGTTCATATTATTGTTCCTCCTATGGGGCTGCAAACCCCTTCAGCACCTTGGGGCACTGAGGTACTTCTTAATGCTTTCCTTAGTGATGCCCCATGCTTCAGCTTTTCCTTAACAAATCCCTTTAAACTGTCCACTTTTCTACTTCACACTCATATCATGCTCCCCCTATATCCCCCTCCCCCGCTTCTTCAGTTTACTGCTCTCCTCAGGACTTATCACTCTTAGGAAAATATTTTACTCTTGCTATGTTTATGTGGCACCTTTTCTCTATTTTGCGCAGCATGAGGGTAGAGAGTTTACGGCTTTGTTCACACTATCATCCCCAACACCTGCAACAGTATGTGTCACGGTTTGCACAGGCGTGGATGAGTAAATGCATGAGTTAAAGGATTTTTTCCTCTACTTCAATTATATTTTTCTTTTAATATTTTTTTTTCATCATGCGGATGTGTGAGTGTCTCTGCGTATGTGTGTGTGTGAATGTAGGCTTATTTATGTAGGCATGCAACTGCTCTAGGAGTCCCGAAGAAGGTCAGCAGATACCTGGCAACCAGAGCTACTGTCTTTTCTGAACCACCCAATATGAGTGCTGGGAACTGAACTTGGGTTCTTTGCAAAAACATTAAGTGCTCTTACCTGCTAAGTCATCTCCCCAGCCCCTAAGTGTATATTTTCTGATTAATGCATTCATCCATTCATGAAATATTTACAAGGTATCTAACCTCAGTGTTTTGTTGAATATTATGCAATTGAAAACTTGGTCCTTACTTCTAGGGAACTTGTAAGGCTAAATGATGCAGCCAAAGACAGTAAGTGGGGGTGATGGAGAGGACTCAAAAGTGAGGATCCCAAGGTTCTCATGCTGTGTGATCTTTAAACTATGCTAACACCTATTAATACATTTGTATTTTTGACCAATATTGACAATCTCTTTACAAAACCAAGAGGAGAGAGGCCACTTGAGGGTAAAAGTGTTCAGGGAAGTTTCCTTAGGGAGGTGTTGTGCAATGCCTTCCACAAAGAGCTTTGGCCCTCTTGGCCATGCTGCCTCAGGATGTGCTGTCTGAGCCAAGCTTAGTGCTGGGGACAGGGTGTCAGGTATGGACTGCTGAAGATTATCAGCACATATTCCAGTGCTGGACAGCAAACAATGTCACTGACCAGTCTGGTGTTCTCTGACCAACCTTAGGGGAACGCTAAAGCACTCTGAGCAAGGCACTGTGCTGAGCTTCCTCTCCTAGGGAATGCTAGGAAGAAATACAGGAAGTATCTTTGTCATGCTAATATATTTGAAGGACTGCACACTTTAGTATTTCTTTGGAAAATTCAATGCTTTGTTTCTTAGCTATGTAACTATGTTTAACGCAAAGCTTGACATCCAATCCAGGACTTCAGCAGGGATCTTATACTAGATGTCAATTGACAGAGTGGATGGATGGCAAGAATAATTGAAACTAGTTTGGGCTCTTGGTTTGCATCAAGGTAAGGGATAGAGTTGGCTTTCTCTCTTGAGTTCTAAATCCATGGACTCAACCAACCAAGCATGGCTTAAAAATGTAAAAGCAGTCACATCTGTACTGAACCTGTACAGAGGTCCTTCCTCCTTCACACAGTTCCCTAAACAATATAGGATAATAGCTATTTAAATAGCATTTACATTTTGCTAATTGATTTAAAGTAAACATGGAGATGTGAATATCTTTTATGTGATGGACGTTCTATAATGCAGACTTGGGTGTCTGTTGGGGAAAGATTGGGGATCCTGCAACTAATTTGCCATAGATACAGAGGGACAGCTGTATCGAGGTGGGAAGACATATGTTCTCACTTCCTGGTTGTCTGTGGCATTTCTCATTTCTAATAAGACACCCATCTTTGTTATCTCATGGTCCACATGCACGCTTCCTTTCCAGCACTCCTTTCCTATCAGTAGGTACCCATAGAGCAGTAGATAGGGGATTATTTGGGATGGAGTCTTATTCCTGAATTCTCTTTCTTCCTGTGTCTTCTGCGCATCAGTTATTGACCTTGGCCTTAGCCTTCCTTAATGTTTCATTGGATTACAGACCCCAGGAAAGATCAGGCACAGAGTCTTCATGTGGTTATTGAGTATGAAGTCAGCATGAAACTTTAAACTTTCACCATGCTCTGAGCTGCATATGCCTGTGTCTACTTGTACATGTGTGTTTGTTCTGTATGCTCATGTGTTCTTGTTTGTATGTCTGTATGTGTGCCTGTTGTGTAAGAGTAAATTTGTGTTTATGCCCATTTATATTTTTGTGTGTGTATGTGTGTACACCTGTGTACATGTGTATGTGTATTTGTGTGGATGTATTATGTATATATGTGTCCATGTGTGTATGCATGCATGCATGTGTGTGTGTTTTAAAGCAAACATCTGAATTTTCTGATACAAACATCCCTCCTCTGTCAAATGAAAGTGATATTTACCATATCCAAAACTCATTTATGAAATGCAGAGTTAGCTAAGAAGGATTTAAAAGCATCCCTGCACTTCTGTGTCACTACCCTAGGGGATAGAATATCCCTAGTGGGAATCAACCATCACACTTCATCCCTACTCTCACTGCAAAGTCCATGGCCTCTCAGAGCCCCTTTGTACGCATGATGCTTTATTCAATCTAGATGCTCATCTTGCTTTGCAGGCTCCCGCTTTCATTGTTTGCCACACCCAGCCATGGCCCAGGCTTACTGACTGCTCCTTTGCAACATATTTCATATTTGTCCACCAAAGAGAGAGGACTTGTTTCAACCTCACACCTTACATTCTAAGTGGTATGTAGTGTCAGAATCTTTTACAACTCCAAGGTATCACTGAGCAGATTAGAAACAGAAACCCTGTATCTGTTCTTCACTGTGCCTCTTCATTTGATTCTGCAACTATCCGTTTTAAAAATGCCTGTTTCCTGCTCAGGTTGGGTCAGGATTCTAGGCATGAGCAGAAAGAAGCACAATGTCAAGGGAGCTCTGGATCTGCTATGGGATTTCTATGTTCTGTGTCCATCCTGCAAGGCTAAGCTTATTTCTTGCATCCCTATAGCACAATGCCACTCCCAGTCCTGATGGAGTGCTGGCTTCCATAAGGAGCATATTACTTTTATTTTGACTTTAAACTATTACAGCCCATGCATTTCCCCCAGCCCAGAGTGTACTTCTGCCAAACAATCATACTGATCATCTTATGCAAGGCACTGTCAGTTAAATCCTTCATTGTCTAATGACCAACCTACCTTGCACCAGTTATTCCAGCCTGATGCCCTAATGCCTTCCTGTGAACCGCATGGAAAGATACAGTGGGGAGCTGAGTTACTGATGGCTTGTGTCTTTGCTTAGTGGTTGTGTATCTGACAATATGACTGTAAGCTCAAGAAGTGAAGTGTCATTGCCAATTGTCTGTCTACTTCCTTGTCTTTCTTACCACATGACAACTCCAGGAAACACATTGTGGATTCATTTAAATAAAGTGGAGAATTGGAGGACCAGATACTGACCCAAAGCCCTTTGTTCACGATGATAAAGTAATTTACTGATGTGTGTTCTGCCAAAGATTAGTTCTTTTAGAAACTTGTGTTGGACCCCCCCCACAAGAGTTTCCGGATTCAAATATATTTGGAAAATCATACATTCAATTGAACCAGTTTAAGTGCAGAATAATTTTGTAGTTCTCTTGTATTTAATATACTCAAAACATTGTTGTCTTCCAAAGGGAACAATGATTTCCTGAAGCTATTAACTTAGAAGCTCAACATTTTTCTTGTGTCACTTTCTAAAAAGTGGTGTTCATCCTCTGTAACTGCCAATATAAGCCAAAGCCTGCCTGGAGGTCAGCTTCTGATTTGTTGTATGCTCGCTGTGACATATGGCTTTGTTCCATTTCAATCTTTCATTATTTTCATGGCAGACCCTCCAGACATTATCAAGAGCAAAAACAACAGAAAGACAAAACAAAATATCGCAAGGCATTATAAATGAGTTCACTTAACACTTGGAAGGGAGAGTGATGGTCCCAAACATTAAAGTTCTGGAGCCTGCCTAGTCAAAGGCTATCAGCAGAGAATTTAGGAGACCTGAGTTTCATGCTTAGCTTTTCCCTAAATGCCCTAAGATTTGAATGGGGAAATTAATGTGCCTGGATTGCTGGTCTAGTCCCTACCCATATATAAAATAAAATACCTCTCGGGGACAGTGTCTGTATTATAGATTCTTTACATTTTAGGAAATTCATAAATATGCCTAAAGCAATATTAGCAATCAGTGGCAGGGCTGGTGTGGCTGACTGGTTCCTGTCTTGTGCCTTCTCTGGTAGTTTTGTGTGCCAGTTCCCTAGAGCTAACAAGCTTAGCCTATTAGTTTTAAATGTCATTTCAATTACTCCTCCTGAAATGAAGAAGTAAGAACTGTTTAGGGAGTTTTAATATGAAACATGCAAGTAAATCACCACTAATGTGTCATAATATGACTTTCCTAATAGCTTCTTCCGAGAGAGTTTGCTACTGGCTCATTTTGGGCCTTTCCTGTAATTGTGCCAAATCACAAGAATAAACGCATTTCCCCACAGCCGACAAGGAAATTTTGAATACACTTCAATTCACTTAATTTGTGAATTAACACAAATTTCAACTCTCCAACAGAGAAAAGTGGAGGAAAGTTACTTTATTACAAAGGTTTAAAAAAAAAAAAAGGCCAAGGAACCAAAGACGTTTTCAAGTTCTGGCTTGCATTTGTAATCATGCTGCTCACAGGAGACGGAACACTGGACTGTGTTCCGCCTTTCCTGTCTGACATGTTTGCTCTAAGACTTCCCAGGCAGGTTTCTTCTTAGGTAAATACACTGGAAGGTCAAGTAACTCCACACCATCAAGGTTCACCCAGCAGTTTGTACCCATCTGTGGGGGGCATATTGATTTTTCAGGAGTGACCCAGTTATTCCAGATGAAGTGATGGTGAGTCACAGGGGAGCCTTCTGTCGAGGCTATAAGAACACTTCAGTTTCTATAAAGCAACTCTGTATTTTACGAAGAACTATAAATAGGCAGGAACTGTTTACTGATTTTTAGAAACAATTAGAACTAAAATACTACAGCAAGAGAGGGTTTTTCTGTATCAACATATTCATAAATAAAGCTCAACTATTACTACATAGTTTAGGTGATATCTCATAATAATACAAAGTCAATCAAGCTTGTTGATCATCATTTTAACCTTAGTTAATAATCACTCATTTTTCTATTTAACATGATTCTGTCAGGTTCTTCTATAAAAGTGAAAAGAGAGATAGCTTCTTTTGCTCGTTTCTCAGGTCCTTCAAGAAGCTCTGCCTCCTGATAGGGGTTCTGGTATTATTGCATGACCTAACTTTGTGTGATGCAATCAGCGCTATCTTCAAGAAGTAATTAGACTGCAGAGGAATTTTGCTCTATAGAAGTAAGCTAAAGTTAGGTCAGGGAACATGTGTGGGAGTTGGGAGCTACTGGAAGAATAGATGCTAAGGAATGTTAGGTCAGACGAGATATTCTCTTTTTCTAGAACCTTGAGCAGTAGAAATTTGAAGAAAATTAAAAACAAAAACAACACAGCAAGTGAGAATGGCAGTAGCCTCTGGTAGGGGCCATTACAGAAGAGAGAGAGGGGGAGAGAGAGAGAGAGAGAGAGAGAGAGAGAGAGAGAGAGAGAGAGAGAGAGAGAGAGAGATTGAGAGAGAGACTGGGCAGAACCCCGAAGGAGAGCAAACTTGAGTTCACACTGGGAGAATGAGCAGAAGTTGATCGGTTCATTAAAGAGGAAACAAAGGCATAAATAAATATGTCTCCAGGAGAAATGTGATCAGAGAATGGAGACTGTTATGGAAGTAGAAACTTGTTCCCTCTGAGGTGTTTGTAAAGTCATAGCAATTTGAACTAGTGTAACAGGCCACCAGGCGAAGAGCCTGCCCTCATCTGTGCCTGTGTAACAAGCCTCAGGGTGGATAGCCTGCCCTCGCCTGCACCTGTATCTTAGAGTGTTTAACCTATATTTTCTTCTCACTATTTCAAACCTCACATTAAGGTTTCTATCCATTTTGAACAAATTCTTGCAGAGAGCAAGAGCTATGGATCTACTTTCATTCTCTCACCAGGGGACATCCGGTTTCTCTGATGTCCTGTGTCAAATGTTGTATGTTTCCAATGTATTTTGACACCTTTATAAAAAAAAAGTAGGTATGAGCTTATGTTTGATCATGTTTTACATGCTCTGGTTAAGTCTCTAAATCATCTGGTCTTTATTCATTTATAAGTCAGAGTCTATTTCAGTTTCTTCCAGTTAAATAGTGGCTCGGGAAACATTGTTGTTTAAATAACCCACCCTCAGAGAACCGAACACACCTTTATCATGATAGGCTATGTTCTGTATTCCAGGATCAATTTGTGGATTCTCAGCTGTGTTTGTTTGATCAGTTTTTCCTTTCCTGTAGCAGCTTGTTTTATTGTAGCCTTTCACTAGCTGATATGTCAGGCTCCTCCCTTTACAGTCTTTTTCAAACTTTTCTCCACCTTTTATGTCATATGAATGCCAGCCCTACTTGGCTCAAATAAAAGTTTGTAGTTGGGCTCTTATTAGCATTAAGTTACTTAATATTAAATGTAACTTTGGGGTCAATGATATATTTCTCAATTTCCTTGTTTTATTAACCTGGATGATCTTTAGACGTGGCTGGACAGAGGATCAGAGGCTTGGAAGGTTTAGTGAGTGTTGAAGCATGCATGAGAGTGACTTACAGCATAATGACAAAGACCAGTGCATAGCTGCTATCATACTCCAGAAAGTGGGGATTCAAGGGAAGGCTTTAACAGTCTGATTGACTGGATAGGTGCTGAATTCATGTCTCATTCTGTGACATGAGAGAAATGGGATATTGTAAACATGTTCAAATGCAAGGGATAAGGAAGCCAGGTTTGGCCCTCTGGAGTACTTAATAAGTGGACTGAACTAGGAACTTGAGAGAGAAGTCTGCAATAAGCATGATATGTATATCTGATCATTGTCACAGATATCATAGAGGTGAGAGTAAAGTGTGTGTGTGTGTGTGTGTGTGTGTGTGTGTGTGTGTGTGTGTGTGAAGGAGACATAGATAAATCACATACTCAGATAGATAGATGGATGGATGGATAGATGGATGGATGGATGGATGAGTGGGTGGGTGAATGGATGGATAGATGGATGCATGGATGCATGGATGCATGGATAGATGCATGGATGGATGGACAGATGGATGGACAGACAGATAGATGGGGGAGTAGGTAGCAAAGAGGGGAGGAAGAGGCTGACTTTTCCAAGAAGACCTTATAAAATAAAAGATAAAAATTCGTCAAACCAACCATCTGAAGTTCTTTTTAAAACATCACATTTGTTGCTCAACAAAGAGACAATAGATATTTTTATTAGTAAAGAGGCCAGGTGGAAGATAAATCTTTATTTTGTTTTACCAAAGTAGCTAGAAAAGACAGAATCTAGTTAACCCTGAACATTATTCTGCTCGATCCTGGCAAAAATAAATACTTGTTTTGTTCATGATGTTGAGAAAGACTCATCTTTAGGGTTGGCAGCTATGAGAAAATGTGCACCATCTCTATTGCTTGATGGAAAAAAGACTTCCTGCCGCACGCACATGCATTCACGTGCACACAAACGCACACAGACACTTTTAAGAGCCTCCCTTTGATTTCTTCATGTTGTTTATGCTTTCTGGTGGCCTGCCATGTTTATTTCTAATGATGAATTTCCTTGGGGAATGTGTCTCTTCACCTCCAGTGATAATATTATCAGTACAGTCACATAGAGGTCCTGGATGGGGACCACTTTGTTAAATGACATTTGGCAACTGAATAGAGAGGTTTAGCCAACTGCCATGCCAGATATTTAGTGACATAATGTATCATGGCTTAGATGCCAATGGTTCTTGGACCATTTCCTCTCTCTGCTTACGTGTGATGGACCCAGGGGGTGACTAACAAAGTGACACACTCTATTCATCTGTGAATAACGGTGTGTGCAAATGAAGCCTGGGAATTAGAGCACTCCTCCTCTGCTGGAGAGGAGAGAATGTTCCGGTGGCTCAGCCTCAATTCTGCCTTGGCTTCTAGGCTTATCCATATTGATGACCCCCATATTTCCATAGAGCTATTTGAATCAAAATGTGAAATCTCTCATTTTAATAGCTACAGGCATCCAAATTTTAAACAATTCAGGATGAGCATAAGAAATCGAGAGCTTTCTATTAATTACACTGAATTGGGGAAATTAAATTTTTTACTCCAAACCCAGCCATTTAAAAAATTATTACAAAATAACAAAAAATCAATTGCTATGCTTTGATTTATTCTCAGTATGCTATGTATTTTATTCTATGTGGCGTACTTCTTATTTCTGAATTTCCCTAATAAAACTTTATTGAGGGCTTTTTGCATGTTACCATGGTAAGGATTGTGTGCACTGTCTGCAGTGTGTTTCTTCGATGCTCTCATGTGTCTCCTCTTCCCTTCATACAACTTCTCCTCTGCTGTCTGGAAGAATGACGTCACTTCTCTTTAAATGTTATCTCACTGTTCTTTTCAGGAACTTGTCATCAATTACTTTATTCAAGTGTGACTTCAAATCAGTGGATTCTTGGAGTTTAAGGAAGTTTAATATCTGTTGCTATCAGCTCTTTAAATCAGCACCAGTACTCACTGGATCATCTGCCAAAGACCACATCTTCTTTCCTAAACGTAATTGAATCAAGCAAATGTTGGCTTTCAATTTTCATTTTATAAAACAGGAAGAAAAAAAATCAATGTTTTAATGAGTCAGGTAAACAAAGAGACTAGATTTTTTTTTATTATTCATATCCATTCTCTCCAAGGACGCTTTTGGATTTAGGTGTGAAATCAAAGCCCAGCTTCACCCCTGGCATGCCAAATCAGGGAAGTGGCTGTAGACACAGAAGAAGTAACTGGATAAAGATTAAAGGTAACTTTAGTGTCACTGTACAAAATAAATCAGCCCACTGAAGCTTAATAAAGGCATAGGAATGGATTGAGTCCAGTCTTTTCCTGGGATGTAGCAAGGTAACTTATATTGTTACCATGGTTATATTTGGTGTATAGTTTCTCATCCAGGCAACTTGGATTCCCTGCAATCTTATCTTCCAAATATATGAGTATGTGTTACTAAAACACATAAATAAGGAACTTCTTTTTCATAATAAATCATACTCTGTAGATAAATGAGGCAATATACATTCTGCTTTGCAAAGGTAGACAGTGTTCACTAATTTAACATTTAAAACACAGCAAAACACAATTTCTCTTTTTTTCCTGTTGTGTTTTGCCATTACATAATACATAATAACCAGAAATATCTTTGTGAATCTGGATATGAGTAATTAGCTACAATACACATGGCATTCTTTTCTGTCACCCACCAAAACTAATACTACAAGGAAAAAAATTCAAAATAATGTTACTACTTAGAAGTAATTATGATCTCAAAAAAGCTTCTGTTTTATGCTGGGAAATATTTTCAAAACCAGATTAGGATATATTAAAGATAGATACATTAACTGGTCTCTATTCAGTGTGCCAGAAAGTAAACCACACCCTGAGTATACATCATCTCTTTCTCCTAAGAGTGTAACATGAAAACATTATTGTTCCCTTTTACAGCTAAGAAAATAGAGCCAGGAACATTAACAAACTATTGGAATATCTGGCTATTGGAATCTGAACCAGTATGGAACTGAAATCCAAACATAGGAAGCTTGACAGAGTACGAAGCCTGCTCTCCTAGATATTGTTCAGGAAGACCAACTACCAACAATTATCCTTATTAAAAAGTGTCAGTGAAGGCCTAAGATGCTGACTGTGACTACTTACCGGCCTTTAGACAATCGGCTAGGTCTCATAGTTACAACTGAAGAGAGACAATAGTCATTTTTGGTTTTTCTACAAGAATGAAGAGTAATTCAGTTCCCTAAGACTCCAAAAAGTATAGCTGTCTTTGTTCTTTTCTGGTCTCTTGTTGGTAATCTCTCCTCATGGAACTTTGCTCCGTCTGAAGGAGCTGATACTGACATGTATATTGTCAACCTCACAAATCATCAGAGTCTCTTCTGTTCTGTTCTGCTCTCCATCTCCAGAGTCCAGACCTATGCCTCAGAAATGTGGGGCACATAACACGTTCCTGTTCTGTGAGAGATGTAATAAACACAAAGCCATCATATGGCTTTCATGAGCTTCCTGTCACTGCGCTTGTATCTTGTAGGGACAATGACCTCTGTATTTGCCCTACTTCTTCAGACAACTTGAGCTTGGAGAAAGGCATTCTGTTTTGCGCCCATACTACCTTGGGAGAATTTCCTCCAGTTTCTTTTTGCCTGAGCCCTGCCTGGAAGAGGCAGTGATAACAGTGCATAAGTCAGGTAACTCTGAAATCCTGTCTGTAAAGTCCTCCCCACCCCTTCCCATCGCTGAGTGATAGAACTGTGTCGTTGCCTTTGAGACTTACATCTTGGATCTGGGATTGGTGCCACGTTAATAATATGCCATACATTTCCCTTCCAGAGCACAAGTTGAGTTTCTCATCTTATTGTCATCCTCAGCATTGTATTGCCAATGAAAATGTGTTCAGGGAACTTTACCTGCCCCAGGCAACAGTCTGCACTGTCATTACTCCACCACTCTCCCTAGTTCTATCTGTGGCCAAATTCTGAATCCTGGCCTTCAGGTGCCACTAATCTATAGGTACCAAACTAATTTTGACTTCATAATTATTCATTATGGTTCAATTGAATGTCATATGCAATGCTTCCTGAAATTGAACCCTTAAGTATTGCTTCATCTTCATTTTTGTGGCCCAGTGGAACTACCTGTAATTCCTCCACGCCATCTATCCTGTTTCAACTCTCAACTCTTATTCATGGTGTTTACCTTCCTGAAATACTCACAACACTTCTTCTGGTTGCCTAGTCAATACCTCGGCCTCCTCATCCTCTTCATGGGGGCTCTGACTGCTTTTCTCCAGTGTGTGGTCCATTTGTAGTTTATCAACAGAGTGCTTGCAGTTGCTATCCACGGAGAAGCAGGTATATTATGAAGGATGTTCTGACATCTTTGTAAATGAGCTTTCATGAAAAAAGATGCTAAAGTTAATATTTTCACTTAAGTAAATTACTCAAAGATTTATGAGATGTTTAATTAGGAAATCAACCATATGTTACAAAAAAGAGCATGCAGTGTCTGTACATTTCTTGATACAAATCCTATTCATTTATAAATTGGAATTGTTTGACCGCAGTCTTTTCAGTAAATACAGAGAACAGAAAGAACTGAACAATTAGTATCTTTATAACAGAAGGAAGTTGCTGTTAATGTCACCAGAAAAGAAAGTCTAGTAACCTAGTCCTCCCTACCATCCCCCATCACCACGGGCAGCAAAATGGTCTGCACAGAAAGCAAGTCCTGAGCTAAAAGCAGAGACCTGTCCTTTCCTATGCTCACTTTCGCATCCCATCCCAAAGTAAAGAACTGCACGTACTCTGAGGCCTCAACTTGAACCATGACTCCAGATAGAACGAGGGTGTCTCGAGACATGTGTGACAATCCTCACAACCTGGGTTTTGGAATCAACAGAGGCAAATGACTCTTCCCTGGTGGGTTTCTTAGTTTCCTGACAGTTCAATACATTGTTGTCCAGTGAATTCAGAACATAGGAGTTGTAGATGTTTAGAGTAGAATACAAAACCTACAGTGGAAAAGAATTCCTTGTCTCCATGGATGATAGTCTGGTGAGTGTTGCCATGGTACCAAGCACAGATATTTCTATGGGTCACTTAAGTTTTGTTCTGTGATTGTCAGAAAATGCATCTGTTTCTTGGACAGTTGCCGTCTTTGAAGGTTTATTCATCTTCCTATCCTCAATAGCTAAATTTCCCTTTAGCTTCAATTTAGTCATGCAAAGGCAACACGAAGTCTAAACTCATCTGATCACAATAATGTATGGCATTCATAAAACTAGGGTGCTTAGATGTATCATTTATTTTTACACATGTGGAGGAAAATAAATCTTCCAATTCACCATAATTTGACCACGTGGATTAATTATTACAGCACTGAAGAATGTATACTTTGTTAAGGAAGGCAAGCATGTAACTGCATTCTTCTTTTCACTTTCTTTAGGCTTAGCATTTGGGCATCTAGTTGTCAACCACACCCAAACTTGACTCCACCCCATGCCCCCTTAACATCTTTAAAGTGATTGTTTTTTCTCCAAAGTGAACCATCTTGCTTATGGTCACTAGTTTTGATTGTGTTATGTAGAATTGCCTAGGAAGAGAGTCTCAGTGTAGGGTCATTTAGATTAGACTGGCCTGTGAGCATGCTCGTATAAGAACTTTACAGTCTGGTTAGTTGAGGTAGGAGAGGCACCATTTCATAGACAGATCATGGTCTGCCTGGAAAGAAGAAATGTGCTGATTACTGGCTTGCATGGGTCAACTCCTTTTTCTTCATTTGACTAGGAATGTAATATGTCTAAGCACTTCCAGTTTCTGCCACTTTGACTCTCCTGCACAGACAGAGTAGACTAAATCCCAGAATTGTGAGCCAAATAAATACTTTCTCTCTTAACTTGCTTTCGTTGGGGTCCTTTATTGCATCAATTGGAAAGGAAATGAAGAGAAGCTAGGATCTGGATACAAATAGTTGAAATTTTCTGTTCCTCTTTCTCTCCTACACTTAACTTTCTGAAAACAAAAATAATTGAGGACCAGGTGCTCTGAGACCTTTCTAAACTAGAACTGCAAGCCAAGTAAACACCGTTTCCCTTTAAGTGTTCTTTGTTGGGGCATTGTATCACAGCAATGGGAAAGGAAATGGAGACATAGATGTGTATCCATATGTAGACCCATTACTGTGGTAAAGTGACTATAGGAATGTTAAGCCTTTGAAATTGTGTTATAGAGAACCTATGACAGGGTTTCTAACTTTGAGCTGGAAAAGCTTTTGGATACTGTAAGCAGAGCATAGTGAGCTACTCCAATTTAACCTTAGAAGTCAAGAATTCTGAGAGAAATGTGGCAGAGATCTAGGTAATTAGGTTTCAGAGGAGAACAAGGAACTACCAGCACCTGGGCTAAGAACCACTTCTGTGATACACTGTTCTTCATGTTTCTCATGTTTTGGAAACTTTAGTGAAAGTAAATTTAAAAATAATAGACTAACTTGTTTGTTGTGAGTGATGAGGTATGTATACAAGATTAAGGTTTTGGACAAAGTACAAGCAACAAAACAGCTGTAACTGTTAAGGAGATTATTAATATTTAGAGAGAGAGAGACCTAGTACTCACACTATGACAATAATGAAGTATTTTCTAAAAGCACTACACAGAAGCTGATATATAGATGTTTCCAAGGGAACTGGGTTGCATCACTAGCTACATGTAGAACTTGACAGTGATATCTGTGTTGTACAAGTTTTAAAGGGGAATAAAAACAAGAAAGAGAGAGAGAGAGAGAGAGAGAGAGAGAGAGAGAGACTGTATGGTAGAGCTGGAGTACTGTAGGGAGTACCTGAAGGCCACTATGTGAAGCTGTGAATGTGAGTCCTCACTGCATTAGAGATCCCATAATACTAGATGATGGGGCCTTGGAACCTTCACCAGGGAGTGTGCCAGGAGAGGATGGAGAAACCTACGACTATGAGGAAAGTTGTCTCTGCTGCACTTGGCAGATCTGGAAAAGTCAGGCTTCCCCCAAGTACTTTAGAGCCCATCTGACTTTGCCATGAGTCCCAGATGCTGGGCATGGATCAGCAGGAGTTGGTGATTTCACGGTTGAAACTGGGGTTTTAGTAAATTACCCCCTGCTGTGCCTGATCTTTCATGTTGATAATATTAGTATATCACTCAATTTTTAAATTTAATTTTATAGAAAATTACAACGAAGGGTTTTAGGACTTGTTAAGTGTTGAAATTTGTAAACACTAAGAGGACTTTTACATTGGACCATATTTCACATTATGAGGTAGACATGAGATGGAGGAAAAGGCTGGAGGGTTACAGCTTAAAGTGAGGTGTTTGTGTGGTCAAGTTGACAAGAGGTAGGGTTGTGATGTTTAGTTTTGATAGTTTCTTTGACAGTATGTAAAATTACTTGAGAAGGGAGTCTCAGGGAGGCATCGTCTGGATCAGGCTGTCTTGTGGACAGGTCTGTGAGTGACTGTCTTAATGACTCACCCTGAATGTAGGTGGCATTATTCCATGGGGAGTGCTCTGGGATGAATAAAAGGACAAAATGCAACTGAACACTAGCCTGCCTCCTTAACACATCACTCTATGTTTTTCACTGAGGGTACAAATTGATAGCTGCTTCCAATTCCAGCTAACTAGACTATCCTGTAAGATGTACTGTAACCTGGAATTGGCAGCCAAATAGACCCTTTCTCCCTTAAGATGGTTTTGCTGGGATATTTTATCACGGCACCAGGAAATAAAGCTAAGGCTTTGGCCAACTTGCAATTTGTCTTTCCCATATCCTTCACTGTTCCTCAATGTCCTACGACAGGAACTTCACTCTTTCCCAGGGATAGCATGTTGTTCTGGAGAAAGGCAATTCACTTGCAGCTTGGCATTCTGAATTTAGAATTGACTCTGACACTCAGGCAATTTGAAGAACTCTGTGAAGTTATGAAGAAGGCAGTGCTAGAAGAAGCCAACTGGCTCACACCAGACTTTTTCCCACTCTCCTTGTGCAGCTTCTCTTTTGTACCTGGCAACATGCTCAGTCCTGGGGGACAAGATTGCCCTTCTGGGGCCCCCTGTGTAGTGTTTAGTAAATGAAGAAGCTTAAAGCTACAAATAATTGTGATCTGATATCTCAGGCTATGTCACCCCGTCTAGCACAGGTTCTATGGCTCTCATTTTCCTCTCTTGTTCATTGTCTCTCCAAGAAAGTTGATCTTCTAAAGGTCACTACAGTCCCACGTACATGCTCGTCTTTCCACTTTGTTCACTGTGGTTCTATTATTCTAGAAAGTCCTTCTCTTTCCGAACATGGAAATCTCTTGCTCCTAGTCAAGGGTTTGTTGACTCCCTTGAAGTCAGTATATATGCATTACTTTAGATAATAATTCTTTTCCTCTGAAATTTGTACTTGAATTTATCAATATATTGAAAGGCAAAAAAAAAAAACTATGGGAGGTTCTTTCCGCATGGTAAAATGGTCTTCATTGCACACACTGAGCTACACTTCCATACCATGGTTTTCAACCCTCCCTATGCAGAGGCCCTTTAATGCTGACACCCCCTGTTCCGGTGACCTCCAATCATAGAATTATTTTGTTGCAATTTTATAACCATAATTTTGGCACTGTTAAAAAGCATAATGGAAATATTTGATATGCAGGATATCTGATATGCAAATCCTGTGAAAGGGTCGTTCAACCCCAAAGGGGTGATGACCCACAGATTGGGATCTATTGCTCTAAATTGTGTAACCTTGAGGTCAGAAGTTCAGAGTTTGAAAAAAACACCACACGTTCTGATGAACACTGAATTTGGATGCCTCTAGAAAATGTTTAGCTGTTTATTGGAAATAATATATTTGTTAACTGGTTGATATTAGAATATTACCTACTATCCCTAGACGTGGTTACTTTATACTACAGCTTACAAGATGGGGAGAATGTGTTCAAGTCACTGGAGTCATACTGGGCATCCATGAGGTGAAATTCTTCCACAGAAACAGCGAGTGGAAGTTGACTTCAACATCACTGCCTGTCGATACCTCTAACCTCTAAGGTGCAGCAAGAAGCCAAGTCATGAAGCACTTGCCACTCCTGCATGCTTAACAAACAGGAAGCAGAAAATACTGCAACAACTAGTTCCAGCTGCCTGCCTGTTTGGACATTTTACAATGCAGTCTTTGTATCTGGCAATAACATCTAAAGCCAAAAGCACCTCCCCTGTGGCCTTTTGCTTGATTTCTAAAGTGTCGGTTTTCCTTGATAACTGGGCGAGGACAGAAGGCTGTGGAAGGAGACACTGAAGCCTACCCCTGTCCTTCCTACTTGGCTCAGCAAGCTTTTGTTCATCGAAAAACTCTGAATGTTACATCCTCTACCCTCTGTAAACCAGGGGCCAAGGTCTCTTTATTTTGCTTAGTGCAGTATGCGCTTTACCCAGGTCTTCACAGTCTACTCACTCCTGTCCCGCCCTCAGGACTCCGCCTTATCTAACTCTGCATGAACTGGGCTTGAATTAATGTTTACAGCCTAGAAATTGTGATGCTAGATTTAGACATCACTTTTCCGAATTTTGATCCATTTGGAATCTGGCTGCTTTCCACGGGCCTCTGCCTACAGGAGGGGCCATACTGCTCACAGAATTGCATTACAGAGCTAGTAAGCTTCTTACTGTTAGGCGGTTGCTCTATAACCAATTATAATCAGGTCACTGGATATATATTTATTTATTAAAGAATAAAAAAAAAAGTTACTGGAAGGACTGCCCTGTAATGTTTTTATATTTCCAAGGAAATTTCTGTTTACTTCCAAAACTAAATGTTACAATCATGAAAAGAACCACAACAGGTACCAATTCTTTAGAACTATGTGACATCTAAGATTTTAAAAAAAAATCTTTAATGATATATAAACAATGCATTTAAAATGTAAAAAGCTGAGAATTTATTAATTATAGTGACATTTGGTTTTCAAGTACAAGAGGTAGGTTTTAGAAATTTGATGAGAAAAATTATTTGCTCTTGACTAACATACATATCAAAGCTTACCATTCCATTATGCCAATTTACCATCCATTATGTAAACGTTTTACTGTTGGAATATTCATTATTCTAAAAATAGTAATGCCCAGGGCATAGTTATTATTTTGATTTAAAGATTATGAGAATATAATAATTATGAAGCCAACCAGGCATGCCATTTTCATGTTTTGTTTGACAAAGTGTATTGAAACGTGACTTAGAAAAGGTACTTAACATGTTATTACACAGATGATAAGGGTTATTAGTGTAGCCATAAAACAGAAAACTGGAAAAGGGAGTTCATTAGTCTCCAAGGGGCTGGAATGGGGAGACATTTCAAATTAGTCACTACCCAGAGGAGATGTTCTTTTGTAACCATTTAGTGTGGTACATATTCTTAGAACCTTCTCTCCCTCTGTTGATTCTTTATTTCCCTTGAGGTATAAAGCAACACAGGTGTGACTTCAACTTACCCTCATATATATTTGTTATTAGTTGTCATAAAATATGATTAAAAAATCCATAAATAGCTATCTAGTAATTTTCAAATTTGTTATTAAAATTGAAATTCTTCTTTAAACATATTTGTATGGCTGTGCCTGCACAGCCTGAACACTTGAGTACAAATCATGCTTACGCATACACAGCTTTAGAAATCCGTGATAGTAAATAGTGATTCGTAGATGAAGCAGCAGTTTGAACAGGAGAAATGTGAAGTGTTCACCTTGGTTTCTCGAGTAGAGTAAAAACAGACTGGGAAACTCTGATGGCTGCCATTTTGAATTTCTTAGAATATCTTTGAATTTCAAGATAACTTTTTTTTTAAAGATTTATTTATATATTATATATACTATAGCTGTCTTCAGACACACCAGAAGAGGGCAATCAGATCTCATTACAGATGGTTGTGAACCACCATGTGGTTGCTGGGATTTGAACTCAGTACCTCTGGAAGAGTAGTTGGTGCTCTTAACCTCTGAGCCATCTCTCCAGCCATTGTAACTTTTTAAATACCTTGGGAATTCACCAAGTGGATCTCATGATTATCATCATCTCAACTCTTTCTGCATGTGACGTATGTGTTCTATCTCCTCCCCTGCTGTGAATTTTGTGAAAGCTGTGAGTGTTTTAGTAAATATATTTTTGACAGTTTTAAAATGTTAAACATACAACCTGTAGATTCCTATAGCTCTGTATGTAGCAGCAAGTGAAGTAGTCATTTTTCCTTTGGATCCCTGGTTGCCATGTCAAGGACTTAACTGAAGGGCATCTGATTGTACTTACTGTTAAACGACTTGAGCTCTTGGGAAGGGAGAGTCAATTGATTTTTAAGAGTACAAAGTTGTCTAGCGAAATTCAAGGAAACTGCATCAGAGAAATGCCTTGGAAACAAATTTGTTGGCCCTCTCCTCTCTTACCCTGGTTCCCCTCTGTGCACAGACCACAATTTGCCCCATCAGCCTCTTTGGCAGAGCACAGATCCTGAAACAGGTATCAAGATGACATTCCCATGTCTCAAGAAACTAGATGTACTCTGTTTGGACTCACAGTTACAAACACCACTGGGGAGGTTCCCATGGAGTCAGCTTGGATTATGCCTCACCTGGAACCAATAGTTTGTGATTAGTAGAAGGGCTGAAGTTATCTAAATATGTTTTGTACCTATGTGTAAATAAAGGAGAGAGGGGAGAAAAGGCTGGTTCCATGGACAAGGAATCAGGGAAGCAGACCCATGAAAGATCTACCACAGTATATCATATTTCAGAAATGGAATTGCCATGCCTGGGAACTCCTGATTTATTGAGACAAAGAACAAAGAATCCAGAGTGTGGTTGGAGCTGAAATATAGAGACCTATTTTGATTCAGATATGTAACTGAGTCAAGAAAACAAATAACTTCCAAATCTCAAATTCTATCTTAATTGGATGTTGCCTCTTTTTTTTTTTTCACATTCTCAATAAAATGTCTATGCGATCATTATTGGTTGGTATTGCTCATAGGTACCACAGTACAGAGGGAAGCTCACCAGGATGCCAAGCCTTCATTTTCAGGAGCAGAAGTGTTCAGCTTTCTTGGAAAACACTGACCTTCCTGTCCCCATGGCTACTTTACTCCAGTTACTTTATTCAATCATTATACAAGGTTAATTGGGACTGGGAAAGGTTCTAACTACCAAAGTTACCTTGCTCTTGCTGCCTGAGTGAGCAGACAACACACACAAATCTCAGTCCCTTTTGTCCATGGCTAGCTAGAATCAAAAGTTAAAACTCCTGGTTTTCCAGGAAGGTCCTAGGACTTGTGCAAGTGCAAGCTCTGAAGAAGCACCAAGTGCAGACTTTTCAGGGAGACAACATTTCTTCAAGGTACAAACAGCTCAAAACAATTGGTCAGCCTCTAATGATTAACCCAAACATTTCATTCAAAGCCAGACACAAAGACTCCACTGTACATTTCACTTAAAGCCAGACATAAAGGCTTTACTATACATATCAGCACAGACCATCTTGAGACACACGTTATATCCTATTATGTCATGGTCATCCTCCTTGGGAAACCATCTGAGGCTTCCCTGAGTCCTGAAGGCATTTTCTCCTCCCTCTTTGCCCATTCTTCCAGACACAGTGGCCTCCCATGTTGCCTCAGGGCCGTTGTACTTGTTCTTCTGACTAAAACAACCTTCGCTTCCTCAGATCTCTCTTTCTCTTTTTAATGCAAGTTTGATGATAAAGTCTTATTTAATCACTCCTTTAAATGTTTTCCTTTTTTTTTTCTTTTCTTTTTTTTTGGCTGGGTCTGGGAATGTAGCTCAAAGATAAGCGTATTTGCCTATCCTTTCTAAGTTGCTGGGCTTAATGCTCAGTACCTTCAATAAAAAGGACACCCCTGAGTGACTACGCCTCCCTTTTTATTTTCCATTCGTAATTCTTGCTTAAAAATATATTGTCTTCAGAGTATAATTTCTGGTCATAACTGTCTTCTTCCATCAGACTATGGCTCCATGAAGATAGGGGGCTTTATTTTACTTTGTTTTTTGCTATACACTCAAAGTCTTCAGCAGTGCCAAGAACAAGGAAGAGTTTCAGTAAACACAAGTTGTTTAAACATATGGATTGTGTTACTGTATATACTGCTTAATGGGGTAGGAAAATGGAATATACTCGTTCACAGTTATGGGCAAGCTACTGAAGTTCAAATGTGAAATGAACTACATCTGATATCTAAGATCAAGACACTGGAAAAGATTCTATTATGTCTCCCAGTTGCAAATATGTAGCCTCACCAAAAGAAGTAGCTCTCAATGTACTTGGAACCAAGTCCACTATAGGTGATCAAATCCCAGCTTCCATTTCTACCTAACACTGGATTATATAATATTAAGCACCCCATAACTGGACTAGATAAGACCTTCCAATACTTCATTGCATCTGACTCTATATGCATATCACAAATCTATACCACATATAGCAGAAGTAAGAATAGCAATTAAATAATCACATGAATTTCCAATAAATTATTATGTAAAATGTGATTGCATCAAAAGCTTCAGAAACTTAAAAGCCATTGTAGGATCTACTTTCTCAGTTAACTGTTTTCTTTTTATAATCTCTGAAACATATGTGTCTACAAATGAAATAATCAAAATTTATTAAACATAAATGGAGGAAGTGTGTTCATGAGTAAATTAAATTAAGTAAGATCTTGGTCTGTAATTAAGTGGCCTTAAAATTTATCACAGAGTATTTTTATCCTGAATGACACTGTTTAAGCACATCTCTATATCAACAGAGATTAATAATGTCCTGTTGTGCCCAAATACATTTATTAGCAATAAGTTGACTCAAATTCACTAGCTTTGCTTGATTCATCCTTCCCAAGGTAGCTTAACACTTTAAATCAGGGTGAAAATGATAAACCCAGAATTTGGTCTGAATATTAAAGATGGATAAAAATGGATGCAAAATAAATATTTGAGATCAAAGTAGACAGAAATGAGGCCAAAAACCACTCATTTGCACCATGTTACTGCCTAATAAACATCTTCGTTTTTAATTTTGCATTTTGAAGGTAAAATTAAGAACTACCTTCTTTTAGGAGCTGAAGAGATGGATCAGTGTACTTGATGCTTTTCCAGAGGATCCAAGTTCAGTTACTACCACACTCATGCTTGGTGTCTCACAAGAGTCTATAATTCCTGGTCCAGAGATGTCTTTTTCTGCTTGCTGTGGTTATATCCTAGATACACACACACACACACACACACACACTCACTCACTCACTCATACACACACACACACAGAGAGAGAGAGAGAAAGAGAGAGAGAGAGAGAGAGAGAGAGAGAGTGAGAGACAGAGACAGAGAGAGACAGAGAGAGAAAGAGACAGAGAGACAGAAAGGAGAATATATATGGGTATACATATATGTATATTCTTTCTTTCTCTGGGAGGCATCAAAACTTTGCTTTGAAAGGTTAGTATGTTTAACAAATATAGGCGGCTAGGGAGTTTTAGACAGAGCTTCATGCAAAAAGACTATTTATCAGTCATTATATGCCTGTCTCAGTCATTGCCTAGCTATCATGAGTTGATTCCAGAGATAATCATTTTCCTGCTTTTCAGTCACAAGATGTCCAGTGCTGCCATGTTCCTCTCCTGTGAGAGAGCCCAGCATATTCTGGAACTGTGCTTGGTTGAGTGTAAAAGCCTTTTGCACAAGATCTTGAGTGTTCAAAGTGTGATTCTTTGATTATTATAGCAGTATTTTTGTTTCCAAAAAGGTCTGAGGGGGTCTGGTTAAATAATAACCAGGAATAGCTACCTTACAGTCCCATTTGGAACATCTAAGTTGTGCTTGGAACACAAAGAGCTGGTGAGGACCACATTGTCTCCTATTCAGGGAGAAGGCCTTATTTCTTGTTTAACAGACATAAATTTTGACTTAGTGTTTTCACATATGAAAAGATGAATGAAAGCTAAGCAATAGCAATGAAACCATTGAACTTCAGGGAACAAGATAAAACATAGAGAATTCTATAGAGATCTGTATAAGACATCACAAAATCCAAACAAACAAACAATAAAAACCATTACCTGGCTAAAAAAAAAACGATCTCCTCACCAGTTGTTAGTCTGTGGTGAGACAGTCATAATGAGTTAGTACCTAACTAATGGCCTGAGCCCGTATATGATGCTAAAGTTGTGTGAATAATTCATGTCATATGACCTGTTGATATTGCTACTTTCCAAAACAGTTTAAATTTGCTTAAAGTTCCAGTAAAACAGCTCATTAAAGCAATGATTTTGATCCAGCAATATCTGAAGCTACCCAGTTCTCAAGTGCCATTTAGAAGTTTCTATTCTTGGATCCAAGATAAGACAAACTTTTGACCGTGTGGCCATTGTGCCTAGAGTGTATGAGCATCTATATTTTGGAGATAAGGTTGCCTGTCATTTTCCTTGCTTTATTTTCCCATAGCGTCAAGGAATATGATCCAATGACAAGAATCGCTCCTAATAAAATTTTAAAAGGCACATTTAACAAGGTCAAACTAGAGAAATTTCCTTGGAGGAAAAACACATTTAGAGATATCTGAGGACTCTTAGGATTTTAGTATTAGGCTGAGCATTTGCTGATTACACCAGTTACTGAAGTTGTAATGCTTCAGTTGATATTTAAGAGCCCTGAGACTCTGACAGGTCTTAGATGTCTGATTTGACCTTTGACCTGTTTCTTCAGTAGTGAGACAAAATTAGGAGGCAGAGAGTAAAAGACAAGAAAGAACAACTCATTATCTTCTGACCTCGAGTCATGACTTCGTTCCTTAAACACTGGGGCTGTCTACAAGTTCTTCAAATTCTAGCCTTTAATGTTCAAGAAATACAAACTTATAATCTAATTTGTTCTTAAAATTGCCTTAGAATGAACAGAAGGTAATAAAGAAATAAAAAGATAGACTTTACAAGACAACTTACATTTGTGAGTCTTAAAACTCAGTGATTCTTCCCTGTCAGCAGGGAAGAGCTGTTCTCCATTGTTTAGGGTTGATTTTTGAGGCATAATCTCACTGTGTATCCCAGGTTAGCATTAACCTTGCAGTGATCCTCTGGTTTCATCTTTCTGAGTGTTGGGATTAGAGAAACCAGTCACTGAAACCGTCTTTGGAGGGTTAGTCTAGGAGGGAGACTAGGCATAGGATACAGTGTTCCCCCAGGGCTCCCAGCTCACATATCATGGAACTGAAACCTAAAGGAAGATTGTTCTAGGTAAATGATGTGTGCTGTTTCAGCAGTGCATAAGACACACGTTGTAAACTGTGAACTATGAAATCTCTAGAGTCTATTTAATTCACAGTTCTAATGATGTACGGTGCCTTGACCCACACCCAAACAATATTTTTTCTCAATAATGGGACTGATGATCTTCCCAAAATGGAAGATTTTAGCCATTTGGAAAGAGTGATGATTATTCTTATATTGAATTTAAAGAAATGTAATTTTGTTGGAGCTATAAAAATTTCCAATTAAAAACCATTTATTCTTATTGTATGTGTATCGGGATGAGTGTCTATGCACCGTACACATGCATTGCCTACAGAAATCAGAAGAGGGTGTCAGATAACCAGACACTGTAGGTAAACGTGGCTGTGACCTGCCTTTGGATGCTGAGAATGGAACTCGGGTCCATTTGTAGAGCAGTGAGTACTTATAACTGCTGAGCCATGTCTCCAGCCACCAAATTTCTCCCATTCTTATGTATGATGATAACTATCCTTATATTCTATCATACAAGTTCTTTTATTTTTTATATTCTTAACAGTGGCTTTACTTTATACCATATTAACTCTTCCTTACCCAGGCATACAATCAGGCAAACCACAATTGTCTTTCAAAGTGATCAATATCTTCTAAATTAATATGTGGGTTGCTTAAGTAGCAATGACTTCATCTCAAAGTACAGGTAAACAAATCATCGAAAAGTTGTTTAGACATTCTTGCTCCAGTCATTGATTTATATGTGATAGAAACATCCTAAAAGTGTCTTTGATATGTTATGTAGGTATTTATATAGATAGATGCGTGTCTGAAGATATTCTTGTTCAGATGCAAGATTCAGATATATTTATTCAAATTCTTTTTTCTTTTTTTCTAACAAAAATTATTAGTTTTGATTTTACTTACTGCATTGTTACAGGGAGTGCAAAGGGAATGTGAGCCAGTCATGAAGACAGTGGCCACAGGTGTTCTGCTGGCAGCAGACCTACAGTGGTCTCTTCTCCTTGACGTTTTTCTCAAACTACCACATCTGGAAGGTCTGTCTCTTTGAGTTAAGATTTTCCAATCTTAGGATTTGGCAAATATTTTGAATGACATCAGAAAGTGTCATGAAGAAACAAAGTTTTCCTTGTGTCATACTTTGAACTAAAAATACCATCAGAGATGTGTGAAGAATTCAGACAATAACACGCTGCAGTTACCCAAACTTTATAAGCTGTCACATCTGCATAACAGGAATGCAAGGCTTACAGTCCGAAATCCTGTCATAATTGCCACAATGTGCAGCTAAGCTGTGGGGCCATGACTTGAATTCGCTTTTTTGTTGACAGGGCTAGCTGGCCAAGGAGTCAGTCTTCCAGGGTATGACCCAGGCTTTGATGCTTACTAGTTGTGTGAGGAGTGAGACTGGATACTGAATGGAAAAAAGAAATAAAAAGGAAAGAACATGACTGCTCTTAGGCATGGTGGCAGAGAAAGTTTACTATAGATATGTGGGAGAGCACAGCCAGAGGCAGACACATCTAGGAGAGTGCAGAGTGGTGGTGACAATGAACCATGTGGGGAGAGGGGAAGAGGAAGGGAGAGAGGAGAACCAAGTAGAGCAGCCAGGAGTGTAAATGTACAAAAAAAGGGTGGATAATTAAAAGAACTGGGCTAGAGAATTCAGAGAAGAGGGCAGGGAATGCAAGCCACACCCTGCAACAGGTAGGGACTGAGGGATTCTGGGAGAACATGGAGGCAAGGTCCACTTCAATATGGTAAATACACAGGTCAACCATTTGTTCCAAGTTTGAAATGTAATAGATACTTAGGTTTCTCTGTTTCAATGTTTCCATCTTCACAAAGATGAAAAAAAAAAAAACAAATACCGACTTCAGGTAGCAATGAAAATCAACCTATTAATAAATATGTACAAAGAAGTTACTACAGTTGAAAATCCAGAGAATATTGTATTCGTTAGTTACCATTGCACACACAGCCTCTGTAAGAGTACTCTACAAACTTTTAGCCCCAAATAAACACATTTGCATATATTTTCTGAGTGCCATTACCAATGACATTTCATTAAGAGTGTGTTTTCAGTAAATAAAAAGTTGAGAATGATCAGAGTGAGCCCCTGCAACTGTATTAAAAGGTATGACTTTTACACATAATTAAATAGGTGCAGGGAAATGCCAGGCATTTTGGTACAAGCTCTTACAGATAAAAAACATTCTTTAGCATCCTCGAAAAACACGTAATTTGAGACTTACATGTAGGAAAGCTCTCAATTTGAAGGTAGAGCAGTTCTTGATAGAGGTCCTGTCTTTGATCCCCATGGTACTAGAAAAACGTTGGAATAACTGTCACTACTCTCTTCAAAGATAATCCACATAAAAATCCACTTCCTAGCTTCTTTATACAGAACAAAATCTCTGAAACTATCCCTCATGACAATGAGAAGTTCCAGTTAGACAATGGGAGAACCACCTTTAGAGTCCAAGGAGCTATGGCTAGGGTATCACTGTCCCCAACTGTATTTGTCTAGGGTTCATTATTCTCTGTGCAACCATGAAACTGGTAATGAGAAGTAAGTGTGCCTGTCACATGGTACACATGATGCAAGCTTCTGGATTACATTCATATGTGTTCTTTGTTTTATTATTATATATTTTCTTTATTTATCTTTCAAATGGTATCCCCTTTCCTGGTTTCCCCTCCGAAAATCCCCTATTCCATCCCTCCCTCTCTTGCTCACCAACCCACCCACTCCCGCTTCCCTATCCTGGCATTCCCCTATACTGGGGTTTTGAGCCTTCTCAGGACCAAGGGCCTCTCCTCCCTTTGATGTCCAACAAAGCCATCCTCTGCTGCATATGCAGCTGGAGCCATGGGTCCCTCCACGTGTACTCTTTGGTTGGTGGTTTAGTCCCTGGGAGCTCTGGGGGTACTGGGTGGTTCCTATTGTTGTTCCTCCTATGGGGCGGCAGACCTCTTCAGCTCCTTCGGGTCATTCTCTAGCTCCTCCATTGGGGACCTTGTGCTCAGTTGGCTGGACGCATCCACCTCTGTATTTGTCAGGTACTGGCAGAGCCTCTCAGGAGACAGCTATGCGAGGCTCCTGTCAGCAAGCACTTGTTTCTCCTCAGATTGTATAATTCTTTCGACTTTTACGTGTTCTTTTCGTATGTGTTGCCATTTGGATTTTATTGGTTTATCACAACAAATACAAGCATTATTATCAAAAGGCGGCTTTTTCTTCCTCACACCTATGCATCAGCCTGGTCATCAACTTACAAATTACCCATCATAATAGTAGAGTAGAAGTTAGCCTTGGAGTGATATAGAATAGAGAAAACATGGCCATGTGATACTTATAATAGCAGCTATGATAAGAAATAGTTAATCTTGTAACAGGATGGAAAAAACGATGATTCTCCAAGAAGTCAGAAAGCAAGAATAATCATTGTATTTTTGGTCTCTTTTCAGAATCTAGAATATAGACATCCTTTCCACCCTATTGACTTATAATGTAACCAAGGCCTCTAACTTTTTAAACATTGAGAAGACACATTCTAAGCCTTATTAAAGCACATGAAAATGAGTTGTATACAAATAAAACATTTTACTTTACAAGTTTCTGTGTAGACTTTTAAAATTTTGAAATTGTTCACAGGGATCCATAGCTTTATTAAAATGCCAAAACATTGTATAAATGCTTTCTCCAAAATAGCTGTACAAGAGTTCACATTTTTCCCATTTATGGAGACAGACTAAACAAATAACTCTCTAAATAGATTTACCAATGCCTATGTCTGAAATCTAATAAGGATCAGATATTAAAGTATTTTGCAATGATTTTCAGCCCCATGATTCAGAGGCCTGGGTTTCCAGTAGATACAGCTGAGTGGTGGTTTTGGTTTTCATGTATGCCAAGAGCAACTAGCATGGCTAATTTTTGTATATTTTGAAAACATCTTATTTGCATAATGATATTTCTGAATTAATTTAGTTCCTTCATTTCCTCAAATGTCTCTCATGCCATCTTGTCTTGAGAATCTCAGCACTGGCTGCACAAGGAAAATACCCAGGAGATTTATTATTTTCCTTCTTGCTTACTTAGTGTCAAGACTGCCCTGGAGAATTCTAGTTCTCTCAACAACGATGAAACTGAGCATTGGTAGCACCTCCCTCAGTGGTGCTGCTCTATTCTGCAGTCTAACAACTGGTGGTCTTTGTGTCTCTATTTCCTCTTAATACTACCTACTGAGCACATTTCTCTTCCCATTGCATAGTGCTTATTTCCTGTTTCCTGAGACCTGAAAGCATAGAAAAATATTCATCTCAGATATACCTAAATATGGGAGCTACCCTCCTCAATGGCTGAGAGATAGTAGGAAAGAAACCTTAAGGGATCAGGGTTAAAGTGTGGCCCAGGATCATGCTATGAGATTGCAGGGCCTTGAGTCTCGAGGGATATTAGCTTCTGTGTTGTTTATCTCTTCCATTTTCTCCAACATAAAATGGAAGTGTGAAGATGCAGGAAGAAAGAATTAGTCATGGTAGAGCTCAGATGGATACCTGCCCTGTTCTTCCAGGAATTCTCTACCTGCCACCATGAGAGAATTGATGAGTCCAGATAGTGAAAATTCATTTAATTCAGTAAAGGTGGGTCAGCCTCCACAGATGGCCTTCAAACACAATAGGTTTCTCACGCATAGTTTTAACTATCAATTTGAGACATCTTAGTCACCTGGGAAGAAAAAAATATCTCAACTGAAACTTGCCTGTATCAGATTTAACTATGTGCATGCCTATGAAGAATTGACTTGAATTGGTGGACATGGGTAAGTCCAGCCGACTGTGTTTGGTACTGGTCATAGGCATAGGATTTGGGGCTGGATAAGAAAGCTGGAAGGGAGCAAGCCAGTGAGCAGCCTTCCTTCCTTCTTCTTCACATTCCTACCCTGCTTGAATTCCTACCTAGACTTCCATCAATGATGGACTGTCACCACCAGAGAATGTGTGAGTCTCTTCTATTCAGAATAGGTGACTCAGCCTCCACGTGTAGCCTTCAAACACAATACAACCGTGCCTCACACATATAAGCAATATAAACCCTTTTCTCTAAGAAAATTTAAGTCACTGCTGCAACAGAAAGTGAACCAGATCAAAACCAAGCATCTTTAGCAGCAGCAATAATTCAGACTACAGCTTTTCATCATTTTGCGAATACAGTTTTCATCCCAAAGAAAATAAGCAATAGTCTAATAAATGACAGTTACTTAGTCCTAAGAACATAGATTTTGCTATCCCAAATTCCATGCTCCAAAATGTAGTATCAATTCTATTGGCTTTTATAGAAACAGAAAAGAAAGCTATAAATCAAGACCTTTTTGAAAAACACTGAGCCCTCAGGCCGGTCACAGCCTTCAGAGGAACCCTTTGCTTTCAGAGTCAGATCCTGTATAATGACATTCTTAGACTTTGGGTGGGTAGAAGTTGAAGGGTCTGTTTGCACATTCCAAAACAGATTTTGCCAGATAATCTATAAGGTTGTTAGGTCAAACACAGAGACAGTACATACATATTTAGAAGGCTAAAGTAGTCCAGGACAATTGGTTCTGGACCTACAACATTCCAGCTCTCACAGTAACAGAGCTTATGATCAGCCAATCAAGCTCAGTAGAGAAAAGATATCCAAGTCATCATAAGTGGCTCAAATTGCATGTGCGCTGTTCAGATAAAATCATACATGAGTGCCAGCAGTAGTAACTTTCCAGAGAAAAACTTAGGAAGAGGATGGGCCTCACTAGGCTCAAGACTTCCAGGCTGCTAGCTCTCAGGCTAAATGCTATTGCTTATTTATAATTTTATCACTTAAAAAATTATGCCATTAGCTATTAATATAGGTTAACCCAAGCTGTACATATTTCAAAAATATGTATTTATTGAGTATAATATTTAAATTTAAGAGATTATAAAATAGAAATCATTTGTGTGGTAGGAATGAAGGCAAAGATCAATTTGTTCATTTTTCGAAGTTTCATTTTAATCATGCCTGGGTCATTTTTAAGGAGAATATTTGTTACCTCGTTTTTCAGGAATTTTAGCATATAAGTAAAAGAAAATTGCCAATATTTGGGTAGCTTTTACCTGATGCAATTTCTTATTTTAGACTGTGAACAGATCTAATAATAAAAAGGAAACTTCCTAGAGTTTCCTTCCTGAGAACTATGGCTCAGTGGTTAGGGGTGCTTGCTGGGCCATCATGATCCCAGCAACTGTGTAACAAGCTGTTCACAATACCTTACATTATGTGTTATTCAAGTTATTTTTAAATTACAATGTATCTGTGTTTGTGTGTCTGTGTGAATGTGTTGGCAAGCGTGTATGTAGTGCATAGCTGTGTATGTCTATGTGTGTGGCATGTGGTGTGTGTGTGTGTGTGTGTGTGTGTGTGTGTGTGTGTAAGGAGGAGAACAGCTCAGAAGAAAAGATGTAGAAGTTAATTACCTCCTTCCACCAGAGACTGTGCAAACATTGTCTAACGAAAAAAAAATTTTTTTTGCCAGCTGAGCCATGTTGCCAGCAGCAGACTAAGGACTATTTAAAGATAAAATTATGATTCTTTCACTTTAGGACGGGCATCAGTTGATGGTGGTAGGACCTTTGGGGAAATATATGTTCAATTATATAGTTTTGGATGATTTAATTTATCATCAAAGACAGAAAATGTCTCTTTTTCCTAACTTAACGGAACATTTTTCTACCTCTGATGAATAGAGTCATAAATCAGTCAACTAGGACTTTCTTTATTCCTAGGAGATCCACTGAAATCTAGTGCATTGACTTCACGGATCATAAACTACAACTGCATACAGTTTCCCTAGGGTATGATATGTGGATATCTTATCATTAAATATATATTGTATTATATTGGATTTATGCATGGAAGCAACATTTTTATGGTTATACAGAGCTATTATTGTTTTCTTCTAAGAAAATTACATACTTGAAATATAAATAGGATAAATTATAGAGTATTGTTTGTCAGTATAATGACTACTGTCCCTGTAGTGAAATACAACTTGGACAAATAATTGAAGCATGTACTCATGAGGGTTTTTTTTTTCTTCTTGGGTTTTGAGGTGTTGGAAATGAAACCCAGGCTCTTGTGCAAGCTTATCCCGCCCTGCGTCACTGAATTATATCTCTAGTTTGTATACTTTTATTGTATGCAAGAAATATCATAGCCTAGCTTCCCTTCAATAACATATTCCCCCATTGTCTTTGGCAGCCATACAACCTGTGTTGTGGCTCATAGTACAATCTGCTGAAACTTTTGTGAATGAACTGTGGAGCTTTTTTTCCCAATGTCTTTGCCATTAGAAGCCATATTATACTGAAAAAAAAATCGTATGTATTCCATATCCATCCATTCAATCCTTTCCTCAAGGTACTTCTATTACAAAGAGTAGATTCATCCATGAAAGACTGTATGCACTTGAAAGTTGATCCATTTTGAGATGGCAGAGAAAGTTTGTTTTCTAAGCGTGCATTTCAAAGCTCCACCCTGTGTCTTTCTCACCCACACCGCATACTCATCTCCTTAACAAAGATTGGCCCATCTTAATTGCTATCAAATCAATTTGTCACAATGATTCTTCATTACAGTTACTCATTTTTTCTGTTTATAATTCTTCTTATGACATTTATTTGTTTCTATTTTTGTATATTTTTGGTTGGAACCTTCCATGCATGAGGCAATTGTAGTGATGACATAGATTATGTAATGTTTTTACATCTGACTCTTACTTATCCAGACATCTCTAGTTGTGGTCACTTGTTCAGGTTATCATACTGTTCACTATTAACTGATGCCCATCCTCACAGCTGCTCAGAGTTTATTGTGTTGTTATTTTCATCCTATATATAATAGATAATGTACTGAGTACAGAAAAATGGTCTATCTAGCAATTCTTGGGCCACATCCAGACCATTATCTTTCTTTAAAGATGTTTGACTCCTAAACTAACTCTATTTTTTAAATTTGCCTTATACTTTATTGTATTTGCTTTTCAAAATCATAAAATTGATTTTCAGTACTTAGAAAATCAATTATCAAGGTGGTTTAAAGCAATAAAACACTGAAAACACAGTCTAACCCTCTTTTCTAAACCAGAGAAGCCTCTCATCAATGTATGCTTGGTCCCCACCTTACTCATGATACCTCCCTGAATAATAGCCAACCTCACTGTTGTGCATCTGAGCCTTTTGACCCTGAAGCAGGACTTTCCAGCCCCAATTACTGACAATTTGAGTCAGATAAATTGTTGGGTAGTTGGAAATCTGTCAAGTGAATTTTCTAATTCCTAGCTATAGCTCTGCAATTTCATTCACTAGATCTCACTAGCCCAGGCTCTACCTCCCACTTATGATAACCAAGCCCCTCATCATATTCCCGCTTTCACTCTATAGGATTTTGTCATCACATGTTTAGTCAAGAAGCCTGAAGAAGTCTTTAGTTCTGAAGTTGGGACTTTGGTGAAGTCACACATATTGACGTTTCATATCTGGGACATTTTCCTGCAGTAATCAGGAAATCAGTTCTGGAAGAAGTTTGGATCTTTGGAAGTGATTGCATTAAGCAGTCATGATGAAGGGGAAGATGTCTTAGATACCTATCCAGTTACTGTGACAAAATGCTCTGACAAAAGCAACTAAAGGGAGAAAGGGCTGTTTTTATCTCACAGGTACAGATTATAGTCAATTGTGACAGATATGGGTTTATCACAGCAATGCAATTATCACACCAATGGGAGCTGGTCACACTAAATTCTATCAGAAATGAGCAATGAGTGTGTGTGTGTGTGTGTGTGTGTGTGTGTGTGTGTGGCTGCTCAGTTTGCTTTTGTACTCCAATACAGTCCAGGATCCCATACCTAGGGAGAGATACCACCCATAGTAGGTGGATATTCCCATCTCAATTAATATAATCAAGATAACCCCCTATAGACATGCTAATAGTCTTATGTACCATGAGATTTTAGATCTTGTCAAATTGACAAGTCACACGAACTGACACAGCAAGCAATCAGTCCTAATTATATCCCCTTTTTCTAATTCAGTATCCCCTGGGCTGTTCCTATTTAAAATGAGTTCAGCACCACGGATGTCCTGGGGCCTGTTAGAAATGGAGGAACATGGATCTCACCACTGTCTAATTGAATCTGAATCTGTGCTTTAACAAGATTCCCCAGGCAATTCCTATGTCAGTTAAAGTAGATGGTGACGGGGGGGGGGGGGGGGGGGGGGCGCTCCATCATGAGGAAACATCAGATAAAGTCAGACTGGGAGACAAATGACAGAGTAAGAAGGGAAAGTCTCCAAGACTGTCAAGATTGTAAGAGTCAAAGGAGGAATGGAGATTAGTTCATTAAAGTAAAATAAGAGGCACATTAACCAAATACAACTCTTTATCCTATGTGGGAAGTAGATCTTACCGTGCTAAAAGATAGTATTGGAATAGCTGGTCAAATATGAATGTATTCCTGGATGAAGGATATACAGGAGACTCTTTTAATGCATATTTGAAGGGTCATAAGCAAATAGTTCTTTTCTATGTTCAGTTTTTTCTGTTATTTGCTCCGAACAAACTGAAAGGAGAAGGTGCCAAGAGTCTCTTCTATCCAAGCACAGGTTGAGCCTCCTTGCAACTTCAGCTGGCCGGAAATCATCCATCTAGGATCTGTAAGCACTCTCCACATGCCCCGTTCATACGCTGCTGTAGATGGCATCCTAGGTGAGGAAGGGGAGCATCACATTTCAGAGAGATAACCCGAGAAACCTCATGGGTAGGATTCTCAGCGATATTTAGTTCCAGGAAAGCCAGAAACACTGTCAAAATATTTATAACTCCCAGTCATAAACTTTACAATTTATTTGGTTTGCGTTAATGATTGCTTAATATTAGAGATTTTATCATGCCTTTTCTGTACTTAAATAATTTATTCCTTTATATTTAAAGTTGGCACACTTAGTGACCTTAAGTACTTGCTCCATGGGTTCTAAACTCCACACCTGTAGTCTCAGGAGGGTATGGCATACTGACTGAAAGTTAAGGCCTGCTTCAGCTATTGAGTACTTTTAAGGCTAACCTATGCAACTTAGAAAGACTCTGACAAAGTCTTCATATAACTCAGAGGTAGTAGATTAGTAGATTAGTTACTTTTCTCAATGCCAATAGTGAAGATGATATAAACTTGTGTGTGTGTGTGTGTGAGAGAGAGAGAGAGAGAGAGAGAGAGAGAGAGAGTAAGTGTCTGTGTCTCTGTGTGTGTACATACATGTAAACTCTAATTGTTTAGATTTTGTTCATTGCTGCTTCACAATCTGCATTTGTAATCATTTAGAGAGGCTCAGACATTTTGTGGTAACAAGAGATCCTGTGTCTAAGCTGATCCATCCAGATCGTAAAGGAAGCTGTCACACACACACACACACACACACACACACACACACACACACTCGATTCCAGGTTGGCATTTCCTGGTTCTTGGCCTCTCCAGGTCAGCCTACTCCGCTATGACCACTGTATTCTGCATCACAAGGCTTGATAGAAGCATTAAAGGGAGAAAGGATTTGTTTTGGCTTATGATTTAGGATGCACTGATGCAGCTTTGTCTCTTATGGCATCAGGAGCAGGCAAAATGG
This sequence comes from Apodemus sylvaticus, assembly GCF_947179515.1. Lineage (NCBI taxonomy): Eukaryota > Metazoa > Chordata > Mammalia > Rodentia > Muridae > Apodemus > Apodemus sylvaticus. The sequence goes on from NC_067484.1 coordinate 27,307,376, forward strand.
CCAGTGCACATCTCAAGAGCTCAGGAGGCAGAGAAAACTCAACTGTAAGTGGAATCTGTAACATTCCAGCTCTACTCTTATTCCCCTATCTGCCAGCTAGAGCCCATGTGCAAAGATTCTACAACTTTCCCAAAGAATGACATCAGCTGAGTACCAACTGTTCCATCACATGAGCTTTGAGGGGACCTTTTCTATTTAAGCCATGACAACCACTAAAATGAGAGTATGTATCTCCCAATAAATGGGAATTTTCTCATGGAAGTATTTTACATTGGGTCTGTCACATTATCAGCCAAACTAATCCCTCTGTCAAGCAATACTTGAGAGGCCAAGAAGGTTTCAAGTTTAATTTATACAGGAGCAAAGATGTTAGAGAACATAGCAATGTCTGCCACTCATGGATAAAAAATCATGCCATACACCAATGCATTCAAATACATACATACTAATGAATAGGTATATAATTAGCTGGTGGTTGGCCATGTCACATTTTTTATTGCCCAAACAAAATCCACTTGATATTTTTGACATTCAAAGTATAAAATAACTGTTGTGTCTATAACACACATGTCTTAGTCAGGGTTTGTATTCCTGCATAAAACATTATGACCAAGAAGCAAGTTGGGGAGTAAAGAAATTATGTGCTTAGGACCTCCTTCCAGGGTTAGTTAGTGTCTTAGAGTTTCTATTCCTGCACAAACATCATGATCAAGAAGCAAGTTGGGGAGGACAGATAGTTTATTCAGCTTACAGTTCCATATTGATGCTCATCATCAAAGGAAGTCAGGACTGGAACTCAAGCAGGTCAGGAAGCAAGAGCTGATGCAGAGGCCATGGAGGGATGTAAATTTATTGGCTTGCTTTCTCTGCCTTGCTCAGCTTGCTTTCATATAGAACCCAAGACTACCAGCCCAGGGATGGTACAACCCAAAATAGGCTCTCCTACCCTTGATCTCTAATTGAGAAAATGCCTTAGAGCTGGATCTCTTCCCCAACTGAAGCTCCTTTCTCTGTTATAACTCCAGCCTGTGTCAAGTTGATACACCAAACCAGCCAGTACAGCACATAACCCTGACAAAGCTTCTGGATTAAGATGATGCACACATTTCAATTCCTGCACTTCACAAAAGTAGTGGAAATGATATGAATCAGTTGAAGCAACAGAAAAGCACAGAACATAATCATAATCAATAAGAATCTGTCTGTGCTCAAAGGGGAGCATGAATATTTAACAGAAGGAAACTGAGCGTACAACTATAGCAATGATAAGCAGCCTACCTATCAATCGGTTTCGCAGAATTATCATTATTAACTCGTTTTTGTGTGTAGTTTCCTTTCCAGCTTCTATCAACCATGTGGTAATGGTTTATATAACGATTCAGGGAGCGTTTAGCTCATTCTTCTCACACTTCTTGTCCTTTTGATGTTCAAGGGGTCATAGGATCTGCTATGATCCTATGCTATAGATGAGCCTCCAATCACACACTACTGAGCATTAGCCTCAAGAGCCGTTATCTGTTTACTCAGTTTATCTGGAATTCACCATTAGAAATTGTACAAAAAAGCTCTAGGTTCTGTGGCTTAGGCCCCAGTAAGATGAACTGTGGAGTCGATCACGTGCCTGAGAGAGTTCCTGGACCCAGGAAAACCAAAGACACATGGGACAGACTTTAAATCAACTTGAACCTGGAGCCCAGAGCAAAGAACACAGCTTCAACCACTAAGAAGCTGTCAACTACAGACTGCTGAGCAAGAGGGTAGGCCCTGGCTTAGGCCTGGGGATGGGGGGGGGGTGACTTATTATAGAGCAATATTTCAGGAATGTTTAGCTAATGCATTAGTCAAAGACACGCATTTGGAAGCAAGCCTGGTTGGAACTATTTCAGTGAAGTACATGCAAGTGATTATAAATTAATAATTCACTTCATCATTTAAAAATCAAGCAAAGTTTTACTAACTGTCTCACATGTCGAGATTAATTTCTTGGAAAATGAGCTGTCTTTAATTAATTGCCACGTGAACAACATACCCATTCTATGTATTCTAGTGTTCTCCGTTGTGTTAATTGTGTTAAAGGTTAGGGAGTTATCTTGGCTAATTACTAAATTAAGCAATCATAATTGTAACCTTCTAACTGCCCAGCTCTTCAGCATTGAAATAAGGTGAAGGTTTGAGAACAATTGATTTTAAAAACCTTACTGAAAGTTTACCATGATGGAGGGAGTTTCTACATCAGTTACACAGAGAATCAGAGCCCACTGTGTGGCTCCCACAGAGAGCACAGGGGAGGAGACAAGTTGAGTTAAAAGATGACAATGTCTTTAGGAGACTGGCATGTGCCTGTATTCCTCTGCTGACAGTTCTATTGAAGTATGAATAGTGTGTAGTAAGCCATACATAATTAAAGTGTATAATGTGGTATGTTGGCAGGGTATATAGTCACGAAGCCATCATCAGAGTCAGGAGAGTGAACGTGCCTGTCGTCCCTAAGGGCATGTCTTGATGGTTTCCAATCCCTTGTGCATCTCATCCTTATTGTTGATAAAGTGAATTTTCAAATCCTACTGTGGGCTTGATATCTATTATGCTCCTAGTGCATTTGACAAAAATTAATCCCTTAGAATATATGTTCCTTGTTTTATTGGTTATTTTATTTACTTAGATTTCAAATGTTCTCCTGCTTCCCGGTTTCCCCTACGAAAACACCCTAGCCCACTCCCTCCTCACCTGCTTCTATGAGGGTGCTCCCCCAACACTCACCCACTCCTACCCCACTGCCCTAGCCTTCCCCTACACTGGAGCATCAAGCCTTCACAGGATCAAAGCCTTCCCCTCCCATTGATGCCAGATAAAGCCACCCTCTGCTACATAACATTTAACCCAACTGTCTACTGAAATGTGTTTAAGGAGTGTAATATTACATGTGTTATTATTAAACATTTAATGTAAAGGGGGAAATAATGGAAAATAATTTACCCTCACTTATTTTTGGAAGTGAGCATGCATGGACTAATGCATGCAACACAATGCACACTTTGTGGTGTAGACAGCACCACAAAGCAATGCTGAATTGGTAAGTTGTTAATCTGCTCTTCCCAGCAGCTGTGTGTGCTTCTTGTTATCTCCCCAAGTTCTGGATTTTTGAAAGAAAGACACACATACACAGCTTTATACTTTAAATACCTTAACCAGCTCAGTGGTTGGGCCACTCCCTAACTCCATGTGGCTCACACACACTCCCCTCCTATATTCCTGAGTTAATGATTACTAAATCGTTGGGCGGTGGTGGCACACGCCTTTAATCCCAGCTCTTGGGAGGCAGAGGCAGGTGGATTTCTGTGTTCGAGGCCAACCTGGTCTACAGAGTGAGTTCCAGGACAGCCAGGGCTACACAGAGAAACCCTGTCTCGAAAAAAACCAAATAATAATAATAACTAAATCTACATTTCATCCTCACTTCCCTGGACCCTGCTGGGCTGCTTTCCTTCCTGTACCTACAAGCCGGCCATCGACCCTTCCTGCACCTTTCTGACACGGTCAGTCTCTTACATCCTCATATGGCAGAATCCCCTCTTCTTCGTTCCTCAGTCCCTCCCTAGGTATCCTCTAAGTGCCACCTCTGTCTCCCTGCCCAGTCATTGGCTTCCGGTAATTTTAATGACTAGTCAAAAACCAACTGGAGACAGGCTTCCTTTAGTCCTATGTGAGGGACACTGCAAACAGATTTTTGGGGAACATGATTAGCATGAGAACACAAGCCACTACATGATGGCCATTGAAACTATTGATTGAAGTGGAATTTATTCAGCACCCACCAGACAGGAGTGAATACAAAAGATTCTGCACCGTCCCGTTCCTTGTTCTCCTTGATTGGCAGAATTCAGGGAAGAGTTGAGATGCTGCAGCCCAGAAGTCACTTCCTACCTGTACTCACGTTGCTCTGGGGCTCTAGTCTTTCCTGGGGCTCCACAGCACGTGCGCGTCACCGAGCAGAGAGAATTCCCGGCACTAAAGAAGTTTGTTTCACTTTTCTCTATAATCTGTCTGTTCATTGAGGAAGAACGAATGAGATGGAACTTTTGTACTTCCTCCAGTTTCCTAGTGGAGATGGTAGTAAAAAGACAAATTAAAATATACCATGCCTTGCAAAGGACTGAGCATCACAGTAAAACCTTCACATGCCTCGTTTCACAATGAAATATCCCTCAGGGACAGGAATTGCTGCATCCATTCACCACAAGTCAGTGTTTGGGTAGAAGAAAAGAGAGATCTGTCAAAAAAAAAGGTAAGAAACTGGAGCAAGGAGGTAGAGTTAGGTATGTTTACTAACGATAGAGCAGGGTGAGGTCAGACTTGGAATTAGAGCTGGCACATTCTGACGCCATAGTTCCTCAACTCTTAAAAACTTATGTACTGCTGCATGAAGAGGAGTTGATTTGAGAAAAATTGACTCCTACTGTGTGTGTGTGTGTGTGTGTGTGTGCTGCTTTAACTACCTGCTTTATAAACCACATGTCAATGGGTGCGATCTGCATCAAATGAGTGAAAGATTACTCATTGAACCAAATCTTCTATTATTAGGATAACAAACATTCAACAGTCAGGCACATGGTAAATATTCTAGGCCTGTGGATTATGTAGCAACTATTTTCTTAGAACTACACTCAACTTTTTCTCTATAGCAAGAATGAGCAAGAATCAAGCTTCTGATTTCTAAATTATATTTAATGAAACTAATCTTTAAAAATACTTCTTTATACATAGTATATATTGAGCATTAAGAATACAATTTTTTAATTAACTCAGAGGACAAAAATCAGTAAGTGAAATTTCTGAGGAAGCACACATGTGCACTGCTCATGTGTGTGTGTGTGTGTGCATGTGTGTGTGTATGTGTGTGTAGCATAGTTTTATTACTTAGAACATGAGAACATCATTCTAAGCATACTAAAATCCAACAGTGATTTTATCTTACTTAACTACTCAGTAACTTATATAGATTCTCCTACTTACTCTTTCCTTCTTTCTTTTTTCTTAAAAAAAAATAATTATGCACTGGGGAGCTGGCTCAGATGGTAGAGTGCTTGTTGTACAGCCACGAGCACATTGAGTTTGATAGCTAACACCCAAGTAGTGAGCTGGGCCTGGTGGTTTATGAACACACACACACACACACACACACCAACCCCCATACATGCACACACATAAGAATGCATAAACACTGGGCATGGTGGCATATGCCTTTAGTCCCAGCACTTATAGGCAGAGGGAAGTGGAATTTTTTGAGTTCAAGGCCAGCCTGGTCTATATAGTGAGTTCCATGACAGCCAGGACTATTTAGAAACAAACAACCCACACAGATACACACACACATACACATACATATATGCACAAATATTCTTAAAGAACTAACTGGATACACATATTTGGTAGAGTTACACAAATCCTCTCACTAAAGTTATGAAAAAGACAAAGCTTGCCAGGCATATAATGAAATAAAACTTCCCAACATGGTAGTGGTATTAACATAACAATAATCAAAAGACAGTATTAGCGTCTAAAACCAATTGCATCTTTTTATGATATACTGAAGATGGTAACATTTGAACGTGTAACTGTGTGTGAGTTTTTCTCTGCATTAAGATTTATTTTATTATTTGTCTGTGTTTTTGTTGTGTGTGTAAACTTACACCAAATGTGTACAGTTGTCCTCAGAGGTTAGACGAAGGGCTAAGATCCCATATAGTTGGATGCGCAGTGATTGCGAACCAGCCAGCATGGGTGGGACCCACGCTTGGGTCCTTGGGAAAAGTGGGACATGCTCTGAACCCTGGGCTCCAGGGCCAAGGTTTTCTCTAATCTCCTTTTACATCTCCCATCCCACATAAGACCTTTGTAGACATTTTTTCTCCAATTTCATCTTCTTATTACGGCTTGATTGTCTAGTTCTTTCTATACTATATTATTACTTATGGTTTCTAGGGGAACTGGATAAGATCATTACATTTTTTACATTTCACTTTCAGGAAGAAATCTTGCCCCCAGGAGCAATATTACTCAGTTAGATATGTGTGGATTACACCCCCTTCAGATTTTTTCCCCTGGAGACTACACTAATGCCAACAGAAATTTAGAAATAGCATCACTTTGTTGAGGGAACAACTTAAACCTCTTTGTGGAGAATAATAATATGATGGATTAAACATGAGCAAAAGTAGGGTGTTCTGTAAAGTCTTTATATGCACCAGGCTTCTCAATTCCATGATAAGGCTCCAGCTTTCCTACACCGGCTCCTAAGTACTATGTGGGTACCGTTATAGAACAACGCATTCTGGACACTTCCTGAGCAACTTTGGGGTGAAGTCTTCTTGCCTCAGAATATAACCGCATAAGTTCCCCACTCTGACATCACTTCCTTGGTTAAGTCAAAGTTTATGAGCACCAGTTTGCCAAAAGCTTTTTTCCTATTGAACTCCTTGCTTGATTTTCCTCCATTATTTATTAACATCATTATTTCAGAGCTGATGGCATTTTGAGAAATAGCCCCAGGCACTCTCCATAAGTATTTACTATAAGGACATTCCTCTAGTCATAACTCAGGGCGAGCACACAGTCTCGTTCTGAACATGAAAGAAATTCCCCTTTGTTCCTAATCCTGTGAGTGGATTAAGGTTTCTCTTGAGCAGCACACTTGTCTGGCCATGACACAGTGAATGAATGATGTCTCCTGTGTTAAGTGTGACTGTTAAAGCAGGTATTCTCTCTACTAGCCCAGCCTGCACTTCAACTTTTCCTTTATCCTTTTCCTTCCCCCTCTCATTTGACTATTACTTTGTTATCTTGCATTTTAAGATGAAAGACAAAAAAATATACAAGTGTATGCAAACCATACAGCTGGATGAATGGCACACAAGAAACACTTGTAAATAGCATACGAATGAGGAAGCGAAGCACTATTTGAAACCCCTGTGACACTTCTCAGTCACAGTCTAAATAGCCGCAGGACGACCACTGTCTTGATTTGGAATGTCATGGATTAGATCTGTCTGACTCTAACATTCTTAAGTATGAAACCCCACAGATTTTATTATTGTGCTGGAATTGAATTATTCAGAATTATACCAGTGTAATTCACTAATTTTGTTGCAGTCAGAGTTTATTCTTGCTGCTGAATAAAATTCTGTTTTGTGAATATACATTATTTTTTTAATATACATTATTTTCAATTGTATTTTTAATGGATATGAGGAGAACTTTTAAATTTGTGGCTAAGAGCCAGAGGTCTTAAGTGACTTCTAGGAAACTTATTGCAAAGTTCTAGGTATCATGCATATGTATTTAAAACAGGGTCTGTCTAGTTGGATACAGTTTTCATAAATATTCAGACCTGTTTAAAACCCTACTAGCAGGAACTGAATATTTTTCTTGTTCTGTACTCTTATCAACCCCTGGCTATAACCATACGGACATGTACATAGGTGTTTTCTTTTTCATTTTCTGATAACCGCTAATAGTGATCTCACTGTTCCCTACAGACTGGGTCATAGTGGTTTTTTTTTTTTTTTTTTTTTCTGTTCTGTTCTGTAAAGAGCTCACTTTGTTATTCATTGTAATTACCCAGCTTAATTTTTGTACTATTTTACTATTACAGAAAAATTATTGTTTGCCTATAACAAAATGCCACCCATAAAAAAGAAAACTTAAAAGTAAAAGCAGATGCCAGATGTCAAGTTTACCATACACCAAACCCTTTTGGACAGAGGAGTTGTATATTTACTGCTACAAAACTACAGGTGAGACTCAGAGGGTCAAGCTTTAGTGTCCCCAATCACACCATTTTCATTCAGGGATGCTATACTATCTGTCCTGAGCTCAGTATGAATGTGAATCCTTGGAGGTCACTTGTACTGGACAAGCTTTAAATTGTCATTGTGGAACCAATCTTGAGAGGCTGATGAATGACCTCAAAACCATTAAAAACAAGAAGCCTTACATGAAAAAGTCTTGGCCTTCTTGCGTCCAGTGCCCCACGGAATGAAGCATTCCACACAGAGGATTTTACTAAGAGCACTAGACACCATAATATTTATGCCAAAATCTACCAGGGGTTGAGGTGCATGACTGTGATCCCAGTGTTTGGGAGGGAGAGGCAGGATCAGCTGTCCTGAGCAAGCCTGGGCTATGGGGACAGCCTTGCTAAAGAAAGATTTCCAATGTAAGAGAAATGTCATCCTGGAGATATTCACCAAAACTTAATTCGGCTCTTAAAATTTTATATATAGATGGAAAAACATCATAATGAGCTACTCAAAATACAAATAGGATAACTCCTCTGTTACAGATAGATATGATTACAGTCTTAGCCAATAAGACAAAAATGTAAAGTGGAATTTTTAAGGATAAGGTACTGAAGTGTTTGGCTGCTGTGATACCATTAGCATTAATTTAGCAGACAAATCAAGGTGTCCATACAACGGTTCAAATTTTGTTTAAAGGTTTGTTTGTTAGAATTGAGAACCTGTTTGTGGTCTCCAACCGGTATATTGGCTACAGTTTAGTTGTGTGTAATACGGTACAAATTCATGAATGTTTTCCACCTCTGTACTGGAAGATGTAGTCACAGCTTCTCTGGAGTTACTGAGAGTGAGGTGCAGTGACTGATCCATCTGTGCTACCCAGATCATTGGGGGTCACTAGGGGTCTAGAAATGCTCTCTGGACCCGCAGGACCAGGAGAATAAAGAACCTGCCTCAAATCATACAAGTCACAAAATCATGGGCTTAGGGGCTAATTGAACTATTTCCAGTATTTCAAAAGCTTTTATTTGAACATTTTAAATTCAGTGAATATGTTTGTACCAAAAGTGAGAGAGAGGGATTAGCTTAGAAGGAGTTATACCTTCAATAGTAAAAGCTTACTGATCATTATTAAGAACAAAATAAGTTTGGCAAATATTTCATTTCTTTTTATTTCTAACTCTAAGATGAAAGTTTTAAGGAAAATTTCATCTTGACAATGGTAGTCTCAAGAAAAAGTAAAAAAAAAAAAAAACAGTTGTCAGTATGTGTGTGTGCATGTGCATGTGTATGTGTGTGTGGATACTGTTCATAAAGGGGTTCCAGGCTGGTCTTACACTGGAACAGCCTTCGTCCAGCCCCATTCTCCCGAGTGCTGGGATCAGAGCATGCACACGCCCCCTTGCCTGGCTGTTTTAGTAAAACCTCTGCAGTTAGTTGGAGAAAGATGATTCCAAACAGTGACGACAACTGAGAACAGAATGGATGAACACAGGCAAGCAGTATTTCTTTTTATTTTCCTAATTACTTTTATTAGTTTTTTCAAATTAGCATACAAAGTAGTGGGTTTTATCATGACATTCTCTTCTTTTGTCAATCATCCTCCCTCTCCTCCCCCATCCCCTGCATTCATGCCACTGCTTCCTTTCCTCCCACTGCTATTCTCTCTTCTGCTTTCATGTCACATGTGTTCTATTGCCCCACCCCCACTTCTTTTTTTTCTTTCTTTCTTTCTTTTTTTTTAATTTATTGATGTATTTATTTACATTTCAAATGATTTCCCCTTTTCAGGCCCCCTACTCCCCGAAAGTCCCATCAGTCCCCTTCCCTCCCCCTGTTTTCCCACCCAACCCTTCCCACTTCCCTGTTCTGATTTTGCTCTATACTGCTTCACTGAGTCTTTTCAGAACAAGGGGCCACTCCTCTGTTCTTCTTGTACCTCATTTGATGTGTGGATTATGTTTTGGGTATTCCAGTTTTCTAGGTTAATATCCACTTATTAGTGAGTGCATACCATGATTCACCTTTTGAGTCTGGGTTACCTCACTTAGTATGATGTTCTCTAGCTCCATCCATTTGCCTAAGAATTTCATGAATTCATTGTTTCTTATGGCTGAATAGTACTCCATTGTGAAGATATACCACATTTTTTGCATCCACTCTTCTGTTGAGGGATACCTGGGTTCTTTCCAGCATCTGGCAATTATAAATAGGGCTGCTATGAACATAGTAGAGCATGTATCCTTATTACATGGTGGGGAATCCTCTGGGTATATGCCCAGGAGTGGTATAGCAGGATCTTCTGGAAGTGAGGTTCCCAGTTTCCGGAGGAACCGCCAGACTGCTTTCCAGAGCCTATACTCAACACAACTGGAGAATCTGGAGGAAATGGACAATTTCCTAGACAGATACCAAATACCAAAATTAAATCAGGACCAAATAGATCATCTAAACAGTCCCATAACCCCTAAAGAAATAGAAGGGGTCATAGAAAGTCTTCCAACCAAAAAAAGCACGGGACCAGATGGTTTCAGTGCAGAATTCTATCAGACCTTCAAAGAAGACCTAACACCAATACTCTTCAAACTATTCCACAAAATAGAAACAGAAGGAACCCTACCCAATTCCTTCTACGAAGCCACAATTACGCTGATACCAAAACCACACAAAGATCAAACAAAGAAAGAAAACTTCAGACCAATCTCCCTTATGAACATCGATGCAAAAATACTCAATAAAATTCTTGCCAACCGAATCCAAGAACACATCAAAACGATCATCCACCATGATCAAGTAGGCTTTATCCCAGGGATGCAGGGTTGGTTCAATATACAGAAATCCATCAATGCAATCCACTACATAAACAAACTCAAAGGAAAAAAACCACATGGTCATTTCATTGGATGCTGAAAAAGCATTTGACAAAATTCAGCATCCTTTCATGCTTAAAGTCTTGGAAAGAACAGGAATTCAAGGCCCATACCTAAACATCGTTAAAGCAATATACAGCAAACCAGTAGCCAGCATCAAACTAAATGGAGAGAAACTTGAAGCAATCCCACTAAAATCAGGGACCAGACAGGGCTGTCCCCTTTCTCCTTATCTTTTCAATATTGTACTTGAGGTACTAGCTCAGGCAATTCGACAACATAAGGAGGTCAAAGGGATACAAATTGGAAAGGAAGAAGTCAAACTATCATTATTTGCAGACGACATGATAGTCTACCTAAGTGACCCAAAAAACTCCACTAGAGAACTCCTACAGCTGATAAACAACTTCAGCAAAGTGGCAGGTTATAAAATCAACTCAAGCAAATCAGTGGCCTTCCTATACTCAAAGGATAAGCAGGCTGAGAAAGAAATTAGGGAAATGACCCGCTTCACAATAGCCACAAACAGTACAAAGTACCTTGTGGTGACTCTTATCAAACATGTGAAAGATCTGTATGACAAGAACTTCAAGACTCTGAAGAAGGAAATGGAAGAAGACCTCAAAAAATGGGAAAAACCTCCCATGCTCATGGATCGGCAGGATCAATATAGTTAAAATGGCCATTTTGCCAAAAGCACTATACAGATTCAATGCAATACCCATCAAAATCCCAACTCAATTCTTCACAGAGTTAGAAAGAGCAATTATCAAATTCATCTGGAATAACAAAAAACCCAGGATAGCTAAAACTATTCTCAGCAACAAAAGAAATTCTGGGGGAATCAGTATCCCTGACCTCAAGCAATACTACAGAGCAATAGTGTTAAAAACTGCATGGTATTGGCACAGTGACCGGCAGGCAGATCAATGGAAGAGGATTGAAGATCCAGAAATGAACCCACTCACCTATGGCCACTTGATCCTCCACAAAGGGGCTGAAAACATCCAATGGAAAAAAGATAGCCTTTTCAACAAATGGTGCTGGTTCAACTGGAGGTCAGCATGCAGAAGAATGCGAATTGATCCATCCTTGTCTCCTTGTACTAAGCTCAAATCCAAATGGATCAAGGACCTCCACATAAAGCCAGACACTCTGAAGCTAATAGAAAAGAAACTGGGGAAGACCCTTGAGGACATCGGTATAGGGAGAAAGTTTCTGAACAGAACGCCAATAGCATATGCTCTAAGATCAAGAATTGACAAATGGGACCTCATAAAATTACTGTACGGCAAGGGACACCATCAAGAGGACAAATCGGCAACCAACAAATTGGGAAAAGATCTTCACCAATCCTACATCAGATAGAGGGCTAATATCCAATATATATAAAGAACTCAAGAAGTTAGACTCCAGAAAACCAAACAACCCTATTAAAAAATGGGCTACAGAGTTAAACAGAATTCTCACCTGAAGAACTTAGGATGGCAGAGAAACACCTTAAAAAATGCTCAACTTCATTAGTATTAGGGAAATGCAAATCAAAACAACCCTGAGATTTCACCTTATACCAGTCAGAATGGCTAAGATTAAAAATTCAGGAGACAGCAGATGTTGGCGAGGATGTGGAGAAAGAGGAACACTCCTCCACTGCTGGTGGGGTTGCAAGCAGTATTTCTGGCTGTGACAAACCTTTTGTCGCCAGTGACAAGGGACAACATTATGCATGCGAGCAGAGCCAAGGCTTTTTTAAATTATTTCTTTTTTATTAATTAATTAATGTTTTTTTACATTCCATACTTTATTCCCCTCTCCCCCCCATCAACCCTCTGACTTTTCCACATCTCATACCTCCTCCCTAGTCCTCTGTCTCCATGTGGATGTCCCCATCCCCCATTCCACCTGACCTCTAAACTCCCTGAGGCCTCCAGTCTCAAGAGGGTTAGGTGCATCTTCTCTGAATGAACACAGACCCAGCAGTCCTCTTCTGTATGTGTGTTGGGGGCTTCATATCAGCTGGTATATGCTGCCTGTTTGGTGGTCCAGTGTTTGAGAGATCTTGGGAGTCCCGATTAAAGGAGACTGCTGGTCTTCCTACAGGAATGCCCTTCTCAACTCCATTCAGCTGTGGTTCCTTCTGTCATGTCAAACTGTAGGAGAGGGAGCTGCTAATATGTTAACTTAACCATGCCATTACATCATAGGAAATACCATCAAGGCTTCAAGGCTCCTTTTCTGATTTACACGGAGAAAAGTGATTTACACATTGAAAGAATTTTCTTTCTTTGCTCCAGACAGCTGAGGGTAAATCACTTTCCTAAGAGTCTTATATGTGTTACTTTGACTCGTTTCCACAAAGGTGTATTTTCAACATGTAATGTCTCAGCTGAAATCAGATTTGCTAATGCAAAACACAGACTAGATAACCACTTATACATACAACTGTCGAATGTGTCATTACACAAGCTGATAAAGGATAGGATGGTACTTAATTAGTATGCAGAGTATTGTTATAGTGACTGTCTTAGTGTTAGGGTTGCTATTGCTCCAATGAAGCATCATGGTCAAAAGCCAGTCAGGGAAGAAAGGGTTTATTTAGCATCCACTTTAGCATCATAGTCCATCACTGAAGGGCATGGCAGGAAGTCAAGCAGTGCTAGAACCCAGGAGCAGGAGCTGATGCAGGGGCCATGGAGGCATGCTAATCATTGGCTTGCTCATCTTGCCTTGCTCAGCCTACTTTCTTATAGAATCCAGGACCACCAGCCTAGGGCCGGACCCTCTCCCATCAGCCACTAATAAGAAAATGCTCTTTAATTTTTTTTATTGAGTATCTTCTTCATTTACATTGCCAATGGGAAAAACCTTTCCCAATTTCCCCCCTCCCAAAAGCCCCCCTCCCCAAAGATTTTCTACCCCTCCTCCCACCCCCTGCCTCCATGTATATGCCCCTCTACCAGACATACTCCCACCTCCTCTCCACCCCACCCCTATCTGTTTCCTTTTGTTGGGGCCTCTATTGCACCTTTACCTGACCAAAGACCACTCCTCCCACTGATGCCCAATAAGGCACTCTTCTGCCACATTTTTGACTGGAACCATGGGTACCCCTTGGTTGATGATTCAGTCCCTGGGAATCTTGGAGTGTCTGGGTGTCCGAAGTCATTGTTCTTCCCATGGGGTTATAACCCCCTTCAGCTCTCCGGACCACCCTCCAGATCCTCCATTGGGGACCCCAAGCCCAGTCCAATAGTTGGTTGCTAGTTTCTGCCTCTGTATTTGTAAGGCTCTGGCAGGGCCCCTCTGGAGACAGTCATGGCATGCTCCTTTTGGTAAATGTTTCTTGTCATAGTGTCAGGGTTTGGTGACTGTTTATAGGATGAATCCCCAGTTAGGGCAGTTGCTAGGTGGCCTTTACTTCAGACTCTGCTCCACACATTGCCTCCCTTATTGCTCCTGTGAGTATTATGTTCCCTTTCTCAGAGGAACCATAGCACCCTCACTTAAGTCCTCATTCTTCTTGAGCTTCCTATGCTGGGTGGATTGTAAATTGTTTATTTTGAGCTTTTGGATTAGCATCCGTTTATTAGTGAGTGCATACCAGTGCGTTCTTTTGTGACTGGGTTACCTCTTAATGCTCTACAGTCTTGCAAATGTCCCAATCTATGGAGACATTTTCTTAATTGAGTCTCTCTTCTCTTAGATGAGTTTAGCTTGTGTCAAGTTGACATAAACTTAGTAAGTACAGTGACATAAAAATAAGCCATATTTTCCTATAGCCTTAATTATTTTAAAATATAATTTTCTTCCATTTACCAATGTATTGGCATGGTTGAAAGTGAAAAAGAACACTGTCTTCTTGCAACCGTGCTCATGGTTAAAGATGTCAGAGCCCACTTACACTGTGACTTCTCAAAAATCAGAGTTTTCTGAGATTAAAATTGCAGGTAAATGTTCTACATTAAACAGAGCCTTCTCTGCAGTATTTTCCTTTAACATAGGGAAAAAGAATCTAACATAAATTACAATAAGCTCCAAATTAGGTTTCCTCGTTTTCACATTCTAAGAAAGTGAGGCAAAATGAGATTAGAACTTACCATAAGGTCAGAGCCCATGGATGGCTCAGATTCAATTGCAGCTGTGTGCCCAGTGTGGAAAGCATGTCTAAAATAGTCTCCTGACCTTAACAGTTGGATCATCCCATGGTCTAAAGTTCTAAGCAGGCATATGTCTGTAAGTTACATCCTCAGCAGTAGGTAGGACAACCAGCATGGCCTGGGAGTCCAGTCTTGTGACTGGTTAGTCATGCTCTGCAGTTTCCTTCAGCTGGGGAGGAGTTGATTTTTATTTGTGATTAGGCAGACTCCATATGAACTAGCAATCAGTGGAAGGTGGAGGCACACCCTTCTGCTTGCTTGGTAAACCCTACCCTCCCTGTCATTCATTGCAGGATCGGAGTGATCTGGAAACCTTGAAGTTCAGCAGTGTGGGGTCTAAGCCAGAAGAACTTGTGAAGAAGAGTTTTAAAGGATCAGAGTCAGTATCAAGCCCATAAAGTCTGTGGCTCATACCACAAAATGCACAAGAGAAGAAATCAAATGCATTTGTTGTTTAAGTCTGTCTGTCTGTCCATCCATCCATCCATCATCCATCCATCCATCCATCCATCATCCATCCATCATCCATCCATCCATCCATCATCCATCCACCCATCCATCATCCATTTATCCATCCATCATCCATCCATCCATCCATCCATCCATCCATCCATCCATCCATTTATCTATCCACCTACTTACCTATTCTTGAACTGAGGATTATATCACATATGCATCATCTCATTACCAGAGAGGTGGAGGGAGAAGGATTAGGATTTCAAATTGCATTTGTCTGAAGGCGATCTAAAACAAGAAGACATAAAAGCCCTGGTGGAGTGAGGAGGAGGGTCGGAGGGGGATAGGGAAGAGCATAGCTAGAATGGATTATATATGTATATGACATCGACAAAGAATACATTCAGTAAAAGCTAAGGAAAGAAAAGTCTTTAAGGGAATGAAGAGAAGAATGAAGAATGAAGAGCAGGCTTGACTGTTAAGAGAACCTCCCACTTGGGGTAGCTAACCACACCCTGTAATTCAACCTCCAAGGGGCTCTGATACCTTCTTCTGGCCTCTCTCCCTCCCTCTCTCTCTCTCTCTCTCTCTCTCTCTCTCTCTCTCTCTCTCTCACACACACACACACACACACACACACACACACACACACACACACAGATGGGGGGTCCAGGTGAACACTCTTTTAAAAATGCAAGAGAAAAGGAAGTAAATGCTGTTAAGGTAGCCACAGATTGTCCTGTCAATCACCGGCTCTACTCCACAGGTAAATATGTGATTCACTTCATGTTTTATGGCTCGGTTTCATATTTCTAAATGGTTTGTTAGCCTAGTAATTATTATTCAGCCATCTTACACAACACTCACTAACTTTATGTGAACATAAGGATGCACTTAGCTTTCCTACACATACGCATTCCTTCACGTGGAGTTTTAGTGCAGTTTGGTTCCTTCTCTCTCTCTCTCTCTCTCTCTCTCTCTCTCTCTCTCTGTGTGTGTGTGTGTGTATGTGTGTGTGTGTGTATACTGATTATATTCACACCAGAATGGAGCAGTAGTCTATCGTGTACTTCCTTTCTCGTAGTATTTTGTTTTGTTCTTCTGTTCTACATAAAAACTATTTTGTTTTTAAAATACTTTTCAGTGTTGTGTAGTACTGTGCACAACATAGTCAGCTACTCAGACGGCGTTCGGATTGTGTCAGTCAGAACAGTCTCGTTGCTGTAACGGCCCTGACAATCCCAATATATTCATACAAGGTTTCTTCTTGATCATGTCATAGTTCAGAAAAATAGCAGCTGGGATTATGACCTTTTGGGGTCGGAACTTTTCTTCCTCTAGAAACTTTAGCATCTTGTAGGGTTTCAACGTGCTTCCTTCTTTCTGTTTCTGAATGCTATCGGGGGCGGAGGGAAGTAAGTGTGGGAAGAAAATGGGTTTTCTCGGGATCCATGTTGTGAGTGTAGCCTAGCACCGATGCCCATCATTCCCGCCACGCCCCTTGGCTGGAACTCTATGGGATGTGTTCTAACATGCAGGGATCGCAGAAGCAAATCTAGAGGGATGCTCCAGAGAGCAGAGGTGATCTAGAAAACACCGTGGGTTAAAACCGTGGTGTACAGACACCAAAGCTAGCTACCATCTTTCTTTTGATTGGAGATGGACCACAAGTCTTCCTCCTGCCTGTCCTCTGGCCTGCTTCCTGAAAACTCTTCTGGAGAACTCTAATTTTGCTCTCATGTTATACGTGAGTTTTCCGGGTTTCGTCTCTTCCTCTTTCTTGATTTATTGGCTTGTATCAGGGAAGCTGTTTTTCAAAATCTATATAGAAGAATGAATAATTGGAAGTGCTTAAAAATGTGAAAATGCTATCAATTTTTGGCTATTAATAATGGCTAATAATAACTAATACTTGGCTAACAGTGAATTTGTATGTATAATTCTAAATTCAAAGTAAACTCATATTAATATGTAAAAACCTTCAAAGACACATGTACATTTTCTATTATTCTTGTGAAATTCTGAGCAGTTTTTTTCCTATGCAAATGACTTACCTTGTGACTCTGGAAGACATTTAAAATATTTGTGTATTACTATTATCTCAGAATGATGCATAGTCAATTAATGAGTAAATATAAAGACAAACCTTTGATCTCACAGTCTTTACTTGTGGAATTCTTAAAACCTTATTTCTTTTTGACCCATTGCTTTTCCATCCCTTTCTGAGTCGAAAGAACTCATATCTTTAATTTTCTGGGATTGTTTTCGGTCCCTTTTTTTCTCCAACATTTTAGGTGGCTTTTTGTCCTGCTTTGCTGAGGATTTTCAGCTTACCCTTCTGACACATCTATCAGTTTTGAGAATCTTTATTAAGTATATTTTCAATCTTGAGAGGTTTTTGCGTTGCTGCTGTTTTCTGTATAAATTTGTTATTTCCTTCATGGGAAGCAGAGTCAAAGGGCCTGTGTCCAACTCACAGTCAGTCAACCGTGAGACTTATTTGACTTCTCCAGAACAGCGGCCTCCAGTCTTCCTGAGGCTGGAGGAGGCAGATAAGGGAACTTGGTTGATTACATGACAGTGGAGAGGAAACTTCAGATGGGAGCATTCTGTCTACAGGCCTCTGACCAAGCCCCACACTGCACTGCCTGTCACCACTCTGGGCCAGTATTTCTTCCCTGTAAAGAAGCGCTGATAATGGCTAGTCCTTAACTCCACCCACAGACAGGTACAGGTAAAGTGCTTCTCTAATCAGTACCTGCCTCCAACTGGCTAAACTTCTTTTTAAAATGTGTTTCAATTTATTTTACCTGGTGATGTCTCTTTTATTTCCTTTTATGGTTTAAAGATATTTTTAGAAGCTCAGAATGGATTTATTTCTGTGTTCAAGGAGCTTAAGGAGGGTAAAATACAGGTATGAATTTGACACTTTATCTAGAAGTTTCCCAATTACCGTGTCTGTATACATATCAGACCTGATCTGTGGAACAAGACAGAAATTTTAACTTTTTAATTTGTATCACATGAAACCCAGGTACAAAAGAACATTTAAAATTATGAACTTCACACACTCTTTTTCTGTTAGAAGAGCCAAAACAATGTCTACCAGTCAGATGATATTGGAGCTGGAGAAGATGACTCGGTGGTTAAGAGAAATTGTTGTTCTTTCTGAGGACCTGGGAAGGCTTTGGTTCTCAGCACCGACATGGTGGATCCAGTTCCGGGACAGCTGATCCCTCTTGAACACCAGACGTGCTCACAGCGCCCATACATACATACATACACACACACACACACACACACATATATATGAATATATACATTCATATATACATACAGGCAAAACACTCACATAAAATAAAATAAAATAAAATAAAATAAAATAAAATAAATATGTTAAGATGGTTTACAAATCAAATAGCACATTGGAAAGATGGGGTAGGTTAAGTGTTATTAAAATAGTAAGTTTAGTCAACGCCTCTAGAATAAAGAGCCGGTCATTATTCTAGACCACCTACCGGCATTAACTGTACACATTCCCACTTCCATCTTTCTCTCTTTCTTTTGAATCTTACTCTGCAGTCTAGGCTGACTAAAAACTCACATTGCAAGCCTGACTGGCTCTACTATTTTTATCTTCAAGGAGGGTCACGTCTTTGCATTTGGGCGGTGATTTAGGCCTTCCAGAAGACACTCCTCCCTAGCATATCTTACCAATGCTTTAAACTCTGAGCCATCAGGTCAGGAATGAGTTAAACAATTAAAATTAAAGACATCATGCTGAACTCTAACATAAACGCAAAGCAACAGGTTTGGAACTATTTTCTTTGCGAAGGAATACGTCAAATCTGGTTGTGTGTATTTAATCCGTGTTCTTACCTGGACCATGAGTTTGTAAATATAGGGATGTTAAATGCAATGTCCAAATGCTACACGGGATCTTTACTTCATGAGAAAAATCCAAAGTATTAAGTGTAGGACTTGCCATGTACTGTGAACTTAATACATACTTGCTCAGTGGCCTTGTGCCTTATTTAATTTAGCAGAAACTCATTGATCCTGAATTGGCTTTTATCAAGTAAAGATTCCGTAGGCGTGGACTGATTCTTACATCTGCACCCTAGCATTAGAAATGCAATTTCCTCTGATACCCAGACTGATGCTTTTCTCTGCTCCCTACCTGGGAGCCCTCGCTCTAGGAGCAAGGGTGGGGGTAAGCTGTGTAGGAGAGCTGGTCTCTCCACCCCGCCTCAGGTTCATTGAAAGAGAAGTCAGGAAAATAAGTCAATGAAAATGAGCCTGCCACCAGGGCATGCACTCCCTCAACGCGGAGAATCCAGCAGCAGCCAAGTGTGTTTCTGATTGCAGGGTTGAGTCACCAGCCAGACTGGCTCGAGGTGAGCCAGGCACATCCGCGTTAGGACTCAGAGACACGCCTTCTTCTCACACAAACCTTCCTGATCCCAGCCGCCTAGGCGGACGGACAGACTCCTGGGTGGTGCTACCAGCCTTGCCATTTGCCTTCTTGACAAGACCGCCGCCGGGCCTTGCACCAATCGATTGGGAGCTACAGGTTGCAGATGCAGGAAGCCTTGCCCATGGCCTTGGCTCTGTGAGGCTGGCTGCCAGTGTGCGGGTCCCCGGAGCTCAGGAAGACCAGAGCGGCCCCCGAAACCTAACACCAGCGCCCTCGCTGCCCCCGCTCCGCGGGCTGGTGAGTTGGGGAAGGCCGGCGGCTGGAATGCGGTTCCACCCACTCCGGGTGCCCGCGCGCTGCGGGGAATGGGGGGTGGGGGGGACAGGACGGGCGCAGGCCCCGCGCGGCAGGGTAGCTTTCCAGTCTGTTCCCTGCAGCAAGGGGTCGTGCCTGTTCGGATGGCCCCCAGCAAACTCGATCTATATCCCCATTGCTTTGGTGTGTGCCTATCCTAAAGCTGATTAGACTCAAACCAAAGCAAAACAAGAACACTGGACAGAGGCAGGCTCATCTGTATTTCAAAAAAAAACCAAGCCGATTAATAGCAACAAGGAAAGTGGCATTCAGGGAGAAAGGACCTAGAGAGGCTGGCCAGGCAAGAGAGGGGACTTCGCTTAGCACTTCCTTGAGATGATTCAGTCACAGAAAGTGAAGAGTGCTTTCTTCCTTCTGGTGTTTGCCTTATTACTTTAGAATTCTGATCAAAGTTTTGCATCTAGGGATTGAGTGCGGGAAGTGAGTGTTACTATGAGGAGTTGTCCCCATACACTCACTACTAAGATTCTCCCCACTGCAACATTATCTTACTAAGTCTCCGGAAAACAGTGTCTAAGTAATGTGTAAGCAGAGATGTCCTTCCTAGGAACAAGTTGTGTTTGATTAATGCCTGAATACCTTACCAGCTTTTTTGTGACACGATCTAAAACTAACGCTGTGGGACCCCAGTTTAAACGGGTTGTGTATAGTTTCGGGGTTATTAGCAAAGGCATACAATTTAAGTTGAGTCTGCTTAGGAAAATGCCCATAGTTCTCAGTATTTAGTTTTATTGATACTTATTTGCATATACCTAATGGACTAGTTGGTGGCTATAACTTTTGAAATGTAGACAGAATATTCAGTTATATTCATACTTGTTTACATGTGCATATAATGTGCTAGTTAGTCGTTATAACTTTTGAAAAGTAGAAAGGACACCAGGATTTTATAAATAGCTAAGTTCACTGGACAGTTTGAAGTCATAGAATAAGAGAAGGGCTTTGCTGATGCCTTCCTACCTGCTCCTGTAGTAGCTTTCCATAGTTTCCGAGGGTAATTCCTTACCCACATGAGCTCACTAGTCTATGGATCACCACAAGGTATGCACTTGCCCGAGACTCAACATTAAGGACTGACTTAAGGACTGGCCATGAACTGCTGAGCCCTGTTACTGCCATTACTCTCGAATGGGAAACAAAACTTTTCAGATAAAACTGGATAAGCCTGTTCTCACCTTTGCCAGATGGCAATACAAAGAATCTGTCAAATACAAGCAGAGCACGGCTCTCCCTCCTCATAGCTGGCTTCCCGAAGAGGTATGTTTGACCTGATAAGGAAGGTAACCCTGGAGAAGAGATCCTCTTAACTCATGACGTACCACATGCTACTGCCTCGGATGTCTTCCAGTTTTAGGATGGGTGTTCATTCCTGTAACTATTCCTCTAGAAATATGAATGTCAAAGTCCCAGGTGGTTCAAGTTGGCATCTTCTGATCCCCCTCCCACACCCGTTCTTAGAAAGTTTGGACTTGGCTTCCAGCCTAGGTGCTCAGTAGAGTACAGACGTCTCACTGACCGTCCTCATGAAGTTCATCTCGCAACAAGTCCAGTTTCTTCTGTTGATTCACCAAGGCCAGTTAACCAATAGGTCAGCTCTGAGGCGATTACTGGTTATGCTGAGAAGCAGAATAGCTCCAATAAAAAGAAACAGGGCAAACCAGATGTTTGTCATGGATTATTTGTAGAGATGACTACCAAAGAGGAGAGATTAGCTTTCCTCGTGGTTAGGTATATACAGTATGGAGTGGATGTTCTGTAAAGCAGGAAGTGGTGGCATTACAAGATGGACCCATTCTTAGAACTATATGCTTAGCTGATTTCAGGCCCTCCTCAGTAATTATTTCTGTTCTTCCAGCATTGTGCTGCTCTTCGTCCTTGAATAAACAAAGGACTAGTACAGTAGTAGCTTTTTGTTTAAGAAATGGCTAAGAGAATATTTTTAACTTGCACAGTTATCTTGAGAAAATAATGTATTTGGTTACTCATTTGTTTATTCGATACATATGTCTACATCCGTGTTGTTCTAGGCTCTCTGTAGACAGACATGGACATAATAAGCAGGCATCCCTAACCCTGTGGATCTTCCTATTTATATGGGGACAAAAAGCTAACAAGATGAACAGGTTAGATCTATGACACATGACTCATAGGTGCTAAAGAGTGTGGGGCAGGAGAGTGTTATTCTATAGGTTTCGGTAGTGTGGGGTTGGGGCGGGAGTATCAGGGTGCAGATTAAGTACCAGGGTGAGCCCTACTAGGAGGCTATTTCAGTGCTGATCTGGAGCAATTGAGGGTGTGAACTGTTGGAGACTATTCTAGGCTGAACAACCAGGCTGCTGGGATTTGTCAGGCTTGTTTCCTGGTGCTACTAGGGCCAGCCCATGGAATGTTCCGAAGGTGCAAATAAATAATTGGCTTGGAGTTTTCACTCTTGGTAGAAGGCTATACTAAATAGCCTGTGGAATATTTTCCAACAAATACTTGTCTGGCAAATTATGAACATTAATATTCTTCTAAGCAGCATGGATAAGAGAAGCTAATGAGACAGAAGGAGTTTGCTATTTACACATTACATCCTAGAGTGGGTGGGAGTAAACAAGCTAATAATCCTACAAGAATTAATATTAAGAAGCATGGTAAGGGGTAAAAATAGTGACACTGCTCAGGAAAAGCCTTGGGGAGAGATTTAATTTACTGTGATATAAGTTACATAGTTTTGTTAGGTATAGTGTGATGTTTCAATATATGCTTACAGCTGGCTCACTTTGTGAGTGAGTTCAACCATCTTTAAATAAAAACATTTAAAACTAAATTTCATCTGTGTGGAACATGTCCATGACCTTTCTTATCATGATTTCCTGAACAATTTACTATACCAGCTATTTATGCATCCTTTCTACTGTGTCAGGTCTGATATTACACAGATGGTTTAAGGTATAGATTTGAAATACATAATGCTTGTGCAGGTTGTATGCAAATACTGTGTAATTGTATATAAAGACTGATGCTTCAACACATGCAGATATTCCTGGGGGCCTTGAACTCAGGCCTCTGCATAAGCTGGGAACACTGTGCATTGTGAACTGATAAAATGGAAGGATTGCTGTGCACATTGCTTTAAAATGTTACTATGACTTTGTTATGAAAACACTGTACATAAAAGGAGGTGACATTTATAATGCTATTTCTCTGGCTTCCTTGAAAAGACAATGGATTGTAATATGACCACCGAAAGCAACAGTATAGATCAGCACTGGAACTGTGTTCTCAGATGAAAATAGATCCATTCAGGGAGTATTTAAAAGCAGAGCTGATAAGCTTTGCTATAACCCAGGTAAAGGGAAGGGATTGTGGAAAGAAAGATAGAACATGGTCATTCAACAACCTGGCTAGATGATAAGGCTATTATCTTCAAACTGGGAAAGATGAGGAGAAAGACTCAGGAGAGAGGTGAAGATTCTGTTACCAACTATCTGAAGTATTTTCAAGCTTCTGAGTGGAAACAGCCGGTTGGGCTTCTCTTTCTGTAGACCCACAATACCTGGCATAGACTAACACATGGCTAGATCCAAGGTCCTGAAGACATCAACTGCAGAGAGCTGGAAAAGGCTGGGATCTAAGAACTGAGAACTGATCCTTGGCTGGATATGACATTGTGAGATCTCACCTCAGGAAGCATCAGAAAACTGGTCAAGTGATGAGGCAGTTATCAGATAACACTGCCATCATGAACACAAGACAGTAGTTTTTTTTGCAGAATACCCAGTGGTGCCAGATGTTGCTAAGATAAGGACTGAGCTGAGAAGGGTGTGATTGTGCAAGTCAATGTGGTGACATAGGAAACTTTGACAACCTCTCCAAATAACATACTCAGAAAAACTAGTGTAAAACTTTGTAAGTAGATTTTCACTAGATTCCAAGAGAAATAGAAATTAAAGAACACCAGAAATATTTAGATTACATTTAGACTCTAATAAAGTTAATTTTAAAGTATGTTTGTAGAACAATAAAGTCAGAAATACTTAGAAAGGTGCTGTGTGAGTTCTCAGTACACTTGGAGGAGGGGCAAGCTTGGGATAAGTGCTAAAAAGAGGGGCTAATACTTCAAGCATTTTTCAGAAGAAAGCAGTCAGTGGGGGAGTGTCTCACATCATTGAATCAATGTGAGAGAAAACGAGAGAGTGAAATTCATCTCTCTATCCTCTTCCTCCTCCTCTCGGTCTGATGCTGGAGGTCTCTGGCATGCTTGAACTAATACTGAGTTCCATCCCTGGCCTCCTGTCTCATCTCAGCATGCTGCCCACACTTGCCCCCACTTTATACAACTTAGGGTTTGCATTCTTCCTTCTGAATAAGGAGAAATAGTATTCTAATGGAAGGCATTGAAGTAAAAGAAAAGCTGCTAACATTCATCATGAGCACAAGAAAAGGGTGGGGGAGGGGTGGGAGTCTGCAAGAGCTAATGAGATGTTGTAGAACCTGAGAGAAGAGACTGGAGAGTAGGAAGCAGGGGCCACAGGGAGCACAGGTGACTTTGGCATGCACTAATGGGAAACCATTGCTGGGACTGGCTAAGAGCAAGAAGGATGGCACACAAGAATTTGTTTTTTTACTGGAGGTGTTATAGGCATGGCCTCTACTGGGATATTTCATCGAATGCAATCAAATGGTCTTCCAGTTATAGTTGACGTCTGTGATCAAATATATCTGAGAACATAGCACGTAGAATCATGGGTAGGTGGTCTAGATAGAAATGTAGAAGTGATGGCGAGAATTTTAGTTATGAGATATAAAACAAAGGTTTATTAGGTTAGCACTGTCTTATAAAATTGTTTAATACTCAATTGTGCAAAAGTTTCTTAAGTAGGTAAAGCTGTTTCATTGAAGGCTGATATAGGAGCATGTCTTGGTGATTTGCAGCAAACAGTTAAATTTTACCCTGTCCTTAAGCAAAGGCTTGCAAATGCTGTGCAGTGTGTATAGCTTAAGGACATGGCAATCCTTTATCAAGACCTTGACTGTCTTCTGTGCAAAATGAAGGATGCTGTTGATTATTCAAATGCTCTACTCTGTAGCTCTGGACCTGGGGAGTCTACATGTTTGCTCCCTGTTTATTTTCTTCTATCTTTTCTCCCCTTTCCCAATTTCTTCTCTGCATCTATCATGTAAGGTAGAGAGTGGGTAAGGTAAACAGAGTGGGAGGAGAACTACAGGAGACAGAGAAACTCTATAAAGGGGAAATCATTATTTAGTAGGTTAAACCGCAAGTCTTTGTTTAACCTTCCTCTGTAGCACATACATTCATTTCCAATTATAGTGACTCAGGGTCAGCACAATCTTCTCTTGTTTGAGTTTGCTCAGAGACCTGGATACTCTGTTATAGTCAGCTGGAGGGACACACCAGGAAAAAACATAAAAAGCTGGTTCGTATCACATTCCCCCACTCTTACTTAAATGAAGTAATCAGGGCCCAAGAAGCTTAGTAGAAAAATTTCTCCATACTTAGTCATTTCTTGGAGTACATTATTTTCATCATAAAACTTAGTGCATGGCCATGTCAGAATACATAAAATATAGAATGAAATTAGGCTTTTTTCAGTGAAAAAAAAGTGGGAATTAAAAATTGGGTCCCCCACTCTCTTTGAAGATCCTCTTGGTCTGGAGCTCACTCAGACTGGCCTTGAACTCTTAACCCTTCTGATTCAGACTCAGTACTGGGTGACAGGCATGCCCCACTAAACTGAGTACCTCTCAGTGTTTAAAATGAATAGAAACTATTTCTTGATATCCAGACTAGCTCCATCTTGACTTCGGTGCCTTCTTGGTCTGATTTAGGCTTCTGGTTTTCTGAGGTTTCCCCCTAAAGACCACAAAGGCAGGAGCAACACCATTGTTCTTCTAACATTGTAAAGAATTTGTGTACCCTAAAGAAGGCCACTAAAAAAAAATAACTATATGAAAACTTTTGTCCTCAGTCCCAAGCCCTCATCCTGTCCCCACCGTGTTTAATCTTAATCTTCCACAGATAGTAATACATATTCTGAACCCTCAAATATTGCTGGTCAGTGTTGGGATAGTAGAATTTAATTTGGGACATCACAGAAAAACAAACAATCTCTGTTTGTCTTAGGGAAAAATTACTATAGTGAAAATATTATCACACTTGTGATGTACGTGAGTGTGTGAGTGTGTGTGTGAGAGAGGGGGGAAGGGAGAGAGAGAAAACAGGGTAAAATAAACAGATACACAGTGAATCATAGAGGCAAGACCTCCTTTTCAATCTTCACTTGGAAATGATGCTAGCTGGTGAAGTCCATTCAGTAGCTATCTCTTGAGGGCACCACTTATAGATTCATTTTTGACCTGGGACAAATAATATTGTCTCTTCCTGAAAATAATATTGGATACTTCTTATTTTGAAATTACCCTATACTGTCTCTCATTATCTCCTTGTTTAATTTCAGTTTCTCACTTAGCCAATAGAAGAGCTAAGTGAACAAAAGGAGGATGTGTACTGTAACTCAGTAGTAATTCTTGCTGGTATCCTTAATTTAGATGCTGTCTCTGTCACTGTCAGTGTTGGAACTGACAGGCCTGATGAGGATTCATCCCGTTAAGATTATGAAGAGTGTAGGGAAAGGTTTCTCAGCCATGGTGTTGGGTCCTTCAGTGGGTAGAGTCATAACAGCCTGCAGATGAGGTCCTCTCTGCAGACCTGAGCTGTGTGTTTCCTGTCACTGAATCCGGTGGTGTGGTTTCTCTGTGAAAGACCACAGGATGGCAATTGAGTTG
The DNA here is from genome assembly GCF_947179515.1 of Apodemus sylvaticus. Classification (NCBI taxonomy): domain Eukaryota; kingdom Metazoa; phylum Chordata; class Mammalia; order Rodentia; family Muridae; genus Apodemus; species Apodemus sylvaticus. Next base: position 27,334,239 of record NC_067484.1, read on the forward strand.
CTCCAAAGAGGACTCTCGATTTGCTATAATGTTCTCTCTGGCTTCCAACAGTGGTTTTAATTAACATATCTCGAGGCTGTGCATCTTTGCGGCACCCACCCTTTCAAACTCCTCTTTATCCTCTAAGTAGAGCTATGTATAAAACCAGGGGGCAGTTCCCAGAAGGGCCTGGGTTAGAGTTACTTTAGTCTTGAGGTGTGGCCTAAGCAGAACTGAGGTGGGTTCTCAAGTCAATCTAGAAGACATTCATCCAACTAAGGATACCAACTTTTCACTTTGAGAATAATATAAAACGAAAATTCTAGGACCATTTAAACTCGTAAATATGTTGAGTTCAAATAGTCCTTGATTCAGTTTCCTATTTTACCTCCCTGCATGGCTTTGAATTTGTCATTACCTTAAATATCAAGGCACTTATTTGTAAAATGTTGGTTAGTTGTGAATACCTAAGATACATTTTCTTATAGATACTCAATAGAGTAGCTAGCAACAACCAAATGGATTCTAATTCTTTCTATTAACAACTTAGAGGAATAGTCATTATATTCATTTCTCTCTGTCTCACTGTTTCTCTGTCTCTGTCTCTCTGTCTCTCTCTCTCTCTGTCTCTCTCCCTCTCTTTTTTCCTGGTTTGTTTTTGTTTGTTTGTTTGTATTTGTCTGTTTGGTTTTGAGACACAGTTTCTCTGGTGTAGCCCTGGCTGTCCTGGAACTTGCTTTATAGACTAGGCTGGCCTCAATGCTTAAAGATCTGCCTGATTCTGCCTCCCACATGCTGGGATAAAAAACACCCACGAGGCCCATTTCTCCTTTGAAATGTTAATACTAGCACAAATTGGAACCAAAAGCTGAAGGGTTCTTTACTACACTCTCTCAAAAATATAAATTTTCACCATCAAAGCAAACACTGACTCTTTTACTAAATGTGTGCTTCCTCTGTTTCTTCCTTTAGCTCTTTAACACAGTCCAAAATTGATTCTTATATCTAAAATCTTAGCCTGTGAACCACGAAGAAGCAGGGAGAAAGCGGTAGGGGAAGGAGATGATTTAGAAGGAAATATGATATGTGTGTGAAATACCACAATGAGACCCATTACTTTATTTGCTAATTAAAAATTAATAGAACATGCATTTAAAAACTCATGAATGTTGGCTATATATCCTTAAAATGTACTATTTGTGAAACAATATTTTATAACCAGTAGAAACATTTTTATTATATTATTTTTTCAGGAATCCTGTTCTTAAAAACATAGAAAGTAGAATGTGAGGGTTAAAAATATCTCAAAGCTGCTTTCAAATTGATTTTTTCCCATAGTAAAGATGCAGCGTGCATGGCCACCAGATCCAAAGGATAAACACAACCCAAGAAATTGAACAATTATTGACATTAGTTGGGTGGTGGCACAAGTTTTGACTGTAATAGCACAGTGTAAATTGTAGTGAAAATGTCAAGTTAGTTAAAATTAACAGTGTCATTTATAACAAGAAAGTAGCTCTCTGTTGATTCAGGCGCCTCCTCAGATTAATGCAAACCCCTGATTCCTTAACATTCTCCCCCCAAAGTCCCCAAATAAAGGAACAACACATGTAGTTTAGTGATTTCCTCATTCCAGAGTGCACTAAAGGCACCTAAACAATTCACTACATGGGAATTAAACTATTAGCCACCATCTGAGTACCTGGCCCTCCCCTTCAAGCTCTGGATTTTCACCACCTTAAGTCTGACAATATAATTGTAGTCCCTCTAAATCTGTTGACTTAAACAACATGGTCAGTGCCTTTTATGTAGTCATTGTGTTTGCAGCCCTCCTTGTAAAATGAACAGGTCAGGTCTCTTCTCTCAGAGGACATGGAGCCTGTAAGGTTCTGTGAGCAGGTAACTGTAATGTGGCAGGTAAGCTATGAATTCGCCGAATTCATCCTTAGAAGGCGATGTTGTAGCAACAAGGAATAAAGGTAAGCTCAAGAGATCTAAGGTGTAAGAAGGCTGTTAGGTATTGAAATGAAAAGACCTCAACTTAGCTTAGTGATTACAAAATTGCAGAAGGGATCAGACGAGCTGTAGGGGGAAGGAAAGAACACGCTGCCCTGATCTTAATAAAGAACTTGGTGGATGAATAATGCATGCTGCACAAAACTCAAATCCAGAAAAGAAGGTGAGACAAATTGAAGAGAAGATGTAACTCCATCTGAGACACCCATGGATATTTAATTGGAACTGTTCAGGAAAAATACCAGTGGAGATATAGGCCCTTCAGGATAATTCGTAGTGGTATAAGTTAAAAACAATGGCAGAAGGTGGTCAAAACATCTATGAACCCACATATCATTCCTCAGGGTGGCCCCAAACTATGGGGGAATGAGCAACCCTACTGAAATGGTGATTTATTTATTTTCTTTATTTTCCATACAGCACTGTGTCTAATAATGCCATTTATTCGCGTTAGAAACAGAGAGAAGACAGTGCATATGATTCTATATGCTTTTCATCACTGCTGAACTAGACTATTAAATATGCAGGCAGCTCCTAGTTTATGAGCACAACACCATCCATCCATCCCTTTTCCTGTGACTCACTTCAATGACTGTCTGCCAGCCACCTTGTGAAATAGAACAAGTCACAGCTCAGGTGATGGGAACATGCAGTACCACATGGAATCCTCAGAGATTTCTAAAGTGACTGAATAAGTCCGTTTGGCTTGATTAATACCATGCTTTAATAACGGATACCAAGCCACTATTAATATCAGTTCAAATAAGCTTTCTTAATTTTCTTCAGTAGCTTTATGCTGTCACAGTCATGACTAAATGTAATACATTTTATTGGTTATTTTATTTATTTATGTTGCAAATATTATCCCTCTTCCCAGTTTCTCCTCCACAAACCCTCCATCTTTACCCCCTGCTTTATGAGGGTGCTCCCTCACCCACCCTCTCACTCACCCACTTCCTCCTCAGATCCCTAGCTTTCCTCTATGCTGGGTCATCAAGCCTCCACAGGACCAAGGGGCTCCCCTCCCACTGATGCCAACCAAATAAGGCCATCTTCTGCTACATATGCAGCTGGAGCCATGGGTCCCTCCATGTGTACTCTTCGGTACATTTTAAACAGAACAGTCTACCAATGCTAAGACAATTCATCTTGATGTTCTGAAAGAAGTAAGGAATAGTTGTCAGGTAATAATTATTTTATAGGTTTTAGTAATATGTAAAATACTGTTCACTGATTGACATAAAAATTCAAACGATCTGACTGCATTTAGGGAAGTTATTCCCTCTGGCCTTCTCCACCGCCTTGTGTGAAGTATCAATCTCTAGTTCTTTGCAAAAGCTTAGAAATGGCCTGTGTATGACCACCTGGCTCCGTCTCACTCTGTATATGCAGCTTTGGTTATTAAACACGTTGAGAATAGGCTATTTTCCTCCTTATTCAACTTATATGTTCTCTGTTTCACTTCGAGTCTCCTTCACCCGGGTGTGCACAGCTCTCTTTGATATGAATTTGCTATGTGAAGCATATAACACTGAGCAAGTATGTTTTGTAAAATCTCCTGGCAATTTATCACCAACCCCATGTTCTGACTATTAAAGACAGAAAACAAAATCCTAAGAAAATATTGATTTGACTCACATCTTAGTGAGACGTGTAATCTCTACCTACAAATTTCTCTGTGTGACTAGAGCAATGTTGATTGTTATTTTCCCTCTGATGCATTTTGTGACTTAATTGTTCACTAAGGTGTTATCCAACTGCAAATGCTTTAAATTTTACCAGTCTGTAAATTCATCAATATTCCATATTCTCTTAGGTAGGACCAGTGCGATTGTTTTCTGATCAGTTCTGACTATATGTAACGTAACATTCCAGCCAGCAATCTCTTCTTTGCAAACAATGTCTAGAGTTGATTATAGTATAAAAACATGAAGAAAAGGGATAAATACAGTTCTTAGCGTGGAAAAAGTCTTTCTTAGAAAACTTACAAGTATTTTATAACTCACTTTAAGTTACTGTTGTTTGATCTAGCTGTCAAGGGTAAAAGTATACACTGCTGTTAAAACATTGATTATGGACTGCCAATCACGTCTGGCTTGGCGTTCATGACTCTTCCTTCCCAGAAAGTGTAGTTTCTTGTTTATATGAAGCAAAATTCCAAAGTTAAAAACAGACTTGTAGGAACCATTTGGGGGAAAAGAGAACTTAAAGCTGCAGTGTCTCATATGGCCTGGTACCAGAATGGCTTGGAGATTTTAGATCTGCCTTCATTCAAGCCTCTATTACAAGAAGCAAGTTAGACTCCATGTTCTCTAAGCCTGTGCTCACTCGTAAAAAATAATGCATTGAATCTCATGGCAATAGGACATATGAAGCCCATCCTTAAGACAGAAGTTGGCCTTAGAGTTTGAGGCTTCACTTCCACATTGCACATGTGACAAGGTATTTGACAATAAGATACAGGTGAGTGTTCTGAACACATATAAGCAATCAGTCAGGAGCTGGCAGGTGCTGCAGGTATCCTGTAGGCTGAAATAATAGTAACTGGCCAGGCAGTCACGTCTTCTATCAAGAATAGTGAATGTTTTTCAAAGCCAACCTCAGCCAACTTCTAAAACAAGAGGTAGACTGATAAATACCAGTAGGCTTTCTAAGCAGGCCCATAGTCACAAAGCAAAGGGCCAATCTCATGCAAATATGTATACATTCTTGCATATGCCTATACAGCACACATGAACATATGAAGGGGTATCTAAGTAAAAAGGCTCTTGACTGCCTGTGCTTTGAGAGTTCTGCAGTGGTCTGAGAGTGATTTTTGACCTCTATTTGTTACCCTTTGTTTCCTTGAGAACTAGAAGCCAGTGCGCTATTCAATTCAATTTATAGGCCACAGCCTAGACAAACAGACGCCTTGCACAGAATGAAGGATTAAAAATTGAGACGTTCCAAAGAGGCACCAGTTGCCTTTCCTTAATGACGAGTTCATACCTTATTAATTACGGTGAGCAAAATGACATCTGGCATTGCCACACTAACATGTTCGAAAACGTTGTGAACTGTCAAGTGAGATCAAATGTCTTGCGTATCCGATTAATAGCCTGAAAGCAAACATAATTGACTCACCATGCGAAATGCTGTTTCTGGTTCTTCTTAAAAATTATTTGGTCCTGATTTTCTGCATATATTGCTTTTATCATCTAATAATAATCTTTTTTCAAAACAGTGAAGTTTATAAAGCCAATGATAACAATGCTTGCCTCACTGTTTGTAAGGAAGGGTGAGTGAGGGGCGGAGAGGCAGTCTGATGGATAGAGCATGGGACTGGAGCTGAGATCCCAGCACCAGCAGAGCCAAAAAACAAAAGTAGGACTCTGGATTCAATGAGAGACTCTGCCTCAAAGGGACAAGGCAGACAGTGACAGACGAGGAACCACGAGGACTTCCTTGGCCACTACAAAAAACAAAAAAAACAAAAAACAAAACCAAAAACAGGTGTATATACCTGCAAACACACTTGAATATACATAACAAATATGTATACATTCTTGCATATGCCTATACAGCACACATGAACATATGAAGGGGTATCTAAGTAGTTTCTTGCATTATTGCATCAAAATGAAACTGGGTCTCTGATAACTATTAAAATTCTCACATTTTATGCTAGTTTCTTTGCTGAACTATGAGGACACTTAAACACACTGACACAATTTACAGTTTCATTTCATGTCATACAGTTTATTTTTTTACAAAAAGGTTTCTAAAAAGTTGTGTGCCTAAAATTTGAAAAGGTATTCTCAATTAATCCTTAACCACAACACAGGTTTTCAGAACATCTTCAAGTACCTATCAGTATGTTGGGTGTCAATATGTTCCCTGTGGGTCTTGGTAGAAATCAAACACTCACTAAAATATTGATACCCATTGCTACCGGAAGTTAACTGACTTCACTTTCCAGAACCAGATGTAATTATACAAATCATTACTCTTGGTTTTCAAAGATACTGTAACTGATAGTCTTGTCCCAGGTTTGCTAGTTTCAGACAAAAAAAAATGTTCAAAACATCTTAAATTCTCATTTTTTTTTGAAATGAATATTTACTCATTTGTTTGCAAAATGGCAGGACTTGTCCTTCAAATTTATCCAAGTAGTTAATGTAGGGCATTGTGTCATCAACAGACATCACCTGAATGGAGTAGATAGCAAAAGTCTGTCTGGTGATTGAATTCCTGGAAGGTGTAGAGATAAAATGGTGCCCTGTTGAGCACTTATTAAGGGTTAGTGGTCACAACAAACTTACAACTCTAGATTTTCAATAAAATTCATTCTTTGTTTTATTGGTAGTAAACTCCTCTCTACTGAGAAAATGCCAGATGCTTCCAACTCAGTTTTAAAAATAACTTGCTTTGAAGCTGTTTGTCAAGTAATATTAAAGATGGTTTTCACTTTTTTCTGTCTGTTTCCTTTCCTAGTTCTACAGGGACTGAAATAGTATTAAACACACTAAACAACTAGCATGACACTTGGCAAACAATCAAAATAATGGGAACTGTTAAGCCACCCTGGTGTGGACCTGCTGCCTATCAGCAGAGTCAGGAGATCAATGTCAAAGTATTATGAAAGAAAGCAGAGCAAACCAACTTATGGGGAAATGAGACACAGCCTAACCTTTAGCTCAGTCTTTAAACACTGAGCTAAAACACTTTAAAGTACCAGGCAGCAAAAAGAGACTATGTTCTCCTAAAATGTAATATTAATGCTAGATCTTTTTTTTTTTTTTTTACAAATAGTTCCTCAGGTTTGACTGAACTGGAGTAACTCATTCTTTTTTCTCCTTTCAGATTACAAAGTATAGAATATTTAATTTTTAAAAAGCACAAACCTTGACCAATCACTCCTTATAGGCTGTCTTCTGTAGGATGATCATTCATATGGATAGGTTTAGTCAATGCTCTGCAGGTAAGACAGGAAGGATAAGAGTCACAGAATGGGAAGAAGAGTCATTCTATAATTGAGCTAGGGCTCAGTTGTACAAGAATGTGCCTGGGGAAACATGAAAAACAAATGTGTATTTACCCCAGATAATATATACCCCCAGATATTAAAGTGATAAGAGACCAAAATAACATTATTGCCAAAGTCCATTGGTGAGCCAACTAATTTAGTGAGGATATTCATAGGAATAAGGGTAGCATATTTCTTAAAACAGTGTGTACAACTCAGCAATAACTGTATCAAGAATAGTCCATCAAAGAATGGGTGATGAATGTCTGGAAAACTTGTAAGAAGCTCCACAAGTTGGAGTTCAATTGCTTGTATATCTTTGGGAAAGAATATGGGGCCTTGTGTATATGATAAGTTTCAGGGACTTCCTGCGAATTATGAATTTACTTCCTGAATCTTGTTTCACTTCAAAGGAAATTCCTGCACAAAATGACTACAGCAATGATACCTGGATTCTCTACTAATCGGGGTGGGAATCTAAAATTTAAAAAACAAAGCTGTACAACTTTAGGAAATCAAGTCAAGTTCATATATACATCAGACCACACAATTGTGTTTTATACATGCAAAAGATACTGGATTAGTCATTGGCTATAAGAAATGACCATGAGTTAAAACACCAGTACTTTGTGAATGTGAGTAATCACCCGAATTCATTGGATGAATAATGATCTGTAAGGTTTAGTTAGTGCTGGAGAAAAGTCCAGGTCCAAGAAAAGCAGTGAGCACTCATTTTATGAGATAATTAGTTTTAATTTAGAGTTTCTGCTCACATAGTCGATCCCTGAGACTCTTTCTCACTTTATCCTGAAGGCATGGGCTGATGCTACAAACACATTTATCATTCACTTTGCCTCCTTATCAGTTTTTATTTCTTTTAATCTTTATGTTGACATCAATGTGGAAAGGCAATTATGGTGGGGACCAGAGTATAGCTGGTATTAGGGTGAATGTCTTCACATATTCATATTAGAAAATCTTATAATAGAAATTGTTATGTTTATTTTTTTAAAATTGGACTAAAACTCGTTATAGTTTCACTTAGAAAGCTTAGCACCATGATGACTGGTCATACAGGCTGATACATTGTCTACATGAAGGATGAGGATATGTTTGTGAAGATAAAATTTCTCCTGGATTCTAGCCCAGCAAGAATTGTTCTAATAACATTCTCACTTAAAAAAAGAAAATTAAATTGTGAAGTAAGTTAATATTGTCTTCCATGTAACTTTTTAAAAAATTATGTTCTACAGTGGTCTAGACTAAGTTATTCTATGAGGAAACATCTAGGGACCTGGGCCCCTGAAGCTCATCTTGCTGTTTTCTTGGTTCTGCATCTTTGGTCTACTCTCTGGACTTTCCCATACTCTTACAAGATTCACAAAATGTACATGTCTCCAGTTCATTCCTATCTGTCTTCCCTTTGACTTGTCAGAAATGCTAATGTGATAGTTGGTTAAAGTATGAAAATGTTAATTTCAGAGAATATATGATGATGAATGATTCATAAGGGCTTATTTGAAATTTTGTCTCCTGAAGAAAATTTACTTGTCACATCTAAATCAATATTACAGTGGCCTCTTTTAAGACTCTCACAAGAAGGTGAAATACTTGAGTTATCTAACTTAAAAATTCTGGTTTCTGTCAAACAGCTTGATGTGTTTAAGTTTTTCAATTTTATTTATTTATTTATTTATTTATTTATTTATTTATTTATTTAAGTGTTTCCCGTGCCACAGTACACATATGGAGGTCAGAGTTCAGCTTTGGGTGGTACATTTTCTCCTTACACCTACACATGTGTTCTGAACATGTAAGTCATTCACCAGGATGAACCATCCTGCCAGTCCTTGTGTGTTTGCTCTCTTTCTATAATGAAATGTCTTCTAAGAACTATTAAACATAATACTTTTTGCAGAAGTAGGTGCTCTGACAATAGCTTCCTTGTTCAAAATAGCTATCATACAGTTCTAAAATGCTATTTAGTGTTCAAGAAATCAATAATGTGCCTTTGAGAGACAATGCATACAGTAGACAAATTTTATCCAGGAGAGTATATTTTTAATCAATAGTGTATATTTAACAATGTGTCTTTAAACAGAAACACACAGGATGAGGAGGATACAGGCATTGTCTCACAGCAACATGCATTGTCTTTCTTCCACAGAAGGGCTCAGTATTATCTAATTTTAAGTTTGAAACAAATTTATAGACCCTGGTCACCCTGAGTACCAAGAATCAACTGTATTTACTTCCTCCCAGAAAGGATCTACAACAGTTTAGAAATAAAACTGCAGTCAGCTGCCTAAAGGAAGAAGGAAAGCAGACTCACTCCATACCATCCCAAAGCAGAGAAAACAAAAAATAATTTCATTAGGGAAACTTGGACAGTTGGTATGTATTGGCATAAGCCGGAATTCTTCTGAGCTTTCGGTATTGACACTACATTTGGCCATGGTTATCATATTAAACAAAGAATGCAAGGGTTTTTTTTTTTGAGATATGTGTTTATTATTGTTGTTGTTGCAGTCTACATAATTTTAAATACACAAAGAGCAATGCCTTTAATTGCTGTTTGGTAAATGAAATGGGAGTGGACCTGATAGGGCTTTTATCAATAGTTATAGAGCCTGTGGCAGTGACACTATTTTCTTGCTACATAAAGGCATTTTGGGGTGTGTTGGGCAAGGTTTTAAAGCTCTGGAGCTCTGATACAAACATGTAGTTCTGTCACACACTGTTTAGCATTTGTATAGCATCCAAGGAGTCCTAGGAGAAATAACACTCATCGTATACATACTCTATTCTCTGGCAAACGGGAAGGGTAGACAGATTCAAATGGGGCTATTTCCATCTACTTCATTTTAAATTTACGTGAGTGTTTTGCCTGCATGTATGTATATGCAAAGTTTGTAAGCCTGGTGGGTGTGGAGGTTAGAAAAGGTGAATAGATTCCTTGGAACTGGAATTATTGCAGACAGCTGTGAGCAGTCCTGTGGGTACTGGGAACTGAACCCCACTTGGTCCTCTGGAATCACAGATAGTGCTCTTAAACACTGGGTTGTCTCTTCTGCTCCTAATCTAAAACCACTGTAGGAAGAGGACAGCTGCATTTAGCCTATAGAGTAGAGACCTCGTTGCAGCCATGACATGTGAGGTAGGCTGGAGTCTCCAACTCACCACAGACACTCCAATGAGGAGATTGATGTTAATCAAAAATAACTTGTTAATTATGAGGTGAGGTATACTTAAAATTTCCCCCTTTAAAATTCTCATCTGTTTTTATTTATAATTCATCCTAGTACTGATTCTAAGACGATCCTGGCACAGTGTGTAGGAAAGTGCACATTATTAGCCCTAATAATATGAAAAATTAAGGACAAAACAAGATTAAACAAGACTTATTAATTCATTTAAATCTTCCTGCATCAACTGCTCAAATTTGTAAACTTAAGTGCTCAGATTCCGGAAGTGTAATTATTAAACCAACTATCGTCGGCAACAATAAAAATACTTGCATTATTAACCATTTTTGGACTTTTTACACTGAACACACCTTCATAGCAATGCAATATGAAATGGAGAAAACTCACAGAATTAGTTTATAAATAGACAAACATATCTTTCTTCAGTAATGGGAAAAGGAGCCTTTAAGTGGAAACAGAATGCTGATCCATTTGGCTTCCTAACAGTGAGGAAAATCTTCAAACTATCAAGGTCATGAAACCAGTTTTAACAATCTAACACCCTGCTTTTTTAAATTTCCAAAATAAACAAAAATTTGACTCCAATATAGTAAATACAATTATGTTGAAATGCAATTTTATTTATTGAAAATGACGTGATTTGAGTACAGCCTGCAACTTATCGGAATATAAGGCCTTCTAGCAAACTTTCTAAGGAGTAAAACATACAAGGATCACACAGAAATTATGAAATGGTGGGATAAGTAAAGGGAACTAAAAGTTATATGGACTCCTAAAATACCCACTGATTTTCACATACAACCTTAGACAAGAATGTTATCCATATTTTTAACATTGCCCTTGCAAATAAAATGCTCAGCATGGTAAGAAATAATTGGGAAACATGGAATGATCATAGCTGTGCTGACACATAGAGCCACAGCTGGGCACACAGAGCCTTAAGGATGTGACTTGACAACGACTGGAATTAGGGATCACAATATTGAATGCTCTGAAGTGTTGATGTGTAATAGGAGAAAACACACAACTTGACTGTGAGCTAGTCAAGGTTGCCTCACCCTTATTGTGTTCCCCTTTGGTTCATGAGCAGCCAGATAGGGCTGTGACCACCAGGATACCTGCTTAAGTATCCATTCATGATATTACAGAATTCTAACAGTGGTTCAGAAAGCCAATGGATACCTTCTCGATGAAGTAATTCCTTTGGGCAAAGTGTTTATAAAATCTATTTGAAAAACCTTTCAGTATTAGTTTTCTTTTATTTGTTTATTTATTTATTTATTTATTTATTATATGTAAGTACATTGTAGCTGTCTTCAGACACACCAGAGGAGGGTGTCAGATATTGTTACAGATGGTTGTGAGCCACCATGTGGTTGCTGGGATTTGAACTCAGGACCTTCAGAAGAGCAGTCAGTGCTCTTAACCTCTGAGCCATCTTTCCAGTCCCTCAGTATTAGTTTTCAATGGCCATATTTAAGAGGTAATGGTTGCTTCTCACTTCCCACAACTTCTGACACTGCAGAAGACAGACCCTGGGATATAGAAAACCAGGCAGTGGTGGCGCACGCCTGTAATCCCAGCACTCTGGGAGCCAGAAACAGGTGGATTTCTGAGTTTGAGGCCAGCCTGGTCTACAGAGTGAGTTCTAGGACAGCCAGGGCTACACAGAGAAACCCTGTCTTGAAGAAATAAGCCTGGTCTACAGAGTGAGTTCTAGGACAGCCAGGGCTACACAGAGAAACCCTGTCTTGAAGAAATAAATAAACAAACAAACAAACAAACAAACAAACAAAGGAAGGAAGGAAGAAAGCAAAGAAAGAAAGCAAAGAAAGAAAGAAAGAAAGAAAGAAAGAAAGAAAGAAAGAAAGAAAGAAAGAAAGAAAGAAAGAAACTATTTCACAGAAGGTAGATCTCTGGAGGTGTAGAGTACAGACAATAGATTTGAATGGAGTATTTATAGAACCATTAATAGCAGAAAATGGAGCGACCTCAAGCATGTTCCTGGTTTTGATAAGCTCTGGAAACAAGGCTGGCGTGATAAGCTACGTGGCATTTTGTTTCTGTCTAGCAAATATTAACTCATACTTTCCAAATAATAATTAGCTAAAGGTAGGCTGAGAGAAGTTTAGTCTCAGTTATTAAATATTCTATAATGTATCAAAATTCCTTCTTCCCACAAAAACTACTAGTCACTTTTATTTATCATTCACTTTTGAAGGATAATTAACAAACTTCTAGATTATTTACTTTTGTGCCATGTTTGAACCTGGGTCAGTCTCCCTACTGACTTTTCTAAAAGCAGAACTTTCTAAAAAGTGAATTCCCAATCTAAATATGGTTACATTTGCAAAAATGCTCTTGCTATGTTACTTTCCTGGCACAAAGGCACAGTGTGTAATTGTGAGCTTGCTTTAAAAAGCTAGGAAGAAAGAAGGAAGGAGGGGAAAGAAGGAGAGAGTGGAAAATGATGGGGATAGGAGAGAGTGAGAAAGGGGAAGGGAGGAGGGAGGGAAGGAGGAGGAGAGTTTGCTTACATGTCACGGTCCACTATGAGGGAAGTAATGCTGGCACGTGGGAAGGTGTTTACTCATCACTTTTCCTTCTTACTGATCTGCATACCTAGCTTTAGACGTCAAGGAGCCCGTACATGTTCTGGAAGACAATTAAAGGGTCCAGTTGTATTTGAAAAGAAAAGATTGGGGACTGTGACAGACTTGGATTCAATTGCCACGTCTGACTTTAGCTGTGTGGTCTAGGGCAAAAGACTTAACCTTGTGGAATTTCAGCCTTTTACTTTGCAAAAGCCCAGAAGACTCTTCTGAGAGCTGAATTAATTAATATATGTAAAGTGCAAAGCATAATAACAATTCAATGAGAGGTTGTTAATATTAATTTTTACTGCACTCTGGCAACTCAACAAGTGATTATCAGTACTAATTCTGTTTACATATGACACTGCAAAATCAGGGTACAATAAATTCAGGTATTCAAATGATTCCTGTTAGATTTTTTTTCTTCTTCTCTTTAATTAGCATACAATTATAACTATATTTTGACTGGTTGTGTTTTGTTTTGTTTTGTTTTGTTTTCTGGTGTCCATCTGTTGCAGAGATAAATATACTGAAGTAGATGGGCAGGGTGGAGACTGCATGGTCAATGCCACACAAAGAAATCTATTAGCAACTAAGGAATGCTGACATTGAGTAAAATAGTCTTTCCCAGGGAAGAGCACACCAATGGTTACCCAATACCTAATTGTTGTCCCTAAACATATGCATGCAAGTAACATTACATGGACAGAGCAGATTGTACTTAAGAATATGTGCATATATAAATATACTATACACATACACAAAGTAGCAATTAATGGGAAAAAAGGCCTTAAATTTGAAAGAAAAGAAGGCAGGGTATGTGGAAGAGTTCACAAAGGGAAGAGGAGAATGATGTAATTATAATTGCAAGACTAAAAGAAATTATATATACATATGCAGGATGTAATCTAATCATATATGTAAAATTACATCATTTTTGCCTCCCTCTCCTACCCTGTCCATGTTCTCCCCAACCCCCCGCCCACCTAAGCTCATATACTTCTCTTCTTTAATTGATGTTACATATACATAAAAACAAGTAATATGTAAATACAACCTGCTAAGTCCTGTCAGTGTTACCTGGATATGTATGTTTCTAAGGATGATGACACGATGTTGGATAACCAATCAAAGGGCTTATCACTGGGGAAAACAAACTTTTCTTCTCTCAACAGTTGGGAACTGCTTGTAGCACTTTGTCTAAGTGTGGGCCCATAAGAGCCTCCCTCATTCATATAAGGATTTGTATTATGAGTTGGTTTTATCTTCATCCATCAACTCTTATCCTCTGTTAGAAATCACATTCACAGTGTTATTCATTTTAAAATGTGTATCATTTTTTTTTGTCGTTCAGAAATTAAAATGAGAATAACTATCCAAAAAAGATAGCCTTTCCTAGATTGTGAAGATTCTTCCATTCCTCTTGTTTTGTACAAGAATTAGCAAGCTATGTGAGGATGCCAAGTGAAATATAGGCCATCCGATTCAGTTGTGGCTACACTACACTACAAATGGTGTATTAGATTATATTCAAATACAACTGGATTTTCTGAATCTTAAATGCTAAGTCTAACATACTTACATTGCTAATCACATTACTTTTGTCTTGACTATTTGTTTTATGACCTGTATTAGGTCACCTGGAGTAATCTACAACTCTTCACATACCCCAGACCATTTCACCAGACTCTCTGAAGGCTGCAATTTTACCACTTTCTTTTGAAGTCACTAGAGATCATTCTTTACCTGGGAAGTGATTCATACTTGTGCACATGCACCGCACCCACACATAAATGTATCCACCTCAAGTTTCTGGCCCAGTTATATTTAACAAACAACATATATCAATTTTTACTAGCATATTTAATTAACTAGTCAAAACTAAGTTATTCTGTTTTTATAGGACATGAATATTCTGCAAATATTCCTTACAGGTGCAGATGACTAGCATGAAAGTTCTTTAATGATTACTTCAACTACATGGAAGTTTGATGTACAAAAGGAGAACCATTATTAATAATTATTTGCTGTCATGAACGTACACCAATTTTTGTGGCAAAAAAAAATACAAAAATTCCAAAGAAAGAGCTGGAGAAATATTTCATACAAAGAGCTCACATCCTCCTCCTGTCTTACTCTCTGCTGGGCATCTATTCACCGCTGTGGTTTGTTCTTACCTATTCCCATGCACATACAAAGGAATCTAAAACCAAAGTTGAAGAAGTTGCTCAAGTAGCTGGTAATTAGGCAAGATATGATTCAAACCGTGATGGGAACCCAAAGCCTTTATAAAGGTTTCTCCCAATCTGCTGCAATTTCAAAATTCCCCCTTTCTGCACCGGATCAACAGACTCTTAACTTTTAATGTGCGGAATGAGCGCAGTGGTTTCTGTGTCTCCACTGACAAAATGCCTTCTGGAAAGATTCAGCCAATCCAAACCAAACAAATAAAATTCTGTCTCAATTTTCTCCCATTTCTATTAAAGCCTTTTACAAGGTGGAACTGGATTTTATATTTGTTTGTTCACCTGCCTGGGATCACCTAAATATGAAAGGCTCATAACAGAGTTGAAAGGACATAATTATTACAAGTTGTGATTTAGAGGAAAGGAAATTTGTTCTTACGCTAAAGAACTTTACTATTCCCTTCAAGCTGTGTGAATGCCATACCCTTGTCACGAAACGAGAATGAAATAAAAACTATTCATTCTAGTTTAATAGATTGGGCATTGATATCTTGTTCTGTGTGTCACGATTCTCTTCCCTCTCTTCCTTTATGGATGTATTCTTCTTTTCCTTTTGACATGTGTGGTGTAGACACAAGCCACAAAACCAAGGGAGTTTCCACAACAGAGAACACAGTGGAAGTATGTGTTTCAGAGTCATTTCCTGATAATGTCTTCCAGAGAGTTGAGTCATAAATTCAGAAAGGAGAGAAGAAACTGACTGAGCTAGGTTCATTTGTCTCCATATTTACAGCACTTCTGGCCTCCTCTTGCAAATAACTGATGTTCAGTAAATGAGTGTTGAATTTATTGAACTATTTTGATACAGTCTTAGAAAACTGAAACTGCTGTATTCTGGGCTATTTAGGAAAACTAGTACCACATTGTTGATGGTTCAAGTGTTCAGGGAATGCAAAGTCAAAACAGGCTCATAATTTATCTTGATCTCAACAATCTTAGTTCACCTGGAAAACATCCTGAGAAAGTCAACCGAATTTAAAAAAGAAAGTCAACATTCAGCAGAAGGGAAAACAGTGGAGGCTCTAGGAACATCAAATTGAGAAAGTTTGGGATGCTTGGCGGTCTGGTTCGAGTTGTGGACTGGCTTTTACCAGAACACATGAAACCACAGTTTGAATGATTCTAGTAATTAGGGGTTGAGTGTGGGCTCAAAAGTCAAGGAATAATGCTGCTCCAGCAACAAAGGAATCAGAAGAGCTGTGAGAGGAGAGATCTGCAAAGAAGACTAAGTTTTGGTGTTTGCACCTCTCTGACTTCTTCAGAAAGGGTGGGGATCCTGGGTGCTTTTCCTTCCAGTGAGTCCTTGCACTGGTCATCGCTGCTCCACTTACTTTTGGTCAAAAGATGAGACGCCACAGACTCTTGGAGGGACATGCAATTTTCATCAAGACTCTTCCCTCTTCCACACTTGGTTTAGTTCAGACCTTTCAGTATCTCAGGTCCCCCACCCTGTCCTGGGCTTCATTTCACACACTCCCTCTTTCTTCTCTTGGCTTTTATTTCTCGTAGCCTTTCACTTTGTTGCTTTCTGCCTATGACATCCTCTACATGTAGAACCCAGTAAGGCTTGCATGTTTCTGTAAATTTGGGCTGAATGCCTTGGTAATCCCCTTTCACCCAGCATCATGTTACTGCACTGTGGTTTGAACTTATGCTATCATTGAAAGTACAGATTGTTATAGGTTCATTTAAACGCCACCAGTAAAGATTGTTTGCAAGCCCCTTTTGAGTCTGAAGAGCTCAACAAATATGGGATAAGGACAGCTACCACAAAACTAGTTGGAATCTACCATAAATTGCCCTACAGTCAACTTAACGCAGAATTGTGAAGGGGAGAGATGGGAACTGGCTTTGGAAATTATCTTACAATGTTTAAGTGCCCCTCCAGCTGTCAATCACCCTTATTCTAACTATTGCCGATCTTTCTTCAACTTTATCACTTGGGAACTTGTATCATACATGTTAGTTTTCTCATTCAAACCCTTTCCTGTTTTGCACTACTCAGTATACAGGAACTTTTTATCTCTTGTTATTAGGAATACTATTGATTTGAGTGGCCTTGTGGGTCTTGGGTGATCATGGCAGGCCATGAAGTTAATGACTATACCTAATCAAGAGGGAAAGTAGTTAGTACATTCCATCCTTGGTGGCTCTGACAATGTTTACACTGCTTTCTTCCTCTAGACCTGTTAGCAATACCTATTTCATGAGGACTTCAGACTAAGTGGCTAGACATATACTCAGGGTCAGGCAGGTCTTCCAGTATATTCATAAACTGTCTACAGAGACCAATTAGTACTAGTACCAATTAGTACATAGTAGACAAAACTACTATGGGCAGAGAATATATTTTAAAGTAAATAATATAAAAATAATATTATATTATAAATAAAAATAAGATATTTCTGCCAGCCTGACTTTGTCACATACATAACTTCATTTTTTATAAAGAAATATGGTGATTGGATCATAAATCATGTGAACTAGTGCCAAGTCCATTGTAAGATCTTTGCAATCTGGGTCATGCAATTCAATATAGTTGAAATCTGGCCTCTCATCCAGTTTCTTAGAGAGAACTCAGTTTATCAGCTGTCCAAGAGTCAAGCCTAAAGTAAAGCAATGGCCTCACCTCCTCTGTTGTGTGTAATATGGGCTGAGGGGTTCCTTGAGAGTTCCTCAGCTGCTTGCCATGCTCAGACATTTGAAGCGAGACTCTTGGCTTTGTTTGAACTGTGGGTCACTTGTATTGTTTATCATTAAAATTTGATGTCCGACATGATGATTGCTTCATTGGCAACTTTACATGTGACTAGAAGAAGGGATGGAGCCAACCTTCCTCTCTAGCCAGGGTCTCCTTCTAATAACCTTACCATGCAGCACTCAGACCTCCCGGGCATCCTAGCATTCTACCATCCCGATGCATATTGTCACTTAGTAAGGTTCTCACACTTAAGGAAACAAAAGCATAATCTGTGAGTTGCCTCACCAGGACACTTCACAATGGAGGGTTAATCCATGGGGAACTTGTGATGGGATTGTTACCCTACTTTCTTCTTTGAGTTTAATATATAAGGAAATTTGAGCTTAAAGAAAGTCCTTCTCATGTAGAAATTTCAGATTTAATTATTGTACAAGATGAAGCTCTCTAGAATCCATAGAGTTACTACACAAACCTGATCTAGCAGGGCATATGTTATGTTCACCAGACATTAGTTGAGCACCTATTTCTTTCTAGGCCCCAAAGAAAACAAGATGAGTAGGGATTCTGTCCTCTCTGAGTTGGAGTTCCTCACGAAAAGGAAAGTGATAAGAAGAAGACAGTGATCGATCGGGCAGGTACCAGGACTATGTAGTAACTGAAGTAGAGAGAAGCCTTAGCAAGTGAAGGGAGAGCCAGTTTTAGATACAGATGGATGTCCACCAACTCATTCTGAGAAAGATCGACTGTAGCTGAGAAGTAAGTGTCTAAGTGATAATTAGTAGACAGTGAAAATGCAGAGATAGGAGCATAACCTTAAGGAGCATTAAGCCCATGAGACAGGATGGGACTTGCCTCTTTTAAGTAGGACAGTAAGTGTGGAACATGTCAGGGCCAGATCACAGGACACTTCGTAGGCCAGACAGGTCCCTCGGATCTGACCTGTTCTCAGTTTAATGGGAAGCAAGAAGACATATTAAGAGGCCTTTGTTGGTTTCAGGGACCTTACGGTTTTTCCAAATGAATACTCACTTGAGATTGAAAATATTCTGTGAACAGAGAGCTGGAAACTGAGCCTCTGTGGCTTGTGAGTTTTAGGAACTTTTAGCTGTTGAGGTGGTGTAGAGACAGGGGGTGTAGATGGGACTTATATGCCACTTTATTTAGGCTCCAAATAAACCCCATTTCCCCAGGACAATGTGTGCTCAATGTATATGAGTTTGGCAAGTGAATCTAGGGGCTCATTTTCCTTGCTTTATTTATTTTTAACGATCTATTTTATTTATGTGTATTGTACTGTGTGTCTGCCCTCCTCCTGTCTGTCCCCCTCTTTCTATCTCTCTGTCTCTGTTTCTGTCTGTGTGTATGTGATGTTGTGTTGTGCTGTATTGTGTGTTCTGCATATGTATAGTGCCAAGGAGGCTAGAAAAGAGCATTAGATCCACTGGAGATGGAGCGACAGTGTTTATGAGTCTCATGGCCTGAGTTCAGAGAACTCATCTGGAAGAGCAGCCAGGCACTTTTAACAGGAGAGCCCCCTGCAGGCCCCAGGCCCTCGCTTTATAAAGGGAACTGGGCTAATGTATTGTGGAGTGGGATTCTTGTCACATAACCCACACACAGGGTCAAGTTCGTTTTCTTTCCTTTATCTTATTTTATTTGTTTAGTTTTCTGAGACAATATCTCACAATGTAACCCAGATTGACAATGGATCCTAGTATTTAGCTCAGGCTGGCCTTGAACTGATAACAATCCTCCTGCCTCAGCCTCCTGATTGCTGGGTATACAGGCCCAAGTTATCTTGCCTTGTTTGTTAATTAACCCTTCATAATAATTAGTTTTAAAACTTTTAAACCCACCCACTTTTCTACTCTTTATTTCTTCTCTTCTGACTTCAGTGTTCCACACAGAGAGATTCTTCGGCTGTTGACTATGCTAGTTTTATCGAAGGCAGGGACAAGAGAGGGCCTTAAGGAAGTGTGGTCAGGCAGCTTTGATATCTTTCTTTTGCAGCATCTACTGTCACAGTTGAACCCCAGAGGCTCCACGTGGACAGCCCAGCAGGGTTCATTTCACAAGGCAGTGGTATGCCTGTCCAACCTGTTATTTCACCTACCACAAACAGGAGCCGAGTCTGTTATTTATGATACTGCCTTTCCTGTGCATAAGGAGATCTAGGAAGGACCTGCCGTGTCCCATCCAGCCTTTTCATCTCAGCTGGGCATGGTGATATATGTCTGTAATTCCAGAGCCCAAAAAGTAAGGCAGGAGGGCTATGATAAGGCCAGCCTCTACTACATAGGTAGATCGTGGCTCAAAAAAAAATCATAAAAAGAAGATATCTCATACTTCTAGTTTACATCATAGATACAAAAATATCCCACATTATATTTTATAAAATTTGTGGGGTAAGTTAAGTATATTTCTTTTTTTCTATATGTTTTGTTTAATGACTTCCCATTTCCCGATTCCCCATAAGTTCCCCAAACCCTCTTCTCTCCTCCCATCCCCCCTCCCACTTCTCTGTCCTAGTACTCCCCTACAATGCTGGATCAAGCCTTTCCAGGACTAGGGCCCTCTCCTTCCTTCTTCTTGGGAATGATTTGTTAGGTGAATTGTGTCTTTGGTATTCAGAGCTTCTGGGCTAATATCCACTTATCCGTAATTGCATTCCATGTGTATTCATTTGTGAATGGGTTACCTCACAATGGGAAAATGAATGATATTTTCCAGTTCCAACCATTTGCCTAAGAATTTCATGAATTCATTGTTTTTATTCCATAAACTTTCAAAACAGAAAAGATCAAACAAATGGCACATTGGGTTTCAGGAACTGCATCATAAGTTCATAAGTTCAGTTCTTGCTCTGTTGTGTGTGAGCACATGCATGTTCGGGTGTTTGTGTGTTTGCATGCATGTATATGTGTGCAATATTGTAGCTGTATAGGTAGGCCTGCATCTGCCCTCCCAAGGATACAGTTCATCTTTTACACTCAGTGCCCACGTAGTACAGTCTATGCTGTTTGCATGAAAACAGATATCTGTTTCTTCATCATTGCTTCTTCTAGTTTACCTTACTCATCCATGTTGTTCATGGGAATCTCAAATATACTGTGAGATAGAGTATGCTGTTTGCTGAAGAATTTGTGATTCTTTCACCAAACATTATTAGAAACTAGAGAAAATCATCTCCTTCAGATCATGTTTGAAGACTTTAGGGTGTGTGTAAACATGCCCCTTACCTAAAGTCTTTAACTTTAAATATAAAGTAGATAGTTAACCACTAAGTGACATTATCGGAGAAAGGCGGGGCTAAGCTTATTTTAAAATATAAAACTCTCCACTAGTCACACACAATGCTATGCTCACTGTACTGTATCCCTAGAAATACACAGAGAAATGTGTGACATTGCTGGTCTCGTGTTCTATGCACTTGAAATGTATGCTTCTGAAGTTTGACAAGCAAACCTTCAGCCTTCATAACCTAGAGTGTCTCTTTGTGGTTATATATCTATTAAGACAGCTTTCAGCAGCAAGACTGTGCTTTTATCAGGCAGGAACTTCCCACAGACAGTTAAGACTACTCAGAATGGATGAAGGGGGGCAGAGAAAGGAAGATGTTTATTTTTCTTGTGGAAAGTGAGAGTGCACAGGAAGTGTGCCAGGAATTTCTCTGAGATGCAGACTATCAGTAGAAGTGGCCGTGTCAGCTGGGGAATGTGCACTCTTAACTCTTCCCCAACATTCACATCGACTTTTCAGTGGTTCACAGAGAGTGCTAAGTGTGTTTCTTCTTTTCTTTACATGTCTAAGAAATTAACACTTCATTCTTCATTCTTTGTGTATTGATTTGCAGGCTGGGGAGAAGATACCCATGTCATAGTGTGTGTGTGTGTGTGTGTGTGTGTGTGTGTGTGAGAGAGAGAGAGAGAGAGAGAGAGAGAGAGAGAGAACAGACAGACAGACAGACAGACAGAGACAGACAGAGAGAGAAGGAGACAGAAAGAGACAGTCACAGAGAAAGAGACAGAGACACAGAAACATACACAGACAGAGGACAACTTGAGGAAGCCACTTCTATCCTTAGCACATTGGTCCTAGAAATTGAAGTTGGGTCATCAGGCTTGGCAATGAGCACTTTTAGTCACTTTACTGTCCTATAGGCCACAAGGGCTTATTTATTTTCTTTTTTTAATTAAAGATTAAATTACTTTTTTATAGATGGATAGATAGACAGACAGACAGATAGATAGATAGATAGATAGATAGATAGATAGATAGACAGACAGACAGACAGACAGACAGACAGACAGATAGATAGATAGATAGATAGATAGATAGATAGATAGATAGATAGATAGATAGATACATGAATGTCCTTTTCTAAATGTTTGTAAGTGTACTGTGTGCATTCTTGTTGTCTGCGGTGGCCAGAAAATGATCTGAAATTGCAGTTGCAAGCATCCACATGATGCTGGGAACTGAACCAAACCCAAGTCCTCTGGAAGCGCGTCAAGTGCTCTTAACCAGTGACCCATCCCTTCAGCTCTGCTTGTTTCAAACACTCTTGTACTTAACTACATATTACCTCCTGGTTTTGCTCTTTCTGATTTTGCTCTTCTGGAAGACGAATAGTGACGTGTGTGAGCAGCCACGAGACTTGAAGCATGGCTTCTTTTTTAGGAAAAACTAAGTAAAAATACAACTCAAGGTTCCATTAGAAAGATCCTCAAAAGTGTAATTTCAGCATAATGTATTTGCCAGACCCACACCCAGTTACTCATCATTTGAAAGCAGAATACTGAGAGTAGTAGAGTTGGTGGGAGGGAATGTGGGTTTTACTTCAGGGCCAGAGCCCTGATAGGATGAGGAGAAACTACTGTTTTCCACACAAAGAGCATCCCAGGACACTCAGGCACAGGAGGAAATGAGGCAAAGGGGTTGCTATGCAAGAAGCCTCCAGGCCAAGTGAGAGATTTCTTACCTGTGTCTGTTTCTTTTTCTCTTCCTGGAATATCAAGATAACAGAAGACCTTCTTTTTCTGTCCCTAGTCCTTATTATTTTAAAGATGAACAGGATGCATTCTTTCCCTGAAAAATTAACATAATTCCACCTTTGGTTAGAAAGCCAGAAAAGTGTGTCCCTGAGCCACACTCTCTGAAGATCGTTAGATGTTTTAGGTTATGAAGGCTAAAGTATAAGTCTTAGTGAGGGAGTCTTAGGACCAGTATTTGCCTAGTTCATTTTGTTGCAAGAGTTGGCTCCAAGAGTTAAGGTCTTGGTCTTTCAAAGGCATTTGTATTTGGAATTCGTGATGCTGGGGCAGGAGAGGATGAAGATTAAGCTACTATACCAGAAGTCATAAAACATTCACCCCAACAGTGGTCTTACTGCTGTGCTATACACACTTTAAAGCATTTCCTGAAGTCCACAGCCAAACAGTCTTAGTAGAACACCAGAACCCTGGCAGACTCTGAGTGGGACGTCAAGAAACAGCTTCACTCCAATTAAATTTTATTTATTCACTTATTAATAATTATTTACTTTATATCACAATCACAGCTTCCCCTCCCTCCTCTCCTTCCAATCCCATTCTTTCCCCTCCCCCATCCCTTCCTTTCTTTAAAAGGCACCAAACAGAAGGTCAGAGCCATGGTTCTGAATGCTAATGAGACTTTACCCCACCAGGAACAGCTGGCGGTGAAAGGTGACAGAAACTGTATTATAAATATTTTATACAGGAAGGTGTTAGGTGAGTGTAAGTCTTGCTTAGCTGACTGGATTATTGCTGAGACGCAAACAATGCTCTCATTAACCCTGTCCTTAGTAATTAGTAGACAATTGTCAGAGCTCCAGCAGGGCCTTGAATGGCTGAAATAATTTGTGCTTTCCTAAGTACAAGTCAAAGCAACTGTTTGAAATGCAGCTTATGTATTTTTCTTGGGTGTTTCTATATTACCCTTGTCCTGAGAAATTTGCTGACTTTAGTTTAGGTTCAAATAGGAAAAATCTTTAACCGATTAATGAGTTTTGTGGGTATTTTATATTAATTATATTAAGCCCATGCTCCAAACTTCTTATGGCTTCCCATTTCTTGAGAAGACAAGAGTGGAGAGCAATCCAGAGGGCCTGAATTTCCGGACATGTATTTTACATACCCACAAGTGCAGACTTTAGAACAAAACAATCTTTAGAACGAAAGGCTAAGAAATTCACCGTGAGGGTAGAAAATATCACAATCGTATGTCCAAACCTAAAGAGATGCCCTCTAATGCCAGACTAATATTAGAGCAAAACTGCCAACACTTAAATTCTGGATATCCAGCTTCATTAACCAAGGCCACCAGAACTCTTTGTACATCGAGACCAAGTCTCCCACGCTGGGCCACACACATCCTATGTCTATTCTCAGCCTAACTTGCTTTTTGCCTTTTCTCTCCTCTGCTCCAGCCCTCGTCCCACCCCTTTGAGAAAGGATCCATTCTGGTCCCACCCTGTCCCCTATGAGTGTTTCCTCTCCTTTGGGTGCTGACCAGTCTCACAGCTCCAACTGCATGCTGAAGTAGACAGTGTGTCTGATACAAGGATTCTCCCCACCTAAAAATAAACTTCAGACTCAGCACATTTCCTTTTACCTAAGATTTCTGAACTGTGAGGTAAGCATTTCCTTTGCTCTAACTCCATTCCCCGGGGATGGACTCTTTCCTCCCCAGTGTTTATTATTCACAGAATGCTTATGGAATATCAGCTAAAACAATAACAAGTAAGCAGTATCTTCCTGAACCATTCTGGAAATTTCTATCTTTCTTATCCTTAGAATGTCACGGCTGCAGGAGCTATCTAAAATTACGTTGGAATGGAAAAAATTTTAATAATATACCATCCATCTTATTTTCATAGATATCTGCCTATGAACCCATGGGCGCTATCGAGTTATGCTTTGTATACCACAGAGGCGGTGTTTATGGTAGATGCTTTGATTAACATGCCTTTTTGCAGATAATTAAGCAAAGCAAAATCTGACATGACTTTCTCAATGCAGCAGTCTGCCTACTAGCAAATGAGCCCAGTCTTCACTGTTACTACACTGACATTTGAAAAGTCAGTAAAGGATTTAAAGAACCATATAGAGGGAAGGTTCTGGGAAGATTTTTGGTCACAGTAGAGAACATTGTAAGAGAAATGTTTAAGAAAACTATTATATAACATGGTTGCTGTGGTTACTAACAACATTTTATTTTATTATTTTTAAAACAATTTTTGGTATGGGTTCTTTCTTAATCACTGAGCCTTCCCCCCTGTCCCACAATGTATTACATCTTTAACAGTTGCTAAAGGAGAATTTTAAATATTCTCATTAGAAAGAAAAATAATTATATGAGTTGATACATAGTTAATTAGCTCTATTTAGCCATTTCACAATGTGTACATATTTCAACATATGTTGCATATAATAATCTAATGAAATTTTTGTCAACTTAAAAATAAAACATGTAGTGTTGACTTCAGAAAACCCTGGTGGAGCACTCCGTTATCATATATGAAGCCTGAGTTCAATCCTCAGCACTAAGAAATAACTGTTTCAAAGCAAAAAAAAAAAAAAGCAAAAATTTAAAAAAAAATGTTTAATTGAAGCTTTATCTTTATTTCCCACTAAGTCATATTCTCAGAGTAGAAGCTTCACTTTACAATATTAATTTAATATCTTTTCATTTATCATATGACTCAGCAGCAAAGAAAAATGGATTACCTGGTTCATAGTGGATGACATTTTCTTCCCAGGATTCAGATCCTGGGAAGTCATTTCACCCTGGGCACAAAGGATTTCTTAAAACAGATAACTAGGAGACCCACTAAGCAGGGAGCCCATTTCCTGGCCTGTAACTGACTCAAGGAGGCACTGGCTCCTGACGTTCTCATTCTTCCTATCGCTTCTACAATGATGAATCCCCTCACAGTATGTTTGATATTTTCTCAGTTTTGAAAGAACTAAATGGGAGAGATCCTTTGTAGATCTTGAGGAATTTACTCCTTTAAAAAATATTTTTATTGTCTCTAACAGAAGTTGAAATTTAAAGAACCCAGTAAAGCTTTTCTTTCTTTTTTCTTAAGATATGACTTCTTTGGAATAAATAAGTCATGAAGCCCATTAACCAGGCAAGCAGAAAAGCTTTCCGGATCCAAGAGTCCTGGAGGCTTGGCTTGTTAACTTGGGAGGTTTATGAGACATCATCTGTGGATGTGTTTTGAATGAGGAGTTACACGGTTTCAGGAGCTTACTCCTGTTTTCCAAGGAAACAAAGCCTAGGCTATCTGAGAGCAACTCTGCCTAGCTGGAGACCATGTCAAGGGTGTTGGAACAATGGTTTTCATTAGAAGACCTCATCAGTCATTGCTGGTGTGCCGTGATCAGTGATCACTAGTAACTGGAGGAAACCTCTTTAAACCCCATCAGGATCAAGTTAGATAAACAGACTCCTTTCTTTTCCCATGGATTTTCTACAGTGTCTGAGTTGCCTGAAGTTATCATGGAGTTTCAACCTTTCAACGTTTCTTGAATCTATTTTGTCACATCTGGCCCAAGGTGACCTGTACTGAGGAGGAAGGATGTTCCTATCTTGGTTGCCTTCTGTCTTGCTCTAGCACAGCAGTAAATGCTGAATACCATAGCCTGCTTACAGAGCTTCTGATCAGCCCCTAGAGATTTGGATATTTGAATCTGTGAACTCCCCAGAGGATAGAGACAATCAGACTCACTATGGACACACTTGATCATATCAATGCTTGGCTTTCTCTCCAGCGGTCTTACTTGCTCAGATATCAACCCTCCACCTCTGTCTCAGACTCTAACTTAGTGTCCTGACTGATGGATTTACTTACATAGAGGATTGTTTGTAAAGATCCTGCCAAATAAAACCTATGAAGAGGAAGCCAGTTTGCTTGTGATCATTACATAGAGAGTGGATATTATACAGGACACTTACATTGGATTTAAGGTGAATATTTTTCTTTGAATATGATAAAAATTACTAGCAAATCATTGTATTGCAAGCAAAGGTCCATTAATTTAGTTAGGCCAAAAATTACTTGAAAAACAAAATATTTACCCTATTAGAAACTTATGGGATTTCAAATAAATGGTTTTATTAAAATATATACAACAAAATAAGTCTTTGGAAGCATTTAGTACAATGATTTTAGTACATTCATGAAGGTATTCCAATGTCACTTTCTAAATATTAGACATTGTTACAGAAGTCCATACCCAATATCCACCACTCACATCTTTTCCTTCATCCAACTTCTGGTCAACCATGTCTATGAGTTTATCTTTTCAGTATCTTTATATAAGTGTATTTGTAAACTATTTGGCCATACTGGCTGGTTTTGTGTGTCAACTTGGCACAAGTTGGAGTTATCACAGAGAAAGGAGCTTCCCTTGAGGATATGCCTTCATGAGATCCAGCTGTAAGGCATTTTCTCAATTAGTGATCGAGTGGGGGAGGGCTCAGCCCATTGTGAGGGATGCTTTCCTTGGGCTGGTAGTTCTGGGTTCTGTAAGAAAGCAGGCTGAGCAAACCAGGGGAAGCAAGCCAGTAAACAGCACTCCTCCATGGCCTCTACATCAGCTCCTGTCCCCAGCTTCCTGACCTGCTTGAGTTCTAGTCCTGACTTCCTTTGGTAATGAACAGCAATGTGGAAGTGTAAGTTGAATAAACCCTTTCCTCCCCAACATGTTTCTTGGTCATAATGCTTGTGCAGGAATACAAACCCTGACTAAGACAATGCCCTTTTACTCCTGGCTTCTTTCACTTATGTTTTTCAATCTTTCTGGGTGATAATGGCATGTGTTCACACTGCCACATGTGTTCACACTGCCATTCCTTTTTCTGGCTAAAAAACATTCCATTGTGTGGACATATCCATGTGCATATACAACATTTCTCATACAAATGGGAAACAACCATTTGGGTTGTTGGGTTGTTAACCATTTGGCATTATTAATAAAAATTATGCCATGAGCATTAGTGTATGTATTTCTGTATGACTACGTTTTCATTTCTCTTAGGTACAGAACTAAGAGTAGATGCAGAGTCATGTACTATGTCTGTTTTCAACTTCTGAGGGAGTACTAAACTGGTTTCCAAAGTGGAAGATCACTTTACATTTAATCCCAAAATAATGCAGACTCCCTCTGCCAAATCTTCACCAGCCATGGTTGCCTATCTTCCTGCTACAGTTAGCCATGGGGATGTGAATCCATGTGTTGCTGAGGCTAGATCACTCTTGTGTTCATGATCTTCCTGCTCATTTATGTCATCTTTGAAGAAATATATAATATATATACATATATTATATAATATATAATATATAAATATTTTATATATAAATATATATAAAATATATGATATATATACATATATATATATGAATCATTACCCCATTTAAGAATCTTGCTTTTGTTTTAATTGTTTAGTTACAAAGTTGTAAATATGTAGAAAGATTGATTGTATGTATAAATGGGGGAGGAGAAGGAAAAGAAGGAGAAGGAGGAGGAAAAGAAAGAGAAGGAAGAGGAAAAGGAGGAAGATGAATTGAAGGAAAAGAAAGAAGAAAATTCCTACATCATATATGATTTGCAAAGAATTTTCCTCCATCTGGGTGATGTGCTTTCATTTCTGTGTTATCTTTTGAAACAAAAGAGTTTTTTTTTTTACCTATTTCTTGTTTGTTATGAATACTTTTGGTATCACATCTGAGAAATCATGTTATCATCTAAAAATTTCATATCCCTCCTTCTTATATGACTGAAGTCCCACTTAGTGGTGTTTTACATACAGTGTCCAGAGCTGTCTTTTTAAAGACTGTTTTTTCCTCACTAGGGTATCTGAGCACATTTGTCATAATCAAGACTTTAAAACTAATGTTTATACTTAATCTCAAGCTATCGTGTCTTAATTACTGGAACTTCTTGAAACTGAAAAAGCACAGACCCTCCAACTTTGTTATCTGTGACTAAAACTTGTTTTGACTATCCCACAATCTTGGCATTCTAGGATTAGCTTGTTAATTCTGGGGGGAGGAGGGGAAGACAGCTAAAACGTGACAGGAACTAAGTTATGGTAGGATTATAAACCATTAACTTTTAGTGGTTACAGTCGTGCACAGTGACTAAGAAGTAAGAACTACTGTTAGATATTATTTTTCTATTTTATCATTTGAGTTGTCTCAAACATTCCTTTCCAATACATGAATACTTCATCTATTTTTTACTGTAAATGTCTTTTTGAAATGTAAATAGAATATTTTCTTTATATTCACAGTTTGTTTCCTTTAGGAAACATTCAATTTACATGAACATTGTGTTGCATGATATTACATCACCAGGTGTTACTCTTAGTGAAGTATAAGAATTGGAGTTGACTAAAGACAAGGGCTGGGAAACAGTATGGATTCATCAGCATCCTCCAGAGGACAAAAACATAACAGAATGAATATCTACAGGGGATTTGTTGAAATGGCATACGGGTTTTGATATAGCTGGTTCAAAAATAGCTATTTACTGTTGGAAGACCCAATAATCCAGTAGCTGTAGCCCATGAGGCTGGATATCTCATGAAGTAGGCTTTAATGCCAGTGAAGGTGTGGCCTTACAAGCAAGAGTAGGCAGGCAGAAGGTGTAGTCCAGATTAAAAGTAGATCTTTCCCCCTCAAAAGATCTAGATTAATGGTGAACCTTTATACTTCAAATGATTTAATTTAAGTTAAATTTAATTAATTAATTAATTTGATTTTTAATTAAAAAATTCTTCACAGGTATACCCAGCTGCTTGGGTTCTAGTTAATTCCAGATGTAGTCATGTTGACAACCAAGAACAGTCATTACACAGTGACTGTGACTGAATTTAATGAAGAAATCATTGTTAACTGACAAATTCATACTCTATTAAAATTAACTAAATTAAAAAATACCAGAGAATTTTTGGCTAAAACTGCAGCAATAAGGTCCAACAATCCTGCTTGCCTATAATTTCAGATGAGGCCTGTGTTACAGTTCTGAGGGGAAAGACTTCCCCAAGGGGGGTGTTGTAGTTCTGAGGAAGGAGTTTTCCTCAATGGAGGTATTACAGCTCTGTTCTGAGGGGAAAAGTTTCCCCAGTGCCAGTGTTACAGCTCTGAAGGGAAAGGTATCCTGGCGGTTGGGAACTAAGACTACAAAATCACTCTGCACAAGAAACCTCACACAAGAGATTTACTGGGAGAACCCCAAGAGGATGATTGTCTCTGCTTGGGCAGAAAGCATCAGGTACCTGAGCGGGAGATAGGCTTATATGAGGTTATGGGGAGTAGAAGTTTTCCAAGGCAAGGATTAGTGAGAGTTCAATACAAGCCCAGGTATTGGTGGGATTTCTGTGCTCAGGGATTGGTGGGTTTGGGTAAGGTTTTTTTCACCCAGAACTGGGTTTAGACATGTTGTAATAGCAGACCTGCTGTGTAACAAAACTTTTCCTAGGGAGATGCAATATAGAGGTCTACTCACCCAGATAGGGAACCTACAACAGACTAACACATAGATCCCACAAAAGTCCATCTTGGTGAGACACTGAGTATATTGGGGTTACTTACAGGAGACTGAGGCAGGAGGATTACAATGTCTAAACAATTCCGGGCTACATAGTGAGATGCTATCTTAAGTAACAAAAGCAGTAAAAATTCTAATGCTGAGACTTGATATATGAAAAGATGTGTCATTTGCGTATAGGAAAATTCAGTAGCATAAAAATGTCAAGGAAAGAAACATAACAGATGATGAGAGGATAGCGCAGATAGCAAACATTTTATAGATAATTGGATTTTTAAAATTGCTGAAAGATAGCCCCATCCATATCAGTGTGCATCCAGAACTTCACCCAATTCTGAGTGGGAATTTGCATGGTAGAGATGGCATCTCAAATTATTGGCAAGTAATGGTTCACTAGTAAGTTGCACGGAAACAGTATATTTGGATTAATTCTTGACAGCACTAGACTCTAGATGAGTTGGAGATATAAATGTAAACTGGCAACTGTATGACTACTACAGGAATACCAGAGAATTTGGCTTTAAGCTGGAGTAGGAAAAGCTTTCAAATGCCTGGGAACTTGACTTCTTACAATACTAGGAACAATAACAGTAAGTCTTCTGTGTGGCATAAATACAGGAGCAGACAGATAATAAACACACTTTCCATTCACAAAAGAGAAAAGAGGTTATGGTATGTTATATCTGCTTTATGAAACCCTGATTTAATTGGGTTTTAAGACAGAGGAAAGCCGATTAGCCATGTACTGCAATAGTCTAAGTTGGGGAACAGATCTATGAGGTGCATTATGTCCTTGTTGTTCCTCAAATTCATGATTGAAATTTCTTATAATATAGTGTCAAAAAGTAAGTATGTATAGTTTCAAGACCTGTTCTCCCTGTTGTTATGTTGAGTACCATGTGCAAAAGCAGCTTGGGAAGGAAAGGTTGTTTTTTTTTTTTAAATTAGATATTTTCTTTATTCACATTTCAAATGCTATCCGCTTTCCTGGTTTCCCCTCCAAAACCCTCTATCATAACCCCTTTCCCCATGCTCACCAACCCACCCACTCCTGCTTCCTTGTCCTGACATTCCCCAACAATGGGGCATCGAGCCTTCTCAGGACCAAGGGCCTCCCCTCCCTTTGATGTCCAACAAGGCTCTCAACAGAGGAATGGGTACAGAAAGTGTGGTACATTTACACAATGGAATACTACTCAGCTGTTAAAAACAATGAATTCATGAAATTCTTAGGCAAATGGATGGAACCAAAAAATATCATCCTGAGTGAGATAACCCAGTCACAAAAGAACACACACTAAATATTCACTCATTGATAAGTGGATATTAGCCCAGAAGCTCAGAATACCCAATATAAAATTCACAGACCAAATGAAGCTCAAGAAGAAGGAAGACCAAAGTATGGATACTTTGGTCCTTCTTAGAAGGGGGAATGAAATACCCATTAGAGGAGGTACAGAAGGAAAGTGTGGAGCAGA
Organism: Apodemus sylvaticus; assembly: GCF_947179515.1. NCBI lineage: Eukaryota > Metazoa > Chordata > Mammalia > Rodentia > Muridae > Apodemus > Apodemus sylvaticus. The sequence continues at coordinate 27,366,045 of NC_067484.1, forward strand.
AACTGAAGGAAAGACCATCTAGAGACTGCCCCACCTGGGGATCCATCCCATATACAGTCACCTAACCCAAACACAATTGTGGATGCCAACAAGCGCTTGCTGACAGGAGCCTGATATAGCTGTCCCCTGAGAGGCACTGCCAGTATCTGACAAATACAAAAGTGGATATTCACAGCCAACCATTGGACTGAGCACGGGGTCCCTAATAGAGGAGCTAGAGAAAGGACCCAAGGAACTGAAGAAGCTTACAGCTCCATAGGAGGAACAACACTATGAACCAACCAGTACCCCCAGAGCTCCCAGGGACTAAACCACCAACCAAACAGTACACATGGAGTGACCCATAGCTCCAGCTGCATATGTAGCAGAGAAAGGGTTTTTTATTTTTATCTTATTTTACCAAGCAATAGTCCATCACAGAGAGAAGTCAGCACAGGGGATGGAAGCAGTAACCTGGAGGCAAGAGCTGATGCAGAAACCATGAGGGAGCACTGCTCACTGGCCGGCTGTCCATGCTCGCTCACCTTGCATTCTCATCTCCTCACCCCACCCCCACCCCACCCCCGCCAACCATGTGACCAGGGGTAGCATCTCCCATGGTGAGCTGGGCCATGCAATTAACCATTAATCAAGATTGTGTTCTACTCATATGACCACAGTTTGAGAGGTAATTCTTCTATAACAGTTTTCTCTTCTTGGATGACTCTAATGTAGTTTGTTTTAGGAAGACCAACCTAACCAACACAGTAATATAAAACTCAACCTAACTGAAATGGTACTTTAGAGAAAAATTAATTTACAAAGTTAAAAAATGACTTAGGAGTGAATTTAATATGTACAAATAATAATATCTCAATATAAATATAACCTTGTTAAGTTTCTCTGTTGAAAATTCTGGCCTTCACTACCATGGCAAACCAAGTTTCAGGGCCCAATGAATTATTAGTTGTTTATATTATAACCCTTGATCTCAGAAAAATAAAATAAACCCATTTACTTTTTTCAAATAGACAAATTCATTCCTGTTAGAATAAGCCTTTGTGGTTCATTTAAGTTGACAGACTCATATTCTTAGTCTGAAACTTTGACATAAACTCTCATTCATTAATCCTCAGTAGTTTTAAAGCTGAAATAAAATTGAATTGTGATAAATCTTTGCAGCAGTAAAACAGTGCCATAGAATTCATTACATAAAATATACCTTTTAGAAGAGATGTCTTCCTTGGGAAAAAAATTGATCTATTAATTCATAAAGTAAATGTCAATTTGTTGGGCTATCCATAATTTTATTTTGACATTCTGGACACAAGTGTGGTTATGGAAATGAATAGTTCAAGGTTGGTTATTTAGAACCAACCCTCTCCAGCTGTCATTCAGACTTCAAAACATGGTCTATGAGAATTTCACAAGCCAACATAAATCTGTTGCAGCCCCACATAGCCAATCAAATACAGATTAGAGGGCAAACAGTGAACAGCCGTCAATCAGGGCTTATTTTGAAATGCACACTTAGTGGAAATAATATCATGAAGGTTAGATTGACTTGCAGTTTTAAAATGTCTAACACACCTTAAGAGTATTCAATTTTTCCTTATTAACTTAATAAATTCATATCATGAGGTCTTAGCTTGCCAGAGATTATTATTTGAGGGACTGGCCAGTAATTTTACCCATACACTACCTTCGAGGCTAGTCACCTTAGCTCCCCAGGAAAAACACAAGGAGTAGAGTGTCAGCACTATGCAAACAAGAGGAGCCAGTGAGTATGTGTTAGATGACGCATTCTGAGAGTGATACAAACATGAGCAGAAGGTGTGTGAGGAGAAGAACAAATAAATGCCCCTCTGGAGGAGCCCTTTCCTCCAAGTCCCAGCTCATTTTAGGACAGCCTGGTAGACTCTGTGTGAGCATAAATCGTATCTTCAAAAAATTGAACTGAGCACAGGATCCCCAATGGAGGTGCTAGAGAAAAGATCCAAGGAGCTGAAGGAGCTTGCAGCCCCATAGGAGGAACAACGATATGAACCAACCAGCACCCCCAGAGCTCCCAGGGACTAAACCACCAACCAAAGAGTACACATGGAGGGAGGGACCCATGGCTCCAACTGCATATGTAGCAGAGGACGGCCTTGTTGGACATCAAAGGGAAGAGAAAGTTCTATGCCCCATTATTGAGAAATGGCAGAACAGTGAAGCTGGAATAGTCAGGATGGTGAGCAGGGGGAGGGGGATAGGTTAGGGGGGATTTGGAGGGGAAAGCTGGAAAGGAGACAACATTTGAAATGTAAATATCTAATAAAAAAAAAGACAGAATGAAGCAGCTTTAACTATGTGCTTGTGTGGGAATTTGGGCGATTTTTACTTTGAGGAATCAGACAAACCTTTAAGACAACAACAACAGCAACAACAACAACAACCACAACAACAAAACCATGCAGTTCTTCAGGGCTTTGTCTTTTCCGAGGATCTCAAAACAGTTCTTTTAAGATTTAACACTGAATTTGGGGAAGATTTATCATCAGGGAAGTTTCTTCCTGTAGTGAATGGGAACAAATACTGAGACCCACAGATGGGCCATGTACAGAGGGAATCTTCAAACACTCAGTCCTGAGTGGTATCTCCAGCAAACCTCTCCCCTAAGGGCTCAGGCAGCCCTGCAGAAAAGAGAGGCAGAAAGACTGAGAGACAAAGGAAACTTCAGAGTCCTTCTTTAAACTGAAGATTGTGTGTGTGTGCATCTCTCTCTCTCTCTCTCTCTCTCTCTCTCTCTCTCTCTCTCTCTCTCTCTCTCTGTGTGTGTGTGTGTGTGTGTGTGTGTGTGTGTGTGTGTGTGTGTGTGTGTGTGTGTGTGTTTTACGGAGGCCAGAAATAGAGTGACATCTCTCTTGGAGCTGTTATTACAGGAATTGGTTTCCTTGCTAATGTGAGTGCTAGGATCCAAACCCTAGTACTCTGCTAGAAGCATCAAGGACTTCTTAATGCTGAGATCTAGCTGCATATTTCTTCAACCCTTGCACTTAACATAGAAATCAAGCTCAGGACAATCTAGCTGGAAAGTACTACACTACGATGATCATTAATTTTAGTGCTAGTTCACAGAGAGACCAGAATCCAATGACAGAATTTAGAAGGACTACTCACAAAATTAAATAATCACGAAATGTTTGCATTTATTCAGAATGTAAATATATGTATGCACTCAACAAATATGTTTTGAGTTCTTTTGTTACATCATTGTCCTGGGCTCTGGATCCAGAAATAGACAAAGGAGATTAAGAATTAGGTACAGCTCAGGGAACATCACAAAGGAGAGGGAAAGAGTATTATAGGAGCCAGAAAACCAGCATATCTGCTGAGAGATCACATCTTCTAGACAAGACAGGGAGGCTGAACCAGTGGAATCTCAACAATATGGCTGCCTTAGCAGGACCTGAGCAATGAAAGCATGTTGGCATGCCAGCGTGGATGGGGAAATCTCACGTGGCTCCACCCCTATATGAAGAGCTTTAGGTAACCGACAGATGCTGAGAGTCAGTCTTCTCTATGGGCAAGAGCCCTAAATGGTCATCTAAATGTTCGTCCCTTCATGTGCACATATGCAAGCAGACACACACACACACACACACACACACACACAAGCACGAGCAGTGCTAAATAGACTCAGCAGGTTGTATTATGTGTGTGTATAAATAAACACACACACACACACATATATACATTTATATGCAACAGTTGTAATATGTGTAGATGTGTGTGTATATATATATATATACACACATATCACACACACATATATATATGCATACATTTATATATAAAAGCAATAAAGACCAGAAGGTCATGAATTTCAAAGGGCATTTGGGACATGGGAAGTGTTGAATGCAGTAGAGGGAGGAGAAATGATATAAATACAGTGTTTATAAATGAAATTCTCAAACAGGAAAGAAAGGAAGAAAAGAAAGATGAATGAACTTAGGGTGAACAGGAACAGTGGGTATGGGGGTAGATAACAGAGAATGTGGGCAACTTGAGTTGTGATAATCCAGGAGTGAAACTCTTATATTAATTTAAAGCCAGATCTTATATCTGAATAAATTTAAAACCTCAACAACAAAATATTTGGATTTTTAAAAGGATGAACAAATAGACTCAGTTCTCTAAAACTTTCAACTTACACACAACATACAGGATTTTTATTTTACTCTCATCAGACTTAACTTTTAGAACAATGTTTAGATAAAAGAGAAAAACCAGTGTCCCTGGCCTTCACAAGGAGCCAATGCCCTCCTCTATACAGGACACTATCTCTACCCTCTCCCTGCCCAATGTGAATTCCATTCCTTTCAATGTTTTTCCTCTCAAAACTTAAATTCAATGTTTATTTTTTCCTGAATAAATACAAAAAAATCTTTTCCTCTAGAGACAAATGTTTCCCAATGTTTTGTTTATTATTGAGATTGCAATTCAGTTTCCCTGCTCTCCTTCAAATTCGTGGCCTCTTCTTCATCAAATTTTATTGCATTCATATATGCACTTGTGTGTGTGTGTGTGTACACGCATGGGTGCACACATGTGTATGCATATGTGTGAGAGAGAGTGTGTGTCTATTCCTAAATATAGTAAGTTGTGTCCATATAATGTTCCTTAAATGTATGTTTTCAAGGCTGGCTATTCAGCACTGGCAACTGGTGTACTCTTCCCTTGAAATGGCCTCTCTTGCTCCCTTCTTACTCGGTTGCCCATAGTTCCCTGGATAGGACTGAAGCCTCCTGGGCTTTTCTGAGTCGCATTTGGCATGCACACTGCTGTCATCTTTGCTCAGTTCATATTTGGGCAGTCATATGGATGGAACGTTGCATGTGGCTTCTGATATTTCCGTGAGACATAATCTCACATCAAACCTCCTGTTCCACTGGCTCTGACAATCTTTCTGTACCCTCTTTCATAACGGTCCCCAAGGTTTAAGTAACAGGAATGTGTGGTGTAGTTTAGATCTTTCCCCTCTTCTTCCTTCACCCTTGCTGTCCCACGAAGGGTTCAGAGCACAGCACCCCATCTTCTGTATTTCTCTGTCATCCTGGCTCTGTGACATAGCTGTGGCACTGTGATAAAGACCAAGACTCAGACATGACCCCAGAAGCATGATTGTCTTTTGGCTTTTTCTCCTTTTCGATCTGTAGAACACCACCACCAAACAAAGACAAGATGACCAGTCTTAAAGCAGAAGTGAACCATGTTTTTTAAACTTGTCAGCTACTTAATCCTTTCTAGATAAATTTCCATCCCTTTTCTTAGAAAAGGAAAGCTTACCATGGCTTTCTTTCCCTTTCTGCTGCTGTGTTTGCCATGACAAGGAAAGAACATCTTTATCAATCATTTTAGGACTCAGAAGAGAATAATGTGGTAATAAAAAGAGAACTGAACCAAACACATTTTAGTTAGATGGATATAAATGTGTATAAGTAAATATCAGCGAGAGAGAACAGATTATTAATTTCAAGAGAAACGTAAAATAAACCGTCTAATTCCTCTTTTAATAGGTCAAACAGCATACTGAAAACACTAAATAAATTTTCTCCCACAGGCCAGGCTTTGTATTCATATCCTGTGGTCACAGTGTGTCCACCATTCTTCATTTATAGAGCAGAGGCAATGTGGGCACAGTAAAAGCTATTCC